>NC_090923.1:1200683064-1201308064 GCF_040938575.1 Ambystoma mexicanum | reverse complement strand
CCTTCCTTAATGCCAGGTCTGACCTGATGTTAAGGACGGGGCCCGTTAAGGGACTTCAGAGCTAATAACGGTACCGCAAACTGCGGTACCATTATTTGCTACTTCCCCATTCCCATTGAGCCCTATGGGGTTTCAAATGGGAATGGGGAATGGTTTGGTGAATGGGGACTTACCAGTCCCGCCAATGTCAGACTGGACCGGTAAGTCCCCATTCAACCAGACCGGACACGGTACTGTTATTGGTGGTAGTCATGGCGCAAATAGTGCCATGACTACCACCAACCTCGTAATGAGGTCCAATGTCATTTTTACCGCCTCCACTAACTCACTGCTGCTTTGTGTTTGATGAAGAGCCATCCCCTCACCAGTTGGTTTGTTCAGAGGGCCAACCAGGGTCACTAACAGCAGGTCTGACACTGTCATGGAAACATTAACACTGACGATTCCGGTGGATTGGTGAACAAATTATTAGTAAAAAGCAAACAACAAGACAAAACAAACCACCAATAGTATGAGACTTTGGTGCAAGTGAGAACCCTCCTTCCTCCAAGCACTGTTCACTTATACCCAAAGGAACACATGCACACATGCATTTCAATGGAAGGGGTGGTCCAGACAGGGCAAGGAATCATACTGAAACAACGTTGCAAGCAGGGAGCAAAGCCCCGCTATACAAGTCTTTGATACCAGATGCGTTCTTACATGTTAGCCAGTGTTATGAGGGAAGACAGCATAATATGATACATTAAGTGAACGTACACTCCTCAAATGATTCACACACCCTCTGAGGCAGGTGAGAACGAATACAGTATGATGACTTCTGTCTGCTAAAGCCGCTTTTCCTAAGAAAGCGGGAACCTAAAACATGCTTACGTATGCCAAAGGAGAAACACATCAGAAGCGAGAGATGTGAAGATAAGCATAGCTACACTCTAAGCGAAAAGCCTTCATCGCAAAGTTGTACACAGTAAAGCCTAAAGCCCCACCTCGCACAAGCAAAAAGCTGTATTTAAACATGGCAGTTTGCAATAATATCTGCTAAATATTTTAATGCAGTAATGTACAAGGGGAGTACATAACATTTTCAATTCCAAACCTTCCCCACAGTCCGCTCCTATGAAACCTTCACTTCAGTCTCATTACATACATCTGTAAGGGAAAAAACATCACATCCTGGCATGTCATAGCAGATTATTTCTTCCATAGCATGACAATAAAGCACTTGGGCAGTTTGAGAGACATCAGAACAGGTGTTACATACCTGATAAAAGTGGCATTTACAAACCATCGACAAACAGGACAGTTTTATAATTAATACTAGCACTATGAGTAAGATCTGACCAATTGACGCACACAGAGGTCCCAATAGATCTTCAACCCAAGACCCAAAGGTCCAGGAAGCCTCCAGACTGGTGTGAAGGAGGCTTAGAGTGTGACAAATGTGGGTGACGATGTCAGTAATATTGCTTGAGTAACTTGGTATGAAATTACAGCACTCACCCTACACGATTGCAGACACCTCCTCGTGAAGCCAGATGAGCCATACGATTATGAAGCAGCATGATATGATATGATATGGCATTTATAACATGCCTGTACACAAGTGTTTCTGATGGTTCAGATGGCTACTTTTTCTGGGATAATAGAGTCCATGAAGACTCAATAGCCTTTGCTATATCCTCCACTAACCTTGACAATTGAGTCAGACGGTCTGTAGTTATCTTAATCCCAAGTGCTGGTATAAGAACACCTCACCTCTGCAACAACATTTCCCCAGGCAGTACTTCTTTTGAGACAGGACTGAGCTAGAAAAGTAGGAGTATGACGCACTGCAGGAAGGGTATACTCCATCTAACAACTCCCTCCCCAATTAATGCAGGCATCCTGCCGGAGAGATGCAAGTACGTGTTTTCACGTGAGCCCAGCGATGTGCAGAGGGAACATAATTTTCATGACAGGTTGTGTGAAAGTCATCAATTGTGGTGAAACAATAACATTGATATTGGAACAATCATAATGATAAATGAAATATACTGAGACGTTGTACGCACTAGGTGCAATCCTTGAATATCTGAGTTCAGGAATCGGGTCGTAACACCAACACAAAAGTTTGTGGATTGAAGACTACGTTCAATTTAGTTCAGAGCAGAACTTCCAGTTCGAGGTTTATAGGCTCCATGAAGTTGCAGCAAAGTACATATGAACGTTCACAAGTTCTACAAGAAATCAGGTAATGAGCAGAGTTCCTCCATCCACAGTTTATGATTAAAAGCTTCAACTAACAGTTCAAACTACAAGTATCCCAGGTACCAGAGCCATGGTCATATACGGTCATTATAATGTTATGTTATTTGGTCTTGTACCGTGCATTGCTGCCACATACTCGGTCTCTTGGTGCCCAGGCAATCTTAAACAGAAGGGGGGCTGGTGATGGGGGGTTTGTTAGTGGGATTGAAAGGGAAAAGCGCAAGATGTTTGATGTGCTGTTTGTAGCTTCAGTTTAAATAAAACGGTCATTGTGTGTTGGTTTGTGATATTTGGTGGTCATTGTGTAGTATTTTGTGTGTGGGTGTGTGTGGTTGAATTCATTTCTTGTTTGTTGTTGTGTGGTGTGTGTAGTTCATTGCAGTTTGTGGTGGTCTTTTGTTTTGTTGCGGTAAAGGTATGTATTATGTAGTTTGTCTTTTACGGTGAGAAAGCAGTATGTTTGAGCTTATGTTAGTGGTTCTGTGGACAGTTGTATCATGTTCTTCTAAATTCAATGCATTAGCCCCTCTAGCGTGCATCCAAATTACAGGCATTGGTCATTTTCGAAACACATTCATACTCAGCACAATAGTCACTCTCAAATTACATCAAGATGCCAATTATATTGGCTGCTCTCAATTCATGTTCATATTCAACAGATAGTCCTCCGTCCACCATACTCAGATTCAACACATTGGTCGCCCTCAGACACATCCAAACTCCATACATTGGCCACCGTCCAGCATCTCCAGGGTCGATCTATCTGCCACCCATAAGATATTCATTGTGCTTCAAGGCATAGCCCACTGGCACTTTCCGAGCACAGCGGCAAACCGTGGTTGGCAGTTGGTTTTTGTGTGGTCAATTTTTGTGGATTTTTCATGTTTTGTGGATGTTGGATTTGTCGCTCCGATGTTTCTTCAGTTTGGAATGTTAAAGAGGCATGTTTTAAGCAGCTTCCTGAAATTGAGGTGATCCCGGTTGGTCATATTTCCTTTGGAAGCGAGTTCCATAGTTTCACCGCTATATAGGAAAATACTAATCCTCCACATTTTTGTTTTTAGTATTGTTTCGGTTTGAGGCAGATGTCGCTGCTGGATCTAAGTGTGTGTGCTAGTTTGTAGATGTTGATTTTCTCCTGTATGAATTCTGCTTCTTGGCCGTGACTCGCTCTGCGTGTTATACAGAGTGTTTTGAAGAAAATGTGTTTTTTGACTGGCATCCAGTGTAGCGTTCTCAGTGCTGGTGTGATGTGGTTTCTTCTGCTGAGTTTATTTAAGGAGAAGTCTTGCAGCTGTGTTCTGTATCCGTTGTTGCATCCTCAACTGGCATTCTGGCATTCCGAGGTAGATGCTTTTGGCATAGTCTATTCTTGACTTTACGAGAGAGATGATGGTGAGCTTTCTGTGTGTGAAGGTGAAGAAGGGAAGTGTCTTCTTGATCACGTTGTTGGGGGAGAGGTGGTCTTTCCCGTCCCCCTCGTCATTCCCGTGCAAAATGGAACATGTATATACTAAAGGGGGGAGATGTCCCCGCACTGGTTTTATGTACTCCTTGCTAAATCCCTAAAATCAAGCAAAAAAATAACTAGACTTTTGGTGATGCATAGAGACTCTATTTTGTGCGACCCTGGGTGCCATATTTTGCTAGGCTTGAAAATGATCTGTAAAAGCGGCCTCTCCCATGCCCAGCACCTCACACAGACAGCCCTGGCTCCCTCCACCTCCCTGCCAGCTCAGTACAAGCCTTGTTCACACGGAGGTCCAGCCATGTATTGTTGCAAATACTCAGTATCCTTTCTCACCAGATGAGCTCACTGCCCTGTTTGTGAGCGGAGCAGGCCCCAGCGAGATGTGCTCATCTGTCTCCACCAACCTACCTGCGTTCCCTCAACCCCCACCCCACCAGGACACAGTCCACTGAGCCCATGCCTTTCCACCCTTTCATATAGATACGAATCTGACCCCTTTGTAGTGACCAGATGGAACACCTACCAGAGCCCTAATCCTATGTGCCAATATATATTCTCCGCAAATCTAAACACATGCCCACCAGTGTCATGAGGCATCAGGCAGATCAAAAGCCTACAGGGCAGGCACTTGGTTCAGGGGGCACTGTATTTTATGGACACCTGAGTACAAGGGTTAGAATGTCTGTACATTTGCTTGGAGCTTTGAAGCTACACAGTTTAATGCCAAACCTTTATGGTTACCATTTGTCTTGTGTCATAAGTTCCTGTTGTTTTAGCTTAGCCAGTCAGGGAACACAGTGCGCTGCCAAACAGACCTTCACTGCGGAGATGAGCCCAGCTGAGCCACGTGCCACCAGACGGACACCCGAGCAGCAGCCAATCTAGCACAATCACTCTGTATGGATCTATACTGTATCAGTTTGTTGTTCCCATTGCATTGAAGAATTTTGTACCTACAGCCACACATCATTTGTGACGTGTTTTTGTTTTACAACGTGCTGCCTTTGTAATTGTTGGCAGAGCGCTCTCCAGGCAGCAGAGTTCTCTGCGTGCACAACTTACCTTAAATACATTTTGTTTTACTTGCAATCCATCTCCTGGTCTCCTAGCGGGGTGTGTCCATTATTTGGTCTATGGAACAGAACATGTGGGAGGACGGTAGCCTTCATTTGGTGACCCCGGTTTCATGATATTCCTCGAGATACCCCCGTAATTGCGGCGAGATCCAGGGCTTCACCGGAAGGGCTGACCCCCAACTACGACTGGCAGTCCCCAAACACATACGCAAAAAAGAAGATTGCGTGGGTCCCAGCTGTGCGAATACAAAACTGCTCGCTGGAGCCAGGTGAGGCCACGACGGGGATGCCCAGCCCTTGTGGGTAGACCACGAACAGAGGCCTGTGGAAGAACACGGACACGTGAGTATTGATTGCAAGGGGAGAAAAACAAAAAGGGGAAGTGGGAAGATTGGAGCAGATTGACTTAGGGGGACGGTTAAGGGTGGGCTATGAATGAATTAAGTGATTGTGGGAACACAAGGTGCTATTTCTTTTTCATGGCCATTAGGTTTTTTTTATATAAAGAGGAATAAAGGTGACAAGAGAGAGGAGCTACAGGATCCTAGCTTTGCGAGGGGTTAGAAGGCTGTTCCGACCAGTGCAGGAAATACGTGAGGAAAAGGAAAATAGTAGGAGCCTCAAATAAGACATAAGTGAGGAAAAGGAAAATAGTAGGAGCCTCAAATAAGACGTGGGCTTGGAATAAGTAGTTGTTATTTTTTATTTAGTAGTATACTTTCCTAGGAAATTTGTGGAGGTAGGCCCAGTGGGGGAAGAGGTAATGAAAATGCTGAGTGCATGAACATAGGGTTGTGCTCCAGAATAAAGGGGAGTGGGTTATTACGAGCTATATCAAGTTTATGTTCTTTGTTTCATGTCATTGGACTTTTTTATTGGCTTGTTTTGTGAATTGTTCAATGAGTCCTGTTATGGTTCATGTATTAATGTTACAAAACGTGTCAGTAACTTTCTAAAGGTGGGAGAAGTTAGGAAGTAATTAACTAGGTTACAAATTGAAAGTTGAAAATCGAAAAGAAAAGGGGCCCTGTGAAAAATGAGGATGGATACCGCACTGTCGCATATATGTACGCACCTCTCCCTATACACTGCTGGAATAAAAAGTACCATGGCCATGGGCAGTGGGTAGCAGGAACCAGAGGAGAGGGATTACCTCATGCTTGGCCAGAAAAAGGGTCTTTTGATAAAGAGAAATTAGAACACCTAGCAACACATTTGATGGCAAAGCATAAGGGAAAACAGCTGCAAAAATAGACGTGAGGTATTTGATCTGTGGAGGATTTTCGAAGAAACGCCAGCTACAATGCGAAGGAAAAAGAGAGGGGTCCCAGGTAACGTCACATGAGGGAGAGGGAGGAAAGGAGAAGGGGTCTGAAGAGCCCAAAAAGCTTTACCCTTTACTCACAAGACCCGCAGAGGCATGCGCTGACCCAGTATATGTACCAGGTGCAAGCACGCCAGCCACATTGATCACGGGAACACCCCCTGCCTACATTCAACTAACCACTGCTCCTGCCCCCACCGGTTTGACTACTTGGGATTTGGAAAGGGTACTAACATCCACCCAGGTAGAATTGACCTGATTACGATCCTTGTGCGAGGGCACACTGCCATTATCTGGGGAGGGCAACACCCGATACCACTGCCATTAAAAGGGTCTTCCCTGTTACCAGAGGATGAATGGAAATCCGGAGACTTCCTCTATAGGATACAGCGCACCCATAAAAACCATCTGAGTAGAACATTAGAGGGAGAAAGACATTGGGGGTCATTCCGAGTTTGGAGGTAAGTAACGTCCCTTACCGGCATGGCATAAATAGCGTGTCCGTGCTGTCACCAGTCTGCTAATAGAGGACTATTACGACTTCGCGGCCACAAGCTTTACACCATGCCAGTAAGGTATTTTTCGCCATGCCATTAAAGGCACCCAAAATGCCCTTAGCGGCATCAAGCATAGCGCAGATAACACTACCGACATTGTTCAATGCGGCATTAGCGGTCACTGTAAATAGCGGTCACCGTTATTAGCAGTCACTTCTATTTATGGTGACCGCTAATTAGCGGAACCGGAAGTAGCATCATCGCACAGGAATGGGAAGGAGCACGGCAGCCGTCTTTAAAAACACAATCCATTGCCATGCTCACAACACAGGACCCCTGGGACTCTGCTGATTTTTGCAAAACATCCACCTCCAACACCCCTATGCCTAAGGCCCTGAAGAAGGGAGATGCCCGCCTCAGAAAAGAACGGTTCAATGAGGATGAGCTGCAGATGCTGGTGGACACACTGCAGGAGCATGCTGCCATAGTGTTCTCTAGCAACATGAAGAGAGAGGCAGTGCTAAAGAAAAAAGAGACCTGGGCACTTGTTGCCCAGAAGGTCAGTGGCGTGGGGAACACCCCACGCACAACAAAAGACTGTCGCAAGCGCTGGGACGACCTGTGACTAAGGGTACGCAACATCCTCTCTGTGAACCCCAGCCAGGCCATGGGAATAGGAGGAGGTCCCAGTTCCCTGATAAAGCTCACCCCATGGGAGGACATCTGCGCCAGCATGATAGGGATGGAAGGCATTGAAGGTGTTGGCGAGATGGAGTGTGGCACCACTACATCGGTCGATGGAGGCGAGTGTCCAAAGTAAACATTGCTATGCCAATTCTGATGAAAGTCAACCAATATGTCAGTTCAAAGAGTCAAGCCATGGTCGCCCAAACACATACACGGCCACCAAAGTAGGCTGATGCATCACAGACACATGCAGATGCCTGGTGCAAGGCAATAACATACATGACACATACCACACAAAGTTGGAAATGCCACGAGACACACAGCGTGTGTGGCCAAAATACTATACATGTCAGATAGCATTACTCCTGGCCAACATGAGTGACGCCGAAGTATGCCTGCATTAATCACCCATGTATCAAAGAAATGGGCTCATCCAAACAGAAATGCCTATTACCCCCAATTGTGTGGATGAACGATTGTCCCAATGTATGCATGATGCCTATCAAAACATCACTCATGCCGTCACTCTCTTCCACCCCCACAGGCACTGACCATGACAGCGATGGGCAGGACGCATCCCCTGCACAGGCCACACCCGGAAGAGGTCCCGGGATGACAGCAACCGGCCATCAACCTCGAGGGGACAACCCAGGGGGCGCCGTGTACCAACGTCCAAGCCACCCCAGGTATCCATTGCACCTGTGCCACCAAGGCCCGTGGAGGGCAAAGCACCACCACCCCCTCCACCCACTGGTCAGCCTCATGACACATGCAAGGTACTACGTTCGGAGGAGTCGAGTTTGGCTGGGGAGGTGGCAGCCACGCCACCCCTGACTGTGGAGGATACACAGGAGGACACACCTGGGTCCCCATGGAGGATGATCTTTTGGATGTGGTCCATACCCCAACTCCACCGGCATCCCCCCAAGTATCGTCGTTCGATACAGAGAACGCCACCACCCCGGAGCAGTCTGGTCATGAGCAGACAGAGGACACTTCAGTCCAGTTGTCAGGGCTAGGGAGGCTGAGCAGGCTGGGCAGGACAGCCAGGGGCCCAACACCTCCACAGGTGCACCCGCAGGGCCGCAGCGGGCTGACCTGCTGTCTGCCCTTGTGTGTGAGTTTGTCCAGGACAACAGGCTGGGCAGAGAGGAGTGGCGTCAGGACTCAGCCGCACTAGGCAGGTCCATCACGGACAACACTGCCTCCATGGTGAGATCATTCTCGGACAACACCAGCCGACTCTGCGAGGAGGTCTCGGCCCTCCGGCAGGTGTTAGGCCGCATCGTGGATGCCATGGAGGCAGGGCATCCCGCTACACAACCACAGCAGGCGGCCACACCGTCGTCCTCCAGTTCCACGCAAACAAGCCTACTCCGAAGGTCGGCTAGTACACAGCACCAGCAAGACATGCCGCCCCCTGGGCCATGGAGTGCCGAGTAATTGTCAGGGCAGCCTCATGTAGGCTTTGGGGACTCAATGGGACTTGTGTGGGGAGTTGTGTGGGGAGGCGGAGGGGGTGAGGGTGTGTGGGGGAGTTGTGTGGGGAGGGGGTGAGGGTGTGTTGGGGAGTTGTGGGGTGAGGGTGGTGGAGGGTGGTTGCACTTACGTTTACATTGTTATATTTAATACATCCGTTGTGTGAAAAACAAGACCTGAGTGGACATTCATCATTGCGCATGTGTCATTTATTCATTTACAGTGCATAGTGTAAATGTACCCCCACACCCAGTGCCCTCTGTCCAACCATCATGTCAACCTCTGCTGCCAGGTGTGTCAGAAATATTGTGCAATCACTGACTGGTGCACAGCACGTCCCTCCTGTGCATCGGCACCGTGATGATGTCCAGCCACATCTTCTTCTTCCCCTTCATCATTACCAGGTGGTAGCAGTTCAATGTCAGGGGGCAGGGGCACGTTCCGGCGGATGCACATATTGTGCAGCATTACACATGCCATGATGATCTTGCCCACCTTCTCATGCCTGTAGAGGAGTGCCCCACCCGACTGGCTGAGGCAGCAAAATCGTGCCTTCAACACGCCAAAGGTCTGCTCGATGACCACACGGTTACGTGTATGGAACGATTGTAGTCCTCCTCGTGCCTGTTCGGTGGGTTTCGGACAGGGGTGGGGAGCCATGGCTTCAAGGGATAGCCACTATCACCTGCATGAGAGGCAATTAAAGGTAAATGTTAGTCGATTCATGATGGACAGCTGTACTAGTCACACATGCCTGCAGGTTATCATTGCCCACATGCACATGTCCCTGGATGTATTGACATCATTTTCAGTCCCTCAATGTGTCCTGTGCCATGGACTAATGGTGTGGGTTGCATCTTCAAGATGATACATGGTGTGCACTGACGTCTTGTTGCACATGCATCATGTATGCATACAGCTGTGTTAGTGTCAAATTAGTGAGGTGTTGTTTTCTGTGAGATTTACTTAGAGGGAGCGTTGGCAATAGTCTGTGCAATATTGGGCAATCACATACATGCCAACATTCTGTGACCAAAAATCTGTAGGAATCTTAAAGGTTCAGAAATAGTAAGTAGCATAATGATGACACCCCCCACACCCTCCGTGAAGCTATGTTCTGTACATCCTATGATGATTTCCTCTCAGGTGGAGCAATGCAGAACTTGCTGTGCTCTCTATTATTTTTCCTTCTGTAGACATGGGCCATACAGATGTCGCCACCTAGTGTGATGGTGTCAAACAGACACCACAATGATGATGTGGCCACCGCATTTTACATGCAGCTTGCGTTCCTGCATGCACTCACAGACACATGGAGGCCTATTTAATAAACTGAAGCTGTGCGGGAGTCCACTTCCAGTCTGTACTGCGCTTGCATAGAGAGCCCAAAATGCCTGATATTTTATAAAGGGCAAGACCTCATGGAAAGCGCAAAGCGCAACACAGACCGTAACATTTTTATTTTAATGAGCTGCACTTCAGGGACGGGCAATACGGGGTGCACGGATGAAATTGGCTATGGCTGGATGTATCGTAAGAGCTGATTGACAGCTAACGCATGCCAGACATTTTCTGTTTAAAGTGCAATTAAGACCTGCACAGGGGTATATCAATGATTTTTCAGACAATTGTCACTTTGTGAGTAAATGTTTTACCTTTCCCAGTGCAGTCAGCAGCAGCACCTTTCCCTTTTGTTTTTGACACACAGGGGACAGTGTTTTATAAAATGGTAAACATGCTTGGTGTGTTTTGCAGTGTGCCTTTGTTTTTTGGGCCTTCTTAACTGTGGCTTATACGCACGTCGCTGTTATTTGATTTTTAAACCACAAGGCTCTTTGTGGTGTGCTTCCCTAATAATAATTAAAATAGAAATCAAATGACTGACTCTGGTAATTAGGGCAATGTCATTGAATGACATTTCCACAGCAACATTTTCAGCCCAGGGGGCCTGGAAGGCATACTTGCCAACTCTACTGATTTAGGCAGTAGGCTACTGCTTTTTAAGCAGTTCTACCGCCTACAGATTTGGGTGATAGATCCTACTGCTTTTTACAGTCTCAGGTAATTTGTGTGACTCTAAGTAAATTAATCTGTCTGTGCAGTGGGCTGGTAAGTGATACATTTGAGTGATGGACTCAGATCCATCCACTGACCCGACAGCTACATGACTGTCTCCTGCACTCTTGCTGAGACAGACCTTAGGTGAACCACCCCTGAAGGCAAGTGACTGAGGTGGGTATCAGTCTCTATGTTGTTCAGTGTTCAATCTGCATTGCAGAAATAAATATATACTGCCCAGGCTGCTGCTACAGATCAGTGGCAAACATTGCCTACCAGCTCTGTGTGATTATTTTCTGTGAAGTTAGGTAACTGAATTTCATGTCAACTTACCATTCACAATTATACATTTTAAACATTTGAGCGTCTTTCCATGTTGTGCTGTTTGATGAGTTGTGCATTTTAGAATGCTTCAGCGGTGCCAACAATGTATGTTTTGTAATGTCCTGTGATGTCATTTTTATGCTCTGTATTATTTTTGAAACTTGAAAAATCCTACATCGTGGTCACAGAATGTTGGCAAGAATTCGTATTTATATTATTTTACTTATTCTGTGCTTTGTACTGCGCCACATGAATGCAGGACACCCCAGAGTGCATTCGTAAGAGCAAAATGTGCAAGTCTCCTACGGCTCTGTTGAATATCGGCTTATAACGTAAAATACAGGCCGAACATAATTGTTTCTGCGATCATTTTGACTTGTTTTTGTCCTTGTGTACTACATGAAGAGCTAGCAAACCATTTCCTTTCAAAGCGAGCTCAAATGTGCCGTTCAGTATGTGTATGCATTCTCTTTCGTGGGTGTTATAGTGCATGCTGAAATAACGACTTAAAATCACTTGGCAAAGCTGGGTGTGCAGATAAAGGGTTAGATGATTTTCTGACTTTTTCTTACCGAATTGCTTTTAGCCAAATATGTTTACCAGAACAACAGGCCAGGGGTGTTATCTGAACAGAGGGACCTTCTCCCTTTACCCCTCCCCCCACACACTGCTTCTCAAATACGTTACCCAAACCACCCACCTATACATTTGCATTACAAAAGTGGTAAAATGCAGCTAAAAAGAAATTTGGCTTAATGCAATTAATGCAAAAACATTCAAATCGACTTTCCTGCTCACAGATAATCAAAAGGCTGACAATTAAGAGCCTGTTTATCCCCAGTAAGACGGCAGCTGCGTTTAAGTCCAGAAAAGTTGTGTTTTTTTATTTTTATTAAATGGCACCTGGGAGAAAATGACATTCCGGCGCCCAGAAGTGCGTGCCTTTTAGCGCTATGTGCAGCAGGGCGCTGACACACAAGAACAAGTTTAAAAGTCTACTTACCTGATTGGAGACTCAACTTAGCTGAGGCACCAGTACCACTGCCTAAAGGTTCACAGCACTTCACGCTGACGCTGGCCGGCTGAGGCAGACACTCGGTGCACAGGGCATAGCTGGAGTCACGTGATGGGCCATCTCAGATTTTGATTGATGACAGAGGCGTGCGCCTGGCCAGGCGCAAGCCTCTGTCATCAGTCAAAATCTGAGATAGGCAGTCACGCCCCCAGTGCTCTGGGGCCTCAGGCACAGGCCTGAGAATCCGTAGTGCGGCCACGAAAGTCGGTAGGCGGTAGGACTGCTTAAAAAGCGGTATCCTACCGCCTAAATCGGTAGGGTTGGCAAGTATGCAAACAGCGCTGATCATTCCCATGGTGACATGCAGCACTCCTGTGAGTATGCCAGCCCTGTGCCAGACAGTGGATTCCCTAGTAGGTCCAGTTTGATGCACTCACAGGGATGCTTGTCCTGTGTGGCGATATGCTGGAGACAGCAACATAGTGCATATACACTGCATGGTGCAGGATGGCATTATGGAGCGTGAGGGTCACTGATGAGTGGTGCATGTGTTGTGGGATATGGGGTGGTTTCCTGTCAGTCATGTAGTGATAGGTGTTGACCTTACTTCATTCATATGGGATTTGGGTGTCATGTACGCTTTGTGATGGTTTGGGGCACAGTGTTCAGTGATGTGCACATCGTGCAGTCACATCAACATTAGCAGCATGGTGGTGTGTGCATCTCTCCCCCCATTTCAATGCCATGTGCCAGTCCTGCAACTTACCAAGCAGCCAGGCACGTCGTCCAGCATGTCGCTCCATGAAGCGTGGTAGCATGGAGTTCCACAGGACCATAGAGTCATGAGTTGATCCTGGATATCGGGCACAACAATGTGTGATGATCTTGCTGGCGTCGCCTACCATCTGCACATTGATGTAGTGGTATTGCTTGCGGTTGCGGTACACCACCTCCATGGCATGCGGGACCACCAACTCCAGGTGGGTGCAGTCGAGGGCACCTATACAATTTGGCATGGCTGCCAGTGCAAGGAAGGCATCTTTTGTATCAAATATCTCCTGGGGAGTCCGTGGAGGGATATGTAGTCCCTTGTGTGCTTGAGGAGGGCAACCAGCACTTGGTTCAGAATCCGTGAAAAAAAAGGGTTGTGATATGCCATGCATGTGCCCCACTGTGTGCTGGTAGGTGCCTGTGGCAAGGAAGTGGAGCACAGACACTACCTTCAGTAGAGGGGGGATGGCGGTGCGTATTTCAATGAGGCTCACTATGTCATCGTGTATCAGGTCCACTATGGTGGTGATGGTGTCCCGGTCCAGACGGTACAGGGTGTGGATCTGCTCAGGGGTTAGGTTGAAAGGACTGGCTCTGATGCGAGGGATTGGGAGCTGCCGGCGTGGTAACAGTGGCTGCACTGGTGGGGCATGCTGGGCCTGTCTTACCCTCCTTTTCCTCCTGCGTCTCCTCTGTGGTGCCGGCTGTTGTTGTTGATGCTGTGGCAATGCAAGCATGTCCTCCAGCTCCAGTAATGCTACTACTAATGGAATCATCTTGGTGTGGGAGGGGGTGTGTTGTGTGGGTGTGCTCCTTTTGTACTGGGCCTGACTCCATTGCCTCCACCTGTGCTGATTGTGTGCATCTGTGGCAGTTGGGAACACTGCTCAGGGCATTTTATGGTAGGTCGGCGATGCCAGTATTTACGGCCTGCTGGTAACCACTTTTTCCACCTTCATGAGTCTGTTAGTTTACGGCATGCTGCTAATGCCGGCATGGTGGGTCGCGTGCGCGCGCCCAGACCACTATTAACGGCATCGTACTTTACAATGCCGCTAATAGTGGTTGGGCTGGTCAGAATATCCCGTAGCGGTAATCGATGCCAGTACCGGCATCGTTGTTCCCTTAGCACCAAGCTCGGAATGACCCCCACTATTAGCTATCATAAAGTGACCTCAGATCGTGAGGAGGAATGTTGGAGTAACTTTGAGTCCGACGAAGGGGCGGTAGGAAGGATGCTGCCGGTTCAGTGGGCTACCCCGCGGGTGACAGGGGAGGAAGAAGGATGAGAAGCGAGGTTGCGAAACAGGATGGGTAGAATAGCATTGGGAAAGAAGAAGGGAACGAAGGTGAGAAGGGGAAAGACAAAGGTAAAATTACAAATGGCCCTCATTCATAAAGGAGCAGGACGGCCCCACTATGTACCTTGGGCACTAATGGAAAAGAATAGTCTCCTTAAGGCCCTCCCCCCACTTTCCGCGGGTGCGGGAAAATGGATATGTGCATTTGAGGATAACACGGCAGGGGTCCCCCTTGGCCATAGGAGACATTAAAAGCCTCTTAGTATCATCAGTGGGAGATCAAGCAGACTGGGTGAAGGCGGGGTTCCCGGGAGTAACAATGGGTAATGACCTGCATGATGGGGCATCTTTTAATTACGTGAGAGCACAAGTGTGCGATGCATTGCGGAGGACTTTCCCGGACACCCCTGATTCACATTCTATAATGTAGTTCACTATGGGGGATGAGGAAGATGCTGCGCAATTCATTCTCCGAGTGCAGGAGATGTGGCGGGCGGAGACGGGCACGGCCTGGAACCAATCTACCTCCCTATTTTACTTTATCGTTGAGCGAGGCCTCCCGAATGAGGTACAGAAGGCCTTTGATAAAATACCTGGGATAGAAGCCAAAGGATGGCCAGAAATTCACAGCATTATTGTACACCATTGCAGGAGGATCAAAGAAAGAGAAAAAGAAACAGCCCAGAGGAGATTAGCAGAAGAGGCAAAATTAGTTCAGAGTAAGTTAGTGAAGGTCGCAGCAGTAACAGCCGCACCACCCCCACAGCAACAAGGGGAAGAGGGAGGAGGGGCGGAAGCTATTCAGGCGAGAATGGCCACAGATTGGCCAGACAACAGGCAGCGACAGTGGAATGGAGAAAAGCAGTACATGGGATCCCAATGGCAAGGCAGACCCACACAGGGACGAGGTGGGTATCAGAGCCAAAGAGGAGGAGGAGGATACAGAGGACAAAGGCAAAAGGGGGTGGACCGGAGCCATGTTAGTCATGCGGGAGGTGGGGTCATTTTGCAATGGCATGCTGCAGTAGGCCAGTAGCAAATTACCAAAATAACCAAAGGTATGGTAATGAGCAACAGTACGGACACCCCCACCCAGGCAGCCCATATGGCCTACCTATAGGAAACTATGAAACCAAATGGACAGCCAGATAGCCGCCCGATCCTGGGATACAATACCCTCAGGTACCCCCCTCACTTCATGCAAATGTTCCCAAGCTGCCAGAACCATATGACAAACCCACTCGCAAACCCATTTGTCACCACTGCAAACGGCACACCCATGCCCTATCAAGGAACATGTGTGCTAAGTGAAAATGTTTTCTCTTCCCCAGAACAAATACCTATCCAGATTAGGACAGCCCACAGAGAGCCTGGCATGTCCAGTCCTATCTACTACCTTACGCCCAGATGAGGAACCACTGGTGGGGGCAGAGATAGGAAACAAACAGTTCATCTTTATGGTGGACTCGGGCGCAGAGAAATCATGTCTATGTGAAGGCAATTTCTTGCGATCTGGCAAAAATCTCGAGACGCAGGGATCCTCTGGGGCTGTGGCCACAGTTCCTTACAGAGAAGATTTGGATGTTCAGAAAGCAGTGAGAGCACCCCTACTGTATCATGAAAACTCCCCAGTAAATGTGTTAGGACGAGATTTACTCAGTAGATTGAACATGACCATAGCATTCACAAACAGGGGAATTGTATGCTCTATCCCGGCGATGTGCCCACTCCGAGCAATGCTACTAATACACACTGTGGCCAACGAAACAGCAGTACGCGGAAAACCCACCAATGCAGGTATGTTTATTTATGGCAGACAGGTGTTAGCAAGAGTAGTGCCAGATATCACACAAAATGACTGGAGAGTACCCTCTGATGTTGTCTTCCGCCCAGTGGCAACCCCTTAGATAGTGCCAGGTACTGTTCTCTCCCTCGATCTGCAGGTGTCAGCAAAACATATTATGGCAATTGGCCTCGACACGCATGGGTGCGAATGGCGAACAGTATTGTGCATTGACCCAAACATACCACTACGTGAATTAAATGATGAGGAGCTGTTCGCTGACAGTGACAATGATGGGGAGATTATAATGCAAATATGCATGCCTTGCAATATTATGATACAAAACAGGAGTGTAACCAACCCCCTCATGGCCGCTGTCTGTGCACCGCTATCTTTCTGTGGTGCGGACTTACAAGTACCATCATATTTGTGGACCATGAACCCCCATGATGTAGGATTACTAAAAGAAGTGAACCCAATAAAAATAAAACTCAAACCAAGAGCAGTGCTGCCCAGAGTAAGACAGTGGGCCTCATTACGACCCAGGCGCTAATGGGTTAACGGCGCCGTAAAAGGCTGCGGCGGCGTTAACCTATTAGCGCCTAATTACGAGGTCCCTTTGCGGGACCCGACCTTAACGGCTGGTGTAGACCAGCCGTTAAAGTAGGGACCCGCAAAGGAACCTTGGTGCTAATTACGGTGTCGCAATTTGCGGCACCGTACTTAGCGCCTTCCCCATTCCCATTGAGCCCTGTGGGGCAAAAATGGGAATGGGGAAGGGCCATGGAGGAAGGGGGAATTACCGCCCCGCCAACCTTGTAATGGGGTGGTAATTCCCCCTTTCTCCATGGCGGAGTCAGTAACTTACCGGCATAGACCATGGTGCTAATAGCACCATGGTTTTCCGCCAGGGTCGTAATGAGGCCCAGTACCTCCCGTCAAGGGAGGCGGAGGAAGGGATAAAAGACACACTACTGGCACTATTGCAACAGGGCATTATTGTTACGTCTAACTCCCCATGTAACACGCCAGTGTACCCCATTAAAAGTGCAAAAGGGGGGCATGGTTTATGATCCAAGACCTCTGCCCACTTAAAAATATTGTCCAGAAAGAGTTCCCTCTTGTGCCAAATCCGGCATCCATTTTGTGCAGCATTCCAAGGAAGGCCTTGCACTTCACAGTAGTGGACTTAAAAAACGTCATTTTCTCAGTACCACTGGATCCCGGGTCCCAATACCTCACAGCATTCACCCTGTGGGGGAAGAGATATGAACACTGCAGGTTGCCCCAGGGGTATTGCGAAAGCCCCAGCATCTTTAACAGGATATTGCATGAAGATCCTGGCAATATAAGTGTTCAGAGCACAACAATACAATGGGCCTCATTAGAAGGTTGGAGGTAACCATGCCGCTTTTAGCGGCATGATTGCCTCCAAATCGAATGAGGAATTACCGGGCCATCGCAACCTTGGCGGACCCAGTAATTCCCCGTCCGAGGAACCGAGACCAGGTCCATCCCCATTCCCATTCGAGCCCCCATAGGGCTCAATGGGAATGGGGATGGAGCTAACAACGGGCCCGTTAATGACGGGCCTGTTGTTAGCTCCCTGATCCCCTCGCGGGACCCGGTTAGGACGCCTGGTTTTTCCAGGCGCCCATTGCGGGTTCCGCGCGGAGACCTCGTAATAGGGCGGAATGGATTTACCGGCACCGGCACCTTTACTGGTGTCGGTAAACCCATTCCGCCAACCTTATAGTGAGGGCCAATATGTTGATGACCTCCTTTTGTGTGGGGAGGGGGAGGAAGCGTGCCGGAGAGACTCTGTTGTACTACTAACCCTGTTGGCCCAGAAGGGGTACCAGGTAGATAAAATAAGTGACAACTGATTTCAAAAGATGGTAAAAGAATAATACTGGATACGCCAGCAACAGTGCGTGCCCCAGCCAAACCCCATTCCGTAAAGGACATGCAGAAATTCCTGGCCATCTGTAATTACTGCAGAGCATGGATACTGGACTACACTGCCTACACACAGCCTCTGCTGCAAGGTTTGAAAGAAGCCCAAAAAGACAAGGTACCAATCACTTGGACTCCTGAAATGCACACTGCCTTCACAACCCTAAAAGAGCTAATATGTACAGCCCCCGTTCTAGCAACCCCAGATTATGAACGGGAATTTTTCCTGTTCTACCATTCAAACGGGACACTGGTGACTGCTGTGCTAACGCAGAAAGCCTCCCTGGACCACAAGCCAATGGCATACTACAGTGGCACTCTTGATTCAGTGATGCAGGAGCACTTTGCCTGTGAACAGTCGCTCGCAGCCGCCGCCTTTGCACTAGAGAAAAGTGCAACATTCGTGATGGGTTGTTCTGTCACCTTGTTCGGTGAGCACTCCCTGTTTGCCATACTCGAATGATCAAAATCCACACTCACCACACAGAGAGCATCAGTTAATGAAATAATCATTTCAAGCCCATGTTGTACGCTGCAAGATAATAAATCCAGCCACGCTTCTCACAGAGCCATGCACAGTAGAGGACATGCAAAATCACGATTGTGCCACCTGTAAAGTAGAGGGAGATGACAATCCCAATGCCCATAAAAAGACCTTAGATGAAGGGGAGTTGTACTTTGTAGATGGGTCGGCATCTATCTGTCCAGAAACTGGTGAAAAACATGTAGGTGCAGCTGTAGTAAGATTGGAAGAGGGATAGTACATGATTCTGGTACACAAACGCTTACCAATGCACTATTTAGCCCAAGCAGCAGAATTAGTAGCACTCATTGAGGCATTGCATGTGGCAAAAGGTTGCGCGGTAACTATATATTTTGATTCAGCATATGTCACCACAACATGCCGAGTTACTGAATGAACTAATAAAAGCCTGCACCGAACCATCAGTGGTAGCCCTCGTAAAATGCCAAGACCACACAAACAACATTGACGAAATAGCACTGGGAAATACCACAACAAAAACAAGCCGCATTTTCAAAAACCGCTAAACAAAGAATATGTGTTAAAAGGGAAGACAGAAGAGCACAAAGAGAACGGGTATAATGCAATAAAAATAGCACAAATAATCGAACTACAAAGAAAGCACCACCCGCAGAACATGAGCTGTGGACAAAGCGAGGATGCACCCAATCCTCTACTGATCTCCTATGGAGAAAAGATACAACAGGGAAGGTAGTGATTCCTGTATAATTGTTACAAGTAGCATTCCAACAGCTGTACTTTCCAGCGCACACCTCAAAACAGCACATTGCCGCAGATATCCAGGAGGATTGGTTCATCCCAAACCTCCAGGAGTATCTCACCAAAATGACCATTGAATGTGTCACATGTCAAACATTTAATTCAGGAATGACCCTCAGAACACTGCGATGAACATTGCCCCACCCCATCTGACCTTTCCGTGAACTGCATATTGATTATGCAGACATGGGAGAAAGGTGCAATCGAGCAAGATACCTAATAGTGGTGGTCTGTCCCTTTTCACGCTGGGTGGAAGCAGGGCCCTGCGACCACCTAGACGCAAAGTGTGCAGCAACATTCCTGGTCAGAGAAGTATTTCCACTACGGGGAATATGTGATATTATAAAGTCTGATAATGACACCCATTTTGTCAATGATCTGTCACGATGCCCGCTCCTGGGGAGCCGGCTCAGGCCCTGCGTCCCCGAAAGTGGACATCAAGTCCCTGGGGAAGGTCCCAGCAACCCCTTATAGGGACCCTTTGGACAGCGTCCTGGCGCCTATGGCACCAGGCTCATAGAAAACGTCAGTCCTGGCGCCATAGGCGCCAGGCTCATTATGAAAGTGTTTGGGTGCACTTACCTGATGCAGACCATGCTGCAGAAACCCAGCCTCCTTGAGGCCTGAAAGGAACTACTTTACCTGTGGGACTCATTTACCACCCGGGCGTGGTCGGGGAAGGATACATACCTGATTGGAGGAAGGACACATTCTAGGAACTTCTTCCAAGGCTATTTAAACCACACCCGATCAGCGTGCTTGCGTTGTTCTGCATCTAGCAGCTGGACGCTCACCGTGTCTGCTCCTGCATCCTGACTTCTGCCACGCCTGCCAGCATCCTGAATCACCTGCAAAGGAAGGGAACAAGAGAACAGAAGAAGGAAAAGGCCTTACCTGCTAAATCTGCATCCCGGAGACATTTTGCTAACGATCCTGAAAAGGAAGACATTTATTTTTAAAAGCACATCACATCGATCGCTGCAGCGCCTCATTCTACTCATCTTACAGGGCGCTTCCATGTTCTGCAGCGACCATCCTGATTCACAGTCGCGCCCCAGCGCCTAGGGAGAAAAAGACAATAACGAAGGTGAGAGAAAGAAGGGAAAAGGGAAGCTAAATCTCCATGTTAAGACTTACCTGCTGGGTCATTCCCTTTTCGTTTCGGGTCCGCGCTGCATCCAGGCATTTTCGGACCCCGGCTCCTAAGGGGAAAAAGACATCAGCGTTAATGAGCGAATGAAAAGACATTACCAAGACGCTCATTAAAGACTTACCTGATTTCCACAAGGATTTCACCTCTCATCTCGGGTCGGTGCCTGTTCCCCGGCATTCCGTACCCCGGCCCCTATGGGGAAAAAGACAATAGCATTAGAACATTAATGCATGGACACAAGGGGAACCACTTACAAAAACTTACCTGGAAGCCAAGCAAGTTTGGTTCTCACCAATCCGAAAATCCAGTGAAGTAACTGGATACCAACGCGCCCCCGCATCTGAAACCACCAATCCGAAAATCCAGTGAAGTAACTGGATACCAACGCGCCCCTGCATCAGAAGCAGGATGGAGAGCTCGTCCTTCCAGACCCTAAGGTGAGACGCTACGGGGAAGCACAGAAGGGTTTTGAGGAGGGTGAGAGGGGTAAGTGGGAAGCCGATTGCATTACCCTGCAGACAGTTAACCCCCTATTTTCACCTACAGAAGGATACTTCTGCGAGTCAGACAAGCCAGATTTGGGGCCCGGTCCAGTCCGTCTCCCGACCCCTGTGCATCACCTTAGACGAGGTCACAACAGCGTGAACCAGGCCAGCGCCTCCGTGGGAGTCAGGTGAGAGTTACATGATCTTTTTAAAGAAGTAACATTGTTAGTAGGAATAAAACATAAAATGTGTTCAATTTACCACCTGCAGGCAAACGGTTGGTCGAGAAAATCAACGGCCTTCCTAAAAGTAGACTGTCCAAACTATGTCACATTAGAACTGGGTTTATTGTTAGCCCCTTGCCTTGTTCCAGCTGCGCACACAGCCCAGCAAGGACAAGCACATGTCCCCCCCATGAAATAGTGATAGGTAGATGAATGGAAACACCACTGTCACCCGTGAGAAGAATGTCAGATGCACACAGAACAGCAACAGTGTTAGGGGAATAGTTCAAGGAGTACTTAACACAATTCAGACAAGCAGTAAGAAGTATTGCAAAGCAGGTTGCTCCACCATTTACAAAAGAAAGTGAAACAGAGACCACAATGGCTGCAGTAGACAGCCCAGCAAAGATATGATGCCTACCATGGGTTGGGGCTTGACAAAATGGAAGATATCAACAATCCAGGGCAGTCTAATAGCTGGTATTCTGGCATGAGCACCATGGGAAAGCAAGACACTCATGGAAGTTATGTCTGCTCCCTGATACCGCATGCCTCAGGGATGCCCAAAGTGTTGGTACCCCAAGAAGTCCCACTACTAGAAACACAGTGGCCCTCATTACGACCCTGGCGGAGGTCCATGGTGCAATTTGCACCATGGACCATGGCGCAGAGCTGCCAACTCCGCCATGGGGGTTGGCGGACTTACCGCCCCATTCCGACCTTGGCGGGGCGGTAAGTCCCCAATCCCCATTTACCCTTCCCCATTCCCATTTTTGCCCCATAGGGTATAATGGGAGTGGGGAAGGCGTTAATTACGCCACCGTAGAATACGGTGGCGTAATTAACGAGGGGACCCGTAGCGCCATGGATTTTTCCGCCCGGAAAATCCGGGCGTAAAAATCACCATGGCGCTACGGAAAGTCCTAATCTGGTGGAGAGGTACGCCATGCATTACGCTGGCGTAAACCCCTCTCCGCCAGGGTCGTAATGAGGGCCAGTGTCTCGTTCATCTTGCGCTATGCAGGATAAGGAGCACCTTCCAGGCACACACAGTAAAATTAACCCTCTTACTGCCAGACAAAAAAGTTTGCAAAAAAAGGAACTAGCGGGCTGAAATGTTTCAAGGAACCCTTCCTGGCAATCGAGGGCACTGGCTTTGCAGATGTAAAATGGCAATGGAGAAGGGCGTTGAACTACACTGGACAAGGCATCCTTCAACTCCTCCTTGAGGCCTCGATAAAAAAGAGAAGACCTCTTCTCTGCTGGCCACTGGGATTCTAAAACCAAAGACCTGAACTGTGTAATATATGTGACCAAGTCTCTGTTTCCTTGACGCAAAATCTAATAATTCCCCATCAACTTCTAAGGACATTTGTCTTTTATCAAACATTTTCTTAAATTCTTCCATAAAAAGAGAAACATTTTTTAAAGATAAACTCTTCTGCCTGACCAATAAACTTGCCCAAGTAGAAGCCACTCCTGATAAATAAGACATCATAAAAGTAACTCTGGAAGCATCAGAAGGAAATAGTTCGGGCCTACTAAGAAAGTGCAACTCACATTGGGTTACAAATGTCTGAAATTTACTTGAATCTCCATAGTAACGCTCTGGAGCTGCCAAAGGTACTGGCATAACTAATGCCCTAAAACCTCCTTCTGCCCCGTCACCTCTACCCACACCTCTCTCCTCACCAGCCCTTACCAATTCCGGGGGGAATTCTTCTCTCCCAATTCCCTGCATCTGTGCCATCTTTTCACATAACTCATCTACTCGTTGTCCTAATTTTTTATTCTCTTGATATGCCCCCTTTAATTCCTCCTGTAATTCCCTCACTAAAACACTTAACGCTTCCATTGAGAACTCGGGATTCATGACAGCTTAGGAGGACTATTTTTTCGGGCCTTTCATACTGTCAGGCTTTATCAAATCTGATGTTGTCCCCGGAAGCTGCTGAACCCCCGCAGTCCCCTTTGGATGCTAACCTCTTAGCTGGTATCAAACAGTTCAGTTGAGAGCACCCCCAAGGGAAAGGGGGAAAATGGGACAAAATAATAAACTTCAGGTTTTGCTCAGCTTCTTTATCTGTCAACCTGTTGGTAAAAATAACAACAAATTCACTTTAGTCACTAACCTTTGAATTCCTTGGCTCTGACTTCTCTTTATCAATTTAAGTAAATAAACACACCACCATACCTGATTATCCTCTGTGAATAACGTAGAGGACGTGTGTGAATTCTACTGAAGAAAACAGAAAAATAGAGTCTCAGATGCTCTTACTAATTTCTTCAATTCGGAATTGAAAAACTGCTAATCTCTCTCAGTTTAATGAGTTAATCTTCTAGCAGTTCAGATGTCGTTTACCCAAACAACCCGCTGGAAATATTATACCTGTAGTTCGTATTAATTTCTAGCTTCAACACAAATTCCAAAAATGACACTCTGGCTATTCAATTTAAAATTGTTTGTTTCCTGAATATATAAAGTGTTCATTAATTGGATCTTCTGCTTGCAAAGAAGATCGCTCATAAAAGAAGCGTTCTTTTAACCAGAGTATGCGCATGCGTGAAGATATTGTTTTCTCCTTCTAAAATGGATGCGCTCATGAACAAGGAATAGAGTTCAAAAATGAAACTGGCATGGGCGCATGCGTAATGGAATAGTATTCACTCTTCTTAATGTGAATTGTTCAAACTGTAAAGAAGAAATTCCTCAGTTCCGGACACTAATCCTTGAAGAGGCAGCCCAGTGATGATCACGCGCCAGGTTAGAATGTTAGTAAATAAAACATAACGCCTCGGAGTCGCGTGGCTACCACACTGTCACTTGCGCAGACAGTGTAAGATTTCTAACGCTAGTCCGACGTTTAGAAAAGCACTGTTACCGTAAAATGGAACAATACTCAATAATCTTTTATACGGCCGAAAAAACACACGACGCTAAAATGATAAACAGACCTCCACACTCCAACTTGCCAGGTGCAAAAAATGTGACGCAGTTCAATAAATTTAAAAACAGTTCTAGAAGTTCTAAAATAAATTCTTGAAAGAACGAAATGAACTACTAATTAAACAAAAACTAAGAAAACAGGAACAAGTTAATTAATGGTATTGAAATTTAACTCCTGCTTGAATATTACAAAGTTCCGTAAAATATAAAGAATTCACTTAGCTTGCTTCTTTCTTTCACTGGAACGTTTTCTAAGTTTCTTCTTAATTCTCCAACACTTTCCTGATCCAAATAAACAATTTTAGGCACAAGGGCCTAACTAAAGTTTTCTAAATCTTAAGAGCTTCAAACATAAGACCTTCCAGCTGGGCTTCTGACAATGAAAGGCGGTTTAGAATGTTCCAACAATGCCTTTCTTTTACTTCTGACCAATCACTGATCCTTTTGGAAGTCTCCATTTTGGCTTGGGAAGCTCTCCACACTCTGCACAGAAAGTTAAGGCCCAAACCATACTTTATGTTAATCATATCCTCATTCCACCACATTCAACCAAATCCCACGAAACCTGACAGCTATCTTTTGCTAGACCTGAAAATGATCTCTAAACGCTGCCTCTCCCATGGCCGGCAACTCACACAGACAGCCCTGGCCCCCTCCACCTCTCTGCCAGCTCCGTACAAGCCCTGTTCTCATGGACGTCCAGCCATGTATTGTTGTAAATACTCAGTATCCTTTCCCACCAGATGAGCTCACTGCCGTGTGACCGGAGCAGGCCCCAGCGAAATGTGCCCATCTGTTTCCACTAACCTGCCTGCATTCCCTCAACCCCACCCCGCCAGGACACAGTCCACTGAGCCCATGCCCTTCCACCCTTTCATATAGATACAAATCTGACCCCTTTGTAATGACCAGATGGAACACCCACCAGAGCCCTAAATCTATGTGCCAATATATATTTTCCCCAATTCTAACCACATGCCCACCAGTATCATGAGGCATCAGGCAGATCAAAAACCTACAGAGCAGGCTCAAGGAGCACTGTATTTTATGGAAACCTGAGTACACGGGTTAGAATGTTGGTACATTTGCTTGGGAGCTTTGAAGTTACCCACATTAATGCCAAACTTTGATGGTTACCATTTGTCTTGTGTCATAAGTCCCACATGTTTTAGCTTAGTCAGTCAGGGAACACAGTGCGCCACCGAACAGACCTTCACCGCGGAGATGATCCCAGCAGACTCGCGTGCCACGAGGCTGACACCCGAGCAGCAGCCAATCTAGCACAATCACTCTGTATGGATCTATACTGTATCAGTTTGTTCTTCCAATTGCATTGGAGAATTTTGTACCTATAGCCACACGTCATTAGTCACGTGTTTTTGTTTTATAACGTGCTGCCCTTGTAATTGTTGGCAGAGCGCTCTCCGGGCAACAGAGTTCTCTGAGTGCACAACTTACCTTATGTAAATGTTGTTTTACTTGCAATCCATCTCCTGGTCTCATTCCCTAGCAGGGTGTGTCCATTATTTGGTCAATGGAATAGAACGTGTGGGAGGACGATAGCCGTCAGTGTGGAAGAAGCATTTCTTTCTTATCACGTTGACTTGTGGTTCTAACGTTAGCTCGTTGTCGATTAGAATTCCAAGATTTTTGACCACCTTGCATGGTTCTGGTGAGCTTTGCAGTTCGGTGGGCCATGGAAAGTGCTGGTCGTTCGCCAGGTCGTTGGGTGTAATCATGATTTCCGTTTTATCCGGGTTGAGTTTAAAGCTGTTGGTGCTCATTCATTGGTTTAGTTCATTGAGACAGTTGGATAGTGTTGGGTTTTCCTGTTCACTGGCATCAATTTTATAGATGGTTTGGGTGTTGTCTGCATAGTTGTAGCAGGTGAGGCCATGTTTTTTGATGAGGTTGATTAAAGGTGTCATGTACATGTTAAAAAGTAACTGTGAAAACGATGAGTCCTGTGGGACTCCACATGTTGTTTCCCGAGGTGTAAATTTGAATGGCAGTAGCCATGTTGTTACTTTTCTTTCTGTCAGGAAAGATTTTAGGCAGAGGAGGGCAGTGTTTCCGATCCCTATGTCTTCTAGTTTTATTATGACCGTATCGTGGTTCACTGTGTCAAAGGCTGCAGAGAGATCAAGTAGTATTAGTGCTGAGTTTGTGTTTGAGTCTGCTCTGGTCTTTAGGTCATCCCAAATAGAAATCAGTGCAGTTTCTGTAATTCTCATGGGTCTGAGACCTACTTGTGATTGATTCAGCAGGTGGTTGATTTGCACGTGATTTATTTATAGATATAGGTTTCTATTAGCTTTGCCGGTTATGGAATGTTTGAAATTGGTCGGTAGTTGGTAAGATCTTCCACATTTCCCGAAGTATCTTTAAGGAGTGGTATAAAGTAAGCTGATTTGAAGGCTTGTGGGACTGTTCCTGTTGCTAGAGAGAGGTTTCAGAGGTTGCAGTAATATTCTGTTGTTGCTCTCTGGGCAAGGATTGTTTTGTAGCCATCTGGTGTGCAGGGATCTGCTGGAGAACCCACTCTGTTGCATTTGCTCACCAGGCTGTTGAATTTATCTGTTGATATTGGGAGGATGACATTCAGTCTGGTCTTTGGCTAGGGTGTTGGCTGGTTGAGGTGGGCAGTGGGGTTGTTTGGCCTGCTTTGTGTGATTTGCTGGATGTTGGTGATTTTGTTTTTAAAATGGTTGACAAGGTTGTTGCAAATGGATGGGTTTCTCATCTTGTTTAAGATGTTGAACATTTCTTTCTGGGTGTTGCCTGCTTTTGCGATCCGTTCATTGTAGTGTCTCTTTTTTGCTGTGATAATTTTGGCTTTGTAGAGTCTAATCTGTCCTTGATATGTGTTTTTTTGTGTGGGTCATTGTTTTCCTCTACTCTTGTTCAAGTTTCCTGTTTGTTTTCTTCAATGGACCAAGACGGGGCGTGAACCATCTTGACATGGTTTTCTTTCATGAGGGGTTGAAAGGTTTCTCCAGCACGATGTAATTTTTGGTTTTCGTGATCCATTTTAGGATTGCATCTGTTCTTTCCTCTATGCCAGTCACGTCTAGTGTGGTCAGTGACAGTTTTGTGGCTTCGAGTTTCAATTTAAGAGCCACACTGGTGATGGTTCTCCAATTTCTTTTCCAAGTTGGAGGTTTATTAGGGAGATTGTTGGGTATTCTTTATGGTACTTGGATCATGAACGTTATAATGAGGTGGTCGCTCCAGAGTATATGACATGATATGATAGTTTATTTATATAGTGCCTATACACAATGTGTTTCAAAGCACTTCAAGGCAAGGGAGGGAACAAGGGAAAATACATGACATTCTTCCAGGCCATGAACAGTAAGGATGTGAAATTAACTATCATACTCATCCTGACGACATTTCAGATAGTGCAGGAGCTAAGACATAGATAAGGAAGGGAGGGGGAGAGCGGGAAGGAAATGGAAACAGACAGGTGACTACCATACTAGGCCTGACGACATTTCTGGTAGAGCCAGAGAAAAACAAAAGGTGAGGGAGAGGGGTGCAAAAAGGGAGGGGAGCAACAAAACAATCAACTATCATACTAGGCCTAACAACATTTCAGTGCATGAGGGGGGTAAAACAAGTAAGGGGAGAGGGACGAGATAGACAAGGTTGCTATCATACTAGGTTCAGGGACAATCCTGATAGAGTAAGTGCATAGAAGAAAGTAAGGGGAGGAGGGGAGGAGATAGGAAAAGGGAGAAAGGGAGAGGAGGAGATAACAGAGAGTAAGCAGTCACAAAGAGTGGAGAAGCAAGAGGGGAGAGCGAATACAATTGCAAAAGTCAGTAGTAACACATAATGTTGCAAGCCAGGATACAAGATGAAGATGGGAACAGCATGATTCAGGGCCACCATGAGTACAAGTTGCAAAGGAAGTCCAGCATGAGAGTTGAGAAAGGGGGAGCACCGTGAATCAATGAAGTCCATAAAAGTCAAATCCTGCATTGGCCACAAGACGGTGATGGTGAAACCAGAATGTATTAGGACAGTCTCCTGCAGAAGTATGCTGGAGGGGTGAGGGGGGGAGCAGTGTAGAAGAATCAATATGCACTGGGAGTGCTGTTGCGACCAAGTTTCTCTCACCATAAATCCCATCTAGACTATGGCCTGCTCTGTGCATTGATCCTTTCACCATTTGTCATAGTTGCATTGTTGCTAGTTGGTTGGTTAGTGTTTTGGGTGAGTGGATGATCTCTTCTTCGAACCAGATGTTGACGTCTCCAAGGATGATCAGTTGGTCGTGTTCAATGGCCATGTTGTGTGAGAAACCTGAGGGCATCCTCACATTTACTCCCCATGGGTCCTCTGCTCAGTTGGCCAGGGAAGGGCCATCACTCTTGGATCCCGACCCTGGGGGTGGAGAAGCTAGGGAGAATAACCTGGGTGGAGGGGCCTTGAGGATTGGAAGTGGGATGCACTTAGGTGAGATGCAGTATTCCACATTTCCCTTTCAGGAAGGAACCCCTATCCCAGAGGCAATTATGGAATATTGTTCCCCATGTCCCCTTGACCCTGAGAATGACAAAATATATTATCAACAGAGACGTACTAAAAAGAGGAAAAGGATTGGGAGTGGGGTGCCTTTAGGAGAGACATGGTATCCCCCTTATCCTAGTGACAACCAGCATAACCCTCCCCAACCTTTATGGGTTATTATAGGTCAGCTCCCCTTATTTCCCCTCTTGGGACACCTGACAGTACTGAGATGATGAAGAGACAGCTGAGAGTAATGTACACCACTGACTCTCACCACTTAGGTACTGGGACGAAGAAGATGCCTGCAGGCATGTCCTCTTAATCGGAGTCAGGCAGAATTTAATAGTGGAATACACCTGCAGCCTATTGAAATACCACAGGTGTATAAAAGGAGAAGCCTTGAAGTGGAGAGAGGGAGAAAACAGGAAAACTTAGGCACAGATCAGCAGGAATCCCCGGGAGCCATGAGGGAGCCATAGTGGGACCTGAGCTGGAGACAGGACGTTGGCCGACATCCCTAAGCTGAGGGGAGCCTCCCATGTGAAGTGGGAGAAAACAGAGCTGCGGCAAGACCAGAGCAAAGAGGACGCCGTGTCCGGCCTCACAGAGGTATTGAAGCTGCCTGTGCCAGTCGAGCTTGTGGAACCTGAAGCAGCAGCCAGATCAAAGGAGGCAAGCAGCGAGAGTCACCAGAGGAAGACGCATATGATCGGTGAGTGCTGGGGAAGTTACCCAGAGACCGGGGCTCTCGGGCGGGCGGGCAAAAGTAGTGAACAGCGCTGAAGGAATAAATGCTTCAGTCACAGATGGAACTGTGAGGTTATATGAATGAAAGAAAGGCATGGGGCGCGAGGCATAGAAAATCTGCTAATATTGAATAATGAACTGAAACACAGCAGCACACCTGGCAATATTGAATAACGAACTGAAAGAAAGCAGGAATTCTGCCAATATTGAATAACAAACTGAAAGAAAATAGTAAACCAAATCGAATTAAGGACTCTGGCGTTGAAGTCAAGTTTGAGAAACTATTTGTTTTTTAAGCTAAATTTGAAAAACTATTTGTTTGTTGAATATCAAACTGATAAAACCCCAAAAACGTGCTTAGAGGACAGTAACCTTTATACTTGGAGGAAGCTAAGCATGAAGGGTGGGGGAATGGTCACTAGAAGTGAAGAGTGAATAAGACCATGAAATACAAGGAGACACTGAATGTGTACAGAATAAGGAAGCCAAATTTAGGAACTTGAAACACAGAGGCAAAACACTGAGGAGCCTACATGTGAGCAGGAGAATCAAGGGTCCCTGGTTGCACGACCTGTGATGGGTGGACCATGTGGTCTGACAACTGCGCTCAGACCAGAGAACCTCAACATGTTGAAACGGTCAAGACAAGTATGTTAAGTGTTAAGAAGAAAAACTACTACTGTGCCAAATGACAAAAGGAAAGGTACTGTTGATGCATATAAAGCTTGGGGAAGGGAACCCTGATCTGTGAAGAATTGTTAGAACTTATCTTAAAGATAAGTCTCAACACGCTTCTTTTTGTGACAACTGTTACATTGAACTTGGGGAAGGGAACCCTGAGACTTGCTGCAATGAAACTGTATTGAACTTGGGGAAGGGAACCCTGACATTTAAAAGGTGTGGAACTGTATTACCTTAAATCCAAGAGACAGTGGGCCTCATTATAAGGCTGGCGCTCCCCTAATGAAGGGGGCCGGTACGAGACCGGCCCCCTTCATTTTTGGAGCGCCGATTACAAGCTTCCCATCACGGGACTCGGATTGCACGCCTGGTAAAACCAGGCGGGCTTTCCGGGTCTCGCGAGGGGAAGAGGGAGGCATTAACGGGCCAGATGTAAACTGCCCATTATTACCTCGCTCCCCATTCCCATTGAGCCCTATTGGGGCTCAAATGGGAATGGGGATGGGTTCCTGCAAGGAGGAATTACCGGGTCCTCCTATGTCGGAGTAACCCGGTAAGTCCTCATTGCAGGAACCCGGTAATGGAGCCCGGAACGGAGGCAGCCATGGAGCTATTAGCTCCATGGCTATCTCCATTCTCGTAATGAGGCCCAGTAACTTGAACACTTGAGTGAACTGGTTCGTACTTGGGGTAGAGGAAATTAAGAATATGCCTGAGCTGGAAATAGCTCAGAACTTTACTTTTGGAACGCTGTTTAGTTTATGGTTGACATCACTACACATTGGGCCTCATTACACGTTGTGCGGTAAAAATCGGAATTTTACGCCATGGCGCTATTAGCGTCTCCGCCCTCGCAAAAGACCGCTAATAGCGTCCCATTATGAGTTCGCGGACACAAGCATAGCGCCATGCCGTAAAAGTACACAAAATGCCCATTACCGGCCTCGACCACAGTGCTGATAGCACCTCCTCCCTCACGCAACATGCAAATAGCGGTCACCGCTATTAGCGGACACCGTTAAAAAGCGGAACCGGAAATAGCGTCATCACACAGGAACGGGAAAGAGAGCGGCGGCCATCTTTAAAAACACAATCCATTACCATCCTCTGCATCCAGGACATCTTTCCGGAGAACTCTGACCAAAAACCATCCAGGACTGCCTGAAGATGTCAAAGGCCCTGAAAAAAACCTCTGATCGACAGCGGAAAGAGAAATTCACACCAGAGGAGCTCATAATGCTGACTAGCACACTTGCAGCCAATGCCGAAGTCGTCTTTGCCAATGATATGCGCCGGGAGGCGATCATCAAGAAAAAGGCCATCTGGGACGAAGTTGCCCCCAAAGTTAGTGCGGTGGGCATTACCACCCGCAGTGTGAAGGACTGCCGCAAGAGGTGTGACGACCTCCGGCTACGTGTGCGGAATATCCTATCAGTCAACCGCAACCTTGCAATGGCCACAGGAGGTGGCGCAGAATCACCTCTGAAGATGAAGGAGTGGGAGGAGACATGAGCCTCCACAATCGGAGTCGAAGCCATAGAGGGGGTCAGAGACATGGAGCATGGTGTGGCCATCTCATCTGATGGAGGTGAGCGTATACGTCAAACAATGCACAGTGAAGGGTGAGGGGGTACCCCAAACATGTGTCAATGACCAGGCCATTGATCCTGCCACACACATACATGCATGCAGCACCATATACACGTGCAATACTGACCCATCAATGCATGACCAACCTGACATCCCCATTACAAGAATCACTGATGAATAGGCCCCAATGCATAGAGCAGCATGACGTGAACATTCTGCATGAGGCACCTAGACCCATTAACAATGATGTACCCTATTTATGTCCTCCACAGGATCACCGACAGACACTGGAGACACAAGCACTGCAGCACGTACTCCCCCAGCAGCCAAAAAAGCCAGAATGCATGAGAGAGGTGACACCGCCACCACCACCAGGGGAACTGGGAGGACAGTCCATCTGCAGAGGGCCAAGGGCAGCAGGAGCACCATCACATCACAGCCTGAGGGCACGGCTCCTGTTGTAGCTGAACCCACGCAAGTGTGCCCCATCATTGCTGAGATGAGCACGGAGGGCACCCACTCCGCAGCCACCAGCTCCACTGGGGAGGCAGCAGCCACCGCACCAACCACTGACGAGGAGGACGCAATCGACGTCCTACAACTCATCCATGACCCCAGCCCAACATGGTCCATTGAGGGGAGTCCAAGGGCAACGTCCGGATCTGCTACCCAGGGAGCACATGACACCCACACTGTAGAAGGTGCATGGAGCCCTCAGCTGTCCTCTCCGGATGCCGGAAGCACGGACCAGGGCGCACCGTCCAGCCCAGCAGCACCTACCACCCTGGCAGACCTTGCAACCATCACCCGGAGGCAGGAAGACATTACTGCGCTGGTCGCCCAGCATGTGGCCGAGACAGGCCGTCTAAGGGATGACCTCCAAAAATATGCAGGGCAAACAAAGGAGGCCATTGAGGCCTGCACTGACAGGATATGCCAGGAGATGGGCCAACTCCACCAGGCCATTTTACATATTGGGGACATCATGGAGCAGCATCACCAACCCCCAACACAGGATCGACCGGGAACCTCCTCCTCAGTGAGTTCCCAGCAGACCAGCCCCCTGCGCCGCTCCTTGCGCAACCTGAGGCTCCCCACATCACACCAACCCAATGTTGGTGGAGGCCCTGATGCTTAGCTCCACCAAGGACCAGGTGGCACATGTGGTGCAAGAAACATAGACACCATAAGACTCACCTGGGTGTTTTGGGGGGGAGAGGGTAATGGTGCATTTGGGTGGGTTGGGGGGGAGGGGGGTAAGGGTGCATTTGGGTGTTTTGGGGGGAGGGGAGTAAGGGTGCATTTGTGTGTTTTGGGGGGGTAAGGGTGCTTTCGGGTGTTTTGGGGTGTTGCACTTCTTATCACATTCTGTTCAATACACACTGTTATGAAGTTGAAACCCAAGCGTGGTCTCCATCATTGCATATGTGTCATTTATCTTGGACAGGGTCCTTTGTGGGACTCCAAACATGCACCAGGGCAACAATATCCATCTCCGTCCATGCTATTTCACCTTTGTGCCTAATGGGATTTCAGAATCAGATGCTGACGCACATCGTGTGCCTCCTTGGCATTGCCTCTTGCATGTCCTGCCGGGGCATTCCACCCATACTCATCCCCATCCCCATCATGCTCTTCTGGTGGTTGCATGTCAATTTCAGGTGGCATTGGCACATTCCATCATATGCAAATTTTTTGATGCTCTACACATGCCATGGTTATCTTTGCCACTTTGACACGGCTGTACATGAGTGCCTCACACAGGCTGCTTAGGCAGCGGAGCACTGTCATTGGAAGGCTGACTGCCAGCTCTATCACGACGCAGGTACGGGGATGTGCAATATTGTTGTCCTCTTCCTGCTGGTTCTGTGGGTTCCGTACAGGGGTTGGGAGCTACCTCCTCAGTGGAGAGCTGGCATCACCTGTATGGTGTGAGGAATGGGTACCTGTTACGGGTCACCTCTGGTGCGGGCTGTTTTTGTTGGTGCTGCACTGCTATCATGTAGTCAAGCCCGTCATGTCATGCTGCTGCTATTGGGACCATCTTGGTGTGGGAAGGGGTGTGGGTAGGGGTGTGGTGTGCTCTTTTGTGCTGCCTGTCTCCATTGCATGCACCTGTGCTGATTGTGTCCACCTGTGGTAGATGGGTACACTGCTCAGGTCTCTTAGCGGGTGCTTTTCGATGCCGTTATTAGCGCCATGCCGGTAAGGGGGTTTTGGGTGTTTTCCATGCCGCTAATGCCATGTCCGCATGGCTTGTGATGGCCTGGTATTAGCGCCATGGCGCTAATTCCGGCCTGGGGGTCGCGCGCCCGCGGCCTTGCCGCTATTAGTGGCACTGTAATTAACGGGTGCGCTGATAGAGGTGGGTCCGGGTCGTGATTGGCTTAGGAAATTAACGGTACCGGTAAATCTTTACCGGTACCGGTATTCCGTTACCGCACAACGTGTAATGAGGCCCATTGTTTTGTTTTAGTTGTGAGCAAGCATAGGTTTTGGACACAGACAGACGTTTAAGTTGAACTATTGACACAGACTACCCTTAGTTTCTTTAGGTAGGGAAATTCCGCCTTAGCATAGGGCAAGTTGGGCCTTACCACGCCCTGACATTTAAGTTAATACAAGTATTTCTGTTACATTGAATCTGGTGTCTATGTCTCCTTCCATGATGCCAATCTAACAAATGATGTCAGGGTGGCATGCGGTTCAACCGATACAAGCTGAGGGACCCCTATTTGGTTAGTAATTCAGCAAATAGTAGGGATGGACATTAATGTGAAAGTCCTACATAAGCACGCCATTAAAGTCTGAACTTTGACACCAGGAAATACTTCTTCCCACTACTCTGACTTTTCTTTACCTCGGTGCCTTTGCCTTCTGCTGGAAGGCTATGTGAAGTTCAATTGACTCTACAACTCTGCCAATGAATTTGCTGATTTTTAGCTGTCTTATGTTGATCTTGAATTGTTTTCTTTTTCTCTTAAAAACTCTATTGTTTCTACTGACTTGAAAGCTTTCTTACAGTTTGTGTAGCCAACTCGAGAGCGAACTGTCAGAAGTAAATCTTCTATTTTTCTATTTTCATAATCTGTGTTTAACTGTTTACAAAAATCCTTGCGCACCTGAACATCCCCTTAACTTGCGCTCACGGCACACAAAATCTGAATTCTGCACTTCCTGTGCTTCAACTGCTGTTCACTGCGCTCTACGTGCTCCACAACCAATTTTACTCCCTTTTTTTTTAAAGCTGGGAGGATAATTAGTTTTTAGGAAGTAAAAATGTAAGTCCAATTCCCAAATGAGGAATTTTATAAGCGGGTAAAAACATTTTTAACTGGAAAACGGAAATGTTTTGTAATCATTTTTCCTTTTTCAACTAGTTATTCATACACATGGCAACTAGTTATTCATACACTTTACAAAATATATATGTTTATTTCTTCCAATCAGGCAGTAATAATAGTTTCTTCCTGTTGTACTATGTGGACTACTGGTCCAAACATTTCCATGAGCTGTGTGGGTGAAAGCAGGAGCACAAGGTCCTACATCCCTTTTTACTAGTTTTTGTCTGGAGTATTTTTACTCCCTATTTTTATTTTTTTGGAGTATTTGCCTATTTCTAGGCAGTAAAAGTGTCCGATACACCCCCTGTAGGGCTGATGATACATTTAGTGAAAGTCTATATACTCCTCTAAGATTCACACAAGCTCTAAAGCAGGCAAGAACACTTACAGTACGATGACTTCCGTCTGTTAAAGCTGCTTTCCAAAGAAAGTGGGAGCCTAAAACAGGCTTACATATGTCAAATGGGAAACATGCAAGAAGCGAGAGATGTGAAGGCGAGCATACCTACACTGTAGGTGAAAAGCCTTCATAGCAAAGTCATGCGCAGTAAAGCCTAAAGCCTCGCCTCACACAAACAAGAAACTGTTTTTAAGCATGGCCGTTTGCAGTATCTGCTCAATAGTATAATGCAGTAATGTGCAAGGGGAATACATAACATTTTCAATTCCAAACCTTCCCGCTCAACACCTATGAACATCTTAGGCTGGCTGAGGTTAGGGAAAGATTTTCTGCTATCTCAGTACAGGAACAGAAATCAACTTTGCTTGTGGCACAGATATTTCTGTCATGATGCCTACCCCCGGGCATCCGGATCAAGCCCATCAGCCCCGGGAGCAGGCATCCAGGTATTTAATAAAACCCCAGCAGCCCCGGCTGGGGACTGTCTGGGTTCAGTCCTGGGGCCTTAGGCGCCAGGCTCATAATAGAAATCAGTCCTGGCGCCATAGGCGCCAGGCTCATAGACTTTACTTACCTCATGCAGACCATGCTGCAAATGAATCCAAGCCAACGTGAGGCCTGGATGGGACTATTTTTCTACAGGGACTATTTTTTACTCGGGTGTGGTTCTAGGGACATCTTACCTGGAACTACTTTGGAGGCTATTTAAACCACGCCCGAACAGCAGCCCATGCTTTGTGTTATTCTGCATCCAGCAGCGTAACGCTCACAGTGCCTGCAGTCAGCATCCAGTCTTCAGCCACGCCCGTCTCGAATCCTGAGCTTCTAGCAATAGAAGAAAGAAGAAGGAAAGGTTAGAAAACAGATATTATTTCAATCCTTACCTGAATTCCGGATCCATCACGTCTTCGAACTTGAAAAGGACATTATTCTACACGTGTCGCATCGCCAGCTGCAGCGCCGCGCCATACTCACCAGTCCTCACAGCATTTTTCGATCCGGCGCAGCCTCCATCATTTTCTCCGCCGAATTCCACCATCTAGGGGACAAAAGAAACATAAGATGAGCCGAGAGAGCCAACAAATACAACCTCTCCACCATAGACTTACCTGATTAACAACCGGAGGCATTATTCTGTAACAAACCGCAACTTCTTACGCCGCACCTGTAAGGAGAGAGAAACCAGCAATTTAAACACACGCATCTTTTGCTGGACAGTGTTGGGTAATACAGACTTTTACCTCAACACCATCAGCTGCCACAAGACAATCTTCCCTTGGACCCAGCTGCAACACAAGAAAGGAATGTACAAGAGTGAACGTCAGACATATTGAACTCTTTGAACTTTATACTTACGGGTTCTCGCCTGGAACCTCGGAGTCAATATTAATCTGGAACTCTTCCAACGCCCTCAAACCAGCAAAGTTACTGGTATCTACGCGCCCCTGCATTCCACGCAGGATGGAGAGCTCATCATTTACAAACATAAGGTGAGCTTACAGAAAGCGAATATCGGTGGTGATTAGTGGGGAGAACAGTGGGGTGCCATTACTAAAATCCACAGGTGGCTGAATCCCTTTCTCCACTTGAAGGAGAATATTTCTACAGGTCAAGCAGACAAGATTAGACAGTCCAGTCCAGTCTGTCATCTCTGCACTACGCTTCACGTTGCAGGAGGTCGCAGCTGTCCCCGGTTTCCGATCGACGCCCCTGTGGGAGCCAGGTGAGCGTAACAATCCCATCATCAGATTCTGCATGTGGCCATGCACCCAACAGCCTAGGCCTTCATCAGAGCCACCACAACATAATACAGCCATGCAGTTGTAACTGTGCATGCATTTGAAGTTGGTGCCTTTTACACAATAGTTGTGGAGGACATTGTAGATTGGTAGAACAGCAGAAGTGAGCTGCTATGCATACATTAGCATATGGTGTAGATCATTGCACCTGTTGCACAATAGGGAGCCACATGGCACCATTTGCTTTTGCTATGGTTAGGCCCTTATAAGACCCTTGCTTTAGGAAGTGCTTCAAGATATTGCGGCATGAAAGGAAGTGCTCATCAGCACACATGTAAAATATGGGCAACGTACATAGCCTCCTACATACCATTCACCACACCCAATGCAACGTTATACAGCCATGCATGCAAATATGTGGCCAGGGTGAAAGCTGGCAGGTGCAATTCAGATGGAGAGTGCAGTGCACATGACATGAGCATTTAAACATAGGGTGTACTATGGTGTGTTCTCTGTGGTGAGGGCCTAGTGCCTTGGATGCATGGCTGGAGTGGAAAGGGAAGAAGGACTGTCCCTGCTTTACTGGGGCATGGCCCGCACTGTAGCTGGGAACCTGCACCTGCCACATCCAGCCCTTTTAAGCATGGTGAACATGGAAATGGAACTGTGGGAATTAGCTTATCAGGTGTCGAGGGTGTGCCTCAAAGGAAGGGCCGGTACTATTTTTCCCCATCAATCTGTGTAGTGAGGGTGGCAGGCAGCAATGGAAGGATGCAGAGTCCAAATAGTGGGTGTTACTTTTGTGCAAGATCTGTAAAGGTATGCTGTGCAAAGAGGCATGGCTGCTAATTTTGCATTGGAAGGAGTGGGGGCTTTCTGGGGCACTGTCTATGAGGGCAGTTTTGGCTGTATGGTTGACCTTTGCAGATGTGTGGCCTTTGTCGGTACTGTTGATGTTGTCCTGCATTATGGAGGTCTACACATGGGGTACATGTCATGTGGACGTTTGATCCATCGCCTAAAGAAGTTGCTGGAAGAAGTGATGTGGATTTTTCCCACTGCCAAGGTGTGTTTCTCAAGAATGCCACCAAGAGGAGCATGGGACCATGTCAGTGTAATTTGTCCCCAGCCAGAGGTCGGAAGGTGTTTAATTAACAGAAGCATGTGTCAATTTATGTCCACTGCTGGGATGTTCTCCACCGACTATGACATCCTTAATGAGCAAAATTTGCAGTGGTTCCATGAAAATGGCATTTTGTTTACCAACATTGGCAATGCTGTTTTGTTTTACACTGTGCAAAAAGTGTTGAAGAAGACAATCCTGTAACAATGTAAGGAGGCAAACAAAAGATACATTCTGATAAAGAGCTAAAACAAAAAAGGTTCTTTGTAAGTAGGTAAAAAAACAACACAAAAAAGAAAATCTTTTCCGAGGGACCAATAAAGACCAAATCCCCTAATCTGTTTCACACTTCTTACCCCCGCCCCCCTTCCCAACTGGTTGCTTGCTGAAGCGAGTGACCCTGAGGGAGTTGGAGGCGGATGAGGGACGAACTTGAGCACAGAGATATTTAGCAAGTGAGAGTTGCAGGTATTGAGGCTCCAGGGCCCAGAAGGCCTTGAGCATAATGCAGAGGGTTTTGACCTTATTCTGTGAAGCTACTGGGAGCCAATGCAGACATTTCAGTCCCGGAGAGATATGATCCAGGGGCTTGTGGTCAAGTACAAGGCACGCAGTCTTTTTCTGGTTGAGTTCCATAGGGCACAGAGTAGAAGCAGGGCAGATTTAGAACAAGGCTGTTGCAATAGTCTAGCATAGAGAGATCCACAGCTGTGGATACAGTGACCTTTTCGGACGTTGCTTTAGGTTGGTAACATAAATTCAGTGCTTGTTTTGGTGCGATATTTTTACGATGTATGGAGGAGATGTGTTAGTGGGGAAACAAATTCATAGTATTGTCGGAAGCAAAGAAGAGACCTGCTGTTTCGATATTACAATGGGTGATATAGGTAAATGAATATGTTGCAAGCATAAACACTTGAAGTGCCACTTGATGGTAGTGGAGGGGAGAAAAAAACAGTAACCTTTTCCAGAACGTAATGGACGCTCCCTGCAGATACCGTCAGCACAGGCACTTACAACGAAGTTGTAACCGTACTGCAGTAAAAGTTTTCCTACCTTCACTTTGTGGCTATGGGTGCTCAGGTGTCAGGCTGAGATCCTGGTGTCTCAGAAGCTCGGAAGCTGCTGAACCCCCGACAATTCACCCAAAATGTGGCACTCTGAGCTGATAATATATATAACCGCTCAGTTTACCTCACTTCTAGGGGAAAGGGGGAAGGGACAAATTAACAAACACCAGGCTGGAAGCTATCAACTACCTGGTTCTTCACCTGTAGTTAAAAACATAAACATATAATACACCTCATTTCTCAATGGGTTACTATACTAACCTTAAAACTCTATATCCTTTACCAAAATAGTTAAAAGACCATACCTGGTACTTCTCTTCAGAATGCCCAGAGAATTGATAAGCAGACAAGACTTCCTTACTTGTTGACTAGAATCTTAAATATCATTCAGCCTTCTCAGTAGGTCCATGAATGTAATATTTAACTTTGTAGTTCGTCTTTTTAACCTCAAGATTCTTGAACAAAGTCTTAAGTTCTTTAAAAAAGTTAAAGGAAGTTCTTTTAAGTTCTTGTATTTCTTTTTATAATTTCTTTTTAGAGTGTCTTTTACCCTTGAACAGTTTTGAAACTTGCGATGAAATCTTCACGTGGAAAAATCCTGCGCACGCGCTAAAAGTCCAAACCGCGGGTAAAACGCATACACGTTGAAAATCCAAACCGCGGGATAAAACACACGCGCTTTACTCCAAGTCGCGGGAAATACGCACACGCGCTGAAATCCAAATTGCGGGTATAACGCACACGCGCTAAAGTCCAAGACGCGAGTTACACACACTCACGCAAAAGTCCAACCCACAAAAAAATACGCACACGCGCAAAAACCAAATCGCGGGAAAAAAGCACACGCGCATTAGTTTATCACGTGACACTTCTGAGAGCTCGCGCGGAAGCTCCACATAGATTTGTTCTTGCGCACGCGCAGATTCGAAACGCGTAACAAAATACACACGCAAACTCACGTAGCAAAACCCTCGCGTATATGAACAGAAGACGCAAGTCAAAAGTTCACGCTCGCGCTTCACTCTCACGTGCAGAGTCACTCGCGCAGGCTCAAGGTAACGGAAAAACCACGCACTTGTTTGAAATGATACGTAGGAAAGAAAACAAACGTACGCGCTACAGTTTTTAGATACGAGTTTGTGATTTCAATCCTTTTAAATTAATATAACCTTTTTACAAAGTTCATCAAAACATGGAAAGTCACTTATCTCGTGATAGAGTCTTGAAAACTTATTTTCTCAGAAAATTGGAAATTTCTCACTCCTGTCCTGTGTCTCCACGAAACTCCATACACGACTCTTGTTATATTTTCAAAGATGCCGCTCGACTGCTTGAAACTTGAAACCCCTGAACAAGTTACGCAGGAGCAGCTTAGCACACGACCTCTCAGCTGGGCAAAGACGATGAAAGGCAGTTTAGAATGTTCACTGTCCTCCCTATAAACAATCTCCAGCCAATTAGAATTTAGACTGAGAACCTCCATCTTGGCTTGGGGCATTTTCCATAGACTGCAATGAAGGTTAAGGGCAAAATTGGCTGTTTAAAAATATAACCCATAATAACTTCCCAAAACCTTTCTATACTTAATATGTGTCTCCCCTGACCCAATGTCTCCTCTGACCCAATGTAAATGAGTATATGTCACTGTATGTAAAAGAATATGTCACTCCAACCTGACAGTACCTGACATCAGGTGGATGAATGTTGATGCACAAATCTTGCATTCTTTTACTGAACTTTCTACTGGACGTGCTTTTAAATGACACGCTGCTTGGAGGCTTAATGTGCAATGGTACATATGAAGTGTTGTACAAAAGTGACAGTGTAAGATGCTAACATCTTGAATGCCATTGGTGGATGTGTGTGTGACTATTTAACAGTACCCAATGAGCTAGTGATGGACAAGAAATAGTGCACAGGGAAGAAGGACTCTCCTGCTATACTGGGGCGCGGCCGTCGTGTTACTTGCGGAAGCGCACGTGCCACATTCTGTGCCTCTCACCATGCTGGGCAATGGAAATGGGACAGAGGGGATTATCCAATCAGGTCCTCAGGATGTGCGTCACAAGAAAGGGCGGCAATAGGAAGAAGGACTCCTCCTGCTTTACTTGGGCGAGGCACTCACACTACTTGGGGAAGCGCACGTGCCACTTTCTGCGCTTCTCACCATGCTGGCCAATGATATTGGGACTGTGGGGATATTCCAATCAGGTGCTCAGGGTGCTCTGGGTGGTCAGGGTGCTCAGGGTGCTCAGGGTGCTCTGGGGAAGGGTGGCAATATTTTTTTTCATTACTCGAAAAAAGTTGTTTCAATGTTTTTGTGACCAATAATAAACATGACCGGTTTAAGTTTAGGGAAGAGCTAACAGAATTCATGAGGAAAATACACCTCAAACAATACTTTGAAGATAAAGAGGACTCCACCGAACCAGATAGTGGGTTGCGTAATAAATCAAACTTTTGCCCCCCAATACACTCTCGGACTGCAGAAGCTCGAGTTTTTGAAAATAGAGTATTACAAGAACTTGCTATACTAGAGAAAGACACAGAAAAAGAAAAGATCTTCCCAAATCTAAGTCGAAAAGAGAAAACCACCCTAAAGGGACTACTATTCAATGATTCCATAATAATACGAAAAGCTGACAAGGGAGGAGCCGTCGTTATCCTGAATAGAAAAGATTACATCGATGAATGTATGAGACAACTGGAAGATGGCCAGAGTTATCAGAGATTAGATGAGAATCCCACACAAAAATTGGAAACAATGATCCATCTGAAAGTGACAAAAGCAGAGGAAAGGAGATGGATCACAAAGAAAGAAGCAGATTTCTACAAGCAGACAAACCAAGGACACCACAATTTTATATTCTCCCGAAAATTCATAAAAGTCTAACTAGGCCTCCAGGGAGACCAATTGTGTCAGGCTGTGACTCGGTATTAGAACCTCTATCAAGATTTGCGGACCATTTCATGCAACCAATGGTCAGAGAGATGTCTTCCTTTATAAAAGATACCACACAAATTATAAAGGAAGTAGAAGGGAGACCATTTAACCAAGTTGAAGAAATTCTGATATGCCTTGATGTAGTATCTTTGTATACGAATATCCCACAAAGGGCCTCACTTGAGGTCTTGGAAGAAAGACTCCTGATGGAAAATAATAACACTGAAACCCCAGCTTCTTTCATACTTTGGTGTGCTGAAGTAGCACTAACGGAAAACTATTTCCATTTTAATGGATGCTACTATAAACAAATACAGGGAACGGCTATGGGGGCTACACTAGCCCCGAGCATCGCAAACCTCTACATGAAGGCTTTCGAAAAAAGAGTGATCTATGGTGACAACAACCCTTTCAGAAATAATATCCAGGTCTGGAAGAGGTACATAGATGATGTGCTTTTAATTTGGAAGGGCGATGAGAGTGAAGCAATTTCTTTCTTCAAATGGTTGAATGAACAAAATCAACACTTAAAGTTCACTGAGAACTACAGCAGAGAGGAAGTGAATTTCCTAGACGTAACAATAAAGGTTGATACCAACAAAGGAGAACTCTTTGTTAAACCGTACAGAAAGCCAACTGATCGGAATGCATTATTACATCATACTAGTTTTCACCCGAACCACACACGGGATAACCTGCCCTTTGGGCAGTTTTTGCGGTTGAAAACGAACAGCACGAACAGAGAAGACTATAGAGAAGGGGCCAATAAATTGAGAATGAATTTATATGAAAGAGGCTACCCTAAAAAACTGGTAAACCGGGCGATGAAGAGGGCTGACAATAATCACCGGGAAGCCTTACTTGAGCAACATATACCGAAACTGGACAATTATGGAGAAAGGAAAAAGCCCACTGGAAAAACCGCTAATAGCTTTCCGAAGAAGTAAGACTGTGAAGGACCAAATAATGCGCAATGACAAAATAATGCGCAATGACATAACAAAACAACATAAATTTCAACCAACACTGACAGAGAGTTGGGGAATGAGAATACTAGAGGGACATGTACCGTGCGGCAGTTGTACGTGCTGCTCTCAAACTAAGAAATCAACTCAAATAGATCTTGGACTGAGAAATGAGTGGAGACAGAAAACACTAACTAACTGCAATTCCAAATTTGTGGTATATGTGATATGGTGTCCCTGTAAAAAAATCTATATAGGGAAGACTGAAAGAAAAATAAAAAACAGGATAACGGAACATAAGAGCTGCATAAGGAACAGAATTCATTCTGCACCTATGGTAGGACATTTCGTTGAAATGATCTATAAGGCAAAAGAATTAAAGTGGTCGGTGGTTTACAAGGTGAAAGAGAGTAATGATATGAACATCGACAGGAAGAAATTATTAACAAAAGAAAAAGAACTCATTTTTTTAACAAAATGCTGTGAGACGGGTCTCAATGAAAAAATCGAGTGATACAAAATGAAGTTATGCTACCACTTGAACTGGATATAAATTTGCATCAAAATCGTATAGTTTTGTCCAAAAAGCGATTGATGAGGAAATACGATTGAAATTAACGTGTTCAGCTCTGTAGCTGAATACAACATTTACATGTTGAAAAAAGCATAGAGAAACATATGTGAAGAACAACTTTGATGGGTCAGGAAATTAGATCCTTATCTATGGTGCAGGAAAGGCAGTACCAAAGAAGAAAGAAATAAATACGGAGTAACGAAGGCAAGAAAAAAGGACCTGTAATTCCGGAACGATGACGTGACGGAATATCATTGGATAGATGGAACCGCGCCTATCTACAACAATGTAGAAAAGAACATGGAAATGGACACAAGCCGGAAGGAGGAACCGACTGTGACGCTGGCAAAAACATCCGGGAATGCGAACAGAGACGACGGAAGTCAGAAGAAGCGAGAGAACGCCGACAGCAACCCGCGAGGCAGATGGATCAAGCCCTTTAGCTAGAAGGTAAGCGAAACATCCGAGACAGCGAATGTAAGACTGTAGGAGGGAGATATAATAGAGCGGAATGTCCCTATTTCTAAAGACATGTCCCGTGAGTTAGCTATAAGAGATATTGGCGCTTAGTACACCAAGAAGCCGTTTAAAGATCACGCGGGCGGAATGTTTCAATTTTTAAAGATACACCTTTTGTTTTTGCTTCTATAGATATCGGCACTTAGAACACTAAGAAGCCGTGTATAGATCACGTGGGAACCCGGGACGACCGAGGTCGTAACCATTGAAGCAAAAAGAGGCATTCATCTCGTACAAAGATCACTGAAGGGTCGGGATAAGCTGGAAATAGCAAACATGGCGGACTCTAACATGGGAAGTCCTAATTAAGGTACATACCCTAGAACTAAGTGTAACACCAGATTATGCTTATTATACATAGGATATGTAGTACCAGTTTAACCAGGAGTAACTGCAAGTGACTTTTCTGTATTGATAGATGTTGCAAAAGGTGAACCCAAAAAGGCAGTACACAAGTGTTGAGAATTAAGAAGCACCTAGAGATAGATACCTGGATGGATAAAATAAACAACCTGCAGGTAAAAGCCAGAAGGTAAATAGTGTACCATAACAGTAGGGTGAGAGCGTTGGGAAACTAAATACATTATCAAATGCCCCTTTTTTAAGGACAGGGGAATTACAGTAAAAAATAGAGAGGGTAGGTCACTAGAAAAACGGTAAACCACCTTATGAAAAGACGTCGTGTCGTGATAATGTCCTTTACCAAGTAGTGCATGTCTAGTACTGAAGAATTGGAAGAATATATTCTTTCATGGTAAATTGTATACCCCGAATGTAGGAATAAGACTGCATAGAAGTTGGGTTAATAATTAAATCCATTCTTCATACACTTGCTTCTCACAGATACCTTCTTGTGGAATTCTGGCCCAGAAATGAAACAGATGTGAACCGAACACATGAGCTTTGACCAAGAAGTATAAAGAATACAAGAAGACCGAATGGTCACTACATAACAGACTGTTGCTATACAAAAATTAACCCCTGAAGAATTTCCTGAAATTATGAGAACTGATAAAGGAAAGAAACATGTTGGGTAGTGTGGATTGTAGAATGAAAGGATGTATGAATGACATAAGTGTGAATGAGTAGAGCATGATTTTTATGGGGAAGTTAGAGTACCCAGTGAAGAAAGGAGAAGATATAAAAAGTAAATGAAAAACTGAAAAATGTGTCTTCTACTGATGAACTATCTAATAACAGAGATATGTATTATAAAATAGAATGTTATGTAGAAGCTGTCTGTGGTCAATGATACCAAAAATAGTGGCAAATGTGTAATAATTGAACTTAGACAAAAGTGCAAGATGCTGTCTTTGTTGAGATAATTGTGAATGTATTTTTTAGTGGTGTTTTTACTGAGAGTAAATAAATTGATATTTTTGATAAAAAAAACTGTTTGGAATAAGTATGTTGTAATTTAATGAGTTAAACAACATGCAGGACTGAGTTAGAAGAAGGTACTGGAGAAGCAAGGGACCCTTTAAGCATTAGTGTGGTATGTTTAGTGGTTTTGACGTTTTGAGGGTTGTCTTAAAGAGGTCCAGATAAATATTCCCTCTAGTCTCTTAAAGTTTTTTCAAGTTTCGATGGAAGCACCTTTACAAAAAAAGGCTCTTTTCAGAGCCGCTTCTACTAAGTCCCCTACCCTGGTTGCAATTTATTACCCACTCCCGCGCGCACAGCACAAAAAGTCTGCAGACATCGGGCCTCATTACGAGTCCGGCGGTAACTGTGGCGGTAAAACCGCCCGGTTACCGCCGGACTCGTATTACCATTCCGCCTCCGTGATTCCCGGAATTACCGGGGCATTACAATCCCGGTTTTCCGGGAATCACGGAGGCGGAATGGTGTTAATCCCCATTCCCATTGAGTCCTATGGGACTCGATGGGAATGGGGATCATGGAAACACCGGCAGCATTTCGTAATGCTGCCGGTGTTTCCTCGTCCGCCTGCAGGCGGGCGGTGTTAAACCCGCCAGGTCAGACCTGGTGGGAACATCACCTCCCGCCTGCAGGAGTCGGGACCAGGCGGTTCGGAAACAACGGTGGCGGCGGGTTTACCGCCACCGTTATTTCCGGACCGCCTGAGTTATAATGAGGCCCATCGTGAGAGTTGCAGGGTTGCATGTGTCACATGCGCCCCTTTTTGCAGATGGCGGCCATAGAAATTGGCCTGTGGAGGCTACGAGATTGCTCAATAAGGTTTCTGGGTGTGGTTTGTATGCACAGACTGTGGTACACAGTGTATTTGTCAACAGAAATGCAGAAGGTGCGGTTATGGCTATTGTGTTTAAGGAGCCACAGAGTACGATTTTTGGGGGAGTTCTGAATACATTGATTGAAAGTGAACGGAAAACACTGTGCAATGGTTGCTCATTTTGCATTCTATCATGTGGATTTGTACTGCTATGTAGTACCTACAATGAAGTGACTGATTTTGGTTAATCTTTGTGAGACTTTGGTGACGTGCGATGATGCCGATATTACTGTTCTTCATTGTGGAGGGAAAATTACACAACATGATACACGACTTTCAGTGCCGTTTGCAATGAAGGAAGCACCTGCCCAGGTCATGCATCTGTTTCCGATCTGCTGCATTGTGAAGAAGTCTATTTCTGCCTTTTTACGACATGTGCCAATGTCGTACTTCACAAATTGGGAATATGACGTTTCACAGCATGAAGAGTTGTTCCCAGAAATAGCGTTTCTCTTACTATTCATGCCCTTCCGATTTCTGCATGCACTATCCAAAATGCCTTGCTGTCCTTCTTGGAAGTACAGGAAGATTTTTTATAACTAGGTCTTGCACACTCAACCTCTTCAACTCTTCAAAATGCACTGAAACACCTAAAAACACCTCTTTTTACAGAGAGCCCTTTCTACCCAATTCTACTACAGTGTTTTCTACAGTGGCGCACCTCCCTTTATTTAGCGCTCATTCTGTAGAGCGTATACGGTGTGCGGCACCCTGCATCCGTCCATTGGCAATTCCATTGGTAAACTCTGAAAGGAGCTTTAATTTACACACGACACAGAAGGAACTGAAGGCAAGGGCCAGTACGGAAGGGGCAGCGCCTATAGGGATAACATAGGGGACGTGCACAGAGAGGTAAATGTTGGGTGGCCCTCACTTAAATAGGCGGCAGTGATTGTCATGCTCCCATACCGACCCTTCCCAAGCACTTCGAAGTACCTTCCCTCTGTACAGTAGCGCATTGCAGTATGGCGTGCTGCAGCCATAAATTGGTAGGTTTGCACAGCAACCCACGTACTCGCCAGGACTACTTGAAATGCGGTAGCCTAACGTATGAATCTGTAGGACTGGTGACAGGGGCGGTGTTACCAGCACACAGAGGATGCCCAACACATGCGCATAGCTGTGCAAAGGACAAACGTGCACTCCCACAACTAATTAAAGGTGCATTAGAAGATGTGTCCATGCGGCCAGTACTGAAGTCCTATGGATACCTGCCTTGTGATTATACACACGCTGGCCAGGTGCAGTCTCCCTACGAAACATCCATATTGCTTACCTGCACTGATCTCGGCCAGTAATGTGCGGCACAGACTCACCATGCAATGTTAACACAAAAAGAAAAAAACACTCACACACTCACCAACACTTAACATGTACACCTTCAATTTGTAAGATACACCGACACTATTAGCAAAGGGAAGGGGTAGCACAAATGGATACATGCACAGGGGAATGTGGGCTTTCAACAAGTTCGTCATGAGGGCAGCCAAGGAATCCATGACAAAACGTTGTTAACGGGACGTTATGGTTCAGTTGCGGTACCAAAAACCTATCACTTTTACAGGGAACACTATGCTAAAGTAATGTTCCGGTGCCCTACCAAAAACCTATCAAATTCACTAACAAAAAACATTGTTAAAGTGACATTATGGTTAAGTTTGCTATTAAAAACCTATCACCTTTACTGAAAACACTATGCTAAAGCAACGTTCCGGTTACAGTGCCGTACCAAAAACCTATGAAATTCACTACCAAAAAGCATTGTTAAAGGGACGTTATGGTTAAGTTATATTACTAAACACCTATCCCCTTTACTCAAAAAACTATGCTAAAGGAAGGTTCTGGTTACAGTGCCCTACTAAAAACCTACCAAATGCAGTGAAAAAACTTTGGTAAACGGACATTATGCTTCAGTTGCCCTAAGAACAACCTAGCAAATTCAGCACAAAACTTTTGTTACAGGGACGTTACAGTTACTTTGCACTAACAACACCCTATCCACACTATGGTTACAAGTAAAACCGAAAACCACCAGAAATTCGCCAGTTATGGTAAGCTAAGCAACCATAACTCGCGCCACCACTGTGCACTGCTAAGACTAACACCCATGACATGAAATATGACATCACAAATGTCATTGATGACATCACTGATGACATCACATGTCTGGCTCCCTCTTTTTTTGTTCACTGACATATCTAGGCCAGGTGGATTTCTTCACTGACGTCAGCAACTAAACAGTCAAAAGGTCCTATGAAAATCTTATCCCTAAATAATCATAGTAGGGAACCTGTTCTAACACTTAACTGTCTACCTCTTTCTGCGGAATACCATCACCATAGTTTTTCCAAGATGTAATGATATAGATAGCTCCTAGCCTTTCTCTATGAAGATTTGCAAGTTGTGTCTCAACCCCATCAGTGTTGTAGACAACAGTACAGCATCATCAGCATAGAGCAGTGCTGGGAACCTGTCCCGCCCTAACTTAGGTACATCGAGATAGTCAGCCAGCAATTCCTCTATGATAGTGTTTATAAACAAACAGAGTAAGAGGGGGGCCTGCATGCACCCCCGATGCACCCCCCTCCCAACTGAAAAGTCATCAGTGGAATCCTCATTCAAACCCCACCTTACAGATGCCCTATTATTACGGTACAGGGATGGAATATTGGACAAAAGCGACACTGGGATGCCCTTTTCTCTCAGTACAGCCCATAGTCTGCTACCAGAAACACTAGCAAATGTCGTACAAAGGTCCACGATGACTGCATAAATCCTAGAATGATGCAATGTAACATATTTGGCCAAGATTGCATCAGCCTAAGGCATTGGCCCACGGTGCTGATAGCGGGAAGAAACCCTGCTTGTGGGTGGTTTAATATATGGTTCTCAGTGGCCCACAATAGATAGCAGGTTGTTAACGCTCTGGCATAGACTTTTCTGGGGGCATCCAAAAGGGAGATATGTCAATAATTGCCTGGCTTCCTATAATCTTCCTTTTAAAAAATTGGCATAAAAATAGTGCTGCGCCAGGATTCTGGTACATTGCCTGTCTTGGCAACAAAATTAAAAACCGGTTTCAACAGAGGAGCCCATACGCAGATTTCGTCTTGAAATAGATGAGTTGGCAAACCATCCGGTCCTGGAGCTTTACCCGCTCCCAGGCTGTAACGCTCACCTGGTTCCCACGGAGGCGCAGGTCTAGTCTGGATTGCTGTGGCCTCTTCAAGCGTGATGCGCAGAGCCCGGAACACCGATTGAACTGGTTCCCCAAATCTTGCTTGACTGGCCCGTAGGAATATCCTTCTGCAGATGAGAAAGGGAATTAACCGTCTGCAGAATAGTGTGCTTGATTCCCCCTTGTTCCCCTTTGTTCTCCTCTAACTTCCTCCTCCAAACCCCCGGTTTAAGCTCACCTTATGGTTTGGAAGGATGAACTCTCCATCCTGCGTCTGGTGCAGGGGCGCACGTTAGTCCAGTTACTTCACTGGTTTTCAGAATGGCGCTGGCAAAATCCTCTTGACTTTTCTGAGCGAAACGCCGTAAGTATGAAGATTCAAAAGTTCAAGAGTGAGCCCCCTTTTATGTTGTCTTCCTAACTTGTGATCTGTCCTTTATTTCAGATGCAGAATGAAGACGATGCGTTGAAGGGGTTAATTGCCGATGGTAAACTCAGGTGAGTTAGTGAGGGCGATTCCTCTAAATGTCTTTATCATTTCCCAATAATGTCTTTTGTCCTTTCCCCATGGGGGCCACGGTGCGGTACCTGCCAACGGAGCGGTGCCGACACGAAATATGGGATGACACCAAGAAAAGCTGGTAAGTATTATGGCTGTAAGTTAGGCTTTCCTCCGGTGTTCCCTTTGCTCACCTTTTGTCTCATCTTCTCTCCCCTAGGCGCAGAGATGTGGCGACATGTGCTGACAGCCGCGATGGAGCCGGGAGATGTCTCGAGGACAGGTGAGTGAAGAGCGCGCTGCAGCGAGCAACGGAATGCTTTTAAATGGAAGTCCTTCTTCAGGGATGCTGGAGTAAAGATTCCGGATGCAGGTAAGAAGTTTGAAATAGTTCGTGGTTTTCACCTTTCTGCTCTCTTCTTTCCTAACAGGAGTTCCAGGTTCGAGGCAGGCGTGGCTGGAGTCCAGGAGCAGGAGCAGACACGGTGAGCGTTCAGCTGCTGGAATGCAGAACAACGCGAAGCATGAGCTGCGGGCTGGGCGTGGCTTAAATAGCCTCCAAAGAAGTCCCAGGTATGTATCCTTCCCCAACTAGGTATGTATCCTTCCCTGGCCACGCCACCAAACACCTCCCTTTATGAGCCTGGCGCCTATGGCGCCAGGACTGATGTCCAACATGAGCCTGGCGCCAAAGGCGCCAGGACTGAGTCCAAAGAGCCCCTATAAGGGGCCGCTGGGCTTTTACCCGAGGGCATGATGCCTGCTTCCGGCGGTGCTGGGACTGGCCTGGTGCTCCGGGGGCAGGCATCATGACAGCACTCCCCCCCAAGGCCCCTCCCAAGGTCGTTCCTTCTGGAGCTTTCGGTTTGTTTGGGAAATTCCGATGGAACCTTTTTACCAGCCGAGGTGCATGTACGTACGTGGTCACTGGGTTCCCAAGACCTTTCCTGAGGCCCGTACCCTTTCCAATCAATTAGATAGAAAAGTTTTGATTTTGAGATCTTAGAATCCAAAATGTTCTTAACCTCGAATTCAGGCTCCCTATCTATCTGAATCGGTTCTGGTGGCTTTGTTAATCTGGTTCCTGGGTGCACTGGTTTCAAAAGTGACACATGAAAAACGGGGTGAATCCGCATGTTAGCTGGTAGATCGAGCTTGACTGCCACTGGGTTGATCATAGCTTTGATCGAGTAAGGGCCTAAATACGTTGGATTAAAAGTTCGAGGCCCCTTGAGTGATAGGTGTTTGGTAGCCAACCATACTTGATCCCCTATTTGGTATGGAGGCGCCTCTCTTCGATGCAGATCCGCATTCTTTTTGTATTTCCCTTTCGCATGTTGCAAATGTGCAGTTGCATTCTTGAAGGCTTGAGTAATCGTAGAATGCAAATGGTCCACTGCGGGCATTTCAAGGCTCAGAGGTGAGTCCAAGTCTGAAGTACGAGGGTGATGTCCATATAGGGTATAAACGGGGCTCTGAACAGTTCCAGAGTGTATCGAGTTATTGTATGCATATTCAGCCACCCATAAAATGTCCTTCCAATTACCCTCTGATTGGTGCAATATACATCGTAGATATTGTTCAAGGGTCTGGTTCGTTCTCTCCGTCTGACCATCGGTCTGTGGGTGGTGGCTGGTTGAGAGCCTTACGTCGATTTGTGCAAGTTGACAACACTTTTTCCAAAAATGAGAAATAAACTGGCTTGCCCGATCTGAGACTAGTATGGACGGGAATCCATGCAATCGGATGATATTTTTGAGGAATTCCTTGGCAAGAACAAAAGCTGTAGGTAATCCTTTCAATGGAATAAAATGGGCCATTTTGGAAAATAAATCCACCACGACCAGAATAGTATTGTATCCATTGCAGGAGGGCAGGTCTGTGATAAAATCTAGTGACAAGGTGTGCCAAGGTGCTGGTGGAATGTCTAAGGGCTGAAGAAAACCGGCGGGTTTTGTTTTCTGACCTTTGTTTTGGGCGCAAACTCCACAGGACATCACGAAAGATTTAATATCCTTTTGCCAGGAAGGCCACCAGAATTGTCGTTTAATCTTTTCCTCTGTTTTGGCAATGCCAGGATTTCCTTCCATCAGGGTATCATGGTGACGGGAAATAACCAGTTCTTGCAATTCCTTTTCTGGCAGAAATAAGCGTCCTTGAAAGTAAGGTAAGCCATCGGTTACTGAAAAGTAAGACCCCCTTTTGACCCAATCCTGCAAGGCTGAAGAGTCCATGAATTGTTTTACTTGTGCTTGAATGTCTTCAAGGGATTGTAAAATCCCCAAAATTCTTTGTCCGGGAATTATCGGCACAGGCTCTGAGTTTGTGTCCATTTCTCCCATTCCAATTCGAGATAGAGCGTCCGCCTTGCCATTCTTACAGCCGGGGCGGTAGGTGATTACAAAATCGAACTCAGCAAAGAATAAAGCCCATCGGAGCTGTCGAGACGATTGAGCCTTGGCAGTTTTTAAATATTGCAAATTTCGGTGATCAGTGATCACGGTGATGGTATGCCGGGCGCCAAGAAGGTAATGCCACCAAGCCTTAAAGGCAGACTTAATGGCTAATAATTCCTTATCAGTGATTGCATAATTTATCTCCGGCGGCGAGAACTTCCTGGACCAAAATGCTACGGGGTGCAGCTGGTTAGTTTCAAGGTCTCTCTGAGACAGGACAGCTCCCATGGCTAAACTGGAGGCATCGGTTTCAACTATATATGGGAGATCGGGACGTGGGTGCTTCAAAATAGGTGCGGACGTAAATTTAGCTTTCAATTCCTGAAAGGCCTGTTCGGCTTCCTTGGTCCATTCAAAACGTTTATTTTTCCGCAAGAGTGCAGTGATGGGTTGCACCACACGTGAAAATTCCGGGATAAACCTGCGATAAAAATTGGCAAAACCAAGCATGCTTTGGACGCCTTTCACCGAACTAGGTGATGGCCATTTGAGGATGGCATCCACTTTCCGTGAGTCCATTCGGACCCTTTTAGGTGTCAAGATGAATCCAAGAAACTGAACCTCGGTGGTATGGAAAATGCATTTTTCCAGCTTTGCAAACAGTTTGTGCAGGCGCAATTTCTCTAGAACGGCCCTGACATGCTTTCTGTGATCAGATTCCGAAGAGGAGTACACAAGAATGTCATCGATATACACGACAACACAGACATCGATGAGTTCCCGAAGGACATCGTTCATGAAGAATTGGAAGGCAGCAGGCGCGTTGCACAACCCGAAAGGCATCACCTGGTATTCGAATAGTCCATATTTTGTACGGAAGGCCGTTTTCCATTCGTCGCCTTCTTTTACTCGTACCAGATGATAAGCCCCCCGGAGATCTAACTTGGTGTATATGCAAGCGTCCTTCACCTGGTCAAGGAGTTCAGGGATCAGAGGCAGAGGGTAACGATTTTTAACAGTTATCTGGTTCAATGCGTGGTAATCGATACAAGTTCTAAGGTCGCCTTCTTTTTTAGGCACGAAGAACAAAGCCGAGGATGCCGGAGACTTTGACGGGCGAATGAAACCATTGGCTAGGTATTGATCTAAATATTGTCGCAAATGCAGATTTTCTGGTTCTGTAAGGGCGTAAATCCTGCTACAAGGGGGTTGTGCACCAGGCACCAGATCGATTTGGCAATTGTACGATCGGTGGGGAGGTAACGTGTTGGCCTGTTCCTTTTGGAAGACGTCCTGAAAGTCTTGGTATTCTGGAGGTAGTTGCATGGAGTCAGGGGTTACTGATGCTAGACTAATTTTCTGATTTTCTGGGTAGCAGGTTTGTGCACAATCCGGGAAGGTTATTCTCTTCGCTCGCCAATCAATTCGAGGGTTATGTGTCTCCAACCAAGGAATTCCAAGAATAACCTGGAACTGTGGAGCCTTGATTATGTCAAACACAACTGCCTCCCGATGGCCGTCTGGACCAATAAGAGTCACCTCAGTAGTGGAATGTGTTACCGGTCCAGAGGCAATTTCAGTTCCATCGACTGTGGTGATGACATCTTTGCTGGTTTTAGGACGCAGAGGGAGGTTAATCCTAGAGACCAATTCACGATCCACATAGTTTCCTATAGCCCCACTATCGATGTATGCCTTTATTGCATGCAACCGCTTAGGCTGTTCCGGATCTACGAGAACCATTGGCACAATGAAATGCGAGGTCTGAGAGTTAGTTTTCAAGCTCGGCAAGCGGACCCCTACGCTTGTCGGGCGGGGTCGTTTCCCGAAACAGAGTCTTCATGGTTTTTATCAGCGGCTCCTACCACCTTCTTGGGCGGTTTTGCCGGGCAATCTCGTAGAAAGTGTCCAGGGTTCCCACAATAAAGACATAATTTTAACTGCCGCCTCCTTTCACGTTCCTTTTGGGTTAAAGGTCTTTTAACCTCTCCAATTTGCATAGGCTCGGAGATATCGGCACCCTTGGGATTCACGTGGGTCTTGACCAACGGCCAGGTTTCAAACTTGGACCGATCTGCTTTTCTGTTTTGAAGTCTGTGATCCAATTGGATCACTAAGTCTATATATTCTGTGCATTCTTGGGGCGGATTCACAACTTGGGCCAGGACATCTTTAAGTTCTCCGCGTAAACCTCGATAAAATAACGTGATTCTCTTATCCTCTGGCCACCCAGTTTCCACAATTAGTCTATTAAAGGTTGCAATGTAGGATAGGAAGTCCTGATTGCCCTGTCGCAGGGATAGAAGTTCATCATCCAGAGCCTGCCCCTGAGAGTGTCGAGCAAATAACCTTTCCATGCTTGCTTGAAATCCTTGAAAGTCACGGAGAATCGGGTCATCTTGAGTAACCAGTGGAACTGACCAATCGGCAGCACAGCCGCTGAGATATGACAATACAAAGGATACCTTAGTCTGGTCATTAGTGAAGGCCCCATGTCTGCATAGGAAGTGCCAACGACACTGATTCATGAATACGGCAAATCGTTTGGGGTCCCCTGCAAAGCGTTCGGGTGGGGCCAACGGCATGTTTCCAGGTAGATTAATCTGTACATGGTTACTGGAAACCACAGGAGTGGGGTTCCCCCCGGAACCGAGTAAAGGAGTTTGTCCAGCTTGACCTTGCAGAAGCTGTCTAGCCAGGTCATCAGTTCTTTCCCTTGTTACAATCACTTCTCTCCTGAGGGCATTAGTCTCTTGACGAGCGGCGTGTACTTCGGCCCGTAATTCCCCCAGTAGTTGGGCCAGTTGGTCAGTCTCTGAAGTTTCCATAGTGCCTGGGTGGGAATTTGTAGGGAGGCTTTGCGTTCTGTAACGCTCACCTGGTTCCCACAGAGGCGCAGGTCTAGTCTGGATTGCTGTGGCCTCTTCAAGCGTGATGCGTAGAGCCCGGAACACCGATTGAACTGGTTCCCCAAATCTTGCTTGACTGGCCCATAGGAATATCCTTCTGCAGATGAGAAAGGGAATTAACCGTCTGCAGAATAGTGTGCTTGATTCCCCCCTTGTTCCCCGTCGTTCTCCTCTAACTTCCTCCTCCAAACCCCCGGTTTAAGCTCACCTTATGGGTGGGAAGGATGAACTCTCCATCCTGCGTCTGGTGCAGGGGCGCACGTTAGTCCAGTTACTTCACTGGTTTTCAGAATGGCGCAGGCAAAATCCTCTTGACTTTTCTGAGCGAAACGCCATAAGTATGAAGATTCAAAAGTTCAAGAGTGAGCCCCCTTTTATGTTGTCTTCCTAACTTGTGATCTGTCCATTATTTCAGATGCAGAATGAAGACGATGCGTTGAATGGGTTAATTGCCGATGTATGGGATGACACCAAGAAAAGCTGGTATGTATTATGGCTGTAAGTTAGGCTTTCCTCCGGTGTTCCCTTTGCTCACCTTTTGTCTCTTCTTCTCTCCCCTAGGCGCAGAGATGTGGCGACATGTGCTGACAGCCGCGATGGAGCCGGGAGATGTCTCGAGGACAGGTGAGTGAAGAGCGCGCTGCAGCGAGCAACGCAATGCTTTTAAATGGAAGTCCTTCTTCAGGGATGCTGGAGTGAAGATTCCGGATGCAGGTAAGAAGTTTGAAATAGTTTGTGGTTTTCACCTTTCTCTTCTCTTCTTTCCTAACAGGAGTTCCAGGTTCGAGGAGGGCGTGGCTGGAGTACAGGAGCAGGAGCAGACACGACACGGTGAGCGTTCAGCTGCTGGAATGCAGAACAACGCGAAGCATGAGCTGCTGTCTGGGCGTGGCTTAAATAGCTTCCAAAGAAGTCCCAGGTATGTATCCTTCCCCAACTAGGTATGTATCCTTCCCTGGCCACGCCCGAGTGAAAAAATAGTCCCTATGAAAAAATAGTCCCTTTCAGGTCTCAGGGAGGCCTGAAGCGTGGAGCATGGTCTGCATCAGGTAAGTGCACCAAACACCTCCCTTTATCAGCCTGGCGCCTATGGCGCCAGGACTGATGTCCAACATGAGCCTGGCACCAAAGGCGCCAGGACTGAGTCCAAAGAGCCCCTATAACGGGCCGCTGGGCTTTTACCCGAGGGCATGATGCCTGCTTCCGGGGGTGCTGGGCCTGGCCTGGTGCTCTGGGGGCAGGCATCATGACACAGGCCGTTTATGGCATCTTTCACCTCAACTATAGAAAAGGGATTGTGCTTACTTCTATTTGCTCCGGCAATCACAAATTTTAATAAATACTTTGAGGGCTTCCGGGTCTTTTCCATATAATGTACTAAAATAATGGAACCACTCACTCAGTGGAATATGGCCTAACAAATGGGTTCCGATTTTCCTTTCATCCCCTGCCACTGACTTCCACAAGTTAAGCTGGTTGCCTTTTTTACAGTAGTTTAGCAAGTCATCCCATTTTTTCTCGTTAAGCTCAGCCTTTTTAGTGGCTACCGTCACTTTGCAGGTATCCCTTCATGTTTTCAGATGTGATTTATCTATCTGGGAGACATTCTTGAGGTAGGTTAGTAGATGGTTCTTAGCATCTTTGCATTCACTATCAAATCATCCCCTATTATCCAATGCATGCTTCCTTGTTTTCCCAACTTGCTTAGTAAAAAGGGGAGCAATGTCTTCATCATGTCTTTACATAAACTTCAACATTTATAGAGGCTTCATCATTTAAACATATACCCTCAATGTGGGCTTAAATACTCGCATAAATTCTTGGTTTAATTAAACACCCATCCCTCGATCCCCTTGGATTACTACTAGCATGTTTCCCCATGCTCACAATACAACTCAGAATGTGCTACCTCTCTCTCTTTTTAGAAACATCTCTTGTGGCCCACTGCCATATTTTACAGCAATAGGGCAGCACCAAAAGTGGACCATAGCACCATAAGAAGCAGACTCATAGAAACCAAGTATCTTTCCGCCACCAAGACAAATCTCTCAACTTACAACAACTGGCAGGATAGTTAAACCATGTAGAAACCCACAACCAACAGTGAACCCTTTACAAAAGGGGTACATATGTACCAAACCCTTATTATAGATCAAAATAGTCAAAATATCACTAACAAAGACGCATTGAACAATTATGCAACATGGATTAATGAAAACTGATAATGCTGATAATGTTGACGGAAGATATATTGTCCTTGTGTCCTCGAACCAAGACACCCACTACATAGACCCTGTTACAAATGCTTACACACCACAATTGTCATTGTGCCTAGTAGACTTTGTATTTGCAAACTAGAACATTGAAAAAAGGCTCAAGGATGGCAAAGTTTCTGTGCAAATGCTTTACCAATTAGGCCCATCTCCTATTCACCACTCACTACCCATGCAAAAACGTTTTCCACCATGTACCACTCACAACTAAAGTGTGTATGTATCATTTATTATTTAGTGTGCGCATGGTTTAAAAGCAAACCTTATATATTACAATGAACAATATCAATTCATCCAATACAGGTTTCATAAAATGCTAAAAACATGAAGAAAATGACTTTTCGCCTGACCTAATGTTAATAACTCCCTCATACGACTTTTACAAAATACATACTTATCACATTTAAAAGGAAGTCTTAGAAGAAAAACTTTCCATCATTAATAATCAAATCACTTCATATATTCCTAAAATTCGATTCATCTTATTTTAATTCATTCCCTGTTTTAAATCCTCTGCAGACATCCCAAAAGTGCATAGGTTAATGCCAAGCAGTTTCCTTGGACAATCCGTGACCATAGGCTCTCCCTTAAAACAAATGACGAATCGCGCACAAAGCGGTTAAGGAAGAGAATCGACAAATTTAATAAGACACCACACTCAATAACTAAATTCTTGAGGGTTTCAATTTCAAGGCCACAAAACCTAAACACAACCACTGAGTGCTCTAATTTATGCCTTATTCAGATTCATTCTCTTGTCTTCAGCAAGTGAAAACAAAACCGCATCTCTATCTTTCTGAGACAGGGTGACGGAGACTGAACAAGCTAAGTACATCTATCCCACAATCACTTATGGTCATTGTGTGAATTGACAAAACGTGTTCATATTTTAATTGCATTGCATGTTTAACTCCAGTCGTTCTGCGGGATCTGTTTTTTGGCTGGACCCAAATTTGCAATTAATTTACTAAAAGACAAACCTTTATCAACAATGTTTTTTCACAATTTTGTACATAATGCATACTAAGTAAGGCTTTACTAAAGGCTTCATAGAGAGAATACCACTCACAACTCTCCTAAGTCTGCTCAAGCATGGCAGTGTTTCGTTTCAGATAAATCCTCCATGGCTCTTTAGGACCCAAGTGGAGAGCATATTGTGCTCACATACAACAAGACTGGCTTTAGTACTTGAGGATCTCATCACTTCATAAAATGTGATATGCATACACATTTTGTGTCTGTGCATTGTACTGAATTACAACATGCAGTCAAAGATAGAAGAACATGTACTTTGCTAATTGTGGGAGAGGTGCTCTTGTTTTCATTAACACCAAGTTGTTTGATGTCAACTTTCTACAGTGTTACATTAAAAGGGATATGTGTGCAGTTTGAACTACCTCACCCATACACCGACATGGGAATGGGTATGGCTGATTGTCACAGAATCCCTCAAGCTGTAAAATACTCAGATCATTCAGAAGCAGAAATGCCACAAAGAATAGAATAAAAAGAAGAATGTAAGTACTTTTGTGTATGAGGGATGTGGCTTACCTTGGTCCTGTTTAAGCGTGTCTTCGTAGCGATGGCCTGTGACTTTGGCACCATGCCTTCGAGTCCTTCGCTCTCACTCTCCCCTTTCTTGGTATTCTTCTGGCTCTGCCCACTTGCCTTAAATAAGCTTGTCCTCTTGGGAAAAGATGCCCATGAGTGCATGATCAGGTCCCTCTTTCTTTTGAAGATATTTTTCTCCTGTGATGATACAGAGCTGAATGGAAGCTCGCTCTTTTCAGCCACCAGTGAACAAGAGGTGCCAGGCAAGGGCTCATCGACTAAGGCCATTTTCTCATCCAGGTCACTTTGGACTTGTGAATACTCTCCAGAGACGTCACTTGCCTGGTTCTGTGGTGGCTCTGATTCAGTTTCATGACTGAGCAGGTTAGTGCTTGTGGGAATCGTCTGTTGGCCACTATCATTAGTAGATCCAACGGATATGGGTGGATCAACCAATTCCTGAGTACCATCTGTGGGCAAAACACTCATTTGTGTTTTTTCTTAAGTACCAAAGCTCTTAATCCTGGGTAGTCACGTCTCTTTTTCTGCTAAATATCAACAATTCAATGGCTTTCACCACCTCTGGTATCTTCAGAAGACACCACTGACACACGTTTCTCAGTGTGATGCTGGGTTTGGTCTGCAGTAGCTGTCTAACTGACACAGGTGCTGAAATCTCAGCATGGCCATCCAATGGCTGACCCATGACTGAATGCATTATGATGTCACAGAATGACCTCAGCAATTTGCCCAAAGGTGTCAACAAGCCCTGCCCTTGTCTTCCAGTCACACTAACCTTAGTTTCTATAGTAACGGAATTCAGATTTAGTATACTGGAAATGTTATTTTCTTTTAAACATTCAAAGAAGAATCAACTAAAAGATCATATGAAGTCTCTAACATTTCAGTCCCCCTTTACAATATCAGGTTCCACGTGCACATTTATCTAATATTCCAGTTCCTTGTGGTGCAGCAACATCACTTGCCACTGGGTGGACCTGCACAGTGCCTTAAGGTATAATTGGCACAAGAAGTGCCTGTCTGCTCCTTACTGATGAGAGGCGCAAGGCATTATCTTCCTCATCGGCCACCTCCAACAGATGGGAGAGTTGAGTACATTTTATCTTCATGGCAGTGACATCTCCACCCTAAATGAGCTCAAAAGAATTGATGCTGTGGGGTGGTGTTCCAGGAATGCACACATTCAGGAAGTGATTCATGTCACAAGGGACCAATATAGTGATAATGAGTAGGCAATAGTTGCCATTTGATAGGGGAGACAGAAAGTTACTCTGGCTGGTAGGTGACGGTTGTACTGGAGTGGGACCTTCCTCTACAGTGTGGCAGAGGAAGGCTACCCGCTTCCTCTGGGTGTGTGCTTTTGTGGCTGTAACTAGGTAATTTTAATGAAAGTTGTATTCCTGCTTCTGTCTGACTGAATGTGACTCTTTCTTTACATTGTTAAGGGTGTATCATGTGCTACCTCCAAAAGAAAGCCACCAGAGGTTGAGCAGGCTGATCTTTGAATGGTGTGTTCTTCAGAAACTGGGCTAAGAGTATGTATTCTTAGTTGGTACTTTTGCTGTGTTGGAGCTCAAACCCCATAAAGAGAGAAAGGGTGGATGTTCCATACATGTGGCTTACTTGGTGAATCAGGAGTTGCTTTTCCTTCTCTTGTGACATTCTTGGATCAGTTTCTGGAGTGTCTGAGGTAGCAAAGAGAAACTCCCAAAAAGAGATCTTTCTGAAAGAGCTCTCGGTTGGTTCCCTCCAGAGAAACCATGCCTGTACTGAGGTGCCTCAAAGGAAAGCAGTGGTAAGTATTACATTGACTTTGAGCCAGACAATGGGCCTGATCACGACTTGGGCGGTAAATGTGGCGGATTATCTGCTGGACCTAAATAGCGCTAACGCCAAGGCACCCGGCGGATAATCCGCCAGATCACGAGTCATCGTGCACGCGCCCCGGTCCAAGGCGTTAGTGCGATTAGCGCAAACCCTTAAATCCGGCGCACCGTGCGCTACCGCCACCTCGCGCTTATAGCGCGCGGGAAACGCGTCACCGCCGGAACAGGAAATAAAGCGGCGGCCATCTTGGAAATCACAATCCGTCGGATATCACAGCCACTGGAAGCCATCCACGCGATCTGAACCCTGAAAATGAGTCAAGAGCGCACTAGGGGCAAGTCTGCACTGGACAGGGTCAGAAAACCCAAGTTCAGTGACCAGGAGCTTGAGGTACTTGTGGAGGAGGCACTGACGTACCACAATGAGCTGCAGCTGCGTAAAACCAGCGCCCAGCGCAGAGGCCAAATATGGAGATCCGTCGCACAAAGGGTCAGTGCAGTGGGGCGCGTGCCCCGGGATGGGGAGGACTGCCGCAAGCGGCTGAATTACCTGCGCGTGCGAGTGCGAGGCATCCTGTCCCAGCATAGGAGTGCAAGCAGGGGCACAGGAGGAGGGCCACCCCCCCCACCCGACCTCACACCATGGGAGGAGAAATTGACGGGCCTCATCGACATCGGAACCATTGAGGGCATTGGTGGAGCGGACGCAGGGACTGGCATAAATCCAACGGCAGGTGAGTCCCATCCCCAAATACATGCATCTGAATGAGAGTGAAGACATGTGTCTGAGGCACTGCATTCACCCGTAAGTGAGGGCCACATCCCTAGAACGGTAGTGCTGTCTAGACGACCCTGTACGTGCAGTGCATGAATGACAGGGGCAGGGGATAGACTCCCATACCCATAGGACAGCTACGTAGAGTGGTACTGTGCATCAACACAACCACAAAAGCCTGAGCGCAGTCCACCCCAACCACGCGTTCCCATGCAGTGTACCTCCATGCACATCCACAACAAGCACCACATGGTGACTGAACGGAATGCAAGTTGACTGCGTCATTGTCACTGTCTTCATTCACACTTGTTTGCATGACCTGCATCACACAAATGTATGTAGCATTGTACTCAAACCACCCCCTATGTACCCCACAGGCACACGTCGATCCCAACAGCCTGGTGATGATGGCGATGAGGCCACACCGACAATGCGCCCACACCACCGTGCCTCCACCAGCACCAGCACCCCCCAAAGACGCCGCACCCATGGGAGACAACACAGGGGAACACCCACCTCACCCCAACGCAGCCCTGCCAGACAGCAGCAGCAGCCACATGGCCGCAGGGAGGCGACCGGCAGCTCACCAGAAGCCACCATCCACAGCCCCGATGCCGACGGAGAGAGGCCTGAATTGGAGCCCGACGTGGGAGCAACACCTCCACGTGGGCATCATGCCACCGCACAACACTCGCAAAGCAATAGTGATGGAGAAGGGGTGTCAACACCCCATGGAAGCCCAAGACCAGGCAGACACCAGGCAGGGAGTCGCCATGTGCCTGTGCGTCGCTGCAGCACACCGCAGCCCGATGTGGACACTCCGTCCTATGGGAGTCCAGAGAGCCAGCTATCTGAGCCAGGCAGCCCTGTCCAGTCTGGTGGCATGTCGCCATGCAGTCCACCCTACCCCCCACAGCGCCCAATTTGCGGTCCACCACCTGACGCACCAGGAGAGCCCTTTGTCACTGGGGCAGCAGTCATGGGCCGACTGGATATCATTGAGGCAAAACAGGCCCGGGTGGAAGGAATGGCAAGGGTCCAGAGCCGGCACATAAAGGCCGTGAGTAAATCCATCCGGCATGGGTGCAGGTACATTGCGCGGGACAATGCGCGCACACGGCAAGTTGTGCATCAATGCACCGCTGCCCTGACAGGCTTTGGGCAACGAGTCCGCGAATTCACGGAGGCAGTGTCAGCACTGGCAGAACAGCAACGCGAGGCCAATAACCTCATGCGCCAGCACATGATGGCCAGTGCTTCCATACCCTCCACTTCCACAACACCCACAGAGGGTTCACTAGACCCATCTCCGAGGCGCCGGTCCATGCGCCACCTGAGGGCACGCACACCGAAGGGTCCTGGGAGAGGGAAGCGCCCGCGCCCATCCTAGTGGTGCATGGAAACATTGTTGTTGGCCTGATGAGGCAACTGCACAGTTGGGGGTTGTACACTGGGGGGAGGGGGGATTGTTGGGTGTTCACTGGGAGGAGGGGGGATTGTTGGGTGTTCACTGGGGGGAGGGGGGATAGTTGGGTGTTTACTGGGGGAGGGGGGATTGTTGGGTGTTCACTGGGGGGAGGGGGGATAGTTGGGTGTTCACTGGGGGGAGGGGGGATTGTTGGGTGTTCACTGGGAGGAGGGGGGAATTGTTGGGTGTTCACTGGGGGAGGGGGGTTTGTTGGAGGGAAAATAAATCACGTTACAAAAAACACAAGCATGGACAGTAGTGATTGTAACAAATGCAATTTGATGTTGAAGTGACATGTTCACAATTTACCTATTACCCATTTCTAATGGAATTCATCAATCAACCCCTGTCTGGCTGACCTCCCTTCCCTCTGCCCAACCCTTTGTGCATGTGCAACATCTTCTGGCACTTCATCGCCCTCACTACCATCATCAGGTGGCTGCACATATGCATCAGGGGGCAGTGGCACATTTCTGCGATAACAGATGTTGTGCAGCATGGCACATGTCAGTACAATTTTTCAAGCTTTTTCTGGTGCATATATCATTGCCCCTCCCGTGCGGTCGAGGCACTGGAAGCGTGCCTTCAGCAGTCCAAATGCCCTCTCCACACAGATCCGTGTACGGGCATGGCCAAGGTTGTATGCCGACTCCGCCGCCGTGTGTGGGTGACGCAGAGGGGTCATGAGCCACGTGTACTGGGGATATCCAGAATCACCTGCAGGGGAGAGTAAGCCGTTATGGGGACAAGGTAAGTCCAGTGGGTGTACAGAGCCCTGTCATAGGGGTGATTTTGCCATATTTGGCATGTGGCCTATAACATTGTGGAGAGTGCTGTCCTACGGGCACGATTGAATCAATGGGGTATTCTCAACTTGGTACGCCTATGTTTCTGTATGTAACAGTACTCATTCACTTGTCGCAGGATGAGGGGGCCCTTCCATCTACTTCTGCTTGACAGAAGTGGCTGCCTCATGTGTCATTGCAAATCCATTTGGCTGCAGTTGCATTTGCTGCTCTTCACTATCCTGTACTGTTCTCCATGCATTTCCATGGCCATTTTGGGGACAGTGTCTGTGGGATGTGCATTGTCATTACTCGGCCTACTTATGTGTGGGGCATTCGTGGATATGCCAGCTCATGGTTTGGAATTACATTACTGTCGGATGGCCAGGGTGGGATATCTGGACTGTGTCAGTGTTGTGAGCCATGGTGCTACTCACACAGGAGGCTTTGTTGTGGTGGGGATTCCATATGTCACTGTGCCGCCACATGTCTTACATCCTGCATGGGTGTGTTCTGCTGTGTAGGACATGTCCAAGGTTCATCGTGCAAGGTGCTTGAATGTGTATGCTGCTGTGATGCTGCTGACTATTGGGAATGATGGATTCTGTGACAGGAACCATCAGTTGTGGATTGACATGCTTTGTGGGATACATTTGTACTCACCCATTGGCCATGTGTTTTGGCCTCGTTGCCTTTCCATGTACGCTGGCAGAGTGCTGTTGCGTAGGACCATGGAGTTGTGGGTGGATCCTGGGTAGCGGGCACAGCAGTGGCTGAAGGTGAGGTCGGGGCCACATGTCATCTATACGTTGAGGGAATTGTACTGTTTACGGTTTCTGTAGGCAGCCTCATGTGCCTGGGGTGGTACAAGTGCCACATGTGTGCAGTCCAGGGCTGCTATTACATTCGGGACTTGGGCAATGGCATAGAATTGACCCTTAAGCTGGTGCACCTGTGCCTGTGTGGCTGGCAATGCAATGTGTTCGTTCACATGATTCAACAGTGCATCAGGCACCTGTCCCAGCATGGCACTGGATGTGTACTGGGCCATTCCATGCATCATGGCAATGATATGTTGGTAGCTGCCAGTCCCAAGTAATTGAAGCTCAGACACGAGCTTCACTAGGGGAGGTACTGCCGTGCTGGTGGCTATGCAGCTGCATATGTCACCCTGGATTGTGTCCAGCAACTGGGTGATGGTTGGCCTGTCCAGCCGATATTCTGTCACCAACTGACCATCAGTTAGGGCCCAGGGTGTTGGCCTGCTCTCCTCCTCCTTCTCCTCATCCCCACTGCCCCTGTCATGATGCCTACCCCCGGAGCACCAGGCCAGGCCCAGCACCCCCGGGAGCAGGCATCACACCCCCGGGTAAAAGCCCAGCGGCCCTTTATAGGGGCTCTTTGGACTCTGTCCTGGCGCCGTTGGCGCCGGGCTCATGTTGGACATCAGTCCTGGCGCCATAGGCGCCAGGCTCATAAGGGGAAGTGTTTGGTGCACTTACCTGAAGCAGACCATGCTGCACACTCACCTGATGCAGACCATGCTGCATGAAGAACCAAGTCAAATGAGGCTTAGGAGGGACTATTTTTCTGAAGGAACTATTTTGTTACTTGGGTGGGGCTGTGGAAGAACACTCACCTGGAACTTCTTCCAAGGCTATTTAAGCCACGCCCGGACAGCCACACGTGCTTCGCGTTGCTCTGCATCCCAGCAGCTGAACGCTCACCGTGTCTGCTCCTGCACCTGGACTCCAGCCACGCCCGCCTCGAACCTGGAACACCTTTAAGGAAAGAAGAGAAGAGAAAGGTGAAAACCAAGAACTTATTCAACCTTCTTACCTGCATCCGGAATCTTCACGCCACCATTCCTGAAGGAAGACTTCCATTTAAAAGCACCGCGTTGCTCGCTGCAGCGCCGCGCTTCACTCACCTGTTCCCGAGACGCCGCCCGGCTCCATCGCGACTCTCAGCACCGGTCGCCACATCTCTGCACCTAGGGGAGAGAAGAAGAGACAAAAGGTGAGCAAGGGAACACAAGAGGAAAGCCGAATTTTCAGCCATATTACTTACCGGCTTTTCTTGGTGAACCATTCCACATCTCGGGTCGGCGCCGCATCTTTGGCAGGTACTGCACCCCGGCCCCTATGGGGAAAGGACAAAAGACATTACTGGGGAATTATAAAGACATTTAGAGGGGTCGCCCTCATCACTAACTCACCTGATTTTACCACCGGCAATTTAACCCCTCAACGCATCGCCTTTGTTCTGCACCTGAAATAAAGGACAGATCACAGGTTAGAAAAAAACAACATAAAAGGAGGCTCACACTTGAACTTTTGCATCTTCATACTTACGGCGTATCGCTCAGAAAAGTCAAGTGGATTTGCCAGCGCCATTCTGAAAACCAGTGAAGTAACTGGACGAACGCGCGCCCCTGCACCAGAAGCAGGATGGAGAGTTCATCCTTCCAAACTATAAGGTGAGCTTAAACCGGGGGTTTTGGAGGAAGTCAGAGAAGAACGAAGGGGGAAAGGGGGGAACAAGCACACTATTCAGCAGACAGTTAATCCCCTTTCTCATCTGCAGAAGGATATTCCTACGGGCCAGACAAGCAAGATTTGGGGGTCCTGTTCAATCGGTGGTCCGAATTCTGCGCATCACGCTTGAAGAGGCCACAGCAACCCAGACCAGACCAGCACCTCCGTGGGAGCCAGGTGAGCGTTACAGCCCCCTGCACTCCCAGGGACCTGGCCTGGTTGTCTGGCCTCTGTTGCTCCAGACGCAGCTGGTAGAAGTCGACATCAAGGCTCCCCGCTCCAAATGGCAGCATGGTGTTGGGGAGGGTGTGTTGTGCATGGGTGGGTCCTTTGTAGGCCTCTGATTTGCATTGCTTCCACCTGGGCCCTCATTGATGTCTCCTCCCTGCTCCTGCTGGTGTAATGGGGTTTGGGAAGGTGTGTTGTGCATGGGTGGGTCCTTTGTAGGCCTCTGATTTGCATTGCTTCCACCTGGGCCCTCATTGCTGTCTCCTCCCTGCTCCTGCTGGTGTAATGGGGTTGGGGAGGGTGTGTTGTGCATGGGTGGGTCCTTTGTAGGCCTCTGATTTGCATTGCTTCCACCTGGGCCCTCATTGCTGTCTCCTCCCTGCTCCTGCTGGTGTAATGGGGTTGGGGAGGGTGTGTTGTGCATGGATGGGTCCTTTGTAGGCCTCTGATTTGCATTGCTTCCACCTGGGCCCTTATTGCTGTGGCCTGTGTTCTGTTACCTCCAGCTTTTTGCTGGAGGTATTTTCGGCGGATTATCCGCCGCTTTTCTGGCGCGAATAGCGCTTACGCCGGACTCGTGATTGATGATGTTTTAGCGCGAATGGTTCCTGGCGCTGTTATGGCCGGCGCTTGTACAGCCGGCTTTCCTTGCACCGGCTGTTATTGCGCCGGCTGTATTTGGAGTCGTGATCCGACGGACCCTTAAAATCGGTGCTAAGTGCGTTACCGCCGATTTTAAGGGTTACCGCCCAAGTCGTGATGAGGCCCATTAATGGCAGAAGACCCTGAAAGGGATGATTCCAGACCTGCAGCCTAGAAGCTGAGACTCTACATGGAAAGAGATGGCCCCTGTGTTCCATACAGGGTTTATAGGCCTACCTAGCAAAGGCTTTCAGGCCTGAGATGCTGGTGAACTTCAGCAACAAAAACACTCTGCAACTAAGGTGGGAGCCTAGGGATCCCATTATGGAAGATTGGTTGTGGACCTGGAATTTCACATACTTTCTGAGGGGCATATAAGTAATTACGACCCACTTAGCAGAGAGTCAGCAGGAAACCAGCCCAAACTAAAGTGCCTCCGTCCTTAGCAGGGAGGATGGCCACTGCACCATGGTTTGGATACTCTTATCAGGGTATGTTATAGGAAAATCCAGTTGAGGGAGAACAGAGTTAGAGTCCATAGGTTCAAAGTTATTTTAGGGATGAATCTAGGAAATAAGATGGCCTACGTTAGGGCCCTAAAGTCTATAGTCATCCCTCAATGAATGTCCCGTAGGTATGTGAATGTTGGAGTGCCACTACACCCACTGAGTCTTCCCAACAAGGCCATTCGTCAGGAATAGGACTATGTGTGTTGGGGAGATTACAATACTGTTGGGCTTCAATGATCACCAGAGGACCAATTTCAAGAAGTGGTGTTGATTACCTGGAGACTTTTGTATGTGGTTAACAAGTTAACTAAATAACAACAGGGCTTATTTCAACAAGGAACGAAAGATGACTACCTTCCCTAAACATAACGTAACAGTTATCATAACACAGCCTACACAGTTCTTTGGGAGTAACAAGTGCAAAAAAAGGTCACACAAATGACAGACAAGTTTGCATACCACATAGGGGAGACAATGACCGGTCTAACCCTCAAGAAGAACAACCTAGCCCTAGCGGGGGTGTCTATCCCTAGATGGTGAATGATGCACCGCCTATCTAAAAGAGACTAGATCAGAGAGAAAGTGTCCCTAGTTCTTATCAATTGTGTGGGCAGGACTCACAACAGATTTTATATTTAAAACAGAAAGAGCAACAATAACCAGAGTAAAACCACCATATGGAATTTCAAAGGCAAGTCATGTGATTAAATCTTGCGAAGAAGCAGCGGTAGAACTGAGCATGTGGTAGGTGGTGCCATTGGAATGTCCATATACAATTATTCACCCTAAGGCTACCACTTAACTAAATGTAGGTGGTTTTGTGTGGAATCAACAAACACAGTATAAAAACACAGTAAAAGACTGATCCCAACTCTGCATGGGATACCCTTAAAAGGCTCACTCTGCGTGAGGACAATGTGCTAAATACAAGGAATGTCCCCTTTAAGTCATGGGGATACCTCATAGGGTTATGTAAAACACCATAACCCAAAAGAAGGTCGACCGGTTTCCATGGTGCCAAATGTTTTAGACCATCTTCTTCAGGACTGGCAATTTGATGTTGATATAATTACAGGTTCTAGCATGTCTCAGATAGAGGCTGCCTGGGCGTGTTGCTCCGTCCCCTGTGAGGGAACACAAAAAACAAGGCGGGCCAGACCTTAATTGACCAGCAACCAAGTCAACAAATATGAGAATCCACAGACTAGTGCATGCACACTGTCTATAGTAAAATTGGTGAAGATATCCAAAACAACGTAACTAATGGGCATATGAATATGCTGCCACTCATTATGTGGCTAAGCGTGTGTATATTATCCCGGGGAATACCAAAGGGAAAGGGGATGGGAGTGGGTGCAAGCATGAACTGCATGCTTTATGGGGCTACCAAGCATGCTGGTGCAGTTTTTTAGGGATTGTGTGGCCACACTGTGGACATCCTGTGATGTTAGCAGGAGAGGTGACTAAACGTATTGTCTCACCTGGGATCAGGGAGCCAAAGTACCAAATAGCCGGAGTATGAATGATTTCCGGGCCAGCAGCAAAGGCAGAGCTGTGAGGAGACATAAAAAAGAGAAAGAAACGCAAGTGCATGGAGCGTTCAGTGGTTTTCATCCATGCCATGTTGGCGGTCTGAAAGCTGATGACACGCTGCTGCAAACAGGCTTACCTCAGCAAGAGTAAGGAACGAATCGTAGATGGCAGCCGCCGTGACTGGAACGCAGACGGAAATGTTGATGGCAAATGCGTTCATGGGCATATCACTCTTCCGTGTATGTCATGGTGGGCGTGGCCCAGTGAGTGCACTTTCCCATTGGATCGTGCATGAGTAAGCTAGCAGCCCTTCCGTGTGTGTCACAGGGGGCGGGGCGGGCGATCCTGCGTATGTCCTTCCTATTGGATCAAGTGTCCACAAGCATGCAATGCTTCCGTGTGTGTCGCGGAGGGCAGGGTGTTGAGCGCGGCATGCCGAACACTGTGCGCGCTGGCCACTGAGTGGTGCGCAGCGAAGCGGCTGATCTCTATGAGAGTGGCTAGAGAAGCCAAAGTTTGGCGGAATGAGCCTATTACAGAAAGCCGCATGGGCAGAGAGGAGGGACCGAGATACCTGCTTTTAGACAGATTTCTGCGTGTCTGGGCTCTGAAACACCTTGATACATACTGTGAATCTGATAACGCTCGTAAGGGACACATTCTAAAATGTGCCTGCACGTGCATAATGAAGGTCCTAAGTGTGGAAATGCTAAATATCGCTGGGGATAGGTGTACTGTGGCATTGGCCAAGATGGCGTGGTACGGAGGTGATGATGATTGGTGTAAGACTGGATAGGGCCACAGATTCTGCAGCGAGGAACTGTATTTAGGGGCCGCAAGAGTACCTAAATACCCAAGGATGGATAACATGTTGGACTGCATGGCAGGGCTGCCCAGACAACAGGACTGCATTGTGCTGCAACTTGGATGGTCAAGCGAAGGGGGTGGCGGGGCAGAATCAAGTGTGAGGGAGCTCTCAATTAGGTCTGTGCCAAACTGGTCTCATCAAGCCCTAGAGGGCGTGTGGTACTGGCCTAGCGGGTAATGACTGCCAGGTCCTGCCACTGTATGGCCTCGTTGAGCCCCTGTTGGCATGTGTTGAGTCGGAAAATCCACCTCTGTTCTTGCCTGAACAGGATGTCGTAGAAGTTGCCCCCACGTATCTGGGGCTTGATCTTCTCGAGGCCGGTCCATCTGAAATTGTCTGCGGTGTGGCCGTCAGCCATAAAGTGTGAGACTAGTGGTGCTGTAACTTTGGCAGTTCTGATGCACGAGCGGTGTTCTATCATGCGCTTTTTAACTACCAGCAAGGTCATCCCTATGTATCTAAGATTACAGGGACACATTATCATATAGATAACACCTTTCGTGTTGCAGTTAGTAAAATGTTTTTGGATCCATGGGGTTTCCACCCGATGTCCACTGTGGTAGTATGTGGGGTCTGAGTGCACATGGAGCATTAGCCACATGGAGAATGACCAGTAGCTGGAGCGGTCCTCCATAGGGTAGGCTGATTGGAAGGTGGACCAGCAATATTTGTGGGTACGGTATTGACCAATGTATCTTTAATTGTCACGATCCATGTCCCTAACCCCCTCAGGTATAACAGCACCCTGGTAGCAGTGGGGCTAAAACCCTTCACACTGGCCACAAGCGCCTTAAAATGCCATCAGAAACATACATGGAGTCAGTCCTGGTGCATTTGGCGCCAGGCTCATTATCAGGAATAAAGCCATACCAGTTTTGGACCTTAATCCAACATGTTGGCCTATTACACACAGCTCAGTTCTTTAGAACCAAGCCATGCAGTCTAGTGTTTTGGGTGTGGCTGGGCCTGGAACTACTTGTCCTGGAACTACTTTACCTGGGCTATTTAAACCACACCCAAACAGCAGAACACGCTTCGCGTTATTCTGCACTCCTGCAGCATAACGCTCACTGTGTCCAGCTCCTGCTCATCTGCTTCTCCGGCGGCCCGATCCTGAAGCCCCTAGATCTGGATTCCATTAATAATGTGGAAGAACAAGAACAGCATTAGCGAGCAAGAACACTTACCTGTGAAGTAACCGGTCTTGAATCCATCCTGCGCTTCGCTTACCTCGCCCATCTCCGGAGTTCGCCGCAACCTGCAAAGGTAAAGAAACAAGGACACCATTAATAACAATTCTTACCTGGGCAAGCAACGAGTCCTGGCAGCACCCTGCGCTTCTCTTACATCGCCCATCTCCGGGTTTCACCGCAACCTGCAAGGGAGAAGGAACAAGGTCAGCATTAACAAAGCACTTACCTGGGCAAGCAGCGCTTCGATCGCTCATCACTCCGGAACATCACCTCAACCTCTACAAAGAAGGGAAGAGAACACAGATTAGCAATTAACACCAATAAACAGCGCAGCGCTCCGCGCATCAATAACTCATTGTGGTCTTCGCCATCAGCACGGCAACTCCGAGATCACAACCATCCCTGTGAAAACTAAAAGAGACATTGTTAGGGAACAGTGTATTGGAGCAAGATACCGAGAAGACAGAGAAAACAGAGGGAAAGAAAGAGACAGAATAAAAACGGAAAAGATATTATAACTCACCTGGAAGACAGCAAGCAGAGTCGGAGTCACAGCCGGTCTGGAACCGACATAAGGGCACATGGACCAGTGAAGCAAATAGGTCCACGGAAAGCCCGCACCAACCACACACCCCTGCACAAAGACGCAGGACAGAGAGTTCAACGAACAAAAACCTAAGGTGAGCAATAACCCCAAGGGAGGGGATTTGGACCAGAGGGAGGTAGGAGTTCACCCATCACAGAACCAGTATCTTAACCCTCCATTCTCCTGTTATAGGCACTATCCAATGTCTGGCACATAACCAAGCAGAGAGGGGTCAGGGATAGCGCTTAGACCTCCATCCAGTATTGTGTGGCGCCCCTGTGGATACCAGGTGAGCATAACACTAATGTTGCGTCTTCTTTTAAGGACAAAGAGGGGAGATGGTATTTCGGTTTTCCCGGTTTTCAAACTGGCCCACAGCCTTTTCACTTCTTTTTTGATTTTTTTAAAAAGAGGAGAGTAACTGAATACTGCTGTGAGATATGGGTCATGGTTCTTTTTTTCATGTTGTTCCAAAGTACATTTGCGGGGAGTGTTCCTGGCCCTTTTGCACGTTTGGTTGACAATCTTCGTAGGGTAGCCACGTTGGCTCAGCTGTTTCTTGAGTGCTTTCAATTCCACTGTGTAATCAGTGGTCTTGCTGCATAGTCTGCGGTATCTGAGAAACTGACCAAAGGGTAAGTTGTCCTTGAGGGCCTGCGGATGATAGCTTGAGTAACATAGGAGGAAATTCCTGTCAGTCGATTTCTTGTACACCCTGGAGATTAGTCCTCCATTGTCTGTGGAAATGGCCAGATCAAGAAAGTGTGTTTCATGCTTGTCCATTTCCATGGTAAATTATAAGTGTGGATTCTGCTGGTTCAGCCACACGTGAAAGGTAAGCAATTCGTCTTTTGTCCCTCTAAAGATGATGAAAATATCGTCAATATAGCGACGCCATGTAAGGAGATGTGCAAGGAAAGGATTGCTATCAGGATACATGCCTGTGCTGGAAAAAATCTATGTATAGATTTGCCAAGCTGGGGGCAAAGGTGGCCCCCAAGGCCATTCCAGATATTTGTTGGTAATAGTCATTATTGAATACAAAGAGATTTTGGGTCAGAGCAATTTCAGCCATAGAGAATATAAAGGAGGATGGTACTCCATCGAGATCAATGCCAGAATCTAGCAGGAGCTGAGCATTGCCAAGGTGTCTTGCTCTGGGATTCTCGTATATAGAGATTCAATGTCAATAGTCACCAACCAATCCAATACAGGGTCAAAAGGAAGTGAATTGAGTAAGACCAGCATGGCTGTAGAGTCTTTGATGAAGGAATGCATTTTGGGAATTTCGTTCTTGAGGAAATAATCTACATACTGAGATAAAGGCTCTAAGATGGAATTTATGCCAGAAACAATTGGCCTGCCAGGTGTAGGGGTGAGCCCTTTATGCATCTTTGGGAGGGCATACATGGCAGGAGTTCTGGGATGTGTAGGCATCAAAAAAGCTGCTTCTCTTGAGCTTATGTAGCTTTCCGCTTTGGCTTCTTCAATTATTGGAGAGATCTGTGCCTGTAAGTTGGCTGCTGGATTCGTAGCGAGTACTTGGTAGCTGGAGTTGTCACACATGAGGGCCTTGACCATGAGTCTATGGTTAATACATGGCCATGGCCAGCTGGTACTGAAGACATGATTGGATAGGGTGTTTATTTGCTGTGTCTTTGCCCAGTGGGGCACACCTCCATGATAAGGTATGTGGACGTCCCTTATGAATCATGTATCATGTTTGGGGGGTACACAGAGGACATCCACTTTTCTCACACCTACCAAATGTAACTTTCTTTCGATTGGATGTTCCTCCCACGTATTCCTCATCTTAGATATTCGTATCTTCCAGCTTTGTTGATTCAGAAAAAAAAGTCACCAGAGAGTGTTGTGCTCGAGGTCACAGCGTTGATGTCCCTCGAGGGCTGCCACCGAGCGTCAACGTCATCTGTAGTTTAAAGGGCTCGAGCTGCGCCCGTTGGCTTCAGTTCTGTTTTTACAATATGCTTAAGTGCATCAGGTGACCAGGCATTCATTGCCCTCCAGCTCTTAAGGAATTTAGAGAGCAACTAGCGTAAACTGTAAAACTGTACGGCGGGGTAGGCTGGGAGGGTCGATGAGGAATACGTGGGAGAAACATCCAATCGAAAGAACATTACAGTTGGTAAGTAACTTGTTCTCCGAATGGATTGTGTGCTCCCACGTATTCCTCATCCCCAAAGCAGTATGAATTCGGAGGAGGGAGTACCAGAAATATTATTCATGAACCGTGTGAAGGACGGCTTTGGCAAAAAGGCCACCTTGAGATGATGTTGAGTCCAAGCAATAGTGTTTCACAAAGGTGTACATTGACGACCAGGTGGCCGCTGCACAAATATCTTGCACCGGGACACCCCTCTGAAGAGCTGCTGAAGTCGCCATGCCCCCAGCTGAATGGACCCTTAGCCCATCTGGAGGCTCTTTACCAGCCAATTTATAGCATTCAGTAATTGCCAAAATTATCCATCTGGACAGCGTCTGTTTTGATACTGCTAGACCCAATTTGTGTCCAGTATACCCGACAAAGCGTTGGTCACTTTGTCTAAATGTAGCCAATCTGGAGATATAGAAACTGAGAGCCCTCTTCGGGTCCAGTCTGTGTAGCCTTTCTTCCTCCTTACTTGTATGTGGAGGTGTATAGAAAGAAGGTAAGTTAATTTTCTGTAACAGGTGGAAGTGAGAGACTATTTTAGGTTAAAAAGAAGGTTTGACCTTAAGAGTAACTTTGTCCCTATGGAAAATGGTGTGAGGAGGTTTACAAGAAAGCGCCTGCAACTCACTCACCCGGCGGGCTGATCTAATTGCCACTAGCAGACTCGTTTTCAAAATAAGGATCCTTAACGGGCAAGAATGTAAGGGCTCAAATGGAATACAAGGAATTTTAAAACTAAATTTAAATCCCAGACGGGTTCCTGAAAAGGGGTTGGAGGTTACACATTTGTGAGCCCTTTTAGGAACTGAATAATCAAGGGCATTTTGAAGTAAAACACTTCTTCTGAGGAGCGCTTAAAAATAGATAGCTCTGCTAAATATCATTTTATTGTACCAACTTGGAGCCCTAAATTGGCCAAGTGTAAATGGAAAAAAAGTACTGTAGGAGTATTACCTAAGAATGGATCCACATTCTTATCCCTGCACCAGTTACTGAACTTGTTCCAACAACACTGGTACAAGGATTTTGTTGCTGGCCTTCTGCCGAAAGCAAATTCTCCATTACGTCATCAGGGAGGTCCCAATCCTTATATCTCAGCCTATCATGCGTGAAGGCTGAGTGTCTTGACCTCTGGATGGAGAACCCGACCTTCCTCTTGCGAGAGAAGATCCTCTCTTTGTGGAAGACGTATTGGAGGGCAGATGGACATGTCCAGAAGGTCTGGGTACCACGTCCTCCTGGCCCAATCCGGGGCAATTAGGATCATGGATTTCCTGAACTTTCTGAACCTCCTGATTACATGAGAAATCACGGGGACTGGAAGAAACACATATAGGAGTGGGAATTCCCAGTCTACCACGAACACGTCCCCTAGAACTCCTCTCGGAGGAAATTTCTTGGGAAGTACAGTTCGCACTTCCTGTTGACACTGATTGCGAACAGATCCACCTGAGGGGTTCCCAAAGGGTGAAGATCTCTTGAAGAACTTCCTGAGCTAGTTCCCATTCGTGAGAAACTGTGCTCTGCCAGCTCAGAGCGTCTGCCGCCATGTACTGCTCTCCAGCTAGGTGAACTGGCGATAGAGAGATTCCTTCCTGCATTGCCCAGAACCAGAGCTGCATTGCCTCTCTGCACAGTGGTAGTGACCCTACACCCCCTCTCTTGTTGAGGTAGTACATGGCCAATGTGTTGTTTGTCATTATCAGGACAGTCTTTCCCCGTACAGCGCTAGTCTGATTGCCCCCAGCTCAAAAAGGTTGATATGTAGTTTGGACTCCGATGGAGACCAGTGACCGCTGATTGTCAGATCGTTGGTATTAGCTCCCCGCCCCGTGAGTGAGGCGTCCGTCACTACTGTTATCTCCAGCCATGGTTGCCAAAAAGATTCTCCCTTGAGGATATTTTCCTTGCAAGCCCACCATAGAAGATCTTGAGACACTCCGGCAAGGGACTTGCAGAAGATTTGACATATCCCCTGAAAATTGGGACCATTGAATCCTGAGGGCCCGTTGAAGGTATCTCATTCTCAATCTGGCCTCTGGCACTAGAAAAATGCAGGATGCCATGAGGCTGAGCAACCTCAGAAAATGGAAGGCCAGCAGATGTTGGGCATTTTGAAACCTTATTACTATGTGTGAGTGTGAATGTGGTGAGCTCTCTCCTCGGGAGGCGAGGCTTTGCCCGAGGAAGTATCCAGGACTGTTCCAATGAATTGGAGCTTTTGGAGTGGAATCATTTGTGACTTCTTGTAATTGAGGGAGAAGCACAGTCTGTGCAAGAAGTGGCAGGTCATGGTCAGATGTTCCTATGGTTCGTTCGGGTGAACTAGCCCTGATTAGCCAATCGTCCAGGTAAGGGTAGACATGAATCCCCCCTCTACTGAGACTCGCTGCCACCACAGCCAACAGCTTGGTGGAAACCCTTGGGGCCGAGGTCAGGCCAAATTGCAGAACTCGAAACTGATAATAAGAACCACCAATTGCGATCCTCAGGTACTTTCTGTGCTTGAGATGGATCAGCACATGAAAGTAAGCATCCTGAAGGTCCAATGAAACCAACCAGTCTTGGAGTTGGAGAGCCTGAAGGATCTGAGAAAGGGTCACCATCTTGAATTTATCCTTCCGGAGGAATTTGTTAAAATTTCTTAAGTCCAAGATGGGTCTCAATCCTCCGTCCTTCTTGGGAATGAGAAAATAAGGGGAGTACCAATCCTTGTTCCTCTCCGCTACAGGTAGATGTTCTATTGCACCTTTCTCTAGCAGGGTTACAGCCTCCTGCAGAAGGAGCGGGTCTGGAATTTTGAGAACTGGCTCCCGGTGGATAGTCCTGAGGCTTTTGTTGAAACGGAAGACAGAAACCATCGGCCACTTTTTCTAGTGCCCAGGTATCTGAAGTAATGCCCCGTCATTCGTTCAGATACTGAGTGATTCTGCCTCCCACCGGGGTCTTGTGGGTCAAGGCCTCAGAGTGGCTTTGCAGCAGCTGCAGCAGCGGCAGAGGGGACAGTGGCCGCTGCTGGGGCCAATCTAACACTCTTTCTTCTTCCACCATGAGGACATTTTCTTTATTGTCCTTTTTGATTGGCCTCTCCCAAATGAGGAGTAGAATACAAAAGGACGTTTCCTCCAGGAAGATGACCCTGAGTAGGAGTGTTGTTGAGGCTGTTTGATAGAGGCGCTAAGTGATTTAGCCGCTGCTTTCGAGGTCTGCAGCTTTTCTAAACTTCTGTCCGCCTTGCTGCCAAACAACCTCAAGCCATCAAAAGGCATATTGAGTAATCTGGATTGCACATCCGGTGCGAAACCCGACTTCCTCAGCCATGCAAATCTGTGCAGGACTGTGCTACATGCCATCGTCCTGCTTATGCTGTCAGCAGTGTCCAATCCTGATTGGAGGCATTCTCCCATAGCCTCCTTTCCATCTCTGACGATTGCAAGGAAACCTTCCCGTTCCTCGCCTTCAGGAATGTGTTCAGCCACTGCCGTCATACAATCTCACAGGGTGTGAGTGAACCTTGCAAGGGGGCAAGTCACATTCGCCGATTTTAAGGCCATACTGCCCGAAGAAAAAACCTTCCGGGCCCAGGCATCAATCCTTTTGTCGTCCTTATCCGGGGGGATCGAAGGGTAGGTCGAATGCCTAGTAGATGTGGCCGCCTGCACCACTAAGCTCTCAGGCGAAGGATGTTTTGCTAGGCATTCTGTGTCAGAACAGGAAGACCTGTACTTCCCTACACATGTTTTATTTATAGCTGGGCCAGAATCTGGGGTTTCCCATGTGGCTATGACCCTTTTTTGTAATGCTTTATGAAAGGGGAGGACAGGGTCCTTTTGAGGGCCTTCATTAAGGATGTCCGTCATGTCGTCTTTATCAAAATTAGGGGAACTAGTTTTCCATCCCATAAACTCAATAGGCCTAATTACAAGTATGGTGGTAAGGCAACAACGGTGCCAGTAGCGCTACCGGTACCGTTGCTACCGTACCACCATACTACGAGTTGTACTTGCGGGTCTCGCTCTGCCCGCCAGGTCGGACCTTATGAACGGTGCCGGTGCATCTGAGCTCCCCATTCCCATTCGGCCCTATGGAGTCCCTTATTACCGGCACCCGTGAATAGGCAATTACCGGGTCCGCCAAACTCGCCATGACCCGGTAATTGCCCATTCGTGGGTGCTAGATTTTTTCACAAGTTTGGAGGTAGCCTGCCTGTATTACAGGCAGGCTACCTCCAAACTTGTAATGAGGCCCAATTACTCTATTTATCAAATTTCAGTACCCAGAGTCTGCATGGTCTGCAGGGTCGGGTCTATCAAAATCTACTTAATATGAAGTATCCAGTCCACTGGCTGTTTGTAGCCATTCATACATGTCAGCCATCTTAGATCTAGGGTCTATTAATTCTTCAGGGACATCTCTAGTCCCAAATTTCACTCCAACTGGAGTAATGTCCGCTTCAGAGGAATGTTCCTCATAAATGGACGACATAGACCTGAAAAAGTCTTGTCTAGGTTGTGGTTGGTATAGCTTTGTGGATGACTCAATATGCATCGACCTCGGTTTCGACAAAGGTGTCGATTTTGGCGCCAGAATTAAAGTTGGCCTCGACAATGACATTGAACGCGTCAATCTCATCGTCACTGGTTTGGACAACGTCGAAGGAGCCTTCGATACAGTCGAGGAAGGTGTCGACGCCATATTCGAAGTCAGCTTCGAGAGCGCTTTCAACAGATGCATCGAAGTATCCTTTGACATCGACTTCGATGGTGGGTGGATTCCCGGCGCTATCTTGTTAGTCGTCACCTCCGATTTATGCACCAGTAGGTCTGATTTTTCTTTACGAAGTAGTCGGGGGAAATTTCTTCCGACGACACCCTCAACGATTTGTCGTCGGATTTCGCGTGTCTGGTCTTTGACCTCCCCCTGTGACTTTTGGAGAGAGATGGGGCATGGTCTCCATGGGGCTTTTTCAAGGGAGTCTGGGGCGTGTTCTTGAAAATGTTCATCATCGAAGCCCTAAAGGCCTCCCATTTTTTGGGGGAATCATGTTTTGAAGGGTATGGGATGACCCTTGCGTCAGCCGACGAGGAAGAGGACGAAGGAGATTGGTGTTGTCTTTTCTTCGATTTCTTTAGATGAAGAAGAGGTAGATTTCCTCCAACTTCTCGATCTCGATTTTTTTGACCAACGCCGAGATTTTTTACTCGATTCTCTCAATTCTTTTTTCTTTCTCGAAGAAGACTTCAAGGATTCCTCCCCCACTGCCAGTTTACCTCTACGTTCCTTAAGAGCCTTGTTGGTCATAGCCTGAAAGGAACCGCACTTGTCGACCTGATGGTCCGGACCCAAACACCAGAGGCAATTTCGATGGGGGTCGGTGATCGACATCTTCTTCCCACACTTCTGACATTTCTTAAAGCCAGTTTTGGGCATGGGAGGATTCGACGAAAAAGACATTTCGCAGAAAAACGGAAGCGCCATTTTCGTGACACGAAGCAGTAGCTATGGGAAAAACAGAACTGAAGCCAACGGGCGCGGCTCGAGTCCTTTATACTACGGATGACGTTGACGCTCAAAGACAGCCCTCAAGGACATTGCCGCTGTGACCTCAAGCACAGCGCCCTCTGGTGAAACATTTTGTTTTTTTCAAAAACAGCAAAGCTGGAAGATATGAATATCTAAGATGAGGAATAAGTGGGAAGACAAAATCCATTTGAAACATGTTTTAGGGTGGGTCATGTGATGAGCTGCCATGGGGCCCTCATGCCTCCACCTACTATGTGATGTAGGGCCTTAAGGATCTGAATTAATATTGCGATCCAGAGGAGTCAAATGAAGGGTGCCCCAGGCTCCTGAGCCTATAACCAGACTAGGAAGAAACATTTCCCCACTAAAATCCTAGGAACCACAGAACAGTTGAAAATAAAGACCTCAATAGTGAGAGACACCCCAAAAGGGAAAAAGACTGAGGCCAGGACCTTGGATATTAAGCCAGTTCCAACCAAAAGTCATCAGTTAGCTAAGAGAGAGGGTGACATTTTTCAGGAGTGCAGCAACCGGTATGTCGCAGTGTTCTCATATCCAGGTCCACCAAAACATATGATCACCTTCAGGAAAAGGCCTCATACTGTCCCTGCAAGAATGGACCAAAACTGTGAGGGATTGGTCCACCCCTCAAACCAACCATTCGCTTTCGTCTTATCACCTACCATCCTTACAATTCGACAATGTAGGAAACCCATAGCTTCCCAAAACCCCATTCCACAACAAGCTTCATTGGAATACAGGTCCCCTTTTGTAAAAAGATGTGTGAACACACCACATTTTTTACTGAACACCTCTTGTCCCACTGTGTTTGTCAAATGCACCATCTTCAAGAAAGCTAACCTAGTACCGCAAGATTTGTGAGCGAGGTAGGAATCAGAAGGTCCTGCTACATATAAGCAGTGAGCATTCATCCACGGTTCACTTTTCTTGCCCCGCACCTGCAAGAAAATCATTTGCAGGGTAGAGGCATGAGCCTTAACGTAGCTGACCAGGAGGATATGAAATTAAAAATAGCGGATTATCCTCTTGAAGGTTCAGTCTGCAGCACTGAACCAGTAGGAGTGAAGCAACTGAAAGCAGCTGTGAAAGACAATTCAAATTCTGACTACAATCCCTGTGCTCAGCATCAGCTGCACCAAGCTGAGCATTGTTCGAATCCTCAGTAGGAAGGTCAATGTTCCTATAGAAGCAGCTTCCAGTCATTTGCGATTGTAGATGCTGGAATAAGGAAAGCAGTGGTGGTACAGAGCAGAGCGGAAGGGTGAGCGAGGAAAGGTGAAGATATCAGAGTTAAGGGAAACATAGGCTGAGCTGCAGCAATGGAGGGAAGAGGACATGACAAATTTGGAATAAAATGGAAATACCGGCAGAGGGTGAAGGGAAAAGGAGTAGGAGGGCAAGTGAGAGGACAGTGGAGAAAGCAGGAGGAAGAAAGAGGAGAACGATGGGTGAGATCAGATTGGAAGACATGCAGAGGGGAGTAGAACAAGGAGGCGGTGGAAAGTTAAACAGAGAGTGAAAGTAAGTGAAGGAGGAGGACACATGAAAGGAGAGTGGATAGAATTGACTATAGGAAAGTGGGAAGACAATAAGAGAGGGGCAACACGCAGGGAAGAGAAGGAGAAAAAGTGGGGAGTAAGTACATAAGTAGAGCAAGGAGAGAGAAAGAGTAAAGAAGGTTGAGAAATCCGAACCAACCAGGAGAAACTAGTTTGGGCAATAAGAACTCAAGGGTGAGTAGGAATATGGGCCTGGCACAGTGGAGAGGATCAGGGAGTCCAATATACTTGTGGCCTCGAGGGTTGAAGAGCCAGAGAAAGAAATGAGAAAGGAAAAAGAACTAAGAGGGGAGGTAAAGAGAGCCCGATCACTGCAGTATATTTCAGTAGAAACAAGACAAGGCTAAAACAGTGTATACAAGAATAGAAGATTGAGGATGGACACCAAGGCTTTCTGCGGAAGAATCTCATAACCAGTCATTTTTCGAAACAACTGCCGTAGAGTCAGTGGACAATATAATGGGGCTAATACCAATCCCCCAGATCCCATCCACCCCTGAACTCCAATGAGATCTGGCAAAGCCTGACACAGGTCTGGCACTATATGAAGCGGGTCTGAGCCCATAGAGATTAGCAGGTGAAAAGGACCACCTAGAAACTCAGTATCCTGACCAAGTCAATGTAGGGGGCACGTACAACTGCAGTAACTGCTGATGGACTACAGATCTTAAGCAAGCTAGAATTTATCAATTTTGGTGCCCAACACTTACTTACCCAGTCCAACCCGAGCACCTGGCCTGTTTATGTTATAAAATAAACCTGTCTATGCCTTATTTTCTATTTACACCCTTGGCCATGACAGTCCTTATGAGGTCTCTCAGGTCCAAGTAGCCCCTGTTCCACTTAGACAATGAGCACATAAGGCCACTACCATACACCAGAGGTACCGCAGCCCTAAGGACCCAATCTAAATTGAGTGCACTGGCTAGATGTTACATATATAACATGCTACCGCGGTGCACTGACACTGATACTCTCAAACATGACCAGAATTCTGTTGGTGAGTGCAACTAACATGAACAGCCATGAAAATAAAGATGAAAGCAACAGATGCATTGAAATTAATGGAAGACATTGGAAAGACCCAAAACACAGGGAGAGGCCTGACACACTGATTTACCTTAGAAATGCATATAGAGCTGGCAGGGCAGTTATTGTGCCCAACCTTGCCAAGTACGCTGGGAGAGTGTTTCGAGTCAACAGAAAAGATACAACACCTGCAAGAGTTGGGAGCTAAAATTCTTCATAAATGCAAGCAGAGAAACTAAAATCTATGGCCCCTACACACGTGATCTCAACCTGGGGAACAAGGCCCATTCATCCGAGGCAGGCAGAAACTGTTGTTCCCATCAAACTGAAGACAGTAGATGCAAAAATGTAACACAGCATGAAATAGCCTGAACTGTCCTTGCTAAGGGCGAGAGGAGTCAGAGAAGTACTAGCCTTATTGGGAAACAGGCAGTACCATGAGGCCATTCTCTCCACCCATCATTGTGATCATGTGTTGGTAATTTTCCCAAGCTGAGAAATCTCACGCTGGCCTCTTGTGGGTGGTCCTAGGCAGAGATTCCCGATATGTGTATGTCTGCCCATACTGTTCACCCAAACCCATCTCATCTAAGGTCCAGGAATGTAACATTGGTTGTGATGTCATTATGAAATACAACCCTGTACCCACCCTGTGACGAGTGAAGAGTGCATTGGAAGCTGCAGAAATCAGTGTGCCTAGCCTTGCTTTTGAAATCTATTTATAAAAGCAGTTATTTGTCACATTTCCAGATCCCTCTGTTTCTTGGGCATGGGGGATGTTCCTTGAGCCGACCTCTGGTTTTTCACTCTGCTTCACATTGGTAGCAGAGGGTAGTTGCTAATGTCTTTGGCAAAAAATGCCATCTCCTCTGCATTCCTGCCTGGTCCCTGTGGGACATATAGGGATCAGAAGGTGGGGTGGCAGGCTGTGGGAGTGACTGCGGGTCCGAGGGCTTCAGCTGATCCACATAGTTGTTGTTGCAAGCATAGATCCAGAAATCTGACAAATACAGGTGTGTTAAGTTGAGCGTCCTGAGGACGAGGCGTACCTGTATCTCCAGGAGTCTTGCGTGCCGAGGTAGCCAGGTCGTGGTAGGGGTAGACAAGTAGCTGGTGAAGTCTTCCGCAAATGAAGAAAAGTGACGCAAAGAACCGACCCCGGACCCATCCTGTAATACAGGATTGAACTGGGGCCAGCTCCTGACGCCACGAATGACACTTCCCAATATTAACGTGGCGCCAGAACAGTGCAAGCACTGATAGGAAAGGTCGTAGATGTTGCTGGCAAATACTGGCAAAGTATTCCAAGCAGCTATCCAGGGTGGTGAAAGTTCAAGGTAGCCAGTACAGGTAAGCAGAATGTTCAAGGTACCTAAATGCGAGTAGCAGCAAGTCCAAGGTACCAATGCAGGTAAACAGTAAGCCCCAAGGTACCGGTGCAGGTAAGCAGTGAGTCCAAGGCACCAATGCAGGATGAAAAACAGAGATCCACAGAAGCCGGAGAAGCGGACCAGGACCACAGGAACCCAAGCAGGAGGCGGGCAACTCAGGCAAATCGAAAAGGAGCAGGAAGGGAAACCAGGGGGGGAGGTTCCAGGGAACACAGGAGAACAGGTAAGGGGGAAGAAGAAGCAGTAAGGCAGCCCTGACTAGAGGAGGAACAGGAGAGGACCCAGCCCAGGACCAGGACCCAAGAACCCAAGGAACAGGGAAGCGAAGCGGGAGGAAACCAACCGCGTTGAGACGCGGTGAAGAACAAAATCGGATCGCTTAAGTAGCGGTCCTGTGTGAAACCGAGGCTTGAACCGTGCTGCAATGTGCATGCACGAACGGGTGCCGCCGCGCGAACGAGGCTTGGAGCGCAAGCTCGCTCGAACAGCTACGTGAACGGCACCCGTGCCCTACACGGGTCAGGATAGAGAGACTCCGCCGGGGAAATGTGCTCGGAGCAGTGCGTCGTCTCCACAACCTGAGACGTGGGTACAACTGCCAGGAACCAGCACGCCCCCTAGGGCCCCGTCGTAGGTGTTCTAACAAGGTGGAAGGGAAGTGGGGGAAAGGTTATGTTTCTTGTCAGTTGTTTTGTGTTGTTTGTGAAGGTTAACTGTTATTTAGGCAGTCAGTTTAGGTGGTCCGCTTGGACGGTCAGCCTGGCTTACGGATGAAAAATATAAAAAATACTATAAAAAATGTGCCTGTACTAGAGGCGTTAGCTTGGTTTATGGATGAGAAATATAAAAAAACACAAAAAAGCATACCTATGAGTTAGGCAGTTTAGCTTGGTTCATGGATGATTATGTATATAGGTATAAGCAGGAGACGCTAACTTATATTGAGTCGCTACAGAAGAAGGACCACAATTTTGGCATACCTTGTATCTATGTGAGGCAGGAAGACAACACCAAAACAGTAGACAGATAAAATTGGAAGAGCCTGTGGAGGACCGTCAACCGGGCCGACAGATGATCAATATCATTACACAATATTCAAAGTACACCCAAATATTGCACAGAACAGTAATAAAAAACAATGGCATATTCTACAGATGAATAAAAACCTACGAGAACACATTGCTAGCAACCCCCAATTTATATATGCGAAAAGCACCCACTATTAGGATTAGAGTGAGTCTGTCTTTTCTGAACATGAAACAAGAACTGAGACAGAGTGACAGTGATTGTTGAGACAACTTTCAGGTTTCCATAAGTGCGGGACTTCAGCATGTGTTGTCATGCATATTCTGATTGTACTCATTTTGTGAATGACCAGGGAATTGATACATAAATCAGGAATTTTATTAACTGTGAAATGAAATGTGTTGTTTTATGCAATTATTTGCGTGTGTAAAAAGATTTATGTTGGTACTATTCTCCAACTCAGAATCCATATCAGAGAACATCTATCAAGTCTCAGCAATCCTGACCCCAGATTACCTTTGGCAATACATTGGCAGGAGCAGCACCAAATGGACAGTAAAGGTGATATCAAATGAATTGGTCTACAACGAGCGACGTTCAGTAAAAGAGGAGGAAACCAAAAACCTTTACTTAGACAAATGGAAGCCAGAACTATTTGTAGATGACGCTGTACCCTCAATGGTTTGAATATGGAACATGAAATGAACGTTTTCCAGTGATTATTTCTGGATCAATTATATTCAGAATGCGCTATTTTTGTACATACTGATATATTCTCGGGTAAAGCACAACACCATGAGACTAAGAGGGGTTTGGTAATAAGGAAAGTAATATGATTAGTACTATCAGGTTCCCATGCTGATTATAGTTACATTCTGTATTCTCACCTAGTCACATTCAATATTTGCTTACATTCAGTATTTGCTTTATTGGTTTTGTCCTTAACTCTGCTGTTTTTAAAGGAGAGCTCCCCAAGCCAACATGGTGCTGAGGAGGTTGGCAAGTGATTGGAGTGGTAGAAGCTGAAAGATGATTGGAGGTTGTGGGTGCTAGGAAACAGAAGAGGCATTCTAAACTGCCTTTCATTGTCCTTCCCTTGACAGGAAGGTCCTGTTACTAGTAGCTCCTAATTTAGGCCTTTTTGAGAAATAAAGAAACCTTGGCCAGCCTGGAGAAGATGCAGGTTCCTTTGGTGTGCTACATGGGACAAAACAAGCTGAAGGACTGGTGGAAGCGCTGTGATCTAGTTTTATTTCTGGACAATCTGTGAAAGTGCAGCTACTCACATGAAAGGTTCTTGAGAAAGGTCATCCTTTTCTAGTCAATATCAAAGTAGTTTAGGTATTCAGTTATGTTTAGTGATCTTAGCATTTAATTCATTTCTCTGCACACCGTTACTAAAGATTGTAATTTTGTGAGAAGCATAGCTCTGTTCAAGTTACTTCTTGCTGAGTGTTCGCTCCGTGACAGGAGTCAGGAGCTCAGAACTTAAAACAACGTAAAGTAGGCAATTAAAGGAGCGGTCTGATCTTATTACATTATAATTAAGTCAAAGCTAATTCCTGTTTGAGTCTTACGCGGCAAGTGTTACAGTGAGAAATGAAACGCTGCCGCACGCATGCATATTGAGGCAGTGTCTCAATTGCTTGATGCCTAGTAGCCACCTGGAGGGGAGTAGTGTTTCCTTCCGGCACTGGTAGTTTGCGCATGTGCGAAGAGTCACGCACATGTGTTTTCAAGACTACTGTCTCTTTTTTCTTAAATGCACTGCTAGGTTGATCCCGACAGGGTTGAAGGGAAAAAGGTCCTTCTTGACAACTTTAAGCAGCGCATCAGTGCAAGTAGAGTTCTTTTCCTCCTGTACACAGTAGAAGTTTCACGGTGCACTCATTTTGGATGTTGGGAAGAAGAAGAATGCATTTTTTGAAAGACATTCAGTCGGAGATGATTTAAGGAATGAATGACTTTGGTCTTCAAGACTCTTTTTGTAAGAAGATAATTCATTCTTAAAGAACGCAATAATTTTGTAGATATATCTAAAGAAGTTTAAAATCACACATTGAGTTTAAGAATGAACTTGCTATAAAAAGAATCTTTGCAAGAGTAAAGGCATCCAGGAGGAAAATACTTTCAGTCAAAAGAGACTGAGAAATGTAAGTAATCTGCAGCATTCTGAATGCATCAACACACCTCCTAGTTGTTGAAGGAGGTAAAACAGGTATTTAAAGTCAGAAGGGGATTTGTGGTGGGTCAGTTTCAGAGAATAGAAATAATGTATTAAATCTTCTCATCCTCTGCAGGTTCACCACTAGTTGGAGAGCGAAGCTTGTTTCCTCGAAGGTGGAGAGACTTCTGCTGTTTCGATCAGTAGTTGGCTGAACACTTAGAAGGGACTGTGGGGCTCTGCAGCCCCTGCAGAGGAAGTATGAGGACCAGACAACTCTCAATGGTTTGAATATGGAACATGAAATGAACGTTTTTCTGTGATTTTATTCTGGACCAATCATATTCAGAATGCACTATATTTGAACTTACAGATATATTCTCGGGTAACGCACTACAACATGAGACTAAGAGTGGTTTGGGAATAAGTAAAGTAATATGATTAGTGGTACTTAGCTTAAGAAATATTGTATCTGACATGTATGTTTTTCTGTGTATCATTCTTAGTGACCAAGTGAGTAACTCCATAGAATGTTAACTGGAGCCTGGATACTACAATATGGGAACTGGACACTAGGAATTAGTATTCATAATGCCAAATCTGGTACGAAGTTTGTACATGTTAAGGTTCATAACCTACAAATGGTGCAATATGGGTTATATTCAGTTAAAAAAACTTTGTTAAAGGGACGTTATGGTTAAGTTGCACTACAAAAAACCTATGAAATTCAGTAAAAAAAAGTTGTTAAAGGGATGTTATGGTTCAAAGTAAAACCAAAAAACCCTGAAATTCGGCAGTTATGGTAAAATAAGCAACCATAACTCGCGCCACCGTGCACTGCTAACACTAACACCCAAGACATCAAAGATGACATCACAAATGTCATTGATGACATCGCTGATGACATCACATGTGCATTTACTTTTCATGAAAACTCTGTACAAGGGATTCTTATAATGCTGACCAAAAACTGTCAAGGATCATTGGGATAAATATCATGAGCTAATTAGTGCATTAAGCAATGCATTGATATAAATAGCATTCTGTTATGAAGTTCTATACAGTATACTAAGCTACTCATGCAGAAACATAGGCAGTGTGTGCAGCATACATGATGAAGGTGCAATATTCATAATCTTGTCATGTTGAATAGTGAAATAACTGCTTTCTTATTAGAGTTTTGCGTACTGTGAAACATGTAATAAGTAGATAATAAAACCCACTTAATACATAATTATTACAGACAAAACACAAAGAGACAACAACACATACAAATATGAGTATATACAGGGACAGTGAAGTAAACAAAAAAGCAGAAGTAGTAGCAGAAAGAGTTCATAACCTAACTGATTGTCTTTATGCAGAGAAACTATTGCTCTGTTTCAAAGCTGCTACTTACCATATGTATGTGTATCACATGATGTGACTGCACCCAAAGGAAAGGAGAGTGAGTACAATGTATACAAATATGAGCATATACAGGGAAGGTAGAGTAATAAAAAAAAAACTATGAGAAAGTGCTGATAACCCTAATGATTATCTTCATGCACAGAAAGGATTACTCTCTTTCAAGCCTGTGTCTTCCGCTATGTATATGTTTCATATGATGTGACTTGGCCCTAAGTCTACAAATATAATACCTTTTCAATTTTTACTTCCCGACTGTTACTGAAGAAAACTATGTGGCCTATATATGTCAGTAAAGGGAAAAAAGGGAGAGCCAGACATGTGATGTCATCAGTGATGTCATCAATGACATTTGTGATGTCATCTTTGATGTCCTGGGTGTTAGTGTTAGCAGTGCGCGGTGGCGCGAGTTATGGTTGCTTATCTTACCGTAACTGCCGAATTTATGGGGTTTTTCGGTTTTACTTTGAACCATAACGTCCCTTTAACAACGTTTGTTTACTGAATTTCATAGATTTTTCGTAGCGCAACTTAACCATAACGTCCCTTCAACAAAGTTTTTTCACTGAATTTCATAGGTTTTTAGTAGCACAACTTAACCATAATATCCCTGACTTCATATACATGTAACATAGAACATACTGAACCCCCACGTAGTGATTTTGATGTCCGCGGACTACCGCCATGTCCGTGGACATATCAAGAATCTGAGCGTGGTGAATGTAAATTTAAATATTGTGCTCCATTTCCCCTTTGAAGTTGGCTCTGAAAAGAGCCGTTTTTTTTGTTTTTTTTACAGATGCTTGACAGACACCTGTTATTTTGTATTTTTTTTCTTGTTTTTTTTTCTTACTTTACTCCTAAAATCTTCACATAACCTTCTCCAAAGCAACCCTTACATTCCAAAATAGAAAGGCATTTGCCGTAAAAGATAAAGAGATCCCATCTTCTTTAAAATGAACAGTATTACTGGCATCAATATTCTCATTATTACAGAAGAACATACCAGCTCTAAGCATGAAGGCACACATGCCTCGGTTGATGACACACCTAGCAATGTTTTGCTGAGGACAAAAAACTGAACTATTGTCCCATATTGCCCTAGGTAGTAATCCAGAAAAAATTACTTTCGCATTTGGAAGGATCTTCATTACGGCTTGAACCAAGCGTTCCAAATCAGCCAACAAAGTAGGGGCACTGACGTTGCCCAAATGGAAAGCACCATAGTGCAAAACTACCACATGCGGACTGTTCATCGTGGCCATATCCTCACAAACTTGTACAATTCCCTGTACATTGCAATCAGGCACAGTGCTCCACACCACCTCCACTCCTTTCACATCAAATTCTTTTCAACATGCCTGCATCGAGCGTACTGTTGTAAACCATGCACAAACATATCTCCAAGCACCAACACCCTGACTTTTTCTACTTCTGCCATCTTCACCACACACAGTCTCTTTCAACACAAATCCACAACCTCGTCATCTGATTGGCTAATCCGTACAGTCTTCTTTCCATGTTGGATTTGCTGGAAAACCCTGGATGTAGCACGCCCTGTCCACAAACAGCCGCGGTGTCCGCGGACCGCGTAACTCTTCGACACCCCTTCTACCATTTCCACTTTACTCTCTGTGCCATTCCCTCATTGCATACAGCTAAACAGGCACACAATACGAAGAACGTCCTCAGAACACCCCCATTTTCTTTATTTTCGAACATTTCAGAACAATTATCATTTCATTATTCAACATATTAACATTACAAATATTATACTTTCATCTTGTACGCTGCACACAATGCTATGTTTCTCCATTAGTAACTCAGCATACTAGATAGAACCCCATAATACAATGCTATTTATATCAATGCATTGTTCAAAGCACTAATTACGGTATGATATTTATTGCAATGATCCTTGACACTTTTTTCGCAACATTATTAAAAAAATCCCTAGTACACAAATTTCATGAAAAGTAAATGCACATGTGATGTCATCAGTGATGTCATCAATGTCATTTCCGATGTCATCTTTGATGTCCTGGGTGTTAGTCTTAGCAGTGCACGGTGGTGGTGCGAGTTATGGTTGCTTAGCTTACCATAACTGGCGAATTTCAGGGTTTTTTGGCTTTACTTGGAACCATAACGTCCCTTAAACAAACTTTTTTTATTAGCACGCAAACAATATACAAAGACGTAGTGTAAACAGCAAGTTCTCACAGATGGCTTTACACAGAATGTTGCAAATTAAGCATTTATGCTCGTTCACAGTGAAGGTCAGCTGCTTCCATTTTTTTCTTGCGGCCCGGAGAGGCCCACGACTCCCAGTATAAGGTTCTATTTTTTTTTACCTTGACAGTCAGAGATTGTGCTGAAAGACTTCTTTTGAAGAAGTGTAGCAAAAACGTAAGACACGATAAAGATGAAATTTCTGAAACGAAACCACTTTTGTATATTATATCACTTTGAGAAAGATCGTTGGCACACGCGGAGTCGTATTTTGGGACTGCACTACACTTGGACAACGGAAAATGCAATTATAATGTAAGTAACCCTTTAGATTATTTTATACCGGAATATAATAACAATAGCATGGCATTAAAGCCCGGTCAAGTTGTACTTGTTCGTTCAATGTGGCATATTGTTTTCTACCGCGCACTATCACCGCCAAATTGATCCCCTGTCGTTTAGAGGGCTCTGAAAAAGGCAGACGACACAGGGTGGGTTAATAGAAATAATTTAACCGGTCTGTAGCCGGTCAAGCGCTCCACTCGCTGTGCCACTTCACTGTAGCCGGTCAAGTGGCACAGCGAGTAGAGCGCTCGCTTTGACATCCGTGCACAGCTTGCTAACGCAGGTTCGAATCCCGGCACAGCCAAACTCAGCCTTTCATCCTTCCATGGTCGATAAATGAGCACCACACACCGTGGGTAATAATAAGCAGCGCTGAGATACCTGATGGTTCTTAGCGCTATATAAATGCGAAACTATTATTAACATACTCCGTTGCACTACCTTCGCTAGCAAATAGTTTCACGCCCTAATAAATAAAATGAATATTTTTAATAAAGATCGGCTGGTGAGACTAATTTATGTTTTTTAAAACAGGTATGTTGCCCCATTTTGCCAATGTCACGATTTTCAGACTCCAGCGGATGGATTTTTCAACTGCCAGGTGGAGCTCCATGTAAGCAACTTCATGACCCTCACCATTTTATGGGACAATCACCAAGGACCAATATGCCCTTACGCAGTACTAGCGGCTAGAAGCAACATACCAACCATTATGGTGGTCTAATGCCTCGTTGTTGGAGCAACCTTCCGATTATCAGTGCGACCATTTACTGCTTTTATCATAAACCAACAGCCTATCTACCGCACAGGAACAGCGCGTGGCTCAAAATAAACTTTTGCTGATCGACAGCAGAGACAATTGCAAATCGCTGAATATTCACTAAACATTTCATGTGAAATAAATGTACTTTACCAAATGTACAATCCTGCTGTTTACTTTTAAACCACAGTTTCATATTCCGAATTGTGGCGCACTGTGTTCTAAGCTGATCTAACACCCTCTGTACCGCAAAGGAACATCGCGTGGCTCAACATGAACTTTTGCGGATCGACAACAAAGACAAATGCAAATCGCTGAATATTCTCTAGACATTTGATGTCAAATAAATGTACTTTACAAAATTTACAATCTTGCTGTTTGCTTTTAAATCACAGTTTCATATTCGGAATTGTGGCGCGCTGTGTTGTGACATAATGTGTGTTGTCTTCCGGGTTCTGTGTAAAGTCGCGTAGGACTGGAGACGACGGGGCGCGTTTGATGACGCACCCTGTAACGTCACGGAGAGAGGCGGGGAATATGAATGCTTTCATAATGTCAGGCTTAGGGGCGCGAGATATGATTTAATGTCGCAAAAGCAAGTAAGCCAGGTCAATAGCGCCAGTCATAGGATTATCACATAATGTCGGCGCACACCAGCCTGATTTATCGTTTCTTTAGTGGACAAAAAGTCGGGTGAGGCCCATAAGAAATTGTACTATCAGCGGACAAAAGGAGGGTTCGCAGAACACTTTCAACCTGACAACGAACAATACAAACAACCTTCTCAGAACACCCCCATTTTGTGTAATTGCAACCATTTCGGGACACCGCGAGTGTTCTTAGAACACATTCATCTTGACAGATTGCAATACGGACAGCGTCCTCAGGACAACCCCAGTTTGTGTATTTACGAACATTTAAATACACCGTGAGTGTTTTTAGCTCAATTTTACCTTCCTTGCGAACAAAAAGGACACATACTCCGTCCTCTGAACACCCCACCATTTAGTTTATTTACAAAATGTCAGAACAGCCGTGTTCTCCGCGGACAAATCGAACACAACAAAAGCGTATAGCACATAAAAAAACAAAACATTGAACCTATCTCATACTCACCCACCCTCCCCAAACACTCTTACACACCAACATACTCCACTAAATACAATTTGTAATCCAAGTTTCACTGCACTGTACACGGTCGATGGCGAATACAAGATGGCGGGCGCCACAGAAAATCTGACGCGCTCCACGCCCCACGCCGTCCAATCAGCGAACACGTCGCATGTCCGCTGACATGACGCAAGCCCATGGGCCAATCGGGGCGCTGTCCGCGGAGCGAACAGGGAAGTCCGTCCGCAAAGCGAACATAGATATCACTAATTTTTTTGCCTTACATTTTGGTCATTTTTTAAAAAACTACTGGACGGATTTACACCAAATTTGCAAAAGCACGCTTTCGGGACCAAGCCGCCACTCCTGCCGCAAATTTGGTGTAAATCCATCCAGCGGTCCGGGCTGTAGCCGTGCGCAAAGTTTTTTCCCATTATGTCTATAGGAAAAAACAAAAGTTTTGGGACCCCCCCTATAACTTTGCCCCCCCTGGACCAAACCTCTCCAAACTTTGCAAAAATATTCAGACTGGGCCATATACTTTTTTTGCAAAGTTTGGTGAGCATTCGTCCAGAGGGAGCGAAGTTATAAGCCACCCAAAAAGTGCTCTTCCTATGGAAACACCAACTTAACCATAACTACATGGACGCTACCGCGTCCATGTAATATATATATATATATATATATATATATATATATATATATATATATATATATATATATATATGTACTAATTGTGTACAGTGGAATAAGACCATCATCACCATCATGCAGAGATATACAAGACACTACCCTAATATAATTAAGGGTGTTTGAACAGCTGTAATCAGAATGAGCTAAATATTGAGAACAGATCACAGCTTAAAACTGCCATCGGCTGTATTCAGGGAAGCTGCCCGTACATTTATTTACAAACCGGGAATGGTTTTGTCACAAGTTTCTCCCCTTCTCACCTGTTTCTCTTTGCTTGTGACCTTCTTGGAAGTTACTTCCTTCTTTCTCACTGTCCGAGACTTGTATAGGCTGGGCGCGGGTCTTCGGATTCCAGCGTGAGTTAGCCGGCTGTCCTTCGCCGGGTAGCGTTCAGTATCCAGGATGTGGAGCCAGGAGGAGGGTAGAGTTCCAGGCTCGGAACATGTCCGAAGTGCCGTAGGACCGAGCACAGGACTAATCCAGGAAAAGGTACGGATAAGAGGTAAGGAGGGATACGAACGGGGCTCCAGGAATAAGAAGAAAGGAAAAAGGGAATTGGAAAGAGTACGGAAGCGGACTCCGACAACACACGTCTAACTACTCCAAGCAGTAGCTTTGAGACGCGCAGAGCCGCGGGGGCGTGACTGTTTTCTAGGAAGTCCAACATTATGCCCAAGGGCTGAAGTGCGGCATTTCAGAACCGTCGGCCATGTTGGAAGGATCACGAGTTCATACCGCGGTGCATCATGGACCATGAAGTCCAGAATGGACGAATTTGGTTTTTCATGACAGATGTCATGTATATGGCACGCATTACATCACGTTAATAACAAAACAAGACGTAACCCAACATGGCGCCCGTGGTAGAATACACGCGGTATGCCAGAGGAATGGATCCACCCATATATTGAAAGAAATCAAGAATCAAGTAATCCACCATCAGTTAAATTTGCCTATGCCATTAGCCAGTACAAATTGAATAAAAAAAGAACAGGATTAATGAATATAGGTAACTAGAAGATTAGAGAGACACGTTATAATTAAGGAGTTTGCATTGCAGTATCAATACTGACAAGAGGTCCAGGCTGACTGGGATCGTAACTTAAAATTTGAAGACTATCAAGAATACTCATATAGGGTAAGTGGAGACTATTGTGACCACATATCAAGTACTGCCAACAATGGAACATACTGGTCCTTTGATGGATAGTAATCTACCAATCAGCCTAATTGGAAGCAGTACCAGAGTTCAATGATAATTACAATTTAATGTTGTACTAAACTGTATTTTACAGGAATACTTTGGAATTGGGAAGGTGCACAAGATTTGTGCCATATTAACAATACTCAGGCTGCCAACAGAATAAGGGAACACACATGGCTTATAATTCACATTGGAGGTGGGGTACACCCTGTCACATATGCTTATTAAGGATCACTAAACATATTATAGTCCATGAACAAGAGGGCACACATGGCACTTACATGATTAATGGAATTCAATGGTGATCAGTTCATAACAGTGATTCATCAAACCGCTACACCACTGGAACGTGGAAGGATTATGATGGTCTTACGAAGCTAGATATGCAGGTGCTATATGACACAAGAGGGTGTCCACCATAATATGTTTGTGCATTGTATGAAGTAACAATATCAGTTTAGTGGGTCTTTTTCCTATGTTTATAAAGTAAGTAATGATATGATATGATATGATAGGTTATTTATAATGTGCTTAATACCCAGGGGGTTCTAAGCGTGGACCCGGGGATGGAACCTGTGGTGCTCTGTGTCGTCTTGCTTCCAAGGTCAGCACGTTGCCCCTGAGCTATCCTCCCGAGACCATCAGGTACTATTATTCAACTAACAAATATGTGGTTTCTTTTCTGTTTTCTATGTTGTATATCTGTGTTCTCTTCTATTCTCCCCGAACCTGCTGATGTTTTCATTATCATGTATGCATGAATGGTTGAACATTTGGAAGAAATATATAGCCTTGAGGATGACCTATGGTCGAAACACATGTTGGCTTGTTTTGTTGCTAATAAATCTGTTTCACAAGAAATATGAAATATGGGAATTTAGTACAATTAAAGTCTAATATGTATGCATATGAATATATGGTGAGGTGCAGTTTTACGGTGTCATTTTAGAATTCATGTTCATTGTTTAGGGTCAGGGATATGGCCCTGCAACACTGAAACCACAGCCCACCTTACGTACATTGTAAGTGATAAAAATAACGAATTATAACCGGCCAAGTGCACTTGAGACACAAATACCCCAATACACAAGATACTGTATATAGGTATTAGCAGGAGACACTAGCGTATATCATGGAAGGTGGTTTCTTAATTTATCTCATTGAGATGTATTCCTATATGCAGCGCTATAGAAGACGGACCACAATTTTTGGGATACCCTGTATCTTGGTGAGGCAGGAAGACGGCTGTGCGTTATGTTATGTTTGCTATTGTGTCTATGTTGTGAAACATGGGGGTATTTTATAAAGTATTAGGGTTTTTTCCTTTGTAGGGTTTGTGACTTCATGCGTGTGGTTGTTGAATAGGACTTAAAGTGCTTAGATGGTGATGGATTCTGTTTTGGTGAATTGATGAAAAGTGTTATGCCATTTGAGTGAGACTCGAGGAGTACAGGAAAGAATTGTATATTGGCCTTTGAGGATAGAGAGCACACAGAAGGCGTTGGTTTAACAACATTTATGGCAATTGAGAAATGCATTGTGACCTATAGTGAAGCACAGAGTTGTTGCTGAAGGAAAATGGAAAACATATTGTGGTTTTGGAGCTGTGCACAATGAAAAGAGTGTGGTACTATTGGGGTGGGCTTGAGAAGCACATGGAAGAACGGAGGAATATCCTAGGGCGGAGATCAAAGTGAAGGTGGCTCACGGCGTGTGTGTGCTTTGGGTGCACTTAAATATGCAGGGTATGCTGAGAAATGCATACATATTATGTGTCTCATTTTTCCTAATTTCTCTCTCCCTTTCATGGCGCATCTGTCTGTCTGATATCTGTGTTTTATGTCTCTCAATGGACTGTTCTAATTTGCCTACGGGAAGGCAAAACTCTCATTTAGGACATAGAGCTTTTTGTAAATGGCTTGAAGGAGGTCATATTTCTACCAAGACAGGCAGAGTGAGTCGAGGGGGAATCAGGGAGAGGGAAGCTCAGACGAACTAAAATCCAGCTCAGCAGGTGACAACACATGCTGCTTTCAACCAAGCAAAAGGAAAATGTATTGAGCATTTTGGTGGATAATTGAAGTGTGATTTGTGGGGCAACCTCCCAAGGAGCAACGTTTTTGAGTGGCATGGGTATGGCAGAAGCAACACACATAGGCATTTGAATATAGGAAGAGACGAATTTTTCGTGTGAATGTCGACTTTGATTACTTGGCAAATGATGGCGAGGCAAGCATTTATGCATTAGGAAAAAACACATGAGACACAGGCACTGTAAAATGCAAGGTAAAAGAGACACGGTTTGCTGGCAATGATTGGGTGTTAACTTAAGAAATGTCAGAGGCACAGAGAAGGGAGTATTTGAAAATGGTGGGATTTTTTAACCTTTGCCAAGCTAGTGAATGCCTGCCATACAGTGTAGGGTGCTTATGAGATGTGATTTGGGAAGAAAAAGAGAATAGGGCTATTAAGTAAGTTAAAGAGAGAGGATGAATCCCTTTTAGTGGTGTGATTTGAGGCACTTACCACACAAGGTTGCACATGTATATTGGGATAAATAGTAAGCAAACCTTACATAGCTGAATCACCAAATTCATTATTTAATTTTTTGAAGAAAAAAGGGTGCAATGCAAAAAAAAAATATATATATATATATATATATATATATATATATATATATATATATATATATATATATGGTGTGATTGCCAGTCTCTTCTCTTCACATAACAATACAATCAATAATTTTGTCTATTTACAACGAGCATGAATCCATTCAGAAAACATTTTTAAAAACAAATTAATTACATGTACTTTAACACAAGCCATTAAAAGTATGACAGGAATGGTGACATATGTTCCATGTTCTTGACTTCTTTTGAACAATTCATCAGGGCAACCGCTTGTTGAAGAAGAAAATGGCATTTCAGGATTTGTCTATGTATAACAATGCACTCTTAAGTCCCATATTTTGCAGGATTAAGCTTCCTGACAAAGAATAGCTGAGCAGACATCTGTAAAGCTATGCCTTACTCACTGTATTAACAGGAAATCAGTTCTCGTGTGGGAGTTTAAAACTTGACTGCTCTGCAGTGTTCTCTCCCATTCAATGGTGAAACTCAGTTCTGTCCGCATCTAGGACTGCAGACTCTTCTTTTGCCAATTAGTGATCTGAGATGCATAAGGTGAGCGCAGGGAGAAATAGATTGGTAGCGCATGAGATGTGAACCAGAATATGTAGGAATGAGTGAGGTTGTAGATGATATATATTTGCATGTATGCATATGACTAGTGCAGATTGTTGCATAAGGCAAGCAGAAAATGTGCAATTCTTATATATACCAGGATGAAGCAAAATCTTGTATACAGTGAGCAAAGTGATTTTTGACTGCTACTGGTAAGGGAGCGAGTATTAGGATAGTTGTGATGACATGTTTTGGAAAATATATTATTTTAAATACTGCCCCAAAGCCAGGACTCATTGAATTGATTATTCCTATTAAAGCTTTCACGAAATATATGGATAATAATGCTGTTTTGACAGTGGAGGTCACTTTTGAGGGGCGATCAGATTGTACATTTTAGGTAAAGGAATTCAAGATTGAGGTTTTTTTTTTGAAGAGCACAATGAAAAGTGAGTGTATTAATTGATTTTGCCAAGGGATGTATTAAGGTGGTGCTATCAGGATATTTTTAATAGGTATGCGTGGATAATGGAAAATGGATTAATGTTTGAGGTTATATAAGGCAAAGATACCCTCTGATTTCGAAAACAATTCATTTGATTGCAGAAGCCGCTTTTTGGTATGCAAAGCACACAATAGAACTGCTGTTTTAAATTTGAGACTGTGGCAGAAATATTTTCAAGCATTCCTTTCAAGCGCTGCGTAGAGACACATAAGAGAATTTTTTGTTCTTGCGAGTGCTTTCATTAGCAATAAGTGGGATACTTTGAAGGAAATGAAGCAGCCAAGAGGGGAAGGGACAGGCGCTCTTGATTTATGAAGGGAAAGTACGTTTGGAGTTTGATGCATTGCAAGACGACGACTTGCCAAAGGGAGATACATGCTCAATGTTTCCCCACACACACACACATAGTGAGGCTGGAATGGCCTCAAGGGTCAAGACAGGGCCACAATGACACATACAGACATAATTATGGGAGTGGGAATCCCCAGATATAGACGCATATAGATCAGCTGTGCAAACAATGATAACAGGAGGGAGGACGAATGCAAGTGTAAGATTAGGACATATTTTTAAAGCAAGCAAGGAAAAAAGACAAGCAAAGGGAAATTGGCAAGACTCAAGAGGAGAGACAACGTGGACAACGGATGCTGCGGTGGAGACTCACAGCAGGTGCAGCATTCAAACCTATATCTACCTACGTTTCCCATGAGCCCTGTCTTCCACCTGTAGTTCATGGACATTGACACCTGAGCCTCATTTTCATATGGGGCCGCCTCCTTGTGTATTTAACCTGCGGCAGCTTATTGAATGCTGCTTCTGTTTGAAGTTACTTTCTGGCTTTTAAGTTCTGTCTTGCCGCCAACCTTGTATTCGATTCCTGTGTACCGAACCTTGCCTGCATCACGGACTACTTCTGCCTTACGTCTGGTACTTTCCTTGTCAGCCTGTGTGCCGAATACCTTGCCTGCATCATAGACTCCTTCTGCCTTACGTCTGGTACCTTCCTTGTCAGCCCGTGTGCCGAATACCTTGCCTGCATCACGGACTCCTTCTGCCTCATGTCTGGTACGTCCCTTGTCAGACCGTGTAGCGAATACCTTCCCTGCTTAACGGACCTCTCCTGCCTTCTGCTGGGATATACTCGAGTCCACCTGTATTCTGAAATCTGGCGAGTCAAGACTTCTCCCGAAACTGGTATCCTTTCTATTTTCTCTTCTTCCTGTCATGTCACGCGGGAGACTGGGGTCTGCCGCTCCCATTTCCTCCTGGCGAGTCTACACGCGCGTTTGCTTTCGGGGACTCGCCGGGAGGGGACTCGCAGGGAGGGGAGCGACAGGCTACGGGGCTGGCGGCCTTCGGCGCATGCGCGGAAGACCTCTCTCTCGGTTCCGCGCATGCGCCGTGGACCGGGCTCACCTCCTTGGTGGGGCTTGCTTTCCAAGCCTCGTTATGGGTCCGCCGGCGTCCGGAAACGGAACGACCTGCGTCCCAGGTCTCTCGGGCGCCGGCGGCCCATAAAAGAGGCCGCGAGGTTCAGCGAGTCGCGTCTCAACGCGGTTCGCTTTGCTCGCCCCGTTGTTCCTGCTTCCACACTTACCTGTGGCCTGTCCTGGGCCAACCTGCTTCCACACATACCTGTGGCCTGTCCTGGGTCAGCCTGCCTCCAGCCCTTACCTGTGGCCTGTCCTGGGTCAGCCTGCCTCCAGCCCTTACCTGTGGCCTGTCCTGGGTCAGCCTGCCTCCAGCCCTTACCTGTGGCCTGTCCTGGGTCAGCCTACCTCCAGCCCTTGCCTGTGGCCTGTCCTGGGTCAGCCTGCCTCCAGCCCTTACCTGTGGCCTGTCCTGGGTCAGCCTGCCTCCAGCCCTTACCTGTGGCCTGTCCTGGGTCAGCCTGCCTCCAGCCCTTACCTGTGGCCTGTCCTGGGTCAGCCTGCCTCCAGCCCTTATCTGTGGCCTGCCCTGGGTCAGTCTGCCTCCAGCCCTTACCTGTGGCCTGTCCTGGGCTAGCCTACCTCCAGCCCTTACCTGTGGCCTGTCCTGGGCCAGCCTGCCTCCAGCCCTTATCTGCGGCCTACCTTGGGCCTGCCTGACTCCAGCCCTTACCTGTGGCCTGTCCTGGGTCTGCCAACCTCCAGTACTTACCTGGGTCTTGCCCTGAGTCAGCCAGCCTTCAGCTGTTCTCACTCTTCCTGTTTTGCCTGTCTCCGAACTTTATCCTGCAAACCTTTGGAACCATCTGCACCAATCGAACTCCTCTATCAACTGCAAATACCTCGCTGTTACACTGGACCTGGAAGATTCATGGTCTCGACAACCAACTCTACCTGGACTGTGGTGTCACTCAGCTGAGCCTTCAATCCTCTTGTCACGCTTTTCTGGAGAGTACTTAACGTGACATTGGGGGTCGGTCCATCCTTCACCCAGTTCCTCTTTTGGGTGGTGGAGAGGCTGATTCCTCGTGCCGCTATTTCATCAGTTTCCGGACTCCAGACTGGCGGCCTCTGCAAGACCATCCACCAAGACTACAGGTACGCGGTCCTCTAGGGCCAATCAGCTTGACAGATTGAGACGCCTGCCTTCTGATTCAGAGATGGATGAATCACACGATATGAGGAACGAGTTGCTTGCACTCAGAGCCGAGATGACTGCCCTGCATCAAGAGAATCAAACATTGCATCAATTGATAACACAAGGAGCACCCAGTTCTTCTCAAATAGAGGGACCATTGGCTCACACAACACCCATCAAATTCGACGGAGATCCTAGACGGGTGGCGGAGTTTTGTAACCACTGTAGGATACACTTTCTCTTTAGGTCTACCCACTTCAACAACGATATGGCCAAGATTGGCTATATCTTGGGGAACCTAACTGGGAACGCATTAGCTTGGGCAACTCCGTTTGTGGTTATGAACAGTCCTATTTTGAATGACTTTACTGCCTTTGAAAAGGCCTTCCTGGAGGTATTCCAGACGCCTAACCTGGCTTCCGTCGCACAGAATCAATTGATGGACTACAAACAGGGAAGCAATGACATCATCACCTACATCAGCCGCTTCCGACTTTTGGCTACTGACTCTCAGTGGCCCGAAATTACACAAAAAACTCTGTTTCGTCGAGGCCTGAGAGAGGAGTACAAGGACGAGTTACTCCACATCCCCGAACCAGAGAGCCTTCAACTCTTGATTGATCAAGTACTCCGTATTGACCAAAGGTTAACCGAACGAAAGGCTGAGAGACGTCGGCTTGACAGAAGCGGTCCCCGGACGACCAACTCACCCGCTGGTTCGTTTGGGTCAACCGAGTCCGGACCTGAGCCCATGCAAGTGGGAGCCATAAGAGGGCCTTTATCGGAAGAAGAGAAGAAACGAAGGAGGTCTTTGCGTTTGTGTCTTTACTGTGGAGCGGCTGGGCATTATTTGAGTACATGTTCTTTACGTCCGCAAAAGAAGAAGTTGGGAAACTAGGAGACCTGTCGTATACAGGAAGGGCAACGACAGGTCCCATCTCTTCCTCAGACCCTTCGGTTATTTGTTCCATCCATCGGCCCATGCAACCAGCGGTGTTACAGACCCTAAAGGTCCGGATTAAATTACCAGACAAAGACCTGGACGTATCCGGTCTACTGGACTGTGGGGCCTCCGGCAACTATATCGACGAAACATTCGTCTCCAGACATAAGATACCGCTCATTTCCAGACCTACACCTCTAACGGTGGAGCTTATTGATGGTACTCCCTTGTCTTCAGGACCCATTAGTCAGTTCACGGTCGGACTGGCTCTTCAGATTACTGATCATTACGAGGAACTTTCCTTTGATGTTATTAAGTCACCTAACTACAAGATGGTCTTGGGATTACCATGGTTACAACATCACAATCCTTTGATAGACTGGAGAACCCAGACCTTATCCTTTTCATCCGAAAGGTGCGCTCAAGGATGCAAGTTACCGGTTTCCCCCATGACCGTTTCAACTTCTCTAAAGACGGACAACGATGGGGTTCATCTATGTTCCACGTCTCTGGTCCCACAGGTATATTCCGAATTCAAACAGGTTTTTTCTGAACCCGGCAACATACCCCTTCCTCCACACCGGTCCTCTGATTGCTCCATTGACCTGCTACCGGACCACGTGATACCCCATGGGAAGTTGTACGCGTTGACCCGTGACGAGAAGCAAGTTCTTCAGGAGTATCTGTCCGAGAGTCTAGAAAAAGGGTACATTGCACCATCAAAGTCACCTGCAGGGTTTCCCCTGTTTTTTGTAAAGAAAAAAGAAGGCACATTGAGACCCTGTGTCGACTATCGTCAGTTGAATGATATAACAGCCAAGGACCGGTACCCTTTACCATTAATTCGCAGTATCCTTGAAACCCTGCATACTGCGCGAATCTTCTCCAAATTGGACCTCCGCGGAGCTTATCATTTGGTGCGCATCAGGAGTGGGGACGAGTGGAAGACAGCTTTCAAGACATCTTTTGGGCATTTCGAATACAGGGTTATGCCTTTCGGCCTATGTAATGCCCCCGCTGTTTTTCAACGATTCATGGACCACATCTTTGGTGACCTGTTAGGATTATCCGTTTGGGTTTATCTGGACGACATTCTGATATTCTCCAAATCCTTGGACGAGCATGTGGAACACGTTCGTGAGGTCCTTCATCGGCTGTCCATCAACAATCTGTTCGCCAAGGCAGAGAAATGTAGCTTTCATCAACCCAGCATTGAGTTCTTGGGATTTGTTATCAATCAAGAAGGAGTTGGGATGGATCCCAAGAAGATTCAAGCCATACAAGAATGGAAACGTCCACACGATATCAAGGCTCTCCAACGCTTTTTGGGGTTTGCAAACTTTTACAGGCGCTTTATTCCACACTACTCGCAGATCTCAGCGCCTCTCACCAGACTAACTAGCAGCAAGATCGCTTTCGAATGGGATCCCGTGGCTTCCCAGGCATTCGACGTATTGAAATCAGCCTTTATGGCTGCCCCGATCCTGCGCCATCCCCAGGAAGAGTTGCCCTACATCGTAGAGGCCGATGCTTCCAGCTTCGCGGTAGGAGCAGTCCTTCTCCAGAAAGATCCGGCCACGTTAGTGGAACATCCAGTTGCCTATTATTCTCGCAAGTTGAGTCCCAGCGAACGAAACTACGCGGTGATTGAAAAGGAACTGTTGGCCATCAAGACCGCATTCGAGGAATGGAGACATTTTCTCCTCGGAGCTCGCTTTCCTGTGGAGGTGTGAACAGACCATCGCAATCTGCAATATCTTCGCTCCCTGCAATGTCGGACTCCTCGTCAAGCCCGGTGGGCCTTCTTCTTCTCTCCGTTCGAGTTCCATGTTACTTATATCCCGGGAACTTCCAATATAAAGGCAGATGCTCTCTCCAGGTCTCTGGAAAATGCTGATGGAACGCATTGCCCAGAACTTCCACTGATTTCTCCTCGCCATTTTCTGCTGGCCTTGTCCTCTCACCTTAAGTCCATCGCGGAAGCTACTCGGTTGGATCCCGAAAGAACGACCCTTCTTAGTCAGCAATCAGTTTCAGAACGAGAGGGACTGTTGTTTTTTCATAAAAGACTCTACATACCCAGAGGAGCTGTTAGAAGGGGCATTCCACACGGATTCCATGATTCACCCATAGGAGGACATCGTGGGGTCAGAGCCACTCGAGAGATGATATCCCGACAATTCTGGTGGCCTGGTTGGGCGACTGAGATCCAGAAGTACATCAACAGCTGTCCAATATGTGCCCAGTGCAAGGTTCCCAGAAAACGACCAGTGGGTTTGTTAATGCCCACCGAAATAGCTCCCTATCCATGGCATGCAATCGCTACCGATTTCATTGTGGATTTGCCTCCATCGGAAGGGTACACCTGTATAATGGTGGTTGTGGACAGCTTCACCAAACTAGCCCATTTCATCCCATTCCGGAAGATCCCTACAGCTACTCAAATGGCTTCGGCATTTCTGCATAACATCTACCGGTTGCACGGCCTACCAGAGAAGGTCATATCGGATAGAGGAACCCAGTTCCTTTCATCATTCTGGAAACAGGTGTGTAGTCATCTGGGAATACATAGAGCTCTAAGCTCAGGCTACCACCCACAGACCAATGGGCTAACCGAAAGGACCAATCAGACCTTGGAAGGGTACCTCCGTTGTTTTGCCAATGCCACACAATCTAATTGGAAGGGTGGGTTAGATCTGGCCGAGGTGTCATACAACAACACCGTTCATGCTTCCATCGGAGTCAGCCCATTCTTCTGTTCCACTGGTTTACATCCTCGATTGATGCCTTTCCAACCAGTTCAATCTAGTACTGTTCCTTCTGCTGATGGTCTGGTCTTACACATTCGGAACCAACAAGAACTGGCACGCAAGATCTTAAGTGAAGCCAAAGATCGAATGAAGAGACAGGCAGACAGGAAAAGGAGTGCAGAACCCAACTTCCAGGAGGGTGACAAGGTGTGGTTGTCCTCCAAGAACTTGCCTCTCCGCAATTTGCCCGTCAAGCTGGCCCCTCGTTATTTGGGACCCTTTGTTATCACCAAACGGTTGTCCTCCGTAGCCTTCCGTCTTCGCCTACCCTCTTCTTGGCATGTGCATCCTGTTTTTCACGTGTCCCTGTTGAAGCCCTATGTGACCGATGCTTATGGCCGCACCTCTCCTCGTCCGGCCTCTGTTCTAGTGCAGGGCGTCCCAGAGTTTGAGGTACACGAGATCTGTGATGCCCGTTACCGTAGAGGGGTGCTCCACTATTTGGTTGACTGGAAGGGGTACCCAGCCTGTGATCGTACATGGGAACCACGCCAACACGTGCATGCTCCCCGGCTGGTACGTGAGTTCTACGTACGGTTTCCCTGGAAACCTGGTGCTCCGGGTCTTCCTGGGAGGGGGCATAGTGTCATGTCACGCGGGAGACTGGGGTCTGCCGCTCCCATTTCCTCCTGGCGAGTCTACCCGCGCGTTTGCTTTCGGGGACTCGCCGGGAGGGGACTCGCAGGGAGGGGAGCGACGGGCTACGGAAGACCTGGAAGATTCATGGTCTCGACAACCAACTCTACCTGGACTGTGGTGTCACTCAGCTGAGCCTTCAATCCTCTTGTCACGCTTTTCTGGAGAGTACTTAACGTGACATTGGGGGTCGGTCCATCCTTCACCCAGTTCCTCTTTTGGGTGGTGGAGAGGCTGATTCCTCGTGCCGCTATTTCATCAGTTTCCAGACTCCAGACTGGCGGCCTCTGCAAGACCATCCACCAAGACTACAGGTACGCGGTCCTCTAGGGCCAATCAGCTTGACACTTCCTTGTACTGCATTTCCTCAACTCTGTACCTTCCTCTGCCCCGGACATTGTTTCATCACATTGGACTACCTACCTCTGAATCTCCAAGTGCACAGTGGGACGCTCTGCAGTTAGTGCACCAACTCGTACCTAGTGTGCCCCTCGTGCCGCCCGGGTCTAGATTTCCTCACTAACATTCCCGTTTATTATTTTATACTTTCATTGTTTCCTCCTTGGATTTATTCAAGCCTCTCTAAATCAATCACTCTTAAGAACCCTTTTCTTTCTACAACTGCTTCCTCACTGTTAGTACCATAGTAGTAACAATCTTCTGCACTTATAGATACCTCTCGGGTGTACCTTCATAGAAGAAGAAAGATTGACCCTTAGGTACTTATTCCTTTATAATTGGACATTAGTTAGGGTATGTTATTCCCGCTTTTGCTTACTACTTGTCCTTTCTTTTCAGCCGGGTCCATGGCGGTGTGTTCTCCCCGCTCTTTTGCGTGATCAGCCTATTTGTCTGTTTGATTAATCAGCAAAAGGGCATATCGTCAAAAAGATCTTATTGCCTCATAGAGAGGAGGCTCGGGGGGAGGCTCCAACCCGAGCTGTTTAATCAATGGTCCTGCGCCAATCTGACGTGGTCCTGTTTTGGTCTCTCATCGCCGGTGAGTAACACCTGCATGCACTCACCCATCACTCGCGCTTGTTTCAGCATCAAGAAAAGTTAGGGAGGTGGCAGCTACGTTTTGCAGGAACACCATAAAGAAGATGTATAAGGGGAAAAATGGCAAGAAAAAGATAGCTCATACAGGCCTACCAACAAAGACAGCAACAGAAAGGAACAAATCAGTGCTAGTGGAAAAAATGGAAGCATCTGGACATTGCGTGAAAGCATTCACATTCACATTGTCCCAAAGGACAGAAATGGCAAGCTCGTCACATGGAGGAATCACACAGCAGCAAGGCTGAGGCACCACGCGCAGCAGAAGAGAGAGAGCTTATTAAAAGGGGAGTAATATTCTGCCCATTACTTTAGTATGACTTTTTGCCCCCATTTGGTCTCTACAGGATAAATTAACTCAGATTGAGGATGTACCCAGAAGAAGAACAGAAGTGGCAAAGACTAGAAAAGAACTATGTTGTTGTTTTGCTGTATTTTCTGTCTCTCTCATGTGGTTAAGGTAAACAATGGGACAGCTAATGCTTCAGAGAATTTAGGAGAGCACTGGCATAAGGAATTACATTAAGGGTAGAAATGGATTGGGTAGTAGGCATGTGAGATGTGAAGTAGATGAAAGGAACAGACAAATAAAAGGAAGTACTTTAAAGTATGTAGGCAATAATAGGATGTGATAAAAGAAAATGCATATACATTTCGAAAAACACACCTAGTTTCACCCAGTTGTCGCTGTGTTTTAGACACAAAGGGGCTTTTCACCAAATACCAGAGGAATGCACAGTGAATGGCCCGTGCACCTGAGCCCCCGAGTAGAGAAACAAGGCCTATCGCCAAGAGGGCCTGTGGGACCCAGCCTAATGGCCAGATGTTCCAGGTTGAAGTACTGGAGAGTCACCTAAATGACCTCCCCTGCTCGTGGTGCCAAAGGTCACCCTTTGTGCAAGAAAGAAAGAAAGAAAGAGAGAAAGAAAGAAAGAAAGAAAGAAAGAAAGAAAGAAAGAAAGAAAGAAAGAAAGAAAGAAAGAAAGAAAGAAAGAAAGAAAGAAAGAAAGAAAGAAAGAAAGAAAGAAAGAAAGAAAGAAAGAAAGAAAAGAGTAACTAGGAACATTGTATGGCACACACTTGCAAACTGTGGAATTGCACTGCTGGAAAACATTGTGTCTATGATTGTTTTGTATTTTGCTGTCTCTACTTATGTCCCCTCTGGGGACTGTGAAAAGGAACCATTTATTTTCCCTGCATTATGCACCTGAATGAATAAGTCCCCTGAATTTGTACAGCAATGATCTGACCCCTTACTAGTGTCGTGAAGGGATCATTATTATGGGGAGGTAGCTCACTTGCCTCAACCTCATCAAAAACATCCCTGAACTCACTATAGCAATCAGGCAATATTCCAGAGACTGCTCCAATGATCTTACTAATTATGTCTCCACCAGCCATACAACAACCGTCTGACTCTGGAACCACCCCTTCCACCAACCAGGCTTCTAAATTTTCCAAACAAGGTTGTTGATAAAATTGTGATTCAGATCTCACTGTCCTCTTCTCCCAGTTTATCTGAGGATTATCTAACATCAACCAAGGCATTCCTAGAATAAGCAAGAGTTGTGGTGCATCTATCAAATCAAAAACAACTTCTTCCTTATGGCCTCCTGCCACTTCCAACCTCAACCAATGGGTTTCATGGCTAATGGGTCCTGATAAAAGCTGAGAGCCAACTATGGCTCTAACATGTTCCACTCTTTTCATAGGTTCTAGTGGATTACCAAAGGATCTTGCCAGCCCCCAATCCATGAAATTTCCTGTGGCACCTGAGTCTATCATAGCAGGTCCTGAACCCTTTAAAGTTCCTTCTACAAACAAGGATATGTTGACCGATATATGAGGAGCAGCTGACTGTATCGATTTGACCACATGGTGTGGCCTGTAATTTGCAGACGGAATTCTTTGTGTAATCCTAGAACAATCCTTTAAAACGTGACCCACTTACCATAATACATACAGAGGCCCACTTTAACTCTCTTTCCTGTTCCTCCTTCGCAATTGGACACCTAGGTTGCGATATTCTGATGGGTAGAGATTTATCCTGAGTAATCCTAGCCTTAATCGACCTTACCGCTGCCTTATGCTGTGAGGTAAACACCTTCCTACGTTCTGCTCTTCTCTGACTCAAACTGAAATACACCTGTAGGACCAAATTTCTCACACGTGGCAGGTCGATTCATCATTGTGGATAGGGCGTCCTTAATGTCATCACTTAAACCTCTATAAAACAAAGATGCTTGCTTTTCCTCTGGCCAACCACTCTCTAAGACTAAGGACTTAAACTGGGCGATGTAAGCTACCAACTCTTTGCTACCTTTCTTCAACTCCAGTAGTTCCTCATACACCTCTTCGGAAACCTTACGCCTGTCGAACATCCTGCCAAACTCTTCCTTAAACCTAGACAAGTCCTTAAAAATAGGGTTACTCTGAATGACTAACATACTCGACCAAGCCGCCGGTTCTCCAGTTAAATAAGAAAGGATGAAGGATATCTTAGACACCTCTGAAGGAAAGACTTCCGGTCTACACATGAAATGTAACTCGCATTGAGTTAAAATACTGACCATTTCTTTGGGTCACTTCCAAACCGTTGCGGGTCGGCAAGGGTAAAGGCAACCCCAAACAAGACTTCCTGCCTTCGCCAGCAGGGAGAACCATGCCCTCTGTTCGTCTTTTACTGGTAGATGTTGACACCCCCATGTCTTCCCTACTGAGCTCAGGGGGTTCCGTCTCTTCCTCAGACACTATTGGTAAAGGAGACCTACTCTGTATTTTATCCATTCTTTGAACCAGCTCATTTACCCGTTCTCTCAAAGCCATAGTTTCGCTTTGCATAACCCTCAATTCTTGTCTCAACTCATTCAACAATTCCCCCAATGCTTCTACAGGGGGCAATTCTGTGGACTACATAACAGCTCAGACGGACACTCCACTTGGGCCTTTCATGCACTTAGGTCCGTTCTTGACTGTCTGTGGAAACTGCTGAACCCCACAATTCCCCTTGCGGCCTTCAGTCTCAGACACTATTTTGGTACATCTAGAACTGATCGCCTCGGGAGAGAATGGGTAAGTGGACAAAATAACAATTGCAGACTCAAGCATTTCATGTTCCTGCTCTCCTGTAAATGGAAAAATAACACAATGTAAGTGTTCTACTTGTCTTTACCTGCATTCACAATTCTTTGCCTTCTCCCTCCCCATGTACCCATCATACCTGTGCATGCTCAGCAACTGCCTTGAGGAATTGAACAGATTGTTAAAGTTCTTCAATAGACTCAAGCAAAGTCTTTGAGTTCTCTCATGAAATCAAAATTCTGAGTCTTAAATTGTTCTTGTGCCTTTTTAATGAAATGTCCCAAAGTCTTGTATGCCAAATATTGCTTATTCAAAGTTTATGTTCACAGCTAGTAAATCCAGATCTTAGTGGTACTAAATCTCCTAGTATGTTCATATATATATATATATATATATATATATATATATATATATATATATATATATATATATATATATATATAGCCTACATTCTATTTCTACTTCAAACTATTTAGTTATTATTAGGATTCCTACTTACAGTTCTTTTATAATAAAATGATGCTTTAGACTTTCCCCCACACGCGTACTACATCTCAGGAGATCGATCGCGATAATGACTCCAACACCTCTCTCACTTTCTTTCCTTCTCACTGTGCCGCTCGCCACCACCAGTGAAGGGAAAGTCATGACGCTATGTTTGCTCTTCTCCACAGCTCTCTGTTACACCGCTTACCACCACCTCACAAGAGTATGATGCGATGCAACGCTTCCCCCATCCTACGCGCACCCGCCTTAATCACTGCTAATGGGCTCCTGCGCCGGCATTAGTTTGGAAATGAGATGCCACTTCTGAGGCTGACGCATGCACTACAAAATGGCGGAAGCCCGCTCGCACGCTGGCTGACTAGTCCCCAGACCTCACATGTCACGATCAGGCAGCATCGTACACTTGGACGCGCTTGGCTCTTTCCTTGTCTACTAAACATTTTCTACATAAAAAATAACTGCTGTGCTCCCACCAGTTTCTTCCTGACATCTTCTTCTCCTGCTGCAAACTGCTTCTCCAGAACTGCTGCTCCAAGAGAATTCAGGCCTTCAAGTAAGATGTCTGCCTTAGCCTTCTTCAGAATATGTTTCCTCTCCAAGTTCAGTGATGAAAGGCAGTTTAGAATGCATATGGGGTCAGAATTACTTCCTCAAGGTTCCCCACCCCCATCTTGGCTTGAGCTGTCAACCAATGTCTGCTTTGAAAGGTTACGGACCAACACATGTCTTCCCAACTATAAACCCATTCAAGTAAAATCTGTGCATGATAAGGCCTGGAACTCACTGACCCTGCTTGCAGATGTCATAGCCGTTAAAAAGATAGTTTATAATGTCAGAAATCTCAATGGACAAGAGTGAAGTGACTCAAACAGAGCACACAGGTGGAATTTTAACACTAGATTCAAATCCCAAATGGGAACCATAAAAGGGGTTGGAGAGAACACATTTTTGAGCCCTTTCAAGAATTGGACTACCAGTGGCATCTTAAAGTAAGATGTTTGCTCAGAAGTGCGCTAAAAAATAGAAAGCACCATCAGGTATTCCTTGACAGTGCCAACCAGGAGCCCCAGATTAGCCAGATGCAATAGGAATGATAACACCATAGGTGTGCAGCATAGAAAAGGATTCAAATTCTTCTCTCTGCACCAGCTCCAGAACTTGTTCCAATGACAGCGATACAGAGATTTTGATGCTGGCCTTCTTGGTGAAAGCAAAATCTCCATCATGTCTTCAGGGAGGTTGCAATCCTTATATCTCAACCTCTCAGAAACCATGCGTGAAGGTTGAGAGTGTTGACCTCTGGATGGTGAACCCGACCCTCCTCCTGCGAGAGAAGGTCCTCTCTTTGCAGAAGACGAACTGGAGGGCAGACGGACATGTCCAGAAGGTCCAGGTACCACGTCCTCATGCACAAACCGGAGCAATTAGGATCATGGATTTCCCGGGCTTTCTCAACCTCCTGACCACCTGAGGAATGATGGGAACTTTAGAAAACACATATAGGAGTGGAAATTCGCAGTCCACTAGCAACGCATCCTCTGGTACTCCTGTCGGAGGAAATTAACTGGCGCAGAACAGCTTGCATTTCCTGTTGGCACTGGACGTGAACAGATCTACTTGATGGGTTCCCCAAAGGTTGAAGATCTCTTGAAGGACATTCCAAACTAATTCCCACTTGTGGGAGACCATAGTTTGCCTGCTCACAGCGTCTGCTGCTGTGAACTCCTGATAGGGAGATTCCTTCTTGAAGTGCCCAAAACCAGAGCTGCATTGCCTCTCTACACAGTGGTAGTGACCCTACACCTCGTCTCTTGTTGAGGCAGTACATGGATACTGTGTTGTCTGTTATTATCAGGATATTCTTTCCCCGTAGAGCGGACAGAAAGGCCTTCAGCTCTAGCCTGATTGCCCTCAGTTTCAAAGGTTGATGTGTAGTTTGAACTCAGATGGGGACCAACAACATCTGGCCATTAGATCATTGGCATGAGCTCCATACTGTGAGGAACTCAGGGTGAAAACAGTTAAGACAGACACAAGTGATCACAGTTCAAGGGTGTTTACTTAAACTGTATGCAGGTTGGAAAAACGCCTAGTCTAAACCTACACCTAAGATGGGAGAAAACATTGACCATCAAATGAAAAATAAGGCCATCCTGGTGGCGCTGTGTCAAATAATAAGGGCCTATACTAAAAAACCTATTACCAAACCTCACAACTAATAAAAAAAAGGGCGTGGGATAGTTTCCAGGAAAAGAAAGAAGAGTTCATAAATAATATGCCAGGATGCAGTAGTTTGCATCTCCCTTCCCCATGTTTTTCTGCATGGGGTAAGATGGGAGCTTGCAGCACAGCACACCCTTGAGCTTTCCCAGCACGAGTTAACAGTTCCAATGGCAGCAATCAGGACCGTTGATGGCCAAGACTCATTTCTCCTGAAAGTGTCTTGCCTTCAAGGGCCAGATGCATCCAATAAACAAACAAACAAAAGGTTCTATTCTACAGTTCTCGTTGGGTGATGACTTCACCCCTGGGTTCCCCTTCTTCCGGGCGCAGACCCTTCGCTCACAATTTTCAATATCCTTTTTAAACAGTTCTGGTGGACATCCCTTGGCGACACCCTAGTTCTCTGGACTTTCAGACTTTGCTCCTCTCTCATTAGCTCCCTCTTCTGGGTTCACTCTTGCCGGTTTCACCTTCACCTTTTACTTTCAATGTTCACAGGATTCACTTCCCTTACTTTCACCATGCAGGATTCACTTCCCTTACTTTCACCATGCAGGATTCACTTCCCTTATTTTCTTGTGTTTGTCTCCCCTAAACACTTTCACAGTTTTTTTAAACTCAGTTCATCTTGTCACTTGGTGACTATCATTCACCACAGCCCGGCCTTTATCAGCTCTCCCATCGACTCACCGGCTGTGATGAGCTACTTGGCTTTCTTCGTAATTGGAGTCAAGGCCGGTACCACAGTAGCAGGAATCTCCCTAGCTCCCGCTTATCAGCATTGTCACGCTCTGTGTACAGTTGACATCTGCCACAAGACACTTGTGCAATTGTCTGCGGTTTTAGGCTCTCTTCAACGAAGGTTCCATGGGTCTGGGCTGAAAAGGGCAAGGTCACTTCTCTCCTTGCCACCCTCTCGCTTCCCGCCGCCTATCTCCTTCTCTTGAACTGCTGCGCCTGGTTAGCCGTCTCGTCGTGCTGTCTGCCGTGCTCGTACTGTGCTCTCTTGGTCCTCCTTTTATCCCTTTGGGGAAGGGGAAGGGCCGTCAGGTGTGTGTGATGTTTATCAATGGCCTGACTCTGCCTGACCCCTGCCATGGAACATGTCAGGTAAACAGGTCTGGTGTTGGTCCGTTCTCTGGTGTGTTGTGCGAAAGTGTTCTTAGCGGACAGCGGGGAGGCAGTGTCATGCTCACCTGGTCTTCACGGGGGCGTAGCTCGTGGCTGAAGGCTGCTGTCTGCACTGGTGTTGCACTGCTTCAAAGATGGTGCTAGCCCGCACCTTCCCTTCGTTCTCACCTCGGATGGTGTTTGCCTGCAACGTCGAAACAAGATATTAGCCAACTGAATGGAGCCGGATTGGCTTCACCACTTTCCGATTTCCTTCTCTTCTTCTGGCTCACCTTGGGTTTTTAAAAGGTGGGCTCTCCGTCCTGCACTCTCTGGCAGGGGCGCGGTATGTACAGTCTTTCCCCAAGATCAAGTTGCTTCCCTGATCCGATGGAGGTTGCTGTTGATTTTGGAAGAACCTGAGTAAGCAGGTAAGTCTCAATACCAATGCCTTCTTGGAATAGATGCTTAAAGTCTCTGTCGCCCAACTTTTTAACTCGCGTTTTGTTCTTTTCTTTCAGGTGTAGTGTCGAGCGGTTTCCGGATGATGGATTGACTCTCCTTCAAAGTTAAGCAGGTTTCTTGCAGGTGAGTATAGCGCTATGCGAGGCGCGCCGAATGTTTAAATAGCCTTTCTTGCTGTGCGTGACTAACCCGTTGTGTCTTTTCTATTCAGCAGGTGCGGCGCAATTCCAGGAAGATGATGGAAGGACCGCTCGATGAAGTTCCTGAAAGATGCCGGCCCAGGTGAGGGTGGATGCTCGTGCGTGTACCTTCTTTTCTGCTTCCACTCTGCAGATGCGGCGGTCTGGGAATAAGCGGAAGGCAAGGCCGGAATGTTTGATTGCAGGTAAGGCCTTTGTCGCTTTAATAACTCCTGTTCTTCTCTTTTCCATTCACAGGTGCCGATGGATAGAATATTCTGGATGGGCATGGCTGAAGAAGAGCTGAGCAGACACGATGAGCGTTACGCTGCAGGAGTGCAGAATAACGCAAAGCGTGTTCTGTTTGCAGGGTGCGGTTTAAATAGCCTTGCAAGTAGTTCCAGGCACATAGTCCTTTAGCCGTATCCTGCCACTTCAGGTAAAGTAATCCCACAGCCACACCCTGTACCGGAAGGCTCAGCCTCACTAAGCCGAGAATATAGTTCCATGAGTTCAACAGGACTGAGTCCAGGAGATTCTAGGGTACTCCTTAGGGACTTGATAAGCCCTTAAGGATACCAGTGTCAAGGGTGGCCTCACCAGTTTCAAGGGTTTGGGAGCGTGCACCCTGACAGGCAGTGGTTTTGAATGTCCTTTATGGTAGGATGGCGAAAAGATGTCAAATGAAGGGGGATACCGTGTTTCACCAATTGGTGTCCCATCCCCACTCCCTGAGGAACCCCCATGCAGGTGATCTTCCCTCACTGGTCCACCCCCAGGAACTGGATCCAATAGCGATGGCTGTGTCCTGGCTACCTGGATGACAGATCCCCGGGGACTAGTTAGGGAGACACCTTCAGGTTTCTCACAATATCCTGTGAGGGAGGCATCCTTAACTACATTTATCTATGCCATAATTGCCAAAAGGTTCCCCCTTCAGAATGTTATCCTTGCAGGCCACCACAGGATATCCTGTGCAACCCTGCTTGGAACCTGAAGGAGATCTGATATCTTGCCCGAAAACTGAGACCACTGGCACCTGAAGGCCCACTAGAGGGATCTCATCCTCAGACGAACCTCCCGCACCAGAGAAATGCAGGATGCCATGAGACCAAGCAACCTTAGGAAATCAAAGGCCAGAAGACGGTGGGCATTCTGAAATCTGGCGACCATCTGCTGAATGTGTTGAACCCTCACCTCGGGTGGCAAAGCTTTTCCTGAGGAGGCATCCAGGACCACTCCAATGACCTGGAGCTTTTGGGAAGGTATCATGTGGGACTTCTCGAAATTGAGGGAGAAGCTCAGTCTGTGGAGAGAGTGGCAGGTTATGCTGATGTGTTCCAGGACCTGCTCAGTAGAATGGGCCCTCATCAGCCAATCGTCCAGGTAGGGGTAGACGTGAATCCATCCCTCTCCTGAGACTTGCTGGCACCACCGCCACTGGGTGAAAACCCTCGAGCGGGGGTTAGGCCAGGACTCAAAAACTGCTAGTGAGAACTGCCAATGGCGAACCTCAGGTACTCAGGTACTTACTGTGCTTGTGATGAATAGGCACACGAAAGTCCTGAAGGTCCAATGATACCAAACAATCCTGATGCTGGAGGGTCTGAAGGATCTGAGAAAGGGTAACCTGAGGAACTTGTTCAAGTCCAGAATGCGTCTCAATCCTCTGTCCTTTTTGGGAATCAAAAGGTAAAGGGGTACCACCCCCGTTCCTCTCCATCACAGGTACTAGTTCTATAGCACCTTTCTCTAGCAGACTGGAAATTTCCTGCAAGAGGAACTGATCTGGAATTTTGCGGGAGTGGCTCCCTGGTGGATGATCCTGAGGCCTTCTTAAAAAGGGGAGGCAGTAACTCTGAGCTACTGTTTGCAAGGCCCAAGCATCGTAAGTAATGCCCCACCATTCTTCAAGTTGCTGAGTAAGCCTGCCTCCCACTGCAGTCCTTTGGATTACGGCCCCAGAGTTGTTTTGGGGCAGCGGGAAGGGGGGCCAGCGGCGGTCTCTCTGTCCCCTCCCCATCGGGCTTCCCCTGATTCCAGCGCTGACCAGGAGAGGTGAACCGGTCTCTGGGACCCCATACGGTACGAGGGTGCCCCAAATCATACATCAACATCCAGGGCAGAGGGGATCGTCCCGGGGCTACCTACCGCGCCTGCTGCTGGGCCCCACTACAGTGTCCACCCTCAGGAGAATATTTCAAGCAGAGGTATCCCGACAGAAAGCAGGGACAGAGGGCGATAGACCCTTGCAAGCCGCGGCCTGGAGTTTTGATTCGAGCAACCTCCCGCCTCAACAGTGAGCACAAAGTTTAGGCCCTATACAGTGAAGAGCCCTGGTTGCCCCCCCCCTCTGGAGTTGCATGGTGGCCCAGTGACGCAGCCCACTTGGTCTGAGACGTTCAGGAGGAGACCTAGTGGAGATGGTCGGGGTGAGCCTATGAACTGGAAGGAATCCCTGCAGAGATTTCGACATCAGATCCCAAGCCCACCAACCAGCCCGGAGATGGCGGCACCGACTCACCAGGAATTGTCAGATACTAGTACAGTCACTAAAGGTATGGCAGTCCTTTTGGAGGAAATAAGAGGCTTCAGAGCGGACATAGCGATACGGCTGGACACCCTGGATAAAAAAGTGGACAATATAGATGACAGGGTCCAAATGCTCGAAAACAACACAGCCTCGAACAACATTTTTGAGACTCAATTTGACATGCGCTTATCAGAGCTCGAGAGGAGAGAAGAGAAATGCTCCCTAAAGCTTGATGACTTGGAGAATAGGGAACGCTTTTTGGGCTTTCCTGAGCGGGAGGGTGAAACGCAAATGGACATTATCAAAGCTGTAAATACAGTGGTGGGAACCCTTTTTGAAGGTGCAAATACGAATGAACCTACTATTGATAGAGCCCACAGAGCGGGTGCGGCTGACAGAGGCCCCGGATCCATTCTCGTACGATTCCATTATTTCATGGAGAAAAGCAAAATCCTGGAACTGGCACGCAAGAAGGGTCCAGTGGACTGGGAGGGGGCCCGGATTTCGGTGTATCAGGATTTGTCCGCCTTCACCCTGGCAAGACGTCGACTGTGCTCCCCGCTAACGAAAATGCTCCAGGCCAAGGGGGTTCGATACAGACGGGGATACCCTTTTTCACTTTCTTTCGAACTCGAGGGATACAAATATGCCCTGGTCACGGAGGATGATATTCGTAGGGTGTCGGGAGAGCTCCTAGATGAACCAAACATGGAGGTCGGAGAGCAAGAGAGTGTAAGAGAACCGGTTGGCCCGGGGGGACAAAGGCTCCACGGGAGAGACGTAAAGTCCGAGGCCACAGGAAGTTCAGAAGAGTGGCTCCGACATCCCCTGGTCAACCTGACACTTGAGGAACCACAGGATGCTTCACGGTCAAGTTTGTACTTTATTCCGAACGGGGGAGCGCTGTAAATGTTTACGATCTAAATGCAAGAAGGGGCTGGGGGGGCTCAAGTTGTTGGTATTTGAAGAGTTCAAGAGCCCGGAGCGGGGAGACATTGGTGGCCTGGCTCAGCGACAGGATGAAGCCGCTGGATTACCAGGCGTTCAGGGGGGAAGGGGGAGGAGGGAGGAAAAAGTTGGGGTTTGTTCAATGGGGTTTAAGCTGGGGCAAGCCAAGTCTTCTGTTTTGTTACGTAACTACAGTTCTGTCTTTTGAATATAGCAGGGGGCGGAAATATTGCGGGAGCACTGAAATTAGTTGCTTTGTGGAGGGAGACATGAGCTTTCACCATCGCTATAATGGATAACTCATTACAATTTTTGACAGTGGGCTCGTTAAATGTACGGGGGCTTAATTCTCCCACTAAAAGGTCGCTGCTGGTGAGGGAATTTTCAAGGCTCCTGCTCCACTTCGTATTTGTGCAAGAAACACACTGGGTTAGGGTCAAGGAACCGAAGCTGAGGGCTAAAACTATTGAACAGACGTATGCAGCGTCCTTTTTGGCTAAGAAACGTGGAGTTGCACTGCTGGTCTCTCCTGGGGCCCATTTTGTACACAAAACTCAGAGGGCAGACCCGGAAGGGCGATATATCATGGTCAAGGGGGAGGTGAGGGGTCGGCTGTTTACCTTGGTTTGTGTATATGCTCCAAACGAGGGGCAGGATAGCTTCTGAGTGGGGATGAGAGAGAAGATTATAGCTTTTTCTGAGGGTACTTTATTGGTTGGTGGGGATTTTAACATGGTTCTCAGCCCTGAACGGGACAGGAGGTCGCCCATCCCGTGTCCTAATCAGCGACTCCATAAAAAACTGGCTGAGGCTTTCCAAACAGTTAACGAAGAGCTGGGCTTGAGCGATACACACCACAGTAAGCAAGGCCATGACCCCGACTTTACATTTTTCTCAACACCTCACGCTACATTTTCCCGTATTGATTATATTCTAGTGGATTCCACGCTTCGGGGAGAGGTCACAGACTCGGGGGTAGAGGTTGTCCCTTGGACGGACCATGACTTGGTTAGAATAAAATTGGGTATCCCCCCCGGCCCCGCCTCCTGGCTCCCTATGGAGGTGTAACGATCTCCTACTGCATGACAAAGAAGTACGCCAATCCCTCCTAACAGATATTACAGAATACTTCTCTATAAATGATAAAGGGGAGGTCGGGGTCAAGGGAGTCTGGGAGGCATTCAAGGCAACCATTAGGGGCATTCACATTGAAACAGGTTCGAGGAAAAAGAGGGAGAGGGGCCATGAGGAGAAACTATTGAAGGAAAAGATAGAGACCATACAACCGGGAGGGAAATTAAAAACGCAAATGTTCCCCGGAAAATGGGAGGAGCTTCAAAGGTTGCGCTCAAAGTTGGCAGATCTCCAGGTCGGTCAAACAGAAAGAAAACTGTCCTTTCTGAAACAGAAGTATATGGAAAAAGGGGAAAAAGCAGATAAGATACTAGCTTGGAGGCTTCGCGAACTCAGAAACAGTAGAAGGGTGAATTCCATCCGCTCCCCGGGAGGGGAATGTACAGTTAGAGATAGTAAAATAGCTGAACAGTTTCAGCTGAATTATGAGCACCTGTACTGCTCGGAGTACGCAGGAGATGGAACCGAGATTGACAACTTCCTGGATTCGCTCCCGATTCCCGGTCTCTCTCCCGAAAAAGCAAGTACATTAGAACTCCCCGTAACCTCAGAGGAGATAATAGACACCATATCCTCTTTGAAAAGTGGTACAGCTCCAGGGGATGATGGGTTTACAGTCAAGTTTTACAAGACCTACCGGTCAACGTTGGCCCCGTTTATGGCTAAGATGTTTAATTCGGCTCTAGTTCAGGGCACCCTTCCACCCTCGATGATGTCTGCTCTGATAGTAGTGCACCCCAAAGAAAGGAAGGATCCCTCCCAGTGTCAATCATATCGACCTATATCCCTTCTTAACGTGGATGTTAAAATCCTGGCTAAACTTCTGGCGAACAGATTGGCGAAGCTCCTCCCCTCCTTAATACGTGGAGATCAGGTAGGCTTCATTCCGGGACGCCAGGGTTCGGATAATATACGGAAGACCCTAGACCTCATGCATGAGGCTTCTAGGCAGGGGGTGGAGGGATACTTGCTGGCATTGGACTCTGAAAAGGCCTTCGACCGTGTCGAATGGCCTTATATGGGTAGAGTTCTTCAGAGAATGGGCCTGGGGGAAAATTTTTGTGGGTGGGTCTCAGCACTATATAATGGTCCTATAGCAAGAGTTTTGGTCAATGGTGGCACATCGGAACCCCTGGCACTGTCCAGAGGAACCCGGCAGGGCTGCCCCCTTTCACCCCTTCTATATGCTCTGGCAATGGAGCCCCTGGCCATAGCGATTAGAGCAGGCCAGGAAATCTCAGGGATAAGCTGTGAGGACTGCGACTTTAAACTCTCCCTATTTGCTGACGATATCTTGGGTTACCTGACCAACCTCCAGGTTTCACTACCCAGACTGTTCGAGCTTATAAACTATTATGGTGCATTTTCGGGACTTAAGATAAACGCGTCCAAGTCTAGCATTATGCCTATGGGTCTGGGGGATCACGATATTGGGAATAGTTCCGAAATATTGGGGGTAAGAATAGAACGAGTATCCACTAGGTATCTGGGTACCTGCATTCCTAGGGACCTTTCACTACTATACCAGAGTAACTTCCCTGAAATGTTGGCAAAGATTAGCAATGATCTCAAACGATGGGCACCACTTACACTCTCCTGGTTTGGGCGTATGGTCACGGTTAAAATGAACGTCTTGCCTCGCCTACTGTATCTCTTCGCGGCCCTCTCCGTGGTGATCCCTGACGCCTCTTTTGATGTTTTACAATCCCGAGTCCTTCAGTTTATATGGGACGGGAGGAGAGCAAGAGTCAAGTTCTCCACCTTGACCCTTCCGAAATCTCATGGTGGATTCGGCCTCCCTGACTTTAGGCTATACTATAAAGCAGCTCAGCTCCGGGTGATGATGGAACACATGCGGGAAGATATGAGGACATATTGGACATATATCGAAGATATCCACACACACCCGAAAAAAGTCAGAGACCTGCTATGGGCCTTCCCTAAAGCCCTCCCCTCCCACCTCAGAACACACCCTACATTAGCGGCCTTATGGGCAGCCTGGAAACCGAATAAAGATAACAAAGTACTGTCATCCTGGCCGTCCCCCTTAACGTCACTCTGGGGCCCCCCGGTCAATCTAGACACCAGAGGCTTCCGAGATACCCAGGCATGGTCAGACATGGGTTTGGAGAGGATTTCCCAACTATCCCGCGAAGAGGGCTTCATAGACTATGACCAACTGTGTGAGGCATTGGGCGACAAACCACCCTCGATCTTTGAGTATCTACGCTTAAAGGGAATTCTGACTCACCCTCGGTGGGCTGACAACCTTAAACGCCCCCTCACCCCCTTTGAAGATGTAATAGCTAAAAGTGTCTCTCGGAAGGGCTCTCTATCTAAGTTTTACAGTGCACTGATAACGGCTAACCTGGAGGGCAGACAACCCTTCAAACAAATTTGGGAGGAAAGGCTGAGTATGACATTGGATGACCACACATAGAGGGCAATATTCAAGTCTATATTCACGGGTTCTCTGTATACCGCTGCCATGGAGCACAGCTTCAAGATTCTCCATTCCTGGCCTCGCCCCCCGGCTACCCTGTCTAGAATGTTTGTAGAGGTATCCCCCTTCTGTCCGAGGTTATGTCTCCAAAGGGCCACGTGGTTCCATATGTGGTGGGGATTTCTGGTTATTCAGGTATACTGGTCGGAACTGCTCAGCTGGATAAAGGACATAGAGGGGTTCTGCCCATCCCTATTCCCCCTGGAAATTCTCCTGGGTACCCCCATGCCGGAGACGGAACAGAACGCATTCCCGAGGGTCATTGAGGCCATGTTGAGGGCGGGGAGGTTAGCGCTGGCCCAAAAGTGGAAAAGTGCTCTAGCACCATCCAAAGAGGAATGGCTTTGTAAATTAAGGTCGATTTTCACCTATGAAAAGCTTACAGCAGTGAAAAATGACTCAGTATCGGAATTTACGCAGGAATGGACTGCGGTGCTCCTTCATGATGACTGTGTTTCGATGCGTCTGTAAAAAAAATGCTTTACTACGTATTTCATGTAACCATCTCAGCACTAGCCCCAGAGTTAGAGTTTGGCCCTCAGTCTGCCTTGAATCAAGCAGATCCCACGATGTCAAAGTTTATAACAATGTACATAGCGATGTTCGAATGTGCTCTCGGCAACTTCTATAACCTGCAAAACCTCAAGACTTGGTATGGAGCAAAGTTGCGGGGGTGAGGAGGGAGGGGGGGGGAAATGGGATTAAAAGATAAAAAAGTTGACACTTTTGTTTGTTTGCTATATGGCAGGGGGGGATTGCCGACGCACCCTACCTTGTATGTATACTGTCAATAAAAAACAAATTTAAAAAAAAGAAAAAGTTGAGACTGTCTGATAGTGACATTTAGTGACTGGGCCACAGGTTTTGAGGTCTGAAATTTCTCAGGGTTCTCATTAGCCTTGCTGCCAAACAATTGATTGCCATCCTTGAGTAGTCTGGACTGCACATCTGGTGCAAAGCCAGACTTCCGCAACCACGCAAATCTGCTCATTACTGTGCTCGCCGCCATGGCACTTCTAACACTATCGCCAGAGTACAAACCTGACTGGCGAGATTCATGCATAGCGTCTTTTCCATCCTTTGCTATGTTCATGAATCCTTCTCTCGCTCTCCTTCAGGGATATGCTGAGCCGCCATAGAAATGACATCCCACAAGGTGTGGGTACATTCTGCTATAGCGCAAGTGGCATTGATAGACTTTAAAGCCATACTACTGGCTGAAAAAACTTTTTTAGCAAGTGCGTTGAAACGCTTGTCGTCCCTGTCTGGAGGTAGAGTAGGGTAAGCAGCCTGCCTTGATGTAGAAGTTGCGGCCTATACCACAAGGCTTTCTGGGCTGGGGTGCCTTGAAACTTATTCCGGATCAATGCTTGAGGGTCTGTGGTTTTTAGTCAGACTTTTACTGTCGGCCGGGTTTGTATCTGGAGACTCCCTGTTAGCCTTGACCCTATTTTGAAGAGCCAAATGAAATGGTAAAACAAGGTCTTTTTGCAAACCCTTATCTAGAATGTCCGTCAGGTCACTCTGTTCAAAGGCTACAGCTGATGGCCCCTAACCCGGGTATTCAGTTATCTTATTCATGAGTTGCCTGTCAGATGCCTAGCATGCTCAGACGGGTCAGACTTACCAAACTCAATTTTAGGGTAAATGTCTAGGCCACTTGCACTCTGAAGATTTGTATATAAGTCTTGCATCCTTGATTCCTCAGATACTAAAGCCTCGGGAACATTGGGTTTTCAGTATTCCAGGCAAAAAGGCGGAGTTCCATGGTCTGAGGGTTCATGTTACTCGAATATAGAGGAAAGGGACTTGAAAAATTCCTTTTTTGGTAAAGGTTTGAAAGACTTCTCGATTTTCATCGAGGGCGTTGAAGACTTCGACACTTTCAATGTCGACAGCGCTGACCTCGACAGGCTTGACTCCTGACTCAAAGGAGTCTTTGAGGGTTGAGGACCGGGCCTCTCCTCGAGTTGAGGCCTTGAGGGCTCTCGATAGGTCACGGCTTTTCACCCGGGCTCAAGGGCGCGCATGTTTGAGCCTTTTTTGTCTCTTTATCAGCCTTGGTAGGCGCGATAAGGTTGTGGTTTTTCATCTTTTCTTTCAAATTCGACTTACCTGGATTCTGGAATGTTGGTGAACAGAGCAGCAGCTTAAGCCAGCTGCTCCTGCTCCCTCCCAGCCTATGGATAATTAATATCAGAAATGAATGTTTTACATAAGAAAAAGATTGAGATTTCTGAAAATGCAACTCCCAAGAAATCAAAACTAGGAGGTGACATAGAAGAAATTCCAGGAATCAGTGATATCTATGCGTTATTATTGAAGGTCTCACAGGATTGTTGGAGAAATGAAAATCACCCTGAGTGAACTGTCCTCTCAAGTAGGTCATCTGCAGAATAGAGGGACTAAAGTGGAGACCGAGAATACAACACTGGCCTCAGAAGTTGCTGGGAGGTATAGAGCATACAAAGAGTTGAGTTATGAAGTTTCTGATTTAAAGAAAAAGAACATAAGACTGGAAGCAGAATGGAGAAACCTAAGCTTGCGCTTATTGGGAGTAAATGAAAACCCAGATTTGGACAAGGACCTTCATTCAAGAGTCAAAGGAATATTGTCTGAGACACTCGGAAAGAATATCCTGAGGGATGGAGATCTGGACTTTTCATATAGAGCTGGTAAAAACATATAAGAAGGAAAACCCAGACAAATCATCCTGGTGCTAACAAGAGTGAGTGTGAAGGAAAAAATACTGAAAGTTGCAAGAGAAAAGGGAAAACATATGCTGAATGGAGATCCTTTGGCCATTTATCCAGATTGTCCCAAAGAAATTGTGGATTTAGAAATGCTTTTAAACATGCTAAAAATCTGGGAGAGGAAAAAGGAATCAAAACCATTTTGGTCAAGCCTGCAATCCTAAAGATTTTCTTGGATGATGGGGTTAAGACCACAGAGGACCCTGTGGAAGCAGAGAACTGGCTAAAAGCAGAAAGTCATAGTATTGATAAAAAATGCTACTTAATATTGAGTTGTTATGGGGTGGTGGGTTTTAAGTTTCATTCAGCATGATGTTATGTTTTGTTTTTTATTATTCACTTTTTATGGTTTTAGATAGATACTATATTGTGATTATAATATGATGATATTTTCCCTTTGATTTATTCATTAAATGGATGTCATTTTAACGGTTGATTGAGTAGGCACGAGCCTCTTAGTGCTCGTGTAGCTTGATGTAGGTGCCTTTCTCTAATGTAATGAGCCTAATGTATAGTTGTATTGAGTATATCTATGACTATTTTCAAAGATCTTTTGGGTTAAGGATATGATCGTTTGGTTAGAAATCAATGTTTATGCAAGTTGCAGTAAAGTTTTAATATATATTTTACTTACAGGTAGTTGATTGCAAAGGGACCGAAGGGTTGGGAACTCCAGAGTCCTCCATTTGCTGATTGCATGGTGATTGGTTAAGGGTTGACATGTAACTACACAGCTGACAGACGTAGAGTCACATGAAATCTCTGTCCGGACTCCTGTAATGCGCGGCTGTGATATGATGGATAGGGCTGGGCCCAGAATGGCAGGGACTGAAGGATGGAGGTTATACAGAGTCAGTGGGTCGTATGGGCACAATGTAAGTACGCATTGGAATCAGAATATTGGTTGAGTATAGTCGGGTACTGAAATGCAGTTTGCTCGAATTGGGAATTTTGAATGCTAATGGTGTGATTGTAATTACATGTACGGATGTGTGAAGTCAATCGTACTTGGTTTTTCACTCTCAGATAAGACGAATAAAACGGAACGGTATGAAAACAGATGCCAACATAATACTGATGGATTGCCTTTAGGTTCCAACGCAGTATCTGTTTTTCCTATGATTGCAGTATTCCCTACTCGTCTTTACAGAGATTTGCTCTCTTTTGGTGTGTTAGGTTGAAGTATCAGTGAGATAAATGCATTTATCTGGTGACTACTTTACCCTTTAAAGTGAATGAATAATTTGAGACGGTATACACATTGCGTATAGGCGCTATATAAATAAACAATCATATCGTATCATATACATTACTACATGTATTTTCATATATTACGCTATGGTAATGGTAGATAACATTTTTTTATTTACAAGTACATATTGGGGGCAATCTAGAACAGTCTAATTTTGGATTGTGATATTATGAAAAATGTGAGTTTTTAATTTGACACTAGAGTGGATTTGTATCTCGGGTACCAGGAAGATGATAGGGTTGTTGCTCAAATTAGTTTTTTCAGTTGATGTTCTGTTTGTTAGATTTGTTGTTTCATTGGGGTGAGGTGGTTTGTAGGAATGCAATCTGAATTCGATAGAATTAATGTTCTTACAGCAGATAGCTGAGAACCACATGACTAGTGTATGAATGGTGATTGGGGTTGTACTGGCGAGGGGATTGATTTCTGTTCCAAATGATTGTGGGCTGGGAGAGTAATTGAGATTTTATTGCGTATTGGAATAGGTTTCCAGTTGTGTTAATGTTAGATTTATTTTAACTTCCGAGTGCGGATACTTTGGAGGATGGAGAGACTCTGGGGTAGAATGTACTGGACTCGGGAGTATGCCATTAAAATGGAAGTTAAGAGTCTTAAGGGTGATGCATTTGATGGGTATAAGTATACAATGGAAGACATGGGAGGGAGTGGGGGCAGTCCTTTCCTACGTGTTTGTGGAAGGGAGGTTCCAGAGGTTTGGGTTGTTCAAATCCAAAAAGGTGTTTCTATTTTTAGTTATTTTCTTTTTTTATTATTTCATTGGCTTAGGTTTTGGTTACTTTGAATTGCTAGGATTTGTCACAGGAGGGGTACGACATAGATCACTCATGGCTTCCTTTTATAAGAGGAGTTTACGGGTGATTTCCTGGAATGTTAATGGGGCTAATTGTGCGAATAAGAGGAAGATGATTTTGCAAAGATTGGAGGAGTTGGGGGCGGATGTCGCGTTGTTTTAGGAGACTCATTTATTGGAGGTGGATGTGGATAAGTGGAAACGAGAATGGGTTGGTAATGTTTATTGTTCATTCTTCACTTCTAGTTCTAGAGGGGTATGCATTCTGATTAGAAAGAACCTTCCAATTACAGAAATGAAATGTGATAAAGAGGGCAGAATTGTTTGTGTAAATATGAACATTCAAGATGTTACCTACTGTTTTTGCAATATCTATGCTCCGAATAGGGGAGATGGGAGTTTTTTGTTTCCCTTGTGCAGTTCTTGCAGAATGTGAATGTAAGGAATGTTATTGTGGGGGGAGATTTTAATGTTACTCTAGATCCAGGGATGGATAAAAGTGGGGAAAATATGGACATTGCAAACAGTCTGAAAAGAGAAGCCTTGAAGAAATTCAAGATTGAGTGGAATCTTACAGATGTGTGGAGACTGTATAACCCTTTAGTCAAGCAATATACCTTCTTTTCTGCCAGACATAAAGTGTATTCACGGACTGACTTCCTTCTCTCTTCGGGTTTGTGCACACAGTGTTTCAAAGGGGGACGCATTAAAGCCATTCTAGTTTCAGATCATGCACCTATCGCTTTGGAAATGAAATTAACTTTTCCCTTACCTAAGTCCAATACATGGCGGATGAATGTTACACTTCTTGACGACAATGATATTGTGGACAAAATAGTAAAAGAAGCAAGGTTTTTTGTGGCTCAAAATTGGCCTGGAGAAGTGAAAGTAGAATTTGTGTGGGAAGCCTTCAAGTCCTACATGAGAGGAATGCTGATAGGTCTATCGAGCGAAAAGAAAAAAGAGAAAGAAACTGAGATTAAGAAGCTGAATGAGGAAATTGAGATTCTTGAAAAAGAAAATATGCAAACATTCTCCATGTGCTCTTTTGGTTTCATGCAAAAGAAAAAGGAAAAACTAGAAGACCTGCTTACCTCAAGAGCTGAAAGACTCCTGTTCAGAACGAGATGCAAGTACTATGAAAAGGGCGAAAAATGTGATCGGCTTCTTGCTCATCGTTTAAGGGTTATGTATAATGAAAAGACAATTAACGCTATAGAAAAGCTAGATGCGATTACGACTTTTGAACCTTCTGAAATTAATGATACGTTCAAGGAGTATTACACCAACCTATACTCTTCAGTTGTCCATTTGACTCAAGAGGAAGTGAGACATTTTGTCAATAGTTGTCATTTGCAAAGTATAAACTCGAAATACAAAGACTCCCTCGGGAAAGAACTGAGTGTGGAGGAACTCAGAACTGCTGCTGGTGCTTTAAACTCAGGATAATGTCTGGGACCGGATGGGTTGCCAGCTGAACTGTATACAATCTTCCCAGAAGAGGTTTTTAATCTTATGCTGGCCATGTTACAATCATCTCTGATTGACGGTTGTCTCCCAGTGTCTACAAGGCATGCATCTATCTCTGTTTTCTTGAAAGAAGGGAAGTCTCCAGTCAAAACAAGTAGTTATTGGCCAATTAGCTTTTAAACATCGACAATAAAATCTTTGCGAAAGCCTTAGCCTTGAGAATAGAGTCCTCTCTGCCGGATATTATAGATCAGAGTCAGACAGGTTTTGTAAAAGGTAGGCATGCCTCGGATAATATGAGAAGACTTTTATTGACTTTGTCCGAAAGCAAGGAACATCTGAATGATGTGGTGGTGTTGTCGTTGGATGCAGAAAAGGCATTCGACCAGATAGAGTGGAAATACCTCCTGACAGTATTGGAAGGTTTCGTATTTGGGGAAAATATGATAAACTGAATAAGGCTATTATATTCATTACCTACAGCTAGTGTGAACACTAAAGGCCTGGTCTTGGGCAAATTTGAACTCAAAAGGGGGACAAGACAAGGCTGTCCCCTGTCGCCCTTTTTATTTTTCATCGCAATGGAACTACTTGCTGTGAAGATAAGAGAATACAAGGTAATCGAAGGTATTCATTATGGAGAAGCTTGTCAAAAAGTCTGGCTCTATGCTGATAATATGCTGCTGGTTATCCAAAATGTTGAGTCTTCCATTCCAGCGCTAATTGACCAAATTGAAATGTTTCACAGATTTTCGGGGTACAAGATCAATTGGTCGAAATCCGAAGCACTACCGGCATCAAAATCGTGCTCTATTTTGACAATGAAGAATTTTGCTTTCAATTGGTGTTCTGACAAGATGCGATATCTTGGGTTTTGGTTGACTAAAGATTTGTTTAAATTGATGGAGGTCAATCTATCACACGTGGTCCAAAATTTGAAGTCGGATTTGAGAAGATGGAATGAGCTGCGATTAAGCCTATGGGGGAGAGTGCATGCAATTAAAATGACGACAACACCACACATTAACTATGTACTAAGCATGATCCCCTTGCAGATAAAGAAGTGCTTTCTGAAGAAAATTGAGAACTTGATCCAGACCTTCCGATGGGAGGGTAAACAGCCACGTATAAAACTATGGAAACTGCAACTTTCACAGGAATGTGGTGGTTTGGGGGTTCCAGACTTTGAAAACTATCATTTCGCATTTGGGGCTAGACATTTAGTTCCTAAAATTCAACTGATGTCTGGACATTGGCAGAGGCAAGCAGATCTTCTCCCCTTTCCCCCAGAGCAATTCTGTCTACGGTGGATGGGACTGGATGTAAATCGTTTCCACCAACTACATTTATAAGGTCATGTTGGAAAGATCTCTGGGAGAAAAGCAAGAAAGAGGTTTCTGACAATGGTATTACTTCAAACTGGTTGAATCCAGATATAAAAGTATATGAGAAGACTCTTTTCTGGCCGAACTGGCTGCTGGGAGGTGTACAGTGGTTGGAGGATCTTGTTGAAGGAGGAAAATTGATCAGTTTTAAACAATTGTCTCTAGTTAAAGATCTCAAAGATTGCACAATTGGGGATTATAGGAAGCTGAAGAAAGTTCTAGTGAACAAGATTGCTGATGGAGACAGAGGTTGGCAGGTCTGGCTGAGAGAATATAAATCAGAAGTGCTTAGAGAGGCATAGCTTCGCCTCACTGATGATCCCCATCAAGGGTGAAACACGTGTATGGGGTTGCTGGTGGTACTCTCGTTCAGGTTGGAATTGCCATTGCATTTCGGTGCTGGACTGCCCCTGGCAGGACAAAGACTGATATGCAAATGGATGTTTCCCATCTGTGAAAGGCACAGTGATTAAAAGCAGTGGCTGCGAACTCTCAAGTGGTTAATAACCACTGAACAGGTTATCAGGCCTTGTTCTGTCGAGAGAGGGGCACCCGCTACCTTTGCAAACTAAATTTCAAGGAACCTGGGATTGGTAACCCTAGGTCTCCTGGGGGCAACCAGACGTGGTCTCCCTCTCACTGTGCGTAGAGAGGCATCAGCTTCACCTCACTGATGATCCCCAACAAGGGTGAAACACGTGTATGGGGTTGCTGGTGGTACTCTCGTTCAGGTTGGAATTGCCATTGCATTTCGGTGCTGGACTGCCCCTGGGCAGGACAAAGACTGATATGCAAATGGATATTTCCCATCTGTGAAAGGCACAGTGAGTAAAAGCTGTGGCTGCGAACTCTCAAGTGGTTAATAACCACTGAACAGGTTATCAGGCCTTGTTCTGTCGAGAGAGGGGCGCCCGCTACCTTTGCAAACTAAATCAGAAGGTGGTATGGCGTCAAAGGTGTACAAAAATCTAGACCAGTACAAAGAACCAAATAAGGACTTACTGTCAAAATGGCCAGAAATAATTGGATCAGAGATGTCTGAGGGCAGATGGAGGAATGTGTACAAGAATGTGGCTCTAACCTCTTTGAATCTGGGGAAAAGAAGTCGTCAAATAAAAATTTTAAACAGAGTTTTCTGGAAGCCACAAAAACTACATGCAAGAGGTTTAGTTGATTCAGATGCCTGTTGGAGGTATAAGCATGATAGTGGAACTTTTGAACATATGATTTGGGACTGCTATGAGTTAACATCTTTTTGGAGAAGGGTCACTATGAAGATGACTGAGATTCTTCTGTTAAATGAAGATTCCGATTACACAACTGTAATTCTGGGAGAAGATGACATGGTGGAAGAGCTTTCTTTCCCACAGAGGAGTTGGTTTTTCAGAGCAGCGAATTCCGCCAAAAGAATCATCTTGAGGAAATGGAAAAGTGAAGAAAGGCTGACATTTTCAGAGTGGATGGATGATCTGAAACAAGTGTCAAGATTTGAGAAGATAATCCTTTACAGAGACAAGAAAATGAACTTATTTGATGAAATCTGGGGCAGATTTTTATAGTTATAATATTGATGTCAATTTGTTGTATCCTGATTGATTCCAGTGATGAAATTGTAATATCTCCTTTTTTGGGGTTTTGAGCATCCTGATTGTGATGAACCTACTTGTAAATTATAATGTTGGTAAGGTTTTTTGGATTTTTGTTGTATTGTATATAAAATTAAAAAACATGTAAATTAAAAAAAATTGAATTACCTGGGCAAGCTACTCTTTCATTCTGGTTCACATAGGTCACTTGCACTCTCAGGTTGCTCAGGCTCCCGCCATCTTCCTGGCTCTCTAATCCTGGGTTTAAAGTATTTAAACCTCATACATTCTGTGGTACATGGGCACTTGACCACTTTGGTTCCTCAGGTTCCTTTAACCTCGTCAGATCTTCCATGCTGGAATTAAAGTATTTGAACTTCTTACTTCCTAAGGCAGATGGAGTGCTTGAATGCTCTGGTTTCTCAGGTTCCCGTAACCTCGTCTGCTCCCCCATTCTGGATTTGCAATATTCATAGCTCTTAGCAGTAACCTTTCCATGGGAGCGTTCGTCTCTCAGTTGCTGCTGGTCGCCGCAACAGACGTCCTTCGAGCATAGAGCTCGGAATTCCGGCTCTACCCAGCAAGCTTGTATTTGCGTTGGTTGCTGGGTTATTAGCCCACCATGGCCTGTCCATGGTCGCACCACCAGAAGTGACAGGTGCCTCCTCATTTCCGCCTCCCTCCCTGACCTGGACTTCACAGTCAGAGAAAAAGACAGCTTTCCAGTATCAGGCTAGCGTTGGCCTCGCTCTCCATGGCCCAGCGTGTCTCCGTCCCTTTAGGACATCTTCTCCAGAGGGCTCAACCCTGCGTAGGGGTCACACCCCCAACACCTAGGAGTTTACTTCTCGCCATTCACAGTTCCTCTCCTGCTTAAGTACGGCATCACGAACAACAAAGTTGTGTACTTCTCCATGTCTTTGGCACTCATATGGAATCCAGCATTGCCATAAGCCAACAGATTGGAAGGGTTGACACAGGTTGGAGTAGTCAAAGCAGGAAAACAAGTAGATTGTGCAAGTCCCATGTAGACAGACAATGTAGTGTTGTCTGGGAGGTCCATATCAGACTGGGCGTCCTTATCCCTGTGAAGGGAGTCATTCCTAGTGAGGTCCCACTTGCCCAGCCCGCTGGGGCCTTGCAGAGCGGGCTCACCTCCTATGCTCACGGGGAGTAGCTCCCCTCTGTGTAGAAGGGACGAATTGACAAGATTCGTCACAGCGCCTTTGTTGTCTAAAATCTTTGTCTCTATTCTTCCACATTGATGTGCATTTGAATAAAGCTTTTGTTGTGACAAATTATCTATGTGTGTAGCTTTCACTAGGCCAATTATGTGTAGCTATGCATTATCATCTTTACATAATGCACACCCTCCAGGCCTGGCAGATTCTGCTACAGACCAGCAACCCAATGTTACACTTCATCGTTCTGTTTCTTCTTCTTCTATCATTACCTTATTTGGTATGCAGTTGCTGTTATGTTGTTTTCCATGGAAGTGATAACTATGCTAGCTGAACCCTATGTTACAAAAGGATACAAAACCGCAAGGATACTGGCTGCCCTGGAACCATCGGTTATAAGGAACCATTACTGCTGTGCAAACCTATCTGGTAGCTCCCACCTGGATGCGGGCCAATGTGGTTTTATATTATTGATCTTCCTATATAAGCTGCCACTTCCATATAATATGCAGGGATGGTCCTAGCAACTCCATGTAGATTTGCCTTTAGGACACTGTCTACAAATCTCAGCTGCCATTTGTGTCTAATAAGAATACACTTGTATAATGTTGGGGAAACCCCTTGGTATTTGATATGCACCAGAAAATAGTGACTACTCCTCATTGCACCAAACTGTGGCAAATCCATTTGGCAATCTTAAGAAGGATAACCAAGTTTTCTATTCCTGATGGCGTTTTAGGCACCAAGCACCTTAGAGTACGATGGAATGATAACAAAGGGATATACAAGATGGTATGTTTCTTTTCTGAAAACATTTAATTAAATGAGGTCTGATTGGCTGAATCGTCTGCTCCCCAGGCAATATGTTTTTGTTGTGAAGCTCTCCTTGTCACGACCGCGGGTCGCTGGCGGCTGTGGAAGAGGTGGAAACTTGGCCGCCATTAAACTGTGCCGTCACGTTTCCTCCTTGACGATGCTAGCGTTCTAGTCTTTCCCAACATGGCCGCCGCCTATGTGTATATATCCTTTCCACACTAGGCGGTCGACGCGTTGCAACATCGGATTCCCTCTGTTGCTCTCGCTCCCTCTATGTTTTCTCCTTGGCGGTGCTCCACCCGCTTTCTTACTTTTCTCCTGTGTTCCGGTCTCTCTCTCTCTCCCTGGATTCTGCCTCTCTCTTCCCTGTTCCCCGTTTTACCCTCAGTGGTTCCCAGACTGCTCCGGTATTCCTTCCATCTTCCTGTGTGGTCTTATTCCCTCCTCCCTTGCTGAATTTCGCCATTGCTCTCACCTCTGTCTCCGGATCTTGCTCTTCTTCGTACTCACCTCATATTGGATCCGCAGTGTGCGTTTCACCGAGTTTTCCTGGTGCGGGTTCAGCTTGCTTCAGTACTCTGGAGGGGTTTTTACGCCGTTGGCTTTTCTCCTCACTCCGTTGTTAGTCCGTCGCGGAGGGGGGTCACCATGCCTCCAGTGAGGAGCCGCGGTGGCTTCCTTTCGAGGCCGACCATACCTCTTGAAGAAGAAAAGATCTCCCGCTCTACACGCCAGGAGAAAGAAACTGAACTACTCTTCGACTTCAGGTGAGGAGGAAAGGGAACCGGGAGACGAGCTGAGTTCTACAGAAGAGGAGGACATTACTGATCAGCCTGATAAGGTAGTGAGTCAGCCAGTCAACGTTGATAGTTTGCAACGCCCGGATATCGATATGGCAACCCCACAACAACTCCAGGAACTCGTCGCAGCGGTACAGAATCTGAGTCTGGAGGTACAGACTCTGAAGACCGATAATGCTGCCCTTCAACAAAGGGTTGCCGCTCGAGAACAGCTCACAGCTGATCTCCCCCCCCTACCTTTGGTATCAGGCAAATTTGATGGCACCGAAAAGGAAAGTAAAGGAATTCCTGGATGCCTGCAATATTCACTTTGCTTTCCGAAGAGGCACCTTTTCTACCGACCATACCAAGGTAGGGTTCATGATTACCCACATGACGGGTAATGCCCTAGCATGGGCAACTCCCTTAGTATCTCAATCCGACCCGGTGTTACAGGATTATACAGCCTTCAAGGATCTCCTCAAACAGACTTTCCTCCATAAAGAAACTGCCTTCGTAGCAAGCGAGGACCTCCTTGACGTGCGTCAAGGCAATTCAGACCTGCTTTCTTACCTGTCCTCTTTCAAAAGAATAGCAGCTGAGGCAGGTTGGCAGGAAGAAGCACAGTATACCATATTTCGGAGAGGGTTGCGGGAGGACTTAAAGGACGAACTAGCCAGGATACCCCGCCCTGATTAATTCTCCGATCTCATTAAGGCGGTAATCAGGATCGATTTCCGCATGACCGAAAGAAAGAACAAGAAGAAGAAGGCTCGTCCTTCCGGATCCTTTCTTGAGCCTCACCCTTCGACCTCCTCACCTGCTAATCGCCCGCCACCCAGAGACAAACCGATGCAGATTGGTACAACCCGAGCTCCTTTGACGGCAGAAGAGAAGAAGAGGAGACGAGAGGGCAGTCTGTGCCTCTATTGTGGTTTCGGCCACTCACCTCTTGAGAGACTGTCCCGACGTACCCCCGAGGAGGCCGGGAAACGAACGCCCTCGGTAGTCGGTAGGACAGACTTCCTAGACACCTTGTGGGCAGACAAGGTGGGTCTTGTCCGAGTTCCCAAAAAGGAAGACCAGAAGGTAGAAGGGGTGGATGGTACTCCTTTATGCTCCGGGCTCATCACCCACACTACGGAGGAAGTGCAAGTATCCATCCAACAACATTCTGAGGTATTAAAGTTCGATATCATATTGGGGATTGGTTGGCTCCGTAAGCACAATCCAACAATAAACTGGACAGACAATCTACTGAGTTTTCGTTCTACTTTTTGTCAAGAGAAATGTTTGCCAGGACCAGTGTTTGAGAAAGTGAAGACACTATGTGCCACTGAAAATAGCTCCATTCATTGTATACCCAGGCACTTCGAGGAATTTGCAGCCATCTTCAAAGAACAACAACCTTTGGTACTCCCTCCTCATCGGCCGGAAGACTGTAACATTGACCTCATACCTCAGGCCTTGGTCCCCTTTGGGAGAATGTACCCCCTTTCTATGTCCGAAAAGGAAGTTCTCCGGGGTTACTTGGATGACAACCTAGCCAACGGACTGATTCGACCATCAAGATCCCTGGCAGGTGCTTCCTTATTTTTCATACCCAAGAGAGACTCCAAGGAGTTGAGACCTTGTATTGATTACAGGGGTCTAAATCAAGTTACTATCAAGGACAGATATCCTATGCCCATCATCTCAGAGATACTAGAAGCCGTTCAGGGATCGGTGATTTTCACAAAGCCCGATCTTCGGAACGCATATCATCTGCTTTGGGTCAAATCTGGCGATGAATGGAAGACTGCTTTCCGCACTCCCTACGGGCTTTTTTAGTACCGAGTGATGCCATTTGGACTGGTTAATGCCCCCTCAATCTTCCAAAGGTTCATGGACCGCATATTTTCCGATCTGTTGGGAATCAACACCGTGGTGTACCTTGATGACACCTTGATATATTCCCGTAAGAAGGAAGAACATAATTCCCAGGTATCTGAGGTGTTACACAGACTCCAATTACATCACCTACTGGTGAAACCAGAGAAATGTGCTTTCGCCCAATCGTCCATATCTTATTTGGGTTTTATACTCTCTGAAAAGGGAATTACCATGGATCCCAAGAAGGTTGAAGCCATTCTCGCATGGCCATCCCCCTCATCTGTCAAGGATATCCAAAGTTTTCTAGGTCTGGCTAACTTTTACCGGAAATTCATCCCTGGGTTCTCGAGGCTTACTCTGCCCATCACTTCTCTGCTAAAGAAATCCTCCATGCCTTTTTTTTGGAACAAGGAGGCCGAAGACAGTTTTGTCGGTCTAAAAAGAAGATTCTGCACTGCCCCTATTCTCAGGCAGCCTGACCAACAGAAGCCCTTCGTAATGGAGACCGATGCCTCTGCGGCGGCGGTAGGTGCGGTTCTCCTGCAAACTGACCACAACATAGAACATCCAGTAGCTTATTTCTCTAAGACTTTGACAACCAGTCAACAAAATTATTCTGTCATCGAGAAATAACTTTTAGCTATGAAATTGGCCTGTCTGGAATGGAGACAACTACTCCAAGGAAGTATGCACCCATTTCTGATACGCACCGATCACAAGAATCTACAGATCTTGAGGCAACAGGAATGCTACAATACCCGACAAGCTAGATGGGCACACTTTTTTGCTCAATTTCATTTCTCCATCACGTACATTCCGGGCTCTCAAAACCAAGTCGCTGACGCATTATCCCGAAGAAATGAAGTCAACAAGGTATATCCGAAAGAACTCATGTTCCCTCATACCAAAATCGTCCTGGCTGTGTCATCTTTTCTGGAAGAGGTTAGGGGAGCTTCTCCTTCTTTAGAAGGACCCACGCCCAGCCTAGGAAGATTACCTGTCGAGATAAAGGACGGACTGTATTTCAACCGGGGAATGCTAATCCTTCCTACACACAATCTCCAGGTACAAGCCCTTCGTTGGTGTCATGACTCAAAGGTCGCAGGTCATCGAGGTTTACGCAGAACACTAGAGTTGCTCCAAAGAACCTTCTACTGGCCAAACATGAAGGCAGGCACTCAGGCTTACATTCAGACTTGTTTGACTTGCTTACGAAACAAGAATTCCACCCAGAAGCCATTGGGGTTACTTCAACTCAACCCGATCCCTCCAGGTCCTTGAATGAATATTTCTACGGACTTCATCGTGGACTTACCTGAATCCCAAGGTTGTACGTGCATCATGGTAACAGTCGATACCTATTCCAAATTGGCACATTTTTCTCCTTTGTCTGGCATACCCTCCGCTTTGGTTACTGCTGAAGTTTTCCTAAAGGATATATTCAGATTACACGGTCTCCCACAATAGATTGTATCCGATCGCGGCAACCAGTATACCTCTAAGTTTTGGTCAGCGTTGTGCAAATTGTTGGGGATTGAGAGGGCTCTTTCTTCTGGATTGCATCCTCAAACCAATGGCCAAACTGAGCGGTTGAACGGCACCCTTGAACAATATCTGAGGTGTTTTGTAAATCAGTCACAAGACAATTGGGTATCTCTTCTCCCAACTGCTGAGTTCACGTACAACAACTCGATCCATGCCTCTCTAGGAATGAGCCCTTTCTATTGTACTTATGGGTACCACCCCAGATCTATAATACCCACTTTCTGGAAGGACACCTCCATTCCATCGATAGAAACCAGCTTGGCACAACTGAGAGAAGCCCACATATCTGCCAAACAGAGTCTCCAAAGAGCAAGCGTTCAGTATAAAGAACAAGCAGATCGACACAGGAGACAGGTGCCAGCTTGGGAAAAGGGTACCAAGGTTATGCTGTCCACTAAGTTTTTACCCCGTTGGGTCCGACCATCCAAGTTGTCTCCCTGTTACATTGGCCCTTTTGACATCCTGTCCAAAATCAACCCAGTGGCTTACCGCCCCAAGTTGCCTAAGTCGCTCAGCCGAGTTCACCCGACTTTTCACTCCTCACAGCTCTGCTCCTATGTGGCTGACGATAGAAAGCAGGAAGCTCCCAGACTTCGCATATCACCCGACCCAAACTCCGAAGAATACGAAGTTTCCCACATCCTGGATTCCCGTTACCAAAGGGGACATCTGGAATATCTCATTCATTGGAAGGGCTTTCCTTCGTCCGAGGATTCCTGGGAACCCCGGTCCTATGTTCTTGCACCCCGTTTGTTACACCAGTTCTACAACCTGCATCCCGGCAAGCCGGGGGGGTGTCACCCTAGAAGGGGGCATACTGTCATGACCGCGGGTCGGTGGCGGCTGTGGAAGAGGTGGAAACTTGGCCGCCATTAAACTGTGCCGTCACGTTTCCTCCTTGACGGCGCTAGCGTTCTAGTCTTTCCCAACATGGCCGCCGCCTATGTGTATATATCCTTTCCACACAAGACAGTCGGCGCGTTGCAACATCGGATTCCCTCTGTTGCTCTAGCTCCCTCTATGTTTTCTCCTTGGCGGTGCTCTGCCCACTTTCTTACTTTTCTCCTGTGTTCCGGTCTCTCTCTCTCTCCCTGGATTCTGCCTCTCTCTTCCCTGTTCCCCGTTTTACCCTCACTGGTTCCCGGACTGCTGCGGTATTCCTTCCATCTTCCTGTGTGGTCTTATTCCCTCCTCCCTTGCTGAATTTCGCCATTGCTCACACCTCTGTCTCCGGATCTTGCTCTTCTTCGTACTCACCTCATATTGGATCCGCAGTGTGCGTTTCACCGAGTTTTCCTGGTTCCGGTTCAGCTTACTTCAATACTCCGGAGGGGTTTTTACACCGTTGGCTTTTCCCCTCACTCCGTTGTTAGTCCGTTGCGGAGGGGGGTCACCGTGCCTCCAGTGAGGAGCCACGGTGGCTTCCTTTCGAGGCCGACCATACCTCTTGAAGAAGAAAAGATCTCCCGCTCTACACACCAGGAGAAAGAAACTGAACTACTCTTTGACTTCAGGTGTGAGGAGGAAAGGGAACCGGGAGACAAGCTGAGTTCTACAGAAGAGGAGGACATTACTGATCAGCCTGATAAGGTAGTGAGTCAGCCAGTCAACGTTGATACTCCTAAGGCACTGCAGTGAAACATTTTCTACAACCAAACCATTTGACCAAGGGACTAAGGAATCTGGTTGCTTTGATAGGGCTTGTCAAATTAGTAAAATTAATCTATAGAAGGTATTAAAATAAATGTGAATAGTGATCTCAGTGTTGGGATAGGACTGACCTCTGAATCCCATGCTATTAACTTTGAAGTGAGTGAGGTACAGTCTTCTATATCCGTCCATAAAGTTTGCAAAAGCCCTGGCCCAGACCTTTTACCATTAGATCTTTACATTACTTTTAAGGGCATTTAGGCTCTTATACGAACCAGGTACTTTGATGTAATGGTGCTAGAAAAGCTCTACCCCCAGTGCTGGAAGAAGGCTGTGATTTGCCGCTTACTGAAGAAGGGCAGTACCCTTATCCCAAGTGACTTCTTACCAATATCACATCTTGACAATTTCTTCAAAGTTTTCAGAAATGAAGTACACAATTCTGGGAGACAAAGTCTTTTTCCTCCTTTACGTCGCCAATAGGATTCAAAAGATAGAACATAGATAAAGCAAAGTTTCCCTATGCTTTAACTCATTTAACTGGTTATAAAACAGACAGAACCAGGTACTGAAAAAAAAGTATAGAATGGAAAAGAAAAGAAATAGAACACACGAGGAAAACAAAATTGGGAAGTACCAGTGATATCGAGTTTGTGTCCCTAGTTCTTACTTTCGTTCTATAACCCATTCCTAGAATTCACCTTGATCCTGTCACATTGCTCTGACGAGGTACTGGTCCGAGGTTGGTAAATATTGAGCTACTATATTTGAGTAAGTGGTTTGGGTAAGTCTCACTTTAGCTATATTGGGTGTGGTCTTCTCAGTAGCTCTGTCACACAAGGTGAAGTTACTTGCCCTTTCGGTGATTATTCTCCACATGCCAATTATGAACAAGTGGCTATCAGAGACGCCTCACATGCTGCATAATTGGCAGCCAGTGGTAGATTCAAAAGCTTGATACTAATGAAATCAGAGCCTCCAGGGCGAAGAGGGTGTGACTCTGGTTGTATATTTCAAAACGACCATGGTTGACAGATTCTTCTGCTTCTCTCTTTCGCTTTTCTTCATTTTTCATTGATGCCTAATTAAACTTTGAGTTCAACACTCTGTTATGTTGAGTGTCTAGTACATGCATGGATAGTCTGATGATTAGATTTATCTATTACTAGCAAAAAGTACCCGTTCTATGAACGGGTTCTGTGGACAGACATGACAACACTCTCATTAATTGTTGAAAATCAATGATCCTGTAGGTCGCGGTTCCGATTCACTTATTGCTTGATGTGCTTTCACTCTGAAGTAAACTGCACTGAGAATGGGGATGTGTGGCTGGTTGACATTCCTTAGAACAGACATTGGGGACAGGCGAGAGTTGGTGTGCTGCTGCATACTGGGACCTACAACTGCCCCAACCTGGCGTGGTGCAGTTCGTTGCGGTGCATTGCAGTGCAAATGTCCCAGAAAACGTGCATTCTAGGGTTGAGGACCGGACCTATTACGACGACATTGATGTTTCGTTGATTTCATGCAACTGTCTCATGTGTGAAGGTGCTGAAATACAGAGAAAGGGGAGGGGTGTCCAAATGTTATGAAGCCAGTAATGTCGAGAGGGTCCTAAAAGGTAACTATGCAAAATGTGGTGCAGATTGGTGAAACAGTGTGGAATTGTATAAGGAATAATGCTTTGCCAAACCACAAACCCACAAACAAATTTAGAGTTTTGCTGAAATCTGGGGGCAGGGGTGGGGTGTCCAAATGTCATGCAACCAGTATTGTCTGGGGGGTCCTAACAGGTAACTATGCACAATGTAGTGCAGCTTGGTGAAACAGTGGTGAATTGTATAAGGAACAATGCTTCCCAAGCCACAAACCTAGCCACAAACCCACAAATGTTCACGTTTATGAGTATAGATGGAATAGATAGATAGATAGATAGATAGATAGATAGATAGATAGATAGATAGATAGATAGATAGATAGATAGATAGATAGATAGATAGATAGATAGATAGATTGGCAATTGGAGAGGCTGTGGTTCTCCATAATGTCTTTCATTAATTCTTTTATGGGGAACCACACCCATGCCTCACAAACAGGGAAACAAGTCTGGGTCCGTAGTCATCCCTGTTTGCATTCTGCATTGACCCTTTTGCTAAGCATATAAAAATAACACAGGGTTACCCCACTTTGACCTGTGATGCAGACAAAACAAAGCTTGCACTGTAACTCAAAGTTGTGTTATTTTCTGCTACTCCTACTCAATAGTTTTTTCACATTGCTGAATTTGTATCTCAAGTGTCTGGTTATAAAAATAAATTGCACAGAAATTCAGCTCCGCCATGTAATCAGTGCCATACTTAGTGCCCCACTTAGCACATGATCTTGAAACAATAATGAAAACGTATTGTGATAGATTAGTATACAAAACAAAACTTCAATTCATGTAATGCCAATACTTATTTTTCTTCCTTTACTGTACATATGCCAACGTTGCTTGTGTTTCTTATTGTTTTCCAATTGATTAATGGACTTACTGTAAAAGAAATAGCTAGTATTGTTAGATGAAGCAGTGTTTGGTTCTGTTTGAAATAGAAAAACCACTGAGGCACAGCCTTAGTGATGGTGATGTGTTGTTTATATAGAGCTTTCCCCAAAGCGATTTAAATAGAACATATTTACATACAGCGCCTAGACATTGCCCTTGGTTGGTACCGGTGCGCGGTATAAATCAGCATAACATAAAATACAATATCACCAACCAAAGTTGATACTCATTTATCAACCTTGGATGGATGAAAGGCTGAGTTGGCCTTGCCGGGATTCAAACATTAGACCGGAAGATCACTTAGAATGCAGCAGTGAGCGCTCAACCCGAGGATCTATCTGACTAAGAAAGTTGGATCAGAGATACCGGAATTTGTGCATTACACCTCCCTGATTTTAACTTCTGCAATCTGGTAGTAATATCCCTATCTCTTATAGTTTATTTTGAATCAAGAAAAATCCATAAAACACAGTACATTATAAGACATCATAAACACGATCAAGTTCACATTAAAGGTATGCGTTGTACACAATTGAATAAAAGATAAAGGCAAGAAAGATAAAAAAGATGTAATCATCTTTACAAATACTAATGATAAAAACTGGTGGCAAGAAACAGATCTAAATTTCATAATTTAAAGTGCATGTTTGCAGTAAAATACCATCATCTACATAGCGACCTGAAAACTATACTACCCAATGCAGTGAATTAAGTTTAAGACGTCATAAATAGTTAGCATATTTTAAGGATAGCCTTTTGTCAACTATGCATGTGTATCCATGAATCAATCTGTTCCTAATGGATAATGCTGTTCTAAGAAATGTTGTAAAAGCCCAGGATGCTGCTCTATTGTGTGCCCAAAGTAAGAAAATAAATGGCGGACAACATTGGCTCTGGTTTCTGTTCCTAAGGACGGGGAAAAGACATTTCTGTCTCAAAGCACTGTATTGTTGGCAGCAAAAAAAAAGCCTTTGAAAGGGACTTTCTGGAATTTTCGGACAGAAAGGACAACTTGCTTCATTCCCCCTTAACAAACGAATTGGCCAACTAGCCTATCTTGTTGGGTGGTGGCAATTAAAACAAAGCCAAGTAATATGGCATCCATCTTTAACACAAAATGTTTTGAATTAAATATGCCTCGGGACCCGGAGCATATGAAATTGCCAGAATGCCCTGATTTAAAGGTTCAGTCAATGCCACATCGTCCCTTCCAGGTGCAGAACACTTGCACCTTGGAGAGTGCATTACATAAATAACTCATCCAAGGTTTCATCATGCATTTCTCAGAATTGAACACATTATTGAAAAAAAAAGTTAGTTTAGCTTTCCTATTTGCCACTGTTCTTGGGAAGTTTGAACAAGGAGTAATCTTAGTTAAATCCTCTAAATAGCTGAGGCCCACCTCATTATGAGCCACAAACGATGGAGCAGACATGGGGAAAGCTACTAGTGTTTTACAGAAAGCATTTGGAACCTTTTGGAGATCTTCTGCTCTCTGGGGGCTCCACAGTCCCATGCTGTAAAATGGAATTGACCAGGCATTTGCAAAGTAGGCCCGTAATGTCATTATTAGTGGTTGTGCCTTAAATATCACTGGAAAGGAAAACATTCTGCCAATGGACTGTGTCATTCAAAAGACCTACTTTTTAACACAGAGCTTGTTGGCTAGATTTTCTGAAAAGTGGACCCTTGGGTAGTCACATGTATGTTCAATGACTGCATTATCTGCAGGAAATGCCCCCAAATGTAATACTGTTTTTTGGTAGACACCAAAACTGCAGACTGCTTAGAATTCATGGTCAAACCCCTTCCACTCATATAAGTCATATATGAGTTAATAAGAGTTTGTAGAGATGTAGGGGTTCTAGCTAATAAAACACTATTGTTTGAATACAATGGCACAGGTATCTTGATGCCATGCATGTGCTGGACATCTCATGCAACTTCACAGAGTTCATGATACTGTAAGCCGCATCTATAATGTACACCTTTATATGGAGTCAAATGCCCCAGAAAAATCCATAAATACCACATAAAGATTTTCTCCTATGAAAAATACTGATCTGGCAGTGAATAAATATAGGTTTACAATTTGGTGGTCAGTGGCCAAATCTGCCCTAAATCCTTTTTGGGTTATGGACAGTAGTTACCAGTAATCTGTCCATGCTTTAAGACGATTGTGTACTTCATTTCTGAAAACTTTGAAGAAATTGTCAAGATGTGATATTGGTAAGAAGTCACTTGGGATAAGGGTACTGCCCTTCTTCAGTAAGCAGCAAATCACAGCCTTCTTCCAGCACTGGGGGTAGAGCTTTTCGAGCACCATTACATCAAAGTACCTGGTTCGTCTGTTTTATAACCAGTTAAATGAGTTAAAGCATAGGGAAACTTTGCTTCATCTATGTTCTATCTTTTGAATCCTATTGGCGACGTAAAGGAGGAAAAAGACTTTGTCTCCCAGAATTTATTGGGATTGGAGAAAATAAATCCTGGACCGGATTTCAGAAGCCTTTTTGTGTTCTTCAGTATGAAAAGTGATTTTTTTTAGTATTTTGAATCAGGAAAACAATATTAGGGAAATTCCAAAAGAGCCTGAACCAAGAATAGAGGAGCTAGCATGTTTTGCTGTATGTGAGGAAACGGGTCATAGTTTTCTGACACACCCTACCTTGAGGTTGAGAAGGACAGCAGGTGTGCCTTTCTTGATGATTCCTTAAAGCTGTTGATAAGGGGATGTGGCTTTGTAGGAGCTCAGCCACACAAGATGGTCTGATAGAGGTGTGACCATGGTAGATTCTTCCATGGTCTGTGAACTTTCAATTACAACAGCATTTATTTCGAAAATAAAATGTTCATAACAGAATTACAACAAACCAGTAGAATACAGCAATAGAAAACAGTAAGCTTCCTGAATAATAGGGTATTTTCGATAAAAACTCTGAATAGAATAGGCCAAATTTCTACATAGAAGAGAAAACAGTAACCTCTTAACATTGTTTAGGGTTCTAATATTGTTCGTGCTAACTATAGGAAAAAGAAACTCAAGACTGTGGCACTTCTGTTTTTTCCTGGACAAAATCAACGTGCAATTTGGTCATATCGACTGATGTTTCATCTAATGGCTTGATAAATGGCTTACAAAAAACCCAACATGGCCAGGTCGTGTTTTATCAATTGTAGCCAAGGGCTACATCTGCCAACATAGGAAGCCATCAAGTCTTTAATGATCCAGTGCATTAAATGGTAACCAGTTCCACATTTAAAATGTCTTCTCCTGGTTCACAAATCTATCTACGGTACGGCACCACTGTATCTATCCTCCTCTATCCAACTCCACAAGCCTTCTCGTAATCTCTGCTCTGCCTACTCGACTACCCGTGTGGCTCCTTGCCCTCCCTGTACTTCCTCTCACTTCCGCTCTTTCTCTCTTCTTGCTCCACTTTCATGGAATTCTCTTCCCCCGGACATCCGAGAAACAGTCCACACAGATTTTTTCAAAACCAATGTAAAAGCCTACCTGCTCGCCTCAGAGTTACGCTCTTAATCTACATCTCATCTGCCTGCTAGCCAACATTCTCCCACACCTCTAACCTGCCTCTGTCCCTCACTTCCTCTGCTTCCACTCTAGCACTTCACCCATCATGGTCACATCCCAGGCATAGCTGGCCGTACCGCCTACTTGCACTTAAAAATGTCCAATGTTCGTTGTCCTTAATATATGTATTTCCACTTAGGTATTGCCCCGGTGACTATTCCATTAACTCCCCTCCACAACCTGGACAGAATGTCCCTCAAACTCACCCCATTGTAAGAAGCTCACTGCTTCCCGTCATATCTGATTTCTTATCTATTGAATGTTCTCTTGTGATCAAAAGAGCATTGTTCCTCCAGAATAAATAAATAAATCAATAAATAAATATTGCGCCACAGTCTCTGCCACAATTTCAAAGGTTTAAAGTTTAGCATGTCTGAGATGAAACCCCACCCTGCCTCCAGATGCAACAAATAAGTTGGACAATACCTAGGTTCCAAATAGGCATTGCAAGAAGTGACTCTCTTTGCGTTAATAACCCCACACCTAAGCTCCGTAGCTTGCAGTTGACACAACTTTAGCAGTATAGATGGAACCAAGACTCTTACTGAATCTCACTACTGCACCATTGATTTGTACAAATTTCCTTGCAGGGCTCAAAATTCAGATTCGATAAGCAGTAGCTAAAAGCAGCTCTTAGGTATCCAGCATTAACCAGTGCACAGGAGCTACAACTACAGAACAAGGAGCTAGTACATAGTGTTCCGCAAATCTTATTTACACTTAAGATGTAAACATATCATTTTATCCATTCTTTATGACCTCTTAGGCTTTAAATATCATGCAGTTGTGTCCAAAAGTGTATTTATAGATTGTCCCAAATGAACAGAGCTAAATTCACATAGGTGCATATGTTTGGCATTAGTTGGCCTTGGCGGCCAAAAGTAGCACCTGGTAGCTATTGGTGTCAAGACAACCAGGCTTTGCTTTTCTAGGCTACAAACAGGAGCTAAATAGCTCCCAGCTCCCGTCAATTTCGAACCCTGCATGGCACAGTTAGGCACCTTAGAGCCCAAATCAAAGTTATTACTGAATGTAATCCCCAAGTAAGAGAATTACTTAACCCATTTGAGTTTCATAGTAGCTTCAAGAATTATCGGCAATTTACCCCTGTGATGTCCCACACACATCAATTCAGATTTGGCAGTATTAAGGTTCAAATTTCGAGCTGCCATGAAATCTACAAAACCAGAGACTAAAAGTTGTCAATCTCTTGGCATTTGAGCAAGCAAAACAACATCAAGGTCATCGGGATAAGTTAATGCAAAATATGCCTGCCGGCACATTTTGGTGTATTCAAAGTGGTGGCACGAAGCTCTCAGAATAATAAATTAATATACAGATTGAACAAAGGGGTGCTAAGACACACCCCTGTCTGACCTTGTGAGTTGACTGAAAAGCTGAGGACATTTCAACGGTGCAGGATATACAGACCCTTGCATTGAGGTTTTTGAGTAGACCCACCAACATAGATAGCAGAGGTTTGGGGAGGCCCGAGTTCGACAAAAGGTTCCCTTCTATTAACATTATCGAAAGCTGTACTTAAGTCCATGAAACCCAAATATAATGTGGATCTGATCCCAAGAACACATTTGTCTAGAATCAATTTGAGATTAAAAGCTTACTCGACTGTGCCGACTCCTTTGCGGAAGCCAAACTGCTCCTCAGCCCAAATGGCAGCAGACTTAACCCAGTAATCTAATCTAGTATGAACTAATCTCCCGAAACATTTAGCTGAGGAATCAATCAGGGAAATAGGGCGATAACAGCATGGATCTCCCCTATGTCCCTTCTTGAAAAATGGCACAATAATTGCCTGTCTCCAGCTTGATGGTAAATGGTGATATCTGAAGATTGTATTGAAGATTTGGTTAAAGACTGGGACCCGGATTGCCCAATTGAGTTTGAAAATGTCCAGCAGGACCTTATCACCCCCTGGGGTTTTACCATTAGCTAGAAGGAGTACATCTCTGTAAACTTCGGTAGAGGAAAAAACAATGGGGTCAGTGTCAATCATACCCAGTTGACTTAAATCCAGTGAATGGCTCCGCAGTGGTGACGAGTTGTACAGAGAAGAAAAACTATTCACCCAGTCGCACAGTGCAGTAGTATTTACATCATGGCTTTGTTTAGCAGCTGGCCCCCCGATACCATTTTCTGGAAATCAGGGCTATTCTTACTGCAGGCAGCATACTCAAGACCTTTCCAAACCATGCTTGCCAAAGTATTTTTGCATCGGCCAGAGCTTTCTTATAATTAATTCTGATCTTTCTAATGAAGCAGGTATCTCTTGAGAGAATTCTTTACCCTCTGATATGGATGCCCTTGAAGATCCTACATTCTTTAGTGTGCCATCCCGCTGGGGGGACCATGTGGTTAGTGATATTACGCTGTCTAGTTAACACTGACCTAATGAAAGAATGCGGTCATGTGTAATATCAATATTAAGACAAGCTTCAATCATTGGTAATGCAAGGGAGATAATCAGTCAGGCAGAAGGACTCCATTGGAGCAATTCCATTTTTATTAGCAGTAGTGTAGTACCTAGTGATTCGCAAAGAATCCTCTTGGAGCACTCTACACTACCTATATACACATTATTTGATAGGATTAGCGGGTCATGGTCACTCTCTGGTCAACGTTGTATGCAAAAATCAGTCATAAAATGGCAATCTTACACACTCTCCCTCTACCCTGCTAACCTAGCCCTCCGCTGTATCCATCTCTCCCTCCTCTCCTTTACAGCTTGCTGACTGGCCGCCTGGGGTACCTCAAAGTCTCACCGGTCCCGGGCACCCCCTCCAGTGCTCTCTCGCACTTGCCTCAGGGCCCTACACCCACCCACCGTCACTGCACTTAGAATAAACCAAGAGAGTGTCTCTCTCTGCACTTACCCAGTCTCCGCCGACTGGATTCACTTGGACCTCCCCCCTCCCTATGACCTTCTATGCACTTGCACGACCCAAATGCAACGTGCCTGATGATCGTCTGTCTGTTCTCCCTTGTCTTCTCCACTTAATTGCACTGTTAAACTGCAGAATCACCCTCAGCCCTATTTGCTGTTCTCTACCATTAAATGTATTATTACGTACTTACTCTGCCTGTGCAGACTATTATCGTCTCAGAATTTCAAGGGCTCTGAGTGACTGTTGTTTTTTCTCCTTGTTTCCAGCCACTTTGAGCGCTTTGAAACACATCATGTGTATAGGTGCTATATAAATAAACAATACAATACAATACAATACAATACAATACAATACAATACAATGAGTCATACAATTGTCTATTATTGAAGTACGTCTACTATTTTGTCTAACAACCTGGCCAATTACAGAGGAACCTCCCGTTCACAGTCAGTAGGCCTAACTTCGATAAATAAGGTAATAGGAGTTTACCAGATCTACTCATCCCGGGTCCTTTGCCATTGGTGGCAGTATGTTATATACAAGATCTTCTTCTTCTAATGAAGAGCCATCCCAGAACAATCCCCCCGCCTCACGTTGAAGGCAACCTCTCCTCTACTATAAAAGAATGTTGATTATGGTCTACCAGAGTGTCACAGTCTAGCTATTTCCTGGATACGTGCACGAACTGCAGAACATCATTACCCAACCCACGACCGTGAAATAATAAAAATAAAAAATACACAACACGCCATCATTTCAGTTTTTTATAACAACAGCTCAAAAGGGCATTACTTGTGTATAACAGAAAAAAATAAGGAAAAAGCCAGTCTGCGGCAGAGTAACCAATCCTCCACTATTTCTTGCCTTCTGACTTTTTTGGGGGGTGAAGAAAAAAGTTACCCAAACTAGCAAATGCAGATGAAGAGGTTAACCATGTTTCTTGGAACACTATCATATCAAACCTGGAAATATACAAATATAACCTGGATTGTTTAACTGTCTTTACAGGTCAGCAGTGTTCTAGGAAACAATTAAAAGGCTAAGCCCTGATGACGAGTCAGTACATGGGCCTAGGTTTAGAGATGGGAACCAGCAAATTTATAAACAGGGTCTTTAGCCTGAGCAGACAGCTTCATTTGTGAAAAAGTGAATCAAGGTCTCTTCATAGTACCTGGATTTAGATCTATGAAATTTGAGGTAGCAAGGGAATTAGTTGGGTTTTAACCTTACATTACGGATTGTATCAGTTATAAGTCCAATCGTCAGGTCTGCTATAGGAAGATACCAGTGTTCGTGAACATTCAGTGCCTGGTAAGTGCTGGGCTTTGTAGGAGAGTGGATTGGCCTTAGTTTCCTGCAAAAAGGTGGGTGGCAGAAGAAAATAAAGAAAATAAAGAAAATATGTACTGGGCAGATTCTCAAAAAATAGGCACAAATGAAAAAGCGCAGAGGATGTGCTTTTTTCATTTCCGCTCATTGTAGAAATGTGCTGGCCACCTTATTCACAAAGGTGATTTGCGGATTTCAGGGGTGCTGGACAGTAGCATAAAGATACGCTTGCCAGAATCTATGACTGCCTCCCGGCCACTACATGGTGGTAGGAGTGTGTTGTAAAGTTGATCAGTGCTAATGAATCCTGACACTGATATGCAGGAATTATTATTTATTCAGGAACATATATTACATGCTGTGGCAAGACCCACCAGAGTCCATCAACTGACAGAATGTAAACCAACCACAAACAATTCCACAAAGAACCTTAGAAGGGAAACATTCCATTATAACCTGACTGTTTACAGAATATATATATACAGGAGAAAACATATGAAAGACAGAACAACTAGCTCTGAAACCCCAATAACCTTTAGTAATTTCACAACACACCTCCCCTCCTAACTAATGGTCCAACCAGACTCAACACCATTAGCAACTCAACCACACTTAGCAACTCTGACCTTGCTCCACACCTCACCACCCATCATTCTCATGGCATTACCAAGACCATTCTTCACAGTTTTGACCACTGAAAACTTCTCACCATACTTCTTCCCCTTCCTTGGAAAAATAATTCTCACTTTGTCCCCACATGCAAATGAAGTGACTCTACAACTCTTCATCCTGTCATACCTGCATTTCCCAACCTTTCCAGAATTTGATCTCTAACCATCTTCCCATCCAAACTCACTAACTTGGATTTACCAAGCCACCCTGGAGTGAGAAAGATATTAGGCTTCATCCCTCTAAAAAGTTCAAAATGTGTTACACCAGTAACACCATGTGATGTCACTCTGTACTGAAATACTCTCCGCAAAAAGTCACTCTTCCAATCCCCATCATCAGTCACCGTCATTCTCCCACCTTCCATGATCGTCCTGTTAAACCTCTCTACACACCCATTGGTCTGAGGATGATATAGAGCGGTTTTCTTGGGCCGAATCCATAAGGATCTTAGCTAATCCTCAAATTCAACTGACAGAAATTGAGGACCATTGTCACTCAGAACATAAGTAGGAAATCCTCCCCTTAAAAACACACCTTCCAAGAATTCAGTTACATGTCTTGATGTTATCTCCTTCAATACTCCGACCTCCGGCCACTTGGACATGAAATCTACAGCTACAATTACATAGCACCCTCTAGCTCCCAAAAGAAATTGAGTGATCCTGACAAGTCAACAGCCACAATGTCCCAGGGGACTGTACACACCTCAGATATCATCATGGGTGCCACTGCTGGCTACAAAACCATGTCACTGTCTTTGCAGCAAGTAAGCTCATCCACTGATTGTTCAATGTTTTGTCTATCCGAGGCCACCAAAAAACCACCCTGATAACAGGCTTGGCCCTCGATATCCCCAGATGGGATTTGTGACCCAGACTAATCACAATCTCTCTCATCCCTTTGAGAACTAACAACCTCTCTCCTCTATAAACCAATCCATCATGAACCGTCAATTCATTCTTAACTCTCTTGAAACCACAATGCCCAGGGCACTTCTCTTCCCATTTCTCGAAGTCCACATTACGCCATCTCTCTTCTTCACCAACTGATACAACTCATCACGGTTGCAGTCCTCTGAACAACGGATATGATCCAAACATTCCTCTACAGCGAAAATATCCAAAGTAGCTTTGTCAACTTCTTCAACCTCATCAATACCTTGTTTATCCTAGACAGCATTGCCTGACAACCCATCGGCTACCACATTCCTTTTCCTTTCTATGTGTTTGACCATGAAATCCAGTCCTTGAACTTTAGTTACCCACTTGACAATCGGTCTAGACACTCAAGCTAAACCGCCTTTGTTAAAAATGTTTACTAAATATTTATAATCAGTCCAGACAACAAATGACCTCCCAAAACAAGTACACTTTGAATTTCATTATGGCCCATACCACGGCCAGAGCTTCTTGCTCAATGACAGAATGACACCTTTCGGCATCCTTTAGTGTCCTGAACAAGAACGCCATAGTCCTCTCCCTCCCTTCATCATCGACATGCATCAAAACTCCTCCTAAACCCAAATCACTGGCATCAGTGTAAACAACAGTTTTCAAATCCCTCTTAAAACCCCTGAAAACTGGGGCAGTGACCAGAAACTCTTTTGCACACTCTGAATCTCAAATAAATTGTACTCCTTTCCTTGTAAGCTTTCTGAGAGCATGAATACAACTCGCCAACCCTTCCTGAACTTTGCATAATACTCTACCAACCTTAGAAAAAATGCCACTTCCATCTTGTTCCTGGCTCAGGCATCTACACAATAGCCTTGACGGTACTGACTTTTGGTTTAACTCTGTCACTTGACAAATTATGCCCTAGATACTCAACTTCATTTTGTCTGAAACACTTTTCAAATGTCAACGTTAGCCCTGAATCACCTAACCTTTCTAGTACCGCTCAAAGTTTCTGATAATTTTCTTCTGCGTTCCCTTTCCACACTAAAATATCAACTTGAAAAGTGTTGTTTCAGACAAAGTTAAGTTGAGTATCTAGGGCATAATTTGTTGAGCGAGGGAGTTAAACCAAAAGTCAGTGGTATTAGATAACCACTGCCCTTCCCTGTATTCCGGTTGCTGCCTTCATGTAAAATCTTCTTTTTCTCTTATGAGAGCGGAAGATTAAAAAACAACCAATGCCCTTCCCTGTATTCCAGTTACTGCCTTCCTGCCAAATCCTTGTCTGCCTTTCTCCACCACAGCCTGGACAGACAGCTCGTCGCCAGTGTTGTAAAGTTGATCAGTGCTAATGAATCCTTTCACTGATATGCAGGAATTATCGTTCATGCAGGAGCATACATTACAGGCTGTGGCAAGACTCACCAGAGTCTATCAACAGACAGAATGTAAACCAACCACAAACAATTCCACAAAGAACCTTACAAGGGGCACATTCCATCATGACCTTACTATGTACAGAATATATATATATATATATATATACATATATTAACTAACAAGAACATTGTTAAAGGGACATTATGGTTAAGTTACACTAGCAAAAACCTATGAAATTTAATGGAAAAACGTTGTTACAGGGACGTTATGGTTACAGGTAAAACCGATAAAAAAAAGGTAATTCGACCGTTATGGTAAGCTAAGCAACCATAACTCGTGCCACCAGTGTGCACTGCAAGGAATAACACCCATGACATCAAAAATGCCATCACAAATCTCATTGATGACATCACTGGTGACATCACATGTGTATTTAGTTTTCATAGAAAGCCTCCACAAGGGATTGTTATTGTAATGGTGGCCGGAAACTATCAAAGACCATTGGAAGAACTGCCATGAGATAAGTAGTGCATTGAGCAATGCATTGCTATACACACCATTGCATTACAGACTTCTTTGCAGTACATGAACCAACTCATGAAGAAACATAGCCATTGTCTGCACCATGCCTCATGGAAGTCTAACCTACACAATCTTCCCATGTTACATAGTGAAATCATGAATGAATTCCTTTTAGAGTTGCAGGCACTGTGAAACTTGTAAGAAGTAGCTACCATTGCCTTTATAACTAAATAATTGCACTTCTGCAAAGAAACCATAAAGACACCACAATGCATGCAAACATGACCATATACAGGGGAATTTAAGTACGCTAAAAAGCAGCAGTCTTACCAGAAACTGTTCATAACATAACTGATTATCTTCATGCACAGAAATGAGTGCTGTGTTTTACGCTTTCTTCTTCCCCTATATGTATATGTATCATATGATGTGAGTGAACCGTAAGGAAAGTAGTATAAGAACATATGAGAAGGGTGCCGTACACAAATATAGAACCTTTTGAATTATTTGTTCCTGGCTGTTAGTGAAAAAAAGCACCTGGCCTACTTATGGAAGTCAACAAAACAGAGGGAGCCACACATGTGATGTCAACAGTGATGTCATCAATGAGATTTGTGATGGCATCTTTGATGTCATGGGTGTTAGTCCTTGCAGTGCACACTGGTGGCACGAGTTATGGTTGCTTAGCTTACCATATGTTCAACAAATGAAGAGATAGAGCACACCATATTAGAAATTATGTATTCAAAGAATTCAATCATTCAGAGGTCCTGTGGCTCACTGATAGTTAACGAAAGTCAAGGGTGGGGGGAACAAAGTTGACTCTTGTATCTAAAGTCAATATAATCATACAGTGGATGGAGAACCCATAGTCTATGGGAACTCCCGTCCCCTGCACACCTTTAAGTGCTGGAAGTGCCTTCCAATCAATGTTTAGTTACGTATCATTGAACCTTATTCATTCAGTGCTTTGCAAATGAATATGTGACCACTTTACACATTTATGTCTGTCGAGTTTCAACTCACAGAAAATGTATTCATATATTCTTCAAAAGTTATTTATTAGTGCTTATGCATGTTCTTCATTTCTTCATAAGAACATTGATGTTGATTAATTTAGTTTCATAATTCATTCCAAAATGCATTCATTCAAATACAAAATTGACAAAATTAAATCATAGTCCAAAATGTTTTGAGCTCAATGCTTTTCGAGAGAAAGACTCTCTTCTTCAGGAGCAAAATACAATACTTTCATTGTGTATAATTTTGATACATTAATTGTGTGGATTATTCCTTTTTCCAAACTTCAATTTCTAAATATCAATGTGGAGTAATAGATGTGACTGCTTGAGATTAAATGGTGTAACACCTGTACTATACAAAGACTGTATTATTTTGCTACTATGTGATACATACAATAGGGGAAAAGAATTGAGAGATTCTCTGGTAAAAGCTGAGAGAATAGATAAATCTAAACAATCTTGAGTGCTGCTGGGATGTTCTCCTGTGAGAATGAGAACATTGGTTCGCGATACATACACCTTTTCAAGGCAAATGGCATGTCTTACCAGTGGCAATGACATTTTGTTTCACAATCTACACACTGCACTGAAGACTCTATTGTAAGAATGTCAGCTGATGTTGAAAACACAAATTTAGCTATGAAAACCGCAAAAAAAAGCTGTTTCTAGGGAAGCGTCTTTAAAAAAAAAAAACAACACAAGGTTCTTTTAAGAGCCACCACAACTAACAACGTCCGCTACCGTGGTTGAAAGTTATTCCCCCACTGCTGTGCGTGCTCAGCATGAAAAGTCCACAAATATCGCGATAGTTGCAGGGTGGCATGTGTTACATATGCCCCTTTTGTAGATGATGACCATAGAAATGGGCCTGTAGAGGCTACGGGATTGGGCAATAAGGTTTCTGGATGTGGTGTGTACGCACAGACTGTGCTACAGGGTGCATTTGTCGACAGAGGGTGCGGTTATGGCTGTGTGTTTCACGAGGCACAGCGTGCAGGTTTTAGGGGAGATCGACATACATTTATTGAAATTGAATGGAAAACACTGTGCAGTGGCTGCTCATTTTGTAATCTATCATGTGCATGTGTAGTGCTATGGAGTAGCTACAATGAAGAGCCTGATTTTGGTTTCTCTGTGTGACACTTTGGTGACATGCAATCATGCCGATATTATTGTTGTTCTTTGTGCAGTGAAAATTGCACAGCATGTTACACGAGTTTCAGTGCTGTTTGCGATGAAGGAGGCACACTCCCAGTCCATGCGTTTGTTTCCAATCTCTTGCATAAGTTTCTATCGCATTATGTGGCAGTGTCATTTTCTATTTGGTCCATAAATGGAGGCAGCGCGGTACATTGCAAAGAAATGTATTTGTGCCTTTGTTCAACATGTGCCAATGGCATACTTCGCCCATAGGAATATGACGTTTCACAGCAGGAATACTTTTCCCCAGCTATAACGTTCATCTTACTATGCCTGCCATCCCGATTTCTGCACACCCCATCCAAATTGGCTTGGTGTTCTTTGTGAAATTAGTGAACATTTTTTGTAGAAACGTTTGCGCCCTGACACGCTTGAAAACACTCTGCAAGACGTAAAGCAACCTCTTTGTACATCGACCCCCCTTTCTAACCGATTGAACTACAGTGTTTACCACACTGCCACGCCTCCCGCCCTGCATGCGTTCATTCGCGATTGCATTGTTCATCTGTGCAAGGTGCTTTCTTTATTTCCCTTTTTTCCTTTCCCAGTTAATTTCCATTTATTATGGTTTTCTGACACATGCAATAAACTTAAGAGAGACTAGAGGTAATATTTCCTATGACCGATAGTGAACAGCCCTCTATAAACAGAACTCTTAAACAATACACAATGTTCACTCGGTCCCTTGCTTCCCCAAGTCCATATTTGGTTGAACCTTACTGTATGAGGTTAATAGCCATTAGATTCTCATACTACACCACATTGTATCAAAAAATAGTATTTTATTTTTCATATTTCAACAGTAAAAAACTTATCTTTTCTTCTTCACAGTTCCAATTTTTTAATCTTTTTTAAAAAGGAATATTTCTGATAGTATGCAAATCACAATATCTGCACCATTACCATGCAATATCGTTGTATACATTTAATCTCATGTAACAGTTGACCATTTAATAATTAGCAAAAATTCATCTCTTAACCTGGATCTACAAGTTGCTCACCCCTATCGTCGAGACAAGCAACCCAGTCCGTAAAAACCTTTCACTTATTCTTCCTAAAAATCATGCTTACTTTCATACCACATCCATACCATACCCGACATGTTTCATTCCTTACACACTTACACACTATTGACAAGGAAATTCTTCAGGGGTAAAATTTACACAACATTCAATTAAATGCACAATCGTATCAGTCTTCTTGTAGACTTAATTTCTTGCGGGGTCAGCTTTCAATGAGATCCCATCGCACTTTTCTTTAGGGTCCAACCTTCAAAAACGAATACACTGTGGGAAGCAAGTGTGGGATAATCGAAATTTAGTATTCGAGATAATATCCCGGTCGACATTTATATTATGCACAACCTGCTATGTGTCAATCATCAGCGGAAGGGTGTCATTAATTAGACCATCACCTTCTTTACATCTGTTATATCTTCACACCTCCACCCCTATCTGCAACTGGGTCCTTCAAGACCACACCCATGCTGTTATCACTTCAGGTCTAATCTTTAACTACGACACTGAGTATTTCACAACTGTATAATCAATTAACCCAATCATGCGGTACAGTTAAGTTGTCCAAGTCTGTCTATGAATTTGCTTTACCTTCTACAGGCTGACTTCTTCTTATGTGTCTTCTTGGGGGGTCCCCCTCGATTTACAATCCTCTTCCTAGTTAAAGTCTGTCTGATGTTGGGGTGTGCTTGGTTCTCAACTGGATACCACTATCTGCGATCACTGGGAGGCATTCCTATTTAAGACAAAAACACAGGTAAACCAATTTGTGTAGCTTGGCTTGATGTTTATTCTATTTGTCAGTTCATTGAGCTCAAAACAACCCTGCATATCTGTATACTGACCTAGCGTGATTACTTTGTGGATTCCTGTTCTATTTAATAGTTGACTTTATCCCGTGCCGCTCCTCATTTAGATAAATCTTCTAAATTTTCTCACGTGGGATGGGACGACTCTCTATATATAGTTTTCTAGAATGGAGAGAGGCACATCAGGTACTCGGTCGTGATTCTACTTCGTACCGCTGTTCATTTAAAATTAGAGTGGGGATATCGCCAAAAGGCTTTATGCTCTTACCTTTAACGAGCTTGCCTTTGCTCCCTTGTACGGGGTTACAGTCGCTGCTCACATGTGGCTGTCCTCTCTCTCAAGTCACACTCCTATCTCCGCCTGGTGTCCGTTTCTACCTGTTCTCATTACGTTATCTCGCTTGTTATTGGATTTCGCCCCCCACATGACCAATTAGTCACGTGATCGGGAGACAGCACCTTAATGGTCTCTTTCTCTTTAAAGACTATGTCATAACCTATCTTGCCTTCGGCCCCCACTTAGCCCAGCCAAATGTGGTCGCTACATCATCCCACTGCACGGGAAAACCTCATGGTTTATATTGAAGTCGGCAGCCAAAACTCCATCGGCATTGGCTGACACATATTTCCCGCTACGTGAGTATCGTTGGTTTAGTTTTTAATGTCCAAACATCCTGCGCCGCTCATTTTTTCTTAACGTTCGCTTAACATCGTTTCAACTCGATGGTTAATGTCATTTGTTATTTGACTGGCGGGTCACCAACACCGCACCACAGCATTTCCCCACATTGTAGTCGTGATCGTATGATATTCACGGGGGTATGTGCACGACAAACAACCACTACTGATATTCCTGATTGAGTCATTTGAATATGGATGGGGGACCCATGGGAGTGGATTTTAGGGTTCCCTTACAAAACTGGCTATACCACATTGACTGTTTCCTACTTCCTGTTCGACCTTACTCTTGGTCGTTTTTTCTTCACAGTCATCCTAGAGAGGTTGTACATAAAACAGCACAGGCCAGAGTTGATTTTATTTATTCACTCTTCTCGTTCAGTCCCAATTCTGTACTTTTTGTGAGAAAAATTAATTCTTTTTCTTTCTGTGCTAACTTTCTCCTGTCAAGGTTCAAATTGTTCGTCGGTCTAACCACATAGACCACAGACCATCTTAGTTCCTCTACTTTGTGTATCATTTCAATGAAATGTCCCACAAGGGGAGCCGAATGGACTCTATTTCTTATGCAGCTTTTATGCTCTGTGATACGGATTTTAATTTTTCTTTCCGTCTTCCCTATATATATCTTATTACAGGGGCACCAGATGACATATGCAACAAACACCGAGTTGCAATTAGTCAGAACTTTCTGCTTCCAAGGGTTCTTTAGACCTAGATCGATTTCCATGGTTTTTTTTGTCTGTTGGCAGCAGGTACACGATCCACATGGGTAATGCCCTTCTGGGGCTCGCATCCCCCAGGTCTCTGTTAGTGTCATTTGTGGTTTGATCTGTTTAGTAATATCATTCCGCATAACCTGATCTTTTATAGATCTACTTCGTCGGAATGCCATCAACGGTCTCTGCAGAGGTACTTCGCCTTTCTCAAGAATCCCCCAATCACGGTGGATTATTTTTTGAATTCTATTAGATAGATTACTAAACGTGTTAACAAACACTAAGTTATCTTTATTTTTCTCTCTTGGGTTTTGCTCGAGAATGGCTTCTCTGTTGTTATTATCTGCCCTCTTCATTGCTTTTTTTGTCAATTTAGCCGGGTAGCCTCTTTCGTGTAGGTTCGACCTCAATTTTTGTGCTCCTTCTCTATAATCTGCACTATTAGTGCTGTTCTTTTTTAGTCGAATGAATTGACCAAAGGGCAGGTTGTCACGCGTGTGCCTCAGATGGAAAATTGTATAGTGCAACAAAGTATTGCGATCCGTGGATTTTTTATATAGTTTCACAAAGAGTTCTCCCCTTGCTGGATCCACCTTGATGGTAATATCCAGATAGTTAATCCCTACCTTGCTTGTGCTTTCCGTGAATCTTAAATGTTGGTTTTGATGGTTAATCCAATCGAAGAAACTGGTTGCCTCGTCTTCATCACCCCTCCAGATTATCAACACGTCATCTATATACCTCCTCCATACCAATATGTTCTTCTTGTATGGATTAGTCTCGTTATAGATGCAGTGTTTCTCAAAGGCTTCCATATACAGGTTCGCAATACTTGGGGCTAGGGTGGCTCCCATGGCCGTGCCCTGTATTTGTTTGAAGAATGAACCATTAAAATGAAAATAGCTTTCCATAAGTGCCATCTCGGCACACCACATAATGAAAGACACCGGAGTGTTGGTGTTCATCGTTTCTGTTAATAATCTTTCTTCCAATACCTCAAGCGATGCTCTCTGTGGTATATTTGTATACAGAGCTATTACGTCTAGGCTGATCAACATCTCAGATTTGCTGTCAAAAGGTCTACCTTCCATCTCGTTTATTATCTGTGTTGTATCTTTTACAAACGAGGCCATCTTCCTCACCATTGGTTGCATAAAGTGATCTGCAAATTTAGAGAGTGGCTCCAAAATTGAATCACATCCCGACACAATCGGTCTCCCTGGTGGTCTAGTCAGAGATTTATGTATCTTGGGGAGTATGTAGAATTGTGGAGTCTTTGGTTTATCGACAACTAGAAACACAGCTTCTTTTTTCGTTATCCATCTTCTTTCTTCCGCTTTTGTTACCTTTTGATGGATTAGTTTTTCCAATTTGAGCGTAGGGTTTTCAGCCAATTTCTGATAGTTGTTGCTGTCGCCCAGTTGATTCATACACTCGTCTATATAGTCCTTTCTGTTCAGGATACCCGTGGCTCCACCCTTATCTGCTTTTCTGGTTACTATCTGGTCGATGAAAAGTAATGTGTTCAGGGTGGTTTTTTCTGCCTGGGTGAGGTTTTGAAATGTTTTCTCTGTCTTAGTTTGATCTTCCAAAGCGGTGACTTCTTGGATCACCCTACTTTCAAAAACTCGTGCTTCAGCCGTATGTGTTTGCGATGGAGGACAGTATTCAGATTTCCTATGTAGGCCACTATCTGATTCGCTGTTATCACTTTTGTCTGAGAAAAATGGTTTCAGATGGACTTTTCTCATAAACTCAGAGAATTCTTCTCGGAATTGGAAACGATTGTGTATGTTAGTAGTGACAAACCCTAGGCCTTTATTAAGGGCCTTGGTCTCTTCTGGGGTCAGTTCGTAATTTGATAAATTTACCACAGTGTCTTCATGCTGCGGGTCATTACTCGTTCGTCTGGGTCCCATTCCTGTTGGTCCTGTTCTAAAAAATGTTGTCCAACCGGGTGTCCTCTATTACTGTTCCGTCTTGTACCACCTCCTCTCCTAGGGCCCCTTCTGCCTAAGTTTTGGTTTTGGGCACGACTCCTTCTTCCTGTGTTATTGCCATCCCCCGTACTGTCTTCACTGGAGCTGTAGGAGGTTCCTCTGAACCTAACTTGTCTTTTGGATTTGCCCTGTTTCTGTGTTTGTTCTTCCTGTTCTTTTATGAAGTAGTCATCCTGTACATAAGGAAAAGCTTTCTCATGGGTAAACTGCTGTATATCCTTTTTAAGACGCCTGATTCGGTCTTTTGTCAAATCTTCTTTAAATGCCTTAATCTCACTCAGTAGATCATCTACTCTTTTTTTATATTGTTCTATAGGCACAATTTTTTTAATCTCCTCTTCCAATTTGTTTAGGTCTATCACTATCTTCTCTGTAGTTTGTTTAGCAGTATCAATTATTAATATTACCCAGTCTCTACCACATTTATTGCCAATGTAGCTCCACTGTAGTAGAAACTCTTTATTTTCCAGAAAAATCCTTGGCTCGTTTCTTACTACAAGTCCAATCGGTAATATGCTGTTCCTTGAATACTCTAGCATTATACTCCCATGTAATTCAGATCTAATCAGCCTCTTTTTCATCTGGGTCAATTCGTCCCAGCTGGTCAGGTTAGATGTATCTCCCAATTCTCCTCCAAACAGTGTTGAATTACTGAGTAATTCGATGACGTATTCATCATCATAACTTTTACACTTCTCAGCGGCCATGTTTTAGCCTATGTCTTGTAGCCCCTATTGCAACTCGGGCAGAGGTGGTCCCACACAACAGATGTATTAGCACAACTTAGTGTGTCTCACGACTTAGCAGCCGTACAAACTCACAATAAACTTAAGAGAGACTAGAGGTAATATTTCCTATGACCGATAGTGAACAGCCCTCTATAAACAGAACTCTTAAACAATACACAATGTTCACTCGGTCCCTTGCTTCCCCAAGTCCATATTTGGTTGAACCTTACTGTATGAGGTTAATAGCCATTAGATTCCCATACTACACCACATTGTATCAAAAAATAGTATTTTATTTTTCATATTTCAACAGTAAAAAACTTTTTTTCTTTTATCTTTTCTTCTTCACAGTTCCAATTTTTTAATCTTTTTTAAAAAGGAGTATTTCTGATAGTATGCAAATCACAATATCTGCACCATTACCATGCAATATCGTTGTATACATTTAATCTCATGTAACAGTTGACCATTTAATAATTAGCAAAAATTCATCTCTTAACCTGGATCTACAAGTTGCTCACCCCTATCGTCGAGACAAGCAACCCAGTCCGTAAAAACCTTTCACTTATTCTTCCTAAAAATCATGCTTACTTTCATACCACATCCATACCATACCCGACATGTTTCATTCCTTACACACTTACACACTATTGACAAGGAAATTCTTCAGGGGTAAAATTTACACAACATTCAATTAAATGCACAATCGTATCAGTCTTCTTGTAGACTTAATTTCTTGCGGGGTCAGCTTTCAATGAGATCCCATCGCACTTTTCTTTAGGGTCCAACCTTCAAAAACGAAAACACTGTGGGAAGCAAGTGTGGGATAATCGAAATTTAGTATTCGAGATAATATCCCGGTCGACATTTATATTATGCACTACCTGCTATGTGTCAATCATCAGCGGAAGGGTGTCATTACTTAGACCATCACCTTCTTTACATCTGTTATATCTTCACACCTCCACCCCTATTTGCAACTAGGTCCTTCAAGACCACACCCATGCTGTTATCACTTCAGGTCTAATCTTTAACTACGACACTGAGTATTTCACAACTTTATAATCAATTAACCCAATGATGCGGTACAGTTAAGTTGTCCAAGTCTGTCTATGAATTTGCTTTACCTTCTACAGGCTGACTTCTTCTTATGTGTCTTCTTGGGGGGTCCCCCTCGATTTACAATCCTCTTCCTAGTTAAAGTCTGTCTGATGTTGGGGTGTGTTTGGCTCTCAACTGGATACCACTATCTGCGATCACTGGGAGGCATTCCTATTTAAGACAAAAACACAGGTAAACCAATTTGTGTAGCTTGGCTTGATGTTTATTCTATTTGTCAGTTCATTGTGCTCAAAACAACCCTGCATATCTGTATACTGACCTAGCGTGATTACTTTGTGGATTCCTGTTCTATTTAATAGTTGACTTTATCCCGTGCCGCTCCTCATTTAGATAAATCTTCTAAATTTTCTCACGTGGGATGGGACGACTCTCTATATATAGTTTTCTAGAATGGAGAGAGGCACACAGGTACTCGGTCGTGATTCTTCTTCGTACCGCTGTTCATTTAAAATTAGAGTGGGGATATCGCCAAAAGGCTTTATGCTCTTACCTTTAACGAGCTTGCCTTTGCTGCCTTGTACGGGGTTACAGTCGCTGCTCACATGTGGCTGTCCTCTCTCTCAAGTCACACTCCTATCTCCGCCTGGTGTCCGTTTCTACCTGTTCTCATTACGTTCTCTTGCTTGTTATTGGATTTCGCCCCCCACATGACCAATTAGTCACGTGATCGGGAGACAGCACCTTAATGGTCTCTTTCTCTTTAAAGACTATGTCATAACCTATCTTGCCTTCGGCCCCCACTTAGCCCAGCCAAATGTGGTCGCTACATCATCCCACCGCACGGGAAAACCTCATGGTTTCTATTGAAGTCGGCAGCCAAAACTCCATCGGCATTGGCTGACACATATTTCCCGCTACGTGAGTATCGTTGGTTTAGTTTTTAATGTCCAAACATCCTGCGCCGCTCATTGTTTCTTAACGTTCGCTTAACATCGTTTCAACTCGATGGTTAATGTCATTTGTTATTTGACTGGCGGGTCATCAACACCGCGCCACAGCATTTCCCCACATTGTAGTCGTGATCGTATGATATTCAAGGGGGTATGTGCACGACAAACAACCACTACTGATATTCCTGATTGAGTCATTTGAATATGGATGGGGGACCCATGGGAGTGGATTTTAGGGTTCCCTTACAAAACTGGCTATACCACATTGACTGTTTCCTACTTCCTGTTGGACCTTACTCTTGGTCATTTTTTCTTCACAGTCATCCTAGAGAGGTTGTATATAAAACAGCACAGGCCAGAGTTGATTTTATTTGTTCACTCTTCTCGTTCAGTCCCAATTCTGTACTTTTTGTGAGAAAAATTAATTCTTTTTCTTTCTGTGCTAACTTTCTCCTGTCAAGGTTCAAATCGTTCGTCGGTCTAACCACATAGACCACAGACCATCTTAGTTCCTCTACTTTGTGTATCATTTCAATGAAATGTCCCACAAGGGGAGCCGAATGGACTCTATTTCTTATGCAGCTTTTATGCTCTGTGATACGGATTTTAATTTTTCTTTCCGTCTTCCCTATATATATCTTATTACAGGGGCACCAGATGACATATACAACAAACACCGAGTTGCAATTAGTCAGAACTTTCTGCTTCCAAGGGTTCTTTAGACCTAGATCGATTTCCATGTTTTTTTTTGTCTGTTGGCAGCAGGTACACGATCCACATGGGTAATGCCCTTCTGGGGCTCGCATCCCCGAGGTCTCTGTTAGTGTCATTTGTGGTTTGATCTGTTTAGTAATATCATTCCGCATAACCTGATCTTTTATAGATCTACTTTGTCGGAATGCCATCAACGGTCTCTGCAGAGGTACTTCGCCTTTCTCAAGAATCCCCCAATTACGGTGGATTATTTTTTGAATTCTATTAGATAGATTACTAAACGTGTTAACAAACACTAAGTTATCTTTATTTTTCTCTCTTGGGTTTTGCTCGAGAATGGCTTCTCTGTTGTTATTATCTGCCCTCTTCATTGCTTTTTTTGTCAATTTAGCCGGGTAGCCTCTTTCGTGTAGGTTCGACCTCAATTTTTGTGCTCCTTCTCTATAATATGCACTATTAGTGATGTTCTTTTTTAGTCGAATGAATTGACCAAAGGGCAGGTTGTCACGCGTGTGCCTCGGATGGAAACTTGTATAGTGCAACAAAGTATTGCGATCCGTGGATTTTTTATATGGTTTCACAAAGAGTTCTCCCCTTGCTGGATCCACCTTGATGGTAATATCCAGATAGTTAATCTCTACCTTGCTTGTGCTTTCCGTGAATCTTAAATGTTGGTTTTGATGGTTAATCCAATCGAAGAAACTGGTTGCCTCGTCTTCATCACCCCTCCAGATGATCAACACGTCATCTATATACCTCCTCCATGCCAATATGTTCTTCTTGTATGGATTAGTCTCGTTATAGATGCAGTGTTTCTCAAAGGCTTCCATATACAGGTTCGCAATACTTGGGGCTAGGGTGGCTCCCATGGCCGTGCCCTGTATTTGTTTGAAGAATGAACCATTAAAATGAAAATAGCTTTCCATAAGTGCCATCTCGGCACACCACATAATGAAAGACACTGGAGTGTTGGTGTTCATCGTTTCTGTTAATAATCTTTCTTCCAATACCTCAAGCGATGCTCTCTGTGGTATATTTGTATACAGAGCTATTACGTCTAGGCTGATCAACATCTCAGATTTGCTGTCAAAAGGTCTACCTTCCATCTCGTTTATTATCTGTGTTGTATCTTTTACAAACGAGGCCATCTTCCTCACCATTGGTTGCATAAAGTGATCTGCAAATTTAGAGAGTGGCTCCAAAATTGAATCACATCCCGACACAATCGGTCTCCCTGGTGGTCTAGTCAGAGATTTATGTATCTTGGGGAGTATGTAGAATTGTGGAGTCTTTGGTTTATCGACAACTAGAAACACAGCTTCTTTTTTCGTTATCCATCTTCTTTCTTCCGCTTTTGTTACCTTTTGATGGATTAGTTTTTCCAATTTGAGCGTAGGGTTTTCAGCCAATTTCTGATAGTTGTTGCTGTCGCCCAGTTGATTCATACACTCGTCTATATAGTCCTTTCTGTTCAGGATAACCGTGGCTCCACCCTTATCTGCTTTTCTGATTACTATCTGGTCGTTGAAAAGTAATGTGTTCAGGGTGGTTTTTTCTGCCTGGGTGAGGTTTTCAAATGTTTTCTCTGTGTTAGTTTGATCTTCCAAAGCAGTGACTTCTTGGATCACCCTACTTTCAAAAACTCGTGCTTCAGCCGTATGTGTTTGCGATGGAGGACAGTATTCAGATTTCCTATGTAGGCCACTATCTGATTCGCTGTTATCACTTTTGTCTGAGAAAAATTGTTTCAGATGGACTTTTCTCATAAACTCAGAGAATTCTTCTCGGAATTGGAAACGATTGTGTATGTTAGTAGTGACAAACCTTAGGCCTTTATTAAGGGCCTTGGTCTCTTCTGGGGTCAGTTCGTAATTTGATAAATTTACCACAGTGTCTTCATGCTGCGGGTCATTACTCGTTCGTCTGGGTCCCATTCCTGTTCTAAAAAATGTTGTCCAACCGGGTGTCCTCTATTACTGTTCCGTCTTGTACCACCTCCTCTCCTAGGGCCCCTTCTGCCTAAGTTTTGGTTTTGGGCACGACCCCTTCTTCCTGTGTTATTGCCATCCCCCATACTTTCTTCACTGGAGCTGTAGGAGGTTCCTCTGAACCTAACTCGTCTTTTGGAATTGCCCGGTTTCTGTGTTTGTTCTTCCTGTTCTTTTATGAAGTAGTCATCCTGTACATAAGGAAAAGCTTTCTCATGGGTAAACTGCTGTATATCCTTTTTAAGATGCCTGATTCGGTCTTTTGTCAAATCTTCTTTAAATGCCTTCATCTCACTCAGTAGATCATCTACTCTTTTTTTATATTGTTCTATAGGCACAATTTTTTTAATCTCCTCTTCCAATTTGTTTAGGTCTATCGCTATCTTCTCTGTAGTTTGTTTAGCAGTATCAATTATTAATATTACCCAGTCTCTACCACATTTATTGCCAATGTAGCTCCACTGTAGTAGAAACTCTTTATTTTCCAGAAAAATCCTTGGCTCGTTTCTTACTACAAGTCCCATCGGTAATATGCTGTTCCTTAAATACTCTAGCATTATACTCCCATGTAATTCAGATCTAATCAGCCTCTTTTTCATCTGGGTCAATTCGTCCCAGCTGGTCAGGTTAGATGTATCTCCCAATTCTCCTCCAAACAGTGTTGAATTACTGAGTAATTCGATGACATATTCATCATCATAACTTTTACACTTCTCAGCGGCCATGTTTTAGCCTATGTCTTGTAGCCCCTATTGCAACTCGGGCAGAGGTGGTCCCACACAACAGATGTATTAGCACAACTTAGTGTGTCTCACGACTTAGCAGCCGTACAAACTCACAATAAACTTAAGAGAGACTAGAGGTAATATTTCCTATGACCGATAGTGAACAGCCCTCTATAAACAGAACTCTTAAACAATACACAATGTTCACTCGGTCCCTTGCTTCCCCAAGTCCATATTTGGTTGAACCTTACTGTATGAAGTTAATAGCCATTAGATTCTCATACTACACCACATTGTATCAAAAAATAGTATTTTATTTTTCGTATTTCAACAGTAAAAAACTTTTTTTCTTTTATCTTTTCTTCTTCACATTTCCAATTTTTTAATCTTTTTTAAAAAGGAGTATTTCTGATAGTATGCAAATCACAATATCTGCACCATTACCATGCAATATCGTTGTACACATTTAATCTCATGTAACAGTTGACCATTTAATAATTAGCAAAAATTCATCTCTTAACCTGGATCTACAGGTTGCTCACCCCTATCGTCGAGACAAGCAACCCAGTCCGTAAAAACCTTTCACTTATTCTTCCTAAAAATCATGCTTACTTTCATACCACATCCATACCATACCCGACATGTTTCATTCCTTACACACTTACACACTATTGACAAGGAAAATCTTCAGGGGTAAAATTTACACAACATTCAATTAAATGCACAATCGTATCAGTCTTCTTGTCGACTTAATTTCTTGAGGGGTCAGCTTTCAATGAGATCCCATCGTACTTTTCTTTAGGGTCCAACCTTCAAAAACGAATACACTGTGGGAAGCAAGTGTGGGATAATCGAAATGTAGTATTCGAGATAATATCCCGGTCGACATTTATATTATGCACAACCTGCTATGTGTCAATCATCAGCGGAAGGGTGTCATTACTTAGACCATCACCTTCTTTACATCTGTTATATCTTCACACCTCCACCCCTATCTGCAACTAGGTCCTTCAAGACCACACCCATGCTGTTATCACTTCAGGTCTAATCTTTAACTACGACACTGAGTATTTCACAACTTTATAATCAATTAACCCAATGATGCGGTACAGTTAAGTTGTCCAATTCTGTCTATGAATTTGCTTTACCTTCTACAGGCTGACTTCTTCTTATGTGTCTTCTTGGGGGGTCCCCCTCGATTTACAATCCTCTTCCTAGTTAAAGTCTGTCTGATGTTGGGGTGTGCTTGGCTCTCAACTGGATACCACTATCTGCGATCACTGGGAGGCATTCCTATTTAAGACAAAAACACAGGTAAACCAATTTGTGTAGCTTGGCTTGATGTTTATTCTATTTGTCAGTTCATTGTGCTCAAAACAACCCTGCATATCTCTATACTGACCTAGCGTGATTACTTTGTGGATTCCTGTTCTATTTAATAGTTGACTTTATCCCGTGCCGCTCCTCATTTAGATAAATCTTCTAAATTTTCTCACGTGGGATGGGACGACTCTCTATATATAGTTTTCTAGAATGAGAGAGGCACATCAGGTATTCGGTCGTGATTCTTCTTCGTACCGCTGTTCATTTAAAATTAGAATGGGGATATCGCCAAAAGGCTTTATGCTCTTACCTTTAACAAGCTTGCCTTTGCTGCCTTGTACGGGGTTACAGTCGCTGCTCACATGTGGCTGTCCTCTCTCTCAAGTCACACTCCTATCTCCGCCTGGTGTCCGTTTCTACCTGTTCTCATTACGTTCTCTCGCTTGTTATTGGATTTCGCCCCCCACATGACCAATTAGTCACGTGATCGGGAGACAGCACCTTAATGGTCTCTTTCTCTTTAAAGACTATGTCATAACCTATCTTGCCTTCGGCCCCCACTTAGCCCAGCCAAATGTGGTCGCTACATCATCCCACCACACGGGAAAACCTCATGGTTTCTATTGAAGTCGGCAGCCAAAACTCCATCGGCATTGGCTGACACATATTTCCCGCTACGTGAGTATCGTTGGTTTAGTTTTTAATGTCCAAACATCCTGCGCCGCTCATTTTTTCTTAACGTTCGCTTAACATCGTTTCAACTCGATGGTTAATGTCATTTGTTATTTGACTGGCGGGTCACCAACACCGCGCCACAGCATTTTCCCACATTGTAGTCGTGCTCGTATGATATTCACGGGGGTATGTGCACGACACACACATACTATTGCATGTAAAGGCAAGTAAGGAAACAGCAGAATATGCAGACCACAAACAATGTTAGTGGTTGTTAGAAAAGCACTGTAGCTGCATGGGTCGCACAGAATAAATGGCTTCCTGCTCCATGTAAAGAAGCTATGTTTTGCGTTGTTGTAAACATTCTTGTATTCCACAATATATGCATCTCCGTGAATGCTACCCCTAACACTAATGGCGTAGCACAAAGTGTTTGTACTGCATGTGACGACAACTGAAATGAAAGCACAAGGGACCAGTGGGCAGTCCCTCGCCCTTCCAACAATTACGTAGGGTACTTTCATGTACAGCACTTGCCACATCTGCAGCGGGCAACAAGAGGGGCACTCCCGTAGGGCAGCAAGCTGTAAAACAACCTTTGCAAACCATATGCAGCGCTACAGACCCTTAACCGGCAAAGGGCATTGTATTGTGCATGTACTGCAACGTGCTACTGTACAGAGGGAAGGTACTTGGAAGTGCATGGGAAGGGTCCTTACGGGAGCATTACAATGACTCGTGCCTATGTAGGTGAGGGCCAACCAGTACATCTCTCAGCACATCCCCTATGGTATCCATGCAGGTGCTGCCCCTTCTGTACAAGGCCTTTCCTGCCGTTCCTTCTGTGGCATGTGTCAGAAAACCATAATAAATGGAAATGAACTGGGAAAGGAAAAAAGGGAAATAAAGAAAGCACCTTGCACAGATGAACAATGCAATCGCAAATGAACGCATGCAGGGCGGGAGGCGTGGCAGTGTGGTAAACACTGTAGTTCAATCGGTTAGAAAGGGGGGTCGATGAACAAAGAGGTTGCTTTACGTCTTGCAGAGTGTTTTCAAGCGTGTCAGGGCACAAATGTTTCTACAAAAAATGTTCACTCATTTTACAAAGAAGACCAAGCCAATTTGGATGGGGTGTGCAGAAATCGGGATGGCAGGCATAGTAAGATGAACGTTATAGCTGGGGAAAAGTAGTCCTGCTGTGAAACGTCATATTCCCATGGGCGAAGTATGCCATTGGCACATTTTGAACAAAGGCACAAATACATTTCTTTGCAATGTACCACGCTGCCTCCATTTATGGACCAAATAGAAAATGACACTGCCACATAATGCGATAGAAATTTATGCAAGAGATTGGAAACAAACGCATGAACTGGGAGTGTGCCTCCTTCATCGCAAACAGCACTGAAATTCGTGTAACATGCTGTGCAATTTTCATTGCACAATGAACAAAATAATATCGGCATGATTGCATGTCACCAAAGTGTCACACAGAGAAACCAAAATCAGGCTCTTCATTGTAGCTACTCCATAGCACTACACATGCACATGATAGATTACAAAATGAGCAGCCACTGCACAGTGTTTTAAATTCAATTTCAGTAAATGTATATCGAATTCCCCTAAAAACTGCACGCGGTGCCTCGTGAAACGCACAGCATTAACCGCACCCTCTGCATTTCTGTCGACAAATACACCGTGTAGCACAGTCTGTGCGTACACACCACATCCAGAAACCTTATTGCCCAATCCCGTAGCCTCTACAGGCCCATTTCTATGGTCATCATCTACAAAAGGGGCATATGTAACACATGCCACCCTGCAACTATCGCGATATTTTCAGACTTTTCATGCTGAGCACGCGCAGGAGTGGGGGAATAACTTTCAACCACGGTAGCGGACGTTGTTAGTTGTGGTGGCTCTTAAAAGAGACTTGTGTTGTTTTTTTTAAAGGTGCTTCCCTAGAAACTTGAAAAAACTTTAAGAGACTAGAGGGAATATTTATCTGGACCTCTTTAAGACAACCCTCAAAACGTCAAAACCACTAAACATACCACACTAATGCTTAAAGGGTCCCTTGCTTCTCCAGTACCTTCTTCTAACTCAGTCCTGCATGTTGTTTAACTCATTAAATTACAATATACTTATTCCAAACAGTTTTTTTTATCAAAAATATCAATTTATTTACTCTCAGTAAAAACACCACTAAAAAATACATTCACAATTATCTCAACAAAGACAGCATCTTGCACTTTTGTCTAAGTTCAATTATTACACATTTGCCACTATTTTTGGTATCATTGACCACAGACAACTTCTACATAACATTCTATTTTCTAATACATATCTCTGTTATTAGATAGTTCATCAGTAGAAGACACATTTTTCAGTTTTTCATTTACTTTTTATATCTTCTCCTTTCTTCACTGGGTACTCTAACTTCCCCATAAAAATCGTGCTCTACTCATTCACACTTATGTCATTCATACATCCTTTCATTCTACAATCCACACTACCCAACATGTTTCTTTCCTTTATCAGTTCTCATAATTTCAGGAAATTCTTCAGGGGTTAATTTTTGTATAGCAACAGTCTGTTATGTAGTGACCATTCGGTCTTCTTGTATTCTTTATACTTCTTGGTCAAGGCTCATGTGTTCGGTTCACATCTGTTTCATTTCTGGGCCAGAATTCCACAAGAAGGTATCTGTGAGAAGCAAGTGTATGAAGAATGGATTTAATTATTAACCCAACTTCTATGCAGTCTTATTCCTACATTCGGGGTATACAATTTACCATGAGAGAATATATTCTTCCAATTCTTCAGTACTAGACATGCACTACTTGGTAAAGGACATTATCACGACACGACGTCTTTTCATAAGGTGGTTTACCGTTTTTCTAGTGACCTACCCTCTCTATTTTTTACCGTAATTCCCCTGTTCTTAAAAAAGGGGCATTTGATAATTTATTTAGTTTCCCAACGCTCTCACCCTACTGTTATGGTACACTATTTACCTTCTGGCTTTTACCTGCAGGTTGTTTATTTTCATCCATCCAGGTATCTATCTCTAGGTGCTTCTTAATTCTCAACACTTGTGTACTGCCTTTTTGGGTTCACCTTTTGCAACATCTATCAATACAGAAAAGTCACTTGCAGTTACTCCTGGTTAAACTGGTACTACATATCCTATGTATAATAGGATATGTAGTACCAGAGTTATCAGAGATTAGATGAGAATCCCACACAAAAATTGGAAACAATGATCCATCTGAAAGTGACAAAAGCAGAGAAAAGGAGATGGATCACAAAGAAAGAAGCAGAATTTCTACGAGCAGACAAACCAAGGACACCACAATTTTATATTCTCCCGAAAATTCATAAAAGTCTAACTAGGCCTCCAGGGAGACCAATTGTGTCAGGCTGTGACTCGGTATTAGAACCTCTATCAAGATTTGCGGACCATTTCATGCAACCAATGGTCAGAGAGATGTCTTCCTTTATAAAAGATACCACACAAATTATAAAGGAAGTAGAAGGGAGACCATTTAACCAAGTTGAAGAAATTCTGATATGCCTTGATGTAGTATCTTTGTATACGAATATCCCACAAAGGGCCTCACTTGAGGTCTTGGAAGAAAGACTCCTGATGGAAAATAATGAAACCCCAGCTTCTTTCATACTTTGGTGTGCTGAAGTAGCACTAACGGAAAACTATTTCCATTTTAATGGGAAGTCCTAATTAAGGTACATACCCTAGAACTAAGTGTAACACCAGATTATGCTTATTATACATAGGATATGTAGTACCAGTTTAACCAGGAGTAACTGCAAGTGACTTTTCTGTATTGATAGATGTTGCAAAAGGTGAACCCAAAAAGGCAGTACACAAGTGTTGAGAATTAAGAAGCACCTAGAGATAGATACCTGGATGGATGAAAATAAACAACCTGCAGGTAAAAGCCAGAAGGTAAATAGTGTACCATAACAGTAGGGTGAGAGCGTTGGGAAACTAAATAAATTATCAAATGCCCCTTTTTTAAGAACAGGGGAATTACGGTAAAAATAGAGAGGGTAGGTCACTAGAAAAACGGTAAACCACCTTATGAAAAGACGTCGTGTCGTGATAATGTCCTTTACCAAGTAGTGCATGTCTAGTACTGAAGAATTGGAAGAATATATTCTCTCATGGTAAATTGTATACCCCGAATGTAGGAATAAGACTGCATAGAAGTTGTGTTAATAATTAAATCCATTCTTCATACACTTGCTTCTCATAGATACCTTCTTGTGGAATTCTGGCCCAGAAATGAAACAGATGCGAACCGAACACATGAGCCTTGACCAAGAAGTATAAAGAATACAAGAAGACCGAATGGTCACTACATAACAGACTGTTGCTATACAAAAATTAACCCCTGAAGAATTTCCTGAAATTATGAGAACTGATAAAGGAAAGAAACATGTTGGGTAGTGTGGATTGTAGAATGAAAGGATGTATGAATGACATAAGTGTGAATGAGTAGAGCACGATTTTTATGGGGAAGTTAGAGTACCCAGTGAAGAAAGGAGAAGATATAAAAAGTAAATGAAAAACTGAAAAATGTGTCTTCTACTGATGAACTATCTAATAACAGAGATATGTATTAGAAAATAGAATGTTATGTAGAAGTTGTCTGTGGTCAATGATACCAAAAATAGTGGCAAATGTGTAATAATTGAACTTAGACAAAAGTGCAAGATGCTGTCTTTGTTGAGATAATTGTGAATGTATTTTTAGTGGTGTTTTTACTAAGAGTAAATAAATTGATATTTTTGATAAAAAAAAACTGTTTGGAATAAGTATGTTGTAATTTAATGAGTTAAACAACATGCAGGACTGAGTTAAAAGAAGGTACTGGAGAAGCAAGGGACCCTTTAAGCATTAGTGTGGTATGTTTAGTGCTTCCCTAGAAACAGCTTTTTTTGCTGTTTTCATAGCTAAATTTGTGTTTTCAACATCAGCTAACATTCTTACAATAGGGTCTTCAGTGCAGTGTGTAGATTGTGAAACAAAATTTAATTGCCACTGGTTGACAAAGACATGCCATTTGCCTTGAAAAGGTGTATGCATCGCAAACCAATGTTCTCATTCTCACAGGAGAACATCCCAGCAGCACTCAAGAAGTCACACATGCTACTGTTGATGAGACCCCCTCTGACCTCTGGCTGGCGACAGGAATCATTGGAATACTTCCACACTATTCTCAGGGGTATACATGAGAAAAGCACCTTGGCAGTAGGAAAAAAGCGCTGCACTGCTTTCATCATAATCTTCAGTTGACGGTACACACGAGAACAAGGCATGTAACTCAAAAAGAAGGCTTCAAAGTGCCCGATCACACCATGTACAGTTGCCAAAGAGGCCATGGCCATGCGTTGACATTCTACAAGCACTCCGCCGAAACAGCACATCTCGACACTGCACCACGAAGCGTCCACTCCCTCCAAACCAAAATTGCCAGAAAAGTCTTCTTGAAGGGCATACACACATACATCTTCCACAAAGCCTTCAGCCAACAATGAAAACTGTTCGTCTTGCCATGTTTGCCAGCCGCAGTACACAAAGTAATGGAAACAATGAATGCCGCCCTTTCCTGTGACGCCCACCCTGAGCCCCTAATTGGACATTCCCCACAGTTCCATTACCATTGGCCACCATGGTGACAACTGCAGAATGTGGCATGTGCCTTTCCCAAACTACCGCAAGGGCCACGACCCCAGTGAAGCAGGAGGAGTCCTTCTCCCTATTCATGTTCTTTCCTGTCACATACACCATGAGCACCTAATTGGCCAAATGCCATAGTCCCATTCCCATTAGCCAGCATGGTAAGAAGCGCATGATGTGGCACGTGCCTTTCCTCAAGTACTGCGAGGGCCGCACCCCTGTAAAGCTGGAGCAGTTCTTCTTCCCTTCGCACTATCTTCTCTGCACCACTACCTCATTGGCTTATGCGTAAGTAGCCACACACGCATCCACCAATCGCATCGAAGCCGCCATCAGCCAACACTGTCACTCCTACACAACACTTCAAATGTACCATTACACATTTACAATACAAGTGTCGTGCCATTCCAAAGCACGTCCACTACAAAGTTCAGTAAATGTATGCACGATTTCACCATCCGCATACAGCCACATGGCTACCCACGATGTGGCATGTGTAATCCTTAAACTACAGCACAATCTGCAACCTTTTCGTGATGGTGAGGGTGGGTTGGGTTGGCGGGGTAAGCAACATCAAGCTGGGTCGGGGATTGGGGCTTCCATCGTACATGTGGAAAGGTTTTTGATTTTTTTTTTTATGTGTGTGTGTGAGCAACCTTTTTTTTTCTCTTTATATGCGTTTCTGTTTGCCTCTCCTCACATTTTTACCACATTCTAGTCAATGCTTCTTGCACAGTGTAAAAGAAAATAGCATTGCCAATGGCGCTCAAATAAAAGCCATTTCTACGGAACCAATAATGCATATTTTGCGACCTCGTTATCTCATAGTGGGTGGTGAACATGCCAGCAGTCTGCATAAATTCACGCATAATTCTGTTTATAACACACCTTCCGACCTCTGGCTGGGGACAAATTACACTGTTATGGGCCCATAACCCTCTTGGTGTTATGCATGAGAAAATTACATTGGCAGTAGGAAATATCTGCATCACTGCGTTCAGCAACCTCTTCAGATGACAGATTAAACGACCACACAACAGGTAACCCAAATGTAGACTTCCATAGTGCACGACAACAAAGTCAAGGTGAACCATCCTGCCAAAACTGCAGTCACCCTGACAGCCCCAGAAAACTTCCACTCCTTCCAACCCGAAATTACCAGCAATGCCTCTTTGCACACAACACCTGTGCAGATGGTGCACAAAAGTATCACCAACGATAAGCACTGTGTGTCTCTCTATCTCGACCAACCGCACGACACAGTATTGGGACACATTGGTATTGCCCCTTTCTGTCAACCACACCCTACACAACTAATTCCCTATTGCCCACAATTCAATTTCCTTGTCCACCATCTTCAGAATGGCATTATATGGCACGTGCGCTTTCCCATCTGCAATGAGGGCCACGGCCTTGTAACGCACACACAATACTGCTTCCCTTTGTACAGGCATTATTGTAGCATTCACCCATTGGGTGTTGTCAAATTTTCAAACACGCATGAGGCAATCACATACAAAACCTCTGCATTGCACACTATCATTTCTGTACACCACTCCATTATCTGAAGAGACCCCCTTTCGGCCCATCAACCACAGAGCATGTTACTGTTCATAACTTGTTAAAAACCCACAACACATTCAAAAGCTTGTGTCAAGATGACTAACGTGTCACAAGATGGCTTGCATGAATATGTTATGTTACGTTATTTGGCTTTTATACTGTGCACATCCACACCGTAGAGTGCAACGGCCCGTGCAGGCAGACTTGTAGTGTGGCAGTCTGGAAAGGGTGCCGATACGTTGCTACCGGCACACTTATTTCCAGACCGCCACACTTGAAATGAGGCCCAATGTGTGTCTCCTATTCCACTTAAGTTGAAGCAAGAGATTGGGGCTGAATACTATTAAAGATAACAGTTTTTGTGCTGCAGAGCCCCTATTTCCACACACTGCAAAAAGCAAATTCTTGTAATGAGGATAAACAGCTCAGATCTTTGCCATTAAAGGTGGAGCATTCTGTGCTACTCATTGCCACTCTCCAAGAGACTGCTTGCCAACCCTCTCAATTGGTCAATTGGACTAGAGAGGAATGGTTCTTTCATGTATACATTTGTGTTGATTTCACAGTTGTTCCCCTTGCTTTTAGATCCCTTTACTCTACAAACGCACATTGGAACAACTTTCCTCACAAGATATTTCCCTTGGAGACTCTTTCCCCTTAACCACTCGCACCCAAAACTGCCTACACTCAGCGCACGCCCCACCCGTACCAGTCACATGCCAGGCTCTCATTTGGTTTGTGTGTTGTTAAGCTGCAACAGACTCCCTTAAGGCTATTTCAGGGCAATTTCAAACTATGGAAACTGAACAGCAGCAAAATAGACCGCAAACAACCATTTGCACGCGCAGGGCGCCGATCTGAGCTGATTGCACAGCTACAAGCATGTACCAGAGTGACCGATGATTTCCCAAATTCACAAAGAATTCTTGATGTTGACAACCAAAAATGAGGAGCAGTGTTAATCACCTCAATTTGTAAATTCGTGCAGCATCTCGATATCCTCTGTCGTCTTCAACCTTTCACTGCCCCCTCAACAAGGGCCAGAATGGTAAGGGGGCACCATCTAAATTCAAGCCCCAGATATGGCCTTGATTATCAATGCCATGATGATCCTGCTTTAACTTTAAGTGTTTGGTGGGGTTCATAGTGGTCTTTACAGGGGGATTTATTGATTACTGCGGTTCCGATTTGGTCAAATCCAAATTGGCCGCAGATTTTTTTACTGAAATTGCCTGCAAATATATGTGGGGTGGGTCATTAATATAAATCTATAGGGTGGTCGGGGGGCTATGGAGGGTCACTCTGTGCCTATATTTGTGGCCAATTCTACATAGAGAAAAAAAACTCGACCAATTCTTTTCACATTTGGTTAGGATGTATACAAATTGTTGTCTTTGTTAGATTCACATGAAAATTAGTATGTGTTTTTTCTATTTTTCATAAAAGAAAATCATTCATATAGTAAAAAGCAAAAGCAATAATTCAAAAATTGTATTAAAAATTGCATCATTCAATTGTTGTACAGCGATAATACATTGTCAGAGGAATGATTTAGCATTGAATGCATTTAAAAAATTGTAGTAATGTATTCCTTGGGTGAAGTCGTTGGGTATAACTTTGTCTAACCCAAGTACTCAACAGCAGGGGTTTCCATTTTGTATAGCTATCAATGTCCTGAAAACCAGATGCAAAGGGGCTTACATCACTCCCCAAGGAAGGAGCCCGGTTGGTTATGTTCTGATCTGCAGAGATGTAGGCAAACTCCTGGTGGTACATCATTTGTTACTCACTGATGGACACTATCTTTCCGTTTCAAGGCTTTTTGTTTGCCTCCTAAAATCAGCTCCCAGAGTGTGCATAGCTCACGACAAGTAAAATGTTTGCTGGGACCAAGAAAAAGCGGACTAGAGATAACAAATTAATTTGAGATCTGCAAATAATATCCGTAATTTTTTTTAAATAGCATTTGTTTGATAATGGTTATGAATTGTTCAAGGCCCCCATTAAGTGAAAATAGAAAAGATTAAGCAACTTTGTCTGCTGGCATCCATTCAGGAGGATTGAGATCCTTTAGCATACTCTAGAATAGCTGCAGTACACGTAAGGGAAACCCCATGAGACCCTGAGCTAGAAAGGGAACAGTTAAACTGCAAACTCAAGATAAAAGTCTTATTGGAAAGTCCAACACATTCCCTAGACGCAAAACCCCTCTCTGTCACTGCCAACACTCCTCTGTTTACCATCATGCAGCTGTTGCACCTCCCGGTCTCTTTTTACACCAAGGTGCGGCACATTTTTTGAGGAATCCACACCTCACCATCTTTTCGGCTCTGCGTTTCATCAAGAAGACTCTGCTGCAGGGTTACAGCTGGCGCATTGTCCAAACTTGGTGAGTTTGTGTCTGTTGGTGGTGATGATTTTCATTTTGGACTGTGCGAGAAGAGTTTGGAGTGTGAGGGAGATGGCAGAGTAGACCACTGATGTGAAATGAGCAGCGATTGTAGCCCCTGGCCCAACCAATGCCTGACGAACGCCTGACAAACGTCTTCTTTCCCCGCCCAAGACGGGCCCTTCCTGGTGGGCAGAATTTCCAGCAGGCCACTGAGCAAAGCACCTGAGCATGGCAGAGTGAGCTTTGAGGCATCTCTCAGCCTCCCAACCAGCATGTTAAGGAAGGCACATTGGGTGAATGTGGCCCTGCGTTTCAAGTAGCATTTTCTCTGAACCAAAGGTTCTTGCCTCCTATAACCTTGAGCTGTAGCTTATGGTAATTAACTGGAGTTTACAGACTGTCCCTTCCCCCTCATCTGCCAATTCGCAAATGCTTGTTTTGCTGCACATGGGATGCAATGTATCAATGTGTGTGTGTGTGTGTGTGTTTGTGTGTGTGTGTGTGTGAGAGAGAGAGAGAAAGAGAGAGAGAGAGGGGGAGAGAGAGAGAGAGAGATAGAGAGAGAGAGAGAGAGAGAGAGAGAGAGAGAGAGAGAGAGAGAGAGAGAAAGGGGGATTGACAGGGGCAGTGTAAGCTAGTGAAATGGAAGGCCAGTGGTAGAAGTGCAGGGTTGCAGGTTGTTTTGCCTTGTAAGGCCTACTCCTCCATACCCCTGACTAACCGTCTCCCCTTTAAGAACTCCTACCACCTTACACTACACACACAAAGTCCCACCACAGGCCTAGCTATGAGCACATCAACACTAACTGAGCCATATCTAAGCTCTCCTCTTTAGCACTGTCGCATGTTTCCACTTCAGGAGCTATCCAGACTGAAAGCACTGTAGTCTATCAGATCTTGGGCTCTTCGCTATGGCTGACATACTCCCAAGTATCGCCTCCAAACCCATAGAATTATTATTATTCTTAGGGTATTATTTTTAGCGCAGACCTAGCTTTGGGAAGCAATGGAACGCTTTCCAATCATTGGGGGAAGAATAAGGTTAAGGAGCATATTGGCACCCAGGAACTGGGTACTTCCAACCTGCAACCATCAACAACACAGGTTTCGCATCAGCCTTTTTCACTGCTCCACAAATTAGCCTCACACCCCTTTTTTCTAATAGTGACAGACAGTGGCTATACAAGACAACTTACATTACATTACATAATACCTATACAAAAGCCAAAACTTTGCCTTTTGTTAGTACTTGTTTCTAACAGGGCTGACATATAAGGACCAGGTGCAAGGGTACACATCTGTCTTATTTTAATTACTACAGGCATGCACAATCAAGGCATTCAGCTCTCAGAAGACTGCTTGGAAATAACACTGGCAGGCTCTACACAACACAATCGTTCATGCTACTACATGATAGAAGTATCTAGATGTCAAGGAATAGACATTTTCCAAGCGCTGCCATAATGGACCTGGCTATAACATGACAACAGCTGGTAAATGGTGCAAGTACCCATTCAGATGATGTCAGTGTCTCCAAAATGCCTGTAAATTACCTACACAAAGCCTACATTATAGCCTTTTTTAGTTCTTGTTTTTAAATGGACTTAGTGCAAGGAACAGATGCCAGGGCACACATATGTCTTATTTAAATTAGATCAAAAACTCATTTACCAGCCCAATTCGGACATTAAATCTCAGAAGACTGCCTAAAAATAACACTGCCAGGCCATATACAAGGCCATATACAACGCAAACCTTGATTTTATTACATGATAGAAGCAGCTAGAAGTCAAGAAATAGACATTTACCAAGCATTGCCATCTATTACCTATGCAAAGCCTAAACTATAGTCTTTGTTAGTACTTGTTTGTAAAAGAACTGAAGTGTAAGGAACAGGTACACATCTGTCTTATTTTAATTACAATAGGCATGCACAATTATGGCATTAAATACCCAGAAGATGGTAAAAATAACAGTGACAGACCCTACACAACACAAACCTTGATGTTACTACATGATACGCTATGCTTTACATTAATGAGATCTGCACCCATGTATCCTCATTTATATGTTAGACTTTGATTTATAAGCGATGGGTTTCATACGAAATGTTTCTGAATGATATTTCAGGATACTGTTACCTTGTCATTCCCGTGGATAAATTGCCATTCATACATATCTTCATGTTAAACTGTGATTTGTCTACTAAGTATACCTGAGGGTCCACCCGATGGGTTGATGTGCATTGCAACGGGTTTTGGATGTGACTTCCAAGTGTGTATGTTGATTTCGTATTGTCATTGTGCTTGTGGTTTAGCGTTAGGCTTGTGGTGGTCAAGGGGGATTGCAGGTTCCAAACAAAAGCATAATACTTCACTAGAATTCCCACTAGTCTAAGGTCAGACGCACAGGACTCCTCTGAGCATGGAAGAACAAGTTACTTCTTACCTTGTAACGTTCTTTCGATGGGATGTTCCTCCGACGTATTCCTTATCTGTGATATTTGTATCTCCAGCTTGCTGGCCTGGGAATTTTTTTTTTCCCAGTAGAGGGCGCTGTGCGTCAACGTCCGTCGAGTAGGTGCTCCTCGACGGCCACCGTATCGATGCCGACGTCATGATGCCTATAAATGGCCACGCGCAGCGTCCGTTGCTCAGTTCCGTTTTGTAGAGTAAAGTAGTTATTGTATGAATGGTTACTACCCTTGAAGGAGCGTAAGCTGCAACCACAAGGGAAATGTTACTGCGGGGATGGATGGGAGGGGCGATAAGGAGTACGTCGGAGGAACATCCCATCGAAAGAACTTTACAAGGTAAGAAGTAACTTGTTCTTCGAAGGGATTGTGTCCTCCGACGTATTCCTTATCTATGATAGACTCCCATAGCAGTGGTATGTGATTGGAGGCGGGAGTAAGAGATGCCATATTACCCTTTAGGAATGGACAGAGTATAACACAGCTTTGCCAAATCTAGTCTCTTGACTAGAGGAGGAATCCAGGCTATAAAATTTGGTAAAGGTATGTGCGGACGACCATGTGGCAGCCGCACATATGTCTCTAATTGGTACCCCTCTTTGAAGAGCTGAGGATGCTGCGATACCCCTGGTCGAATGAGCCCTTAGATTTTGAGGGGGCTCTTTCCCTGCCAGTTTGTAGCATTCCAGAATGGCTAAAATAATCCATCTGGAGATGGTTTGTTTGGTTATTGGTAATCCTAACTTATGTCCTGCGTAACCTACAAAGAGTTGGTCTGCTTGTCTAATTTTAGCAAGTCTACTGATATAAAAACTCAAGGCTCGCTTAGGGTCCAGCCTGTGTAGTCTCTCTTCCTCTTTCCCCGGATGGGGAGGAGGATAGAATGAAGGTAGAGTAATCTTCTGAATAATGTGAAATTCCGAAACTACCTTTGGGAGGAAGTTAGGCTTCACCTGTAGCACTACTTTGTCCTTGTGAAAAGTTGTATGAGGAGGTTTACAAGACAGGGCTTGTATCTCGCTAACCCTTCTAGCAGATGTTAATGCTACCAATAAAACAGTTTTGAGGGTGAGAAACTTCAATGAACAAGAGTGGAGTGGTTCAAAAGGAGCACCCTTTAGGAAGTTTAAAACTAGATTTAAGTCCCATAAGGGAACTTGGAATGGTCTTGGAGGGTAAACATTAGTTAGACCTTTCAGGTATTGTATTACCAATGGAATTTTGAAATAGGATGACTCCTCTGCAGTGCGCTTAAAGATCGATAGCGCTGCGAGATAGCCCTTAATAGTGCCAATTTGAAGGCCCGAATTTGCCAAATAAAGTAAGAAGGATAACACCGCAGGTGTACCACATGAAAAGGGTTCGATATTCTTTTCTCTACACCAGCTGCAAAATGTATTCCAACGGCAGCGGTATAGAGTCTTAGTTGCTGGTCTTCTGGCCGAAAGCAACACCTCCATGATGTCATCTGGAAGGTCCCAATCCTTGTACCTCAACCTTTCAGATACCAAGCGTGAAGGTTGAGGGTCTTGATGGCTGGATGAAGAACCTGACCTCCCTTCTGCGAGAGAAGATCCTCTCTGTACGGTAGACGAATTGGAGGACAGATGGACATGTCCAGAAGGTCTGGGTACCACGTTCTCCTGGCCCAATCCGGGGCAATTAGGATCATGGTCTTCCGAAACCTTCTCAACCTCCTGATCATTTGAGGAATGATAGGGACCGGAGGAAACGCGTACAGAAGTGGGAACTCCCAGTCCACTACAAACGCGTCTCCTAGAGCTCCTCTCGGGGGAAATTCCCTTGAGCAAACACTGTCGCACTTCCTGTTGATACTGGTGGTGAACAGATCCACTTGAGGGGTTCCCCAAAGGGCGAAGATCTCTTGAAGGACTTCCTGAGCTATCTCCCATTCGTGGGAGACTGTGTTCTGCCTGCTCAGAGCGTCCGCTGTCAAGTTCTTCTCTCCGGCTAGGTGAATTGCCGATAGAGAGATTCCTTCCTGAATTGCCCAAAACCAGAGCTGCATCGCCTCTCTGCACAGTGGTAGTGACCCTAGGCCTCCTCTTTTGTTGAGGTAGTGCATGGCCACTGTATTGTCCGTCATTATCAGAACGTTTCTCCCCCGTACAGACGGCAGAAAAGCCTTCAGTGCCAGTCTGATGGTTCTCAGCTCCAACAGGTTGATGTGTAGTCTGGACTCCGATGGAGACCAACGACCGCTGATGGTCAAGTCGTTGGCATGGGCTCCCCACCCCGTGAGTGAGGCGTCTGTGACTACTGTTATCTCCGGCCATGGTTGCCAAAACAGTTCTCCTTTCAAGATGTTCTCTGCAGAGGCCCACCATTGAAGGACGTGGGCTACCTTGTCCGGAATCCGGAGGAGATCTGTCATCCTCCCTGAGAATTGTGACCACTGAGTCCTCAGTGCCCACTGAGGGGATTTCATTCTCAGGCGAGCCTCTGGCACAAGGAATATGCAGGATGCCATGAGGCCTAGCAACGTCAAAAAGTCGTTGGCTGGGAGACGTTTGGCATTTTGAAACCTGGTGACCATCTGCAGAATATCTTGAGTCCTCACCTCTGGTGGCGAGGCTTTTCCCAGGGACGTGTCCAGGACTGCTCCAATGAACTGGAGTCTCTGTGATGGTATCATCTGTGACTTCTTTTAATTGAGGGAGAAGCCCAGCCTGTGAAGGGAGTGGCAGACATAATCTAGTTGGATCCGAGCTTGTTCCGAAGAAACTGCTCTGATCAACCAATCGTCCAGGTAGGGGTAGACGTGAATCCCTTCCCTCCTTAGACTTGCAGCCACAACCGACATTAGCTTGGTGAAGACCCTCGGGGCGGAGGTCAGCCCAAATGGTAGAACTCGAAATTGATAATGAGAGTTGCCAATTGCGAACCTCAGGTACTTCCTGTGCTGGGGATGGATAGGCACATGGAAATAAGCATCCTGAAGGTCCAGAGATACCAACCAGTCCTGAAGCTGGAGGGCCTGAAGGATCTGAGAGAGAGTTACCATCTTGAACTTGTCCTTCCTGAGGAACTTGTTCAATTCTCGTAAGTCCAGGATGGGTGCCAGTCCTCCGTCTTTCTTTGGTATGAGAAAGTAGGGGGAGTACCAGCCCTTGTTCCTGTCCGCTACAGGTACCGGTTCTATGGCACCTTTCTCTAGCAGGTCTACAACTTCCTGCAAGAGGAGCGGATCCGGCACTTTCAGAGAGCTGTTTCCCGGTGGATGTCTCTGAGGGATGCGTAGAAAAGGCAGGCAGTAACCTTGGGCAACTGTCTCCAATGCCCAAGCATCTGACGTAATAGCCTGCCATTCTGTCAGATGGTGAGTTAACCTTCCCCCTACAGGTGTCTTGTGATGGGAGACCTCAGAGTGGTTTGGGAGCGGCTGATGCAGTTGCCGAAGGTAAAGCGGCTCCTGCTCCTGCTGATGCGGCTTTCTTTCCTTTACCCCGTCCACCACGGGTACATTTTCCTTGGCCTCTTTGAGTCGGTCGTCCTCTGCCTCTTCCATATGAGGAATAATAGCGAAAGGACCTTCCTCTCCAAGAGGATCCTGAGGGACGAAAAATAGTTTGTCGGATTGCAGCTCCTAGTGACTTAGCTGCTGCTTTAGATGTTTGTAGTTTTTCCAAACTGTCATCCGCCTTTTTACCAAATAGGGAAGAACCGTCAAAGGGCATATTTAAAAGTCTGGCCTGTACGTCAGAAGCAAAGCCGGACTTTCTCAACCACGCATGCCTGCGGATTGTGGTGCTTGCCGCCATGGCCCTGCTGATACTGTCAGCAGAATCAATGCCAGTTTGAAGGGACTCACACATTGCATCTTTACCATCTCTGATGATATTTAAAAATGCGTCCCTTTCTTCTCCTTCCGGAATGCAGTCAGCTGCCGATGAAGCACACTCCCAAAGAGTGTGGCTGAACCTAGCGAGCGTACAAGTTGCATTAATAGATTTTAAAGCCATGCTACAGGCTGAGAAGACTTTCTTAGCCATGGCATCATATTTTTTATCATCCCTATCCTGAGGAGCAGTAGGGTAAGCAGAAGTACTGCCTGATGAAGTTGCAGCCTGGACCACAAGACTCTCTGGAGTAGGGTGCTTAGACAGGTATTCAGGGTCAGCAGCAGATACCCTATATTTCGCTGACAACTTCTTGTTAACCGCAGGGACAACTTCAGGAGTTTCCCAGTTAGTTAAAATCTTTCTTTGTAAAGCAGAATGAAAGGGAACCACAGGATCCTCCTGTGGACCTTTATCCAGAATATCTGTGAGGTCATCCTGTTGAAAAACAGGTGAAGACGCAGACCAACCCATGAACTCCATAATTCTTGACATTAGGGTTCTATAAGGGGTATCAGCATGTTCCCCTGGGTCTGGTTTGACAAATTCCACTTCTGGGGAAGTGTCTAGGCCACTTGCTTCCTGTAATGCATCCTGAAGGTCTTTCAACCTTCTTTCCTCAGAGGCAAAAGTCTCTGGTTCAGGTAATGTGGTCCTCTGCAGCCCAAAAGGCCTTTCTTGATCAGAATCTTCCCTTTCTTCAAAAATTGAAGTTAAGGGGGGATGCTCTGGTCTGTGAAATGGTATAAAACCCATCTCTAAAGCAGAGGGAGCCATCATCAGTGGCCTTGAAAAGGTCGATGTCGTCGACCCCGATGTAAAAATCCTCTAAGGCGTCGAGAAAACTGGAAGAGGCCTTGAAGAACTCGAGAGGATTGGAATCCTGCTCGAGGATGTCAACGACGTTCTCGACGTCGTGTCGGAGGCTCTCGGTGTAACCGTTGGCTGTGGAGTAGCCGTGGGTCTTTCTTTTATCGGTGTCGATGTCGGCGTCGACTCGATCGACGGATGCGTCGAAGAACCCTTCGATAACGGCGTCGATGGCGCCGATCTATGCTTCGAAGGGGCTTTCGACGATGGTGTCGAAGATGCTTTACTTCCCGATGGCTCATGGCGCTTTCGGGTCGACTCTTTCGCCGGGTGCTTCTACTCGCGGCGTTTAGATTTTTTGGGCTTTTCACCCGGGGTATCACCCTCAGCTGACTTCGAGGGGGACGAGGCCGCTTTCTCGAAGACGCTTAGCATCTTTTTTCTGAATTCCTCCCACTCAGCTTGAAAGCTGTGTTTTGTGGGGCAATTTACTCTTTCAGGGGAACTAGAAAACGACGATAAAGGGGATCTTCTTCGTCTTTTTTTCGAGTGTCTAGACCTCGACGAGTGGTGGGAGCCACTTCGAGACCTAGACCGAGAATGCTTTCGACGGTGAGGAGACGAATGTCTCGACTCTACCGCGGAAACTTTCGAGAAAGTTAAAATTGACTTACCTCTCTCGAGCTTCCCCTTACGCTCCTTCAAGGCTTCACCGTCATGGATAGGCATTCCTCACATTCCGAACACTGGTGTTCGATTCCCAGACACCACAAACAGATCCTGTGAGGATCTGTCAACGACATTTTCTTCCCACAGTCTCGGCATTTTTTGAAACCGGACCGAGGAGTCGTCGGGTCGGAGGAGGAAGCCATTGAGTACGAGTCGGTTTTCTCGAGGAAATAAGAATATATATCGACTGATGAACTGAGCAACGGTATTCCGAGGCACACGAAGCGCGGAAAAACGGAACTGAGCAACGGACGCTGCGCGTGGCCATTTATAGGCATGATGACGTCGGCGTCGATACGGTGGCCGTCGAGGAGCACCTACTCGACGGACGTCGACGCACAGCGCCCTCTACTGGGAAAAAAATGTTTCCGAGGCCAGCAAGCTGGAGATACAAATATCATAGATAAGGAATCTTATCCCTTATCTATGGGACACAATACCTTCGAAATGCATTTTCAGGGATTTAGGTGTAGGTGTGGGGGGAGTGAGTGGTTTTACTTTAGAGCACCAGTATTCTTGGAGAGTGGTGATGTCATGGAGGAGGAGGCAGTATTATTCTCTATAGATGGCTATATATTACCACTATGAGGTTTGTATCCAATAAAAAAAACATTTGTACTGCAATAACCCAAAGGTACAGACAAGAGGACATGCGCTGAATGTATCTTTGACATAGCCTGCAATTGTGCATGTAACTTGCATGCGATAGATAGCCTGTTGTTCAGTGTGCATGTGTCCTGCAAGCAAGGTATAGCAGAGCCCTAAACTGTAGACAATTGCTCTAGAGGTTCATAGACTATTCATAATACCCGTTCCCCCATTCCCCCTTTCACTCTGCAACCCATAAAATGCAGTTCAGTCATCTCTGCACCTGAATACTATGTGGTGCATGATTTTTATAATGTGTTAAACTAGTCAGTTCTACTACTAACTGAATAGTCACCAAATTCTAGTTACTGTTCGTATGCATTGTAATACCGTTTCATTTTCTGAAGGGCCTTCCTCCACTACAGAGCTCCGAAGCCATAACAATGGCAATAGGCGCTGTACAAATATCAAATCACATACTATAATAGAAGGAATCATAGCCAAGCTAAACAACATTGATACTGGTACCAACAAAAATAACAAACACAATTTAATGCAGCACACAAGTGAAAAACACATTAAAGTAGAACGCAGCAGAGAAACACAACATACACTTAAAAGCATAATTCAATAAATCCCTCCCCAATACAACCAGCTCCAAGATAATGCACTCGTTCCACATCACGGAGCAGCTGAGTGCCACCTGGTTCGCTCTGGCGTGTATCTTCAAGAGTTCTGGGGAGAACAAAGCTTGCACTCTCCAGGCTTAAAAACTAAAGGTCTGTGTACATGATGGCGGAATCGAACCTTCAAAAACATGCAGGACAAATCTTTCAAACTAATCACATGTATTCTATTATTATTTTCTTTACACTTGATGCATGCCCTCCATTGTTATTGTGCATATTGTAAAATGTATGTGGGGGATAGCTGTAACTTCAAGAAAAAAGGTAAATCATGGGCCTGGTAATTTACCGCACACCAATGAAAGACTGTGCAACAGCAAAAAGACCTTCACACTCTGGACCTGGGTTGGGGCCAAAGTTCACCTCCACATTAACAGGTGATTGTGCAGAGTATAAAAGCAAATTAACATAATATACCAACATGGTAAGTGGGCATGTCTGTGCTTAAAGAAACCTCACATTACTCAAGAAACTGACTGGGCTGGACTCCGAATGCACCCAGATGCCTTCAAGTGTAAATCTCTATGACAGCTGAGCTCGGGGCTGCCTGCCAGCCTCTGCTGTGTTAATAGACTGTTAAACCATGGAATTAATCTTGAATGGTGCCAACTATGTCAAGCAGATGCACTGCCAGCCCTGAGAGAAATAGTGAATGAAAAGCATGCAACAGCATACATTAAAAGGGTGAAAGAGGGGAATGCTGCACTCCTACCCCAGGGCCGGGAGGTCGGGGGGCGGCGGCAGAGGTGGGTAGAAGGTTTTTGGGGTCCTGCCTGCTCATGTTGCTGTTTTGTCCCACAAATTCGCCAAACGGTAACAATGACCTCCTGAAAGAATGTACTAAAATAAAGCATTTTAGCAATTTCCTGCTGCGTCAGATGAAAGGAAACTTCAAGTGAACTCTTTCATCCCTAGCTTAATTAAATAGTGTTCTAATCTTTTTATAAAACTGCTTCTTAAATTGTTACATGAGGAAATTATCATGACTACAATCTGCCAGTAAGACAGTTATGAATGTGATTGATCGCCATCACTAAACAGAGTGCATTCTTTCAAAAGAAATTACAATTAATCTAGAACGTTCAATGAGAGCAGTGCATTTACACTGAAAAGTATCAAATAAGCCTCTCTCATATTTGCTGGTTTTTGTGCATATGGTGGCACTTGCACCAACTGTCGCAAATACATTCATAACAGACAAGAGAGTAGAGAAAAAAGGGTGCTGAGAAGTAAGATATTTGCGTGACATGGCACTGAGGATGCTTTTGGCATGCAATTGCCAAATTACAATTAGTTATTTTCTGTGGATTTCCAACAAAACAACCGATGAAGGGGCTCAATACTGGGTGAGGGCCATTAGAGAGATAGGCAGGAGGCGTTTGACTACGCTGCCCCCCTGTGGATGTGGCAACAGTTGCTTGCAAGCACCTAATTCTATGGTGAGCAGTGTGAGGGGTCAAGTCTGTGCTCCTACCTCTTCCTCAGCTGAAACCCACTCTCTGCCATTCTGTGCATCCTTACTCTCTGCCATTCTGTGCATCCTCACCTCCTCACTCACATATTTTTGCATGCTCCTCCTTGAACCTCCATACACGAGGGGGAAGGGCAGCCAAGTCCTGCCCTTGGTGCACGCCTGGGAAAAGAGGCAAGGCCAGGTGACAATCAAATAGCATGTTGGCTGTGGACCAGTGTTGAGCAACCTGCAGACCTCCAGATGTTTTGGGCTATATCTCGCAATAATCTTAGCCAATATACTCAGTGGTAAGGGACCATGGTAGTCTTGGGACAAGACAACTGGAGGGCCACAGGTTTCCCACTACTGCTCTGGATGATGCCAATAAAGTACGTGGGTACTGAAAGGCCGACATGGAGCTAAAGTGATGTCCATGTTTTATTCGGCAACACAAAAAAGAAGGTCCTGTGTGTAAAATGTAAACAATCAGAAGCAAAAAGCAATATATAAAGTTTGTTACAAACAAACATTTCTCATGTTTGATTCGAGACATGATTCCCTGGGTTGTCTTAGAGGAACTGAAGAGGTGATGAATGCATTCTATGTTTGTAGTGATATTGTTCAGATTCCACGCCTAATCTTACCAACATCTTGGAATGAAGGGGGAAAGTTGCTGCCCCCTCCGTCTGTGCTCAGCTTTGAAAACAAAACAAGTACAGCCCTGCCACTGGACCCTCCATTCATCGACTTAATTTACAAATGTGTGAACGAATCTGACCAAGGAATGTGTTCTGGAATTTATCAGCGGTATCAGCCAGCACGCCTCACCATGTCTGCAACAGCTGGTGATGTGACTGGCACAGTACTTCAGTGATTATGCTGCTCTAAGAATAGTGCCTCTACCCTGGTGTCTTGCTCCTTGTACTTGTTTGACTAAAAACATTGGCCAAAGTAACGTTTCCTGAAATGTATGAGCTGTGATCAACCAGTACAGCTCATCATGTGTGCAGCAAGGTTGGTTATGGCGTCCACGCATATTTTAGAGGTTCTTATGCTTTGTGAAGCAAATAGCTCTAACATATATCTTTCACTTTTTTCACTCTCCTGGTCATCCATACACTAAATACAATTTGTGTATGTAATGTTGTTGGCATCGGCCGAGTCACTTGTTAAGGGAAGTGATGACAAGGAAGGGTGGGGGCGGAAGGGGCAAGGGTTGGGGGGGTCAGTAAGTTGGAGTAACTGCAAAGTAAAATAAAGTCACTATGTCAAGAGCTCTTGGTTTCCTCTTCTCCTTTATGCCCGCACTGGGTAGGGGAGCCGTGTGGGGGTCACGCGTGAGCAGCGCATACTGTAGTCCCTGGTGAGGACACTAAAGTGTAGCATACTGATCCCCCTGTGGAAAACTGTGTACAAGCTGTACCATCTGCCATTCAATCCAGTGCACACCAGAGTGTTTCCAGCAGTTGTGGGCTCTACAGTTCTCAAAGGATTGCCTTCTTTCCAGTGTCTGGGTTGTTGTATTGGATCTGGTGCATGTGTTATTCTTCCTTCAGGAAACATTTCCTCAACTTGCTTTTCTGTCTATCATGAAGCTTCACAAGCAATGTTTTACAGCTCACAGCCTTGTGGGAATAACAGTTTGTTTGGCTAGCAGTAGCTATTGGAAGTGACACATTTGTGAAATGAATCAACTGACAAGAAAAACTCAGAAACTTAATTTAAAGTGTTTTATTAGGAAACTTTTACAGAAAGTGGAGCAAAATCAAAAGTGGGTAGGATTAAAGTGCAACAGAAATATCAGGATTAGCCGAATGGCTTTCACTAACTAAAACTTCAAGGCTACTAAAAGTTCAAGAATGACTTCTCCCTAGCCTCAATGGTCCCCATCCCAGGAAAACGTGTTTACAGCATGAGAAAGTCTTACAATAAAATCTCTGGGTTCAGAACCTGTTTTCTTTGCTGTTCTTTGCTGATTCCCAGTGAGTACTGCTTTCACTGGGAGGTGTGATGAATCCTACAGAGTCCTCACAGAATCCCAGCCTAAAGTCTCTTTCCAGGTGGCCATCGGAAGGCATTCGCTATCTGATCCTAACCCTGGGGGTGGATTAGCGGGTGGATCACCTGGGAGGACAAGGCCACCAAGGGAATAGGATGGCTCTGTTAGGAGAGATGCAGTATTCATCTTCTTCGGAGGGTGAGGTTTCTATAATGCCAGAATACCTAACGGCTTGATGTCATAGAAAGGCTTGCCTTCCCAAAATTGACCAAATTGTCAGCTGTGAAAGCCCTTATGATCAACGTGGGAATGATATATGTAAGGATCAGAGAATCAATACGACCACTTCTGATAGTTATAATTGCACCTTGGGTTTGAATTATAAAACCAAGAACTAACCGTTAACTGCTGTAAGCACCTCCCTTAAAGATACATTCTACAAATCATTAAAACATTGGGGATTATTGAAGGTTAAAAGGAATAAGAACATTAGGGACTCCAAGTCCCATAATGCTCTTAGTAAGGAGATGAGGGAGAGAGGCTCAGAGTTGCAGAACTGTAGTCTGTAGTCTCGTGGTCATAATGACCCACACCTGAGCAGGACTATTCACTATTTAAAGCCCTTTCAGGTGCAGGCCATTAGAAAGAAGCAGTGGGAGCAGCAGAAGCAGAAGGAAGGGAATGCCGGAACCACTACTGTGTTGTCCGTGGGACGCGGTCCCCGAGAGTCGCAGGAGACGTGAATCCTGAATGCAGAGCACATGCAGGGGGAAGCTGTGCTGGGACTAGCTGTCCCTTAGGAGAGAGAAGCTCTCAGAGTTCTGCATTCACCGGAGTCTGTGAGAAGCAAAGGAGTCTCTGTTCCAGGAGGTGCGAGCAACGGGAGTGTGACCGGAGCTGTAAGACGCCGAAACGGTACCGGCGAAAGAAGAAGTTCAAGCAGCAGCATGTCCAATGGAAGCGAGCACAAGGAAAGACAGTGAGTTGGCCTTCGCTAGGTAACCCCGCGGCGCTGCGCAATAGACCACTGGCTCAAAGCAACCCCTTTGAATACCAAAGTATTGAACTAAAGCAATTTTGGCATAACTTTCATGTTGGGAGAGTCAAAAAATATTATAACCACCATTGCCAAAGTAAAGAGGGAGCTATATTGGAACAAAGTTAACGTAACCACCATTGCCAAAGTAAAGAGGGGGAAATATTGGAACAAAGTGAATGTAATCTACAAGAAGGGAGATTACTTGAAAGGGAAGATAACTACCAGAACTGCCTAAGCCAAAGAAAGGCAATTATAAATAAAAGGGGATACTGCTTTCCTAAAGAGTTATACCTGAAACACTAACATTACCAGCAGTTAGGTGGTGGTGTAGAAAGATCCCAGAGGTGGCAGAGCCCTCCTTGTAGAAATCATCAAGGAGGCGAGGAACATAACCTGCATTGCATGTGGCAAAGATATCAATGATTTTCAAAGGGATTTATTGTTTGTTTTCCTTTGACTCCCAGCCCGTTGTGCTGGTCTGCCTGTAGAGTGCCCTGGCCTGGGGCTGTGGCCTTTGGTTGTTTCTGGCTTTTTTCCTTTCCCCACCCAGCCCTTTAGCAATTGGCTGAGGCAGTCAGGTGTCCCTTTGCCTCTGTCCTGGCGGCCATCTTTCCCTGCTTCCCTCTCCCTTCCTGAATGTAATCTGCAGCCTTCGAGCACAGAGACCACTTGGTCATCAGTCCTAGGTCCTGGCAGGTGCCATGTGAGGGCTTTACTTTGTTTCCAATACGGTTTTGGCTAGAATTTGGATCACTTAAGGAAGGATTTTTGAGTATATTGCAATAATTGTGTTTGGGCTAGTTGCTGATTTTCAGAGGGATTCTTTTATGTGCTAGTCTACCTGTAGAATGCCCTGGCCTGGTGCTGTAGTTCTTTGTTTGTTTCTGGGTTTCTTTCTTTCCTCGCCAACCCTTTAGCAATAGGCTGAGGCAGTCAGGTGTCCCTTTGCCACTGTCCTGGCAGCCAGCTTTCCCTGCTTCCCTCTTCCCTTTATGAATGTAATCTGCACCCTTCGGGCATACAGACCAATTGGCCACCCCTCCTAGGGCCTGGCAGGTTCCTTGTGAAGGCTTACCTTTGATTCCAATCCAATTTGTGGGCTAGAATTTGGGTGCCTTCTGGAGGGATTTGTGAGTATATTGCAATTGTTTTCTTTTTTTTGTCTAGTTGCGGATTTTCAGAGGGATTTATTTGTTGTTTCCCTTTGACCCCCAAACCGTTTTAGGCTGCTCTGCCTGTAGAGTGCCCTGACTTGGTGCTGTAGTCCTTTGTTTCTGGCTCTTTTCCTTTCTCCACCCAGCCATTTAGCAATTGGCTGAGGCAGTCAGGTCCTCTTGGTGCAGTAGCCCCGTCCCAGCTGGGACCCCGACCTGCTTCCTTGTTCCTCCAGCCACCTGCCTCCCACCCTGCCGCCGAGCCGTGATTGGCCTCAGTAACTCTTTCTGAGAACAAACCCAGGGCAGCCCTTGCCCGGGAAACCCACTGCTAAGGGCAGCTCCTGAAGAAAAAGCGCCAGTCTGTGTTTGCCTATGTTCACCTGGTAAGCGTGTTGTCATCAGCCAGGAGCGACTGATAAGGTAAGTGTGGTGTGAGCTGGGAGTACAGCCATTAATTTACTCCATTACAACCCCACCACTCTTATTACCTATTATAAATATAGCCTATCCGTCTAATGTAGTAATATTTCGCATTTTTCCTAATTGTGTACGGTAGCCTCACCTCGCTTAAAACCCAGCTGTGTTAGTCAGCCATATCTTACACTTACCCAATTTTGTGTAAAACCTCAACTCTCCTATTAATATCGTATGCCTACATGCAGTTAGCCAAATTGCACCAGCTAACAAAATCCTGCTTTTAGCCGAATTGTGCCAGGTAGCAATTCTCTCCTGTTAGCCCAATTGTGTCATGTAGCCACATTCTGCATTTAGCAATGGCAAGGACCACCCACGAGTCTCAATTAAGATAGAATTGTGAAAATTAGTCACACGACACACTTAGATGCATTGTGAAGTTTACCAAAGTGGCACACTTAGATGCATTGTGAAGTTTAGCCACACAGCACTTTTAGATAGATTTTTGAAGATTAGCCATGCAGCAGTTTTAGATACATGTGTTGAAGATTAGCTATGACGCATATTTAGATAGAATTGTGAAAATTAGCCACGTGTCACACTTAGATAGAATGTGAAGTTTAGCCATGCAGCACATTTAGATAGGTCTGTGAAGATTAGCCATTCAGCACTGCCATTCGTCACATTTAGATAGACTGTGAAATTAACCACCCGGATCACTATATAGAATTGTGTAGATTAGCCATGTAGAAGAACTAAGAGAGTAGCCAATGTACTAACTTCCCACCCCTGTTCCTCTAACACACCACCAAACACTACACAGTCACAGGTCTAGCCAACCTATACACTAAGATACACCCAACACAAGTAACACAAGCTTAAAACAACAAACCTGGACACTGGACCTTATCCACACAGAAACAACAAACCAGTGCGCACAACCAGAAATACCATCCAATCTACACATAAAACACACAGACGCACTCCTACATAGCCAACAGTCACATAGAAACAGCCCAGGCATTGGACCATCCCCGCACAGATACAACGAGCCAGTGCATGCAACTAACTATACGCAAGCCAATATATAATACATAAAGATGCCAGTTGCTCCTGGTTATGTACGTAGCCTATAACGCTCCACTCACTAACCAACGCTGTCTTCTTTCTTGCAGAGCCACATAAGCGCCTGCAGAATACCCTTGGGTGGTAGCAGTGCATTGTATAAATCAACATAACATAGCATAACAATTCCACTCGGGTGTCTGAGATACTTCTAATTGCCTCTCAGGTAATAATTCCCTCCTGGTTTTCAGTTGTTTAATGGGATCCCCTGTCCCCTCCCCAGTTTTGCATACCAAAGCCTCTTGCATCCCCTTCACAATGTGTTTTAAACCATCCAATTCACAACGAAGCACCTCAAGCCCATCTTTCATCTCATTAACAATGGAGCGTAATTGGTTACACCCTCCACACCATGTGGCTTCAAACTGCCGAGTGGTTAACATCTCACAAATCCTTTCTCCCCCAATGTGTGTCCCCTCTCGTCCCACAGCATTAATGTCCTCTAACTCAGTCAGGGGGCTAAACCGATTCACAGTTGGAATGTTCAAAACCAGTTCTGGAGAAAAAGTAAGGAGATCCAGGGCCTCCATGAAGCTCACGCAACCTACCATAGATCGGCTATCTGATGTTTTCATAATACCTTTTACCACCACATTGGATAGAAGGGTTAGCCACTTCATAAATGGGGAGGAGTTTACCCACATTCGCTAATACTGGAGGTGGAAGCTTATCCTTCTTTAAATTCTCTATAGCTTGTTTTCGTATTTTAAGTGTGTGAAACCTGGGTTTTGGGAGTCGGCCCTATTGGGGTCCTTAGGTCACTAGTGGGTGGAGATATTCCAATCTTTGTCAACTCCCCATTGATTGCAGCAGCACAGTTTGACATCAGGTGCCTACCCTTTCTCCCTTTACCTAGTTTATTATGCGTAGGTTTGCCTGACATGGGAGGGGGCTCAATATCATATAGCAAGGTAGCAATTTAAGCATTATCTTAGCCTCCTCAATACACATGGCACTTTTTTTATTAGCCTGGGCATTAGGTGGTGACTTAGTTGCCTTTCTCTTGGCCGTGAAAAAAGACCTTGATGGGAAAAGAATAAAACAAACCGAAGTGGGCGCGAGCGGTCGGCAGCGGTGCTCATTTATTTTTTATTTTTAAGTTTCACCGTTCCTATACTTTTATTTTAAAAAGAAACCGTTCTCAGGTTGGTTTTGTTTTAAAATAAAAGTGTAGGAAGAAGTTGAAGCTTGCACTTCCCATAAAGAGCAGGTGTGTTTGTTTGGGAGTTTGGATTGTGTGTCGGAGGGGGTGTGGTAATGGTAAAGTTGTTCGAATATTTAAGTAAACCTTTTAAAATAAGAATCAGAAAAAATCAGAAAAAAACGTTAGTAGCCTCAGAAAACAATAAAGCAGCAATAAAACAGCAGCTCCCATAAGGCGCTTATCCAATGGCCCATCTGCTTTAAATAAGTATACAAATAACAAACAGGGGGAGGAAGGCTGTTGTAAAACCTGTGGTGTTTCTGAGTGCAGATCAGATATCCTGTGTGCCAATCTGCTTTCTATGAGTTTGGCGGAGAAACCTTGAATTATGCAATCCATAGAGAAGAAGCCCAACTTTTGACATACTACAGTGCTTTGGGTCTAGTTAGTAGCTGATGTGGGAGAGTTGACAGAGCTGACCAGCAGAGCTCAGTTTCTCTAGAAGAGAGATGTCTGCTGTCTAAAGGAAGTTCGGTACTTGATGCAACTCAGCCATTTCTCTCACTCTTGACAGACAGAATGCAGTAGCCAGTAATTTTAACAAATAAAAAACAGAGAATTACTTTGATAACGAAACAATAAGAACGAAAAAAGATCAATTTAAAAATATATATATCTGGGGTGGGCTAAGGGGTTATGGTGGGTTTAAAAGCACAGGGAAACAGGATGATTAGGGGGGAACCCCTAAAATATGATATTTTTTCGTTATAAAAGTTTTGTTGTAAAATGTACTTTGGGAAAATCACATAGAACCACAGAATACGTAGGGGACCTGTGGTCCTTTCAACTCTACCTGTCAGCTGCACTGAACCTTGCTTCTTCACAAACAACATGTGTTATTTAGAAGATGTTCAACAGTGAGCTCTTCTTCATAACACATATGTACAATTAACCATCAAGCACATGTTCTACCTACCCCATCTTCAAGGCATCATTCATTTACTTCAACATCGTCAACAGCCTCAAACAATTGCCCTCATCCTACCAGTGTCAATGTGCTGGACTGTCCTTGTGGCTAGGGCCAGAAGGATGTGCAAATGGATAGTTCTCCTCTGGTAAGTCCTAATGGGCTAAAGCGTGATTGATTTTATACCCTCCTGAGTGGGTACCTTCTAACAGAAAAGGCCATTCATGCCATGTGCTGTCCCAGTAGAGGGGCGCTCACATTTTTGCATCGTTTTCAATGTCTTGGGGATTCACTCTAGAACACTGAAGTTACCCAACAAGGCAGGTACACATGTCTGGGGTTGCTGTTGGTATTCTTGTTCGGTGAAGAACTGCCTAGGGCTTCAGTGCAGGACTGTCCTTGTGGAAGGGACCCCAGTAATACGGAAACAGACGGCATGACCGAAGGCCCTTTGTATTGGGCGCCTGAGCATAGAGCAGGACATTCATGCTATGTTCGTTCCCAGTAAGGTGCGCTCAGGTTTTGCCTGAATATGGGAATGTGTGCAGCATCGTGACAACTAGGCAGATACAGATTGCCCATTATCACAGCATTGTGAAAACATTGCAGATATGTGCATTACTGTATCTTTTCATGAACTTGGCAAATGTGTCACAATGTTGTGCTATGGAAATTGACCATGTGCCCATTTCTGCAATACTGTGGAAATTGAACAAATTGTTTGCATTTTTGCAGCCTTGTGGAAACTAGGCATATACACACATGAATTATGCCCCCTTTCAGGTTTGGGCGACACATTTTCAAAACCTGAAAGGGAGCGTAATCAACCGGGGAATATGAACGTAAGTGTAATATTGTAAACAGTAGCGAGGCATAATGGAAAATGGTGACATATTCTGTGTGTTATATATGCAAACAGACAAGGTACACTGTCTAAAGAAATCCGAGTAGAAAGAGGAGTGAAGCAAGGCTGCCCCTTGGCGCCGGCCTTATTTGTGGCTTTCCTAGGGGACTTTAAAGATTCGGAAATAGCTGTCCACTGCTTTCCCCAAAAAATAGGCAACACCAAGGTATCACATATTTTATATGCAGATGACGTGATACTTCTTGACCAGACGCCGGTAGGCCTCCAGCGACAGCTGGACAACCTGGCCAATCACATGGCAGCCAACAATCTTTCTATTAACAACACCAAGACCAAAATCATGATTTTTTTCAAAAACCAACAGATACGCAAAACGCCAAAAGCTTGGTCAGTAAATACTACTCAAATTGAAGTTGTCCAGCATTTCAAGAACCTGGGAGTCATCATTGATGGATCATCACAGGAGTTCAAAATGCAACAATACCTTTGGGACAAAGCGAAAAACCTGACCTCTCAAATGAGGGTGATTGACCGAAAGTTCGGTACATTTTCGATGTTGCCAGCTATCAACTTTTACAAAGGCAAAATAGTACCATCACTCACATATGGTATGGATGCAACTTTGCCGAAACTTTGTTTGGCAGAAATTGGAAGGACACATCTGGAAAACGGTTTTGGGTCTGCCTAACTCAATACCAATATCGGCGGTGAGAAGAGAGCTGGGACTGCTGTCTTTGGAAGCAACTGTCAGTGTGTCTTCAATGTCACTCTACAGGAAGACACTGGGCCTCATTACAACTCAGGCGTTAAGGGTTAACGCCGTCGTTAACCCTTAACGCCTGAATCCAATTTTAACGGCTGCTTTTAAACCGCGTTGGTGCTAATTGGGGCAAAAATGGGAATGGGGAAGGGTAAATGGGAAATGGGGATTTACCGCCCCACTCACCTTGGAACGGGGCGGTAAATCCGCCATCCACCATGGTGTAAACGTAGTTTACACCATGGTGGTAAAGTTGGTGTACTTACCGCCTGGGTCGTAATGACCCCAACTGATACAAGATGGTCTCCCAATCTTTAACATTATTGACAACGAGCTCACATCTTCTAAATGCAAAGCTGTTCGTAATTGGATTGACCAACAAAAAAACAAATTGGAAAGCCTAGCCGCACCGCAGAGGATCTGATAGTCAATCCACAAAGAGTGATTCAAAAGCTCAAAAATGAAGACTGGATAACTACAGTTGAAAAAGCAGTGGCGATCAAATTCTTGAAACATTTATCTCCAACATACAATAAACTAAAAAGCCCCTTGGCTTACTGCATAACATTTCCGGACAAAAAGCTCAGCAAAACATTCTTAAGAGTGCAGCTCAATCTACTACACACAAGAGAGATCCTAGCGATAAGAAGACAAGCAAAGACGACAACCTGCAGACTGTGTAAAACTCCGGACAATAAAGAGACAGTCCGCCATCTGCTGTTAAACTGTCCTACCTTAAATGAAGAGCGCACAGCCTTCTTAGCACCTCTGTGGGTTAATTCAGTGCTTGTAGAAGAAGACACATGGTGGTCACGCCTGATCTCGGGTGAAAAAGCCAGATGGTTGGTGGCAACAGCGAAACTAATGGAAGCAGCTTTTGCGAAAATAAACTCCACCAAGACAATCAAACAATAGCTCACAATCCATCCCTTAGCTACAGCTAATCTGCAGTTTTGTCTGCATAGACGCTCGCTTAGCTTCTAAGCAGAAAACACTCTCTAGGCTCGGCAAGTCTACAGCGATTCTCTGTGCCCGATAAGTACGCAACTAAAACGTGTAATTATGTGATGCATCTGTTCATCGGAAGAATGATTTTAAAGGGATGGTCTAGTAAAAATTTGTATTTAAAAAATAGATAGGCAACATAAAAAAAAAATACTAGCATTCCCCGTTTTAAAACTTCCTATGTAAAATTTTGAGCTATTCAAGCTCAAAATTTGCAAAAGCAAGCACATGGGCGCATCCATTTTGTGAAATGGAGGCCCTCCTGTGCTGGCTTTTGCTTTTGCGGCACTAATGAAGGAAAAGCCAGCCAGCTGTAGTAAACAAAAGCTACCGCTGGGTGGCTTTCCCTTCATTAGTGCTGTAGGCGGAGGACGGGGACCGGAGACCAGAGCAGGAAAGCTGCAGCTGAATCTCGGTAAGTGCTATTTATTTTTTTTTATAAATAAGCACTAGTTGCGGTTTTTTTCTAAGTTTTCCGGGCTGGAGGAGCCCGGAAAACTTAGAAATAAAACCGCAGCTTTAAAAACGTTGTATTTATGTTTGCGGTTATGTTTACATGCCGCGTAGTGTTTCTACCTACAGCTGATTTCCAGTGGGGAGCCCGAGAGCCCCAAATGGGAAAGCAGATTCAGGCAGAAACAACGCGGTTGTTTTCCGCAATGCCGCGTTGTTTCTGCCTGAATCTGCTTTCCCATTTGGGGCTCTCGGGGAGCCCGAGAACCCCAAATAGGAAAGCAGATTCAGGCAGAAACAACGCGGTTGTGTTGGAAAACGCTGCGGTTTTTCTTTCCGAGTTTCTCAGGCTCCTCCGAGCCGAAGGAGCCGGAGAAACTTGGAAAGAAAAATTGCAGCGTTTTCCAACACAATAACGTTGTATTTATGTTTGCGGTCGCTTCAAAAGCGACCGCAAACACAAATACAACGTTTTTAAAGCTGCGGTTTTATTTCTAAGTTTTCCGGGCTCCTCCAGCCCGGAAAACTTAGAAAAAAAACGCAACTAGTGCTTATTTATAAAAAAAAATAAATAGCACTTACCGAGATTCAGCTGCAGCTTTCCTGCTCTGGTCTCCGGTCCCCGTCCTCCGCCTACAGCACTAATGAAGGGAAAGCCACCCAGCGGTAGATTTTGTTTACTACAGCTGGCTGGCTTTTCCTTCATTAGTGCCGCAAAAGCAAAAGCCAGCACAGAAGGGCCTCCATTTCACAAAATGGATGCGCCCATGTGCTTGCTTTTGCGAATTTTGAGCTTGAATAGCTCAAAATTTTACATAGGAAGTTTTAAAACGGAGAATGCTAGTATTATTTTTTTATGTTGCCTATCTATTTTTTAAATAACATTTTTTACTAGACCATCCCTTTAACTCAGCTTTTGTCACCTTGTAAAAATCAATTTCCTTTTGATTATACACAAGTAAATAAAACATTTTTTAAAATAAGTGTGACATTAGGAATTCAACAATGCCATTGCAACGTGTGCTAACCGAAGCACTATCGGCTTTGCATACATAACTCTGCCTTGCAGGAGCATTATACAAAATTCAGTATGTGCCAGTGGAGCATCATAGGAAAATGCAAGGTGGATTGTTTATGGGCACTGTGCTCAGTGAAAAAGTGCATAGCTCTTGAGTCAAGTAACCCTCATTTGGTGGTTCCAGAGTTTGTCCGATCCTCATTTATTTAGTAAGAAAATTACTCTTTGCAGCTGTGGCACCACAAAATGCACTTCCATTCCATTACATCGACCAGGGGGAGTTGGCAGCCACTCCAACAGTTCCATAGGCAGCAGGTTAGCGAGCTATGATGTCTTTTGGGTAACTTCTCATACACCCTTGATGAAACAATAACTCAGGGGTAGGCAGGACGGAATACTACTAAGGTGCAGAGTGTTCGAACATATCAAGAGTTAGTGGCCGTGGTAAGAGTGCAACAAAAGGAAATCGGGAGCAGGGGTCAAGTCGAGTAAACACACACATTTTCAGGGGGTAAGTGGGACTTTTTCTGCCCTCCCTAACTAAAATGAAAAACATTGAACGTCCTCTTTGAATTTAAGCCAACCTCTGGGATCAAAATGCAGTCGTCAGGTTTGCGGGCTGGACACTTCACCACTGCACTATATAACATGAAGAAAAACAACAAACTAAAGGTGAAATGTCCAGTACTGCAAATAACAGGGAAAACATTTGTATCGGTTCTTGTAGTTTAAAACATGCACACCGTTTAACGTTTTCAAAAACACTATTAGAAGACAATATCCTCTCTTGGCTTCGTATGTGTTGATTTTATGAAAGGCAAATGCCATTCGTCCTGTGCAATTTGGGTGATTATGCAAAGGCAATTTAATTAAATGTTCATATTTCAACTTGATATGCTAATTTCTGGCACTGTCACATCCCTTTGCGTTTGTTGATGAGTCCCCCAATTTAAATTTTTAGGACTTGCCCCCTGATCGGCAGACTTGGGGGGTGGCGGGCCCTAGACAAAATGTCCATTGAAGGAAGCATTCACCTGATGGGGAATACCTGGCATAATCAAAATCAGACATCACAGCTGAACTGCCCAACACTACATGAGAAATGATTGGCAAATATGTTGTGGCCATGAAGGCTGAAGTTCCCAGAAATTAAAGTTCAATTCTGAGTTCCATTGTTTCAGCAAATCAAATCATACTACCCACACTCAAGTCTCCAGAAAGTCACACTCCTGGAAGGATAACTGTATATAAATTCTAAGAATTGCTAGAACATACAAGAAAGCCCTGGATGGCACGGCCCCAATCATTCCCCCAGGTCCTGGCACAATCTAAGTGTTGACAAAAAAGCTTGAAATGGCAAAAATTGGAAGCAAGAAAACTATGGCCAAGTAAAGAACAAAAGAAACATCATTATTTTCAACATCCCTATAATAAGGAAGCATGAGCCAGGCCCTACTCTCCATAACAAAAGGATCAAAGAAGACGAAGGTCAAAGAGTGACAAAGGACCTGACTGCGATCTCTATGCAAAATAAGAAAAGTGTCATTCCGTGATGTAATGAAAGTTTCCTTATTTGCTCCATATGTTGTGCCCATATTTATATAGAAACAGAATATGGAGCAAATAAAAAAGTGTTATCCCATCACGGAATCAGCTGTAGGTAGAAACACTACGCGGCATGTAAACATAACCGCAAACACAAATACAACGTTTTTAAAGCTGCGGTTTTATTTCTAAGTTTTCCGGGCTCCTCCAGCCCGGAAAACTTAGAAAAAAACCGCAACTAGTGCTTATTTATAAAAAAAAATAAATAGCACTTACCGAGATTCAGCTGCAGCTTTCCTGCTCTGGTCTCCGGTCCCCGTCCTCCGCCTACAGCACTAATGAAGGGAAAGCCACCCAGCGGTAGATTTTGTTTACTACAGCTGGCTGGCTTTTCCTTCATTAGTGCCGCAAAAGCAAAAGCCAGCACAGAAGGGCCTCCATTTCACAAAATGGATGCGCCCATGTGCTTGCTTTTGCGAATTTTGAGCTTGAATAGCTCAAAATTTTACATAGGAAGTTTTAAAACGGAGAATGCTAGTATTATTTTTTTATGTTGCCTATCTATTTTTTAAATAACATTTTTTACTAGACCATCCCTTTAACTCAGCTTTTGTCACCTTGTAAAAATCAATTTCCTTTTGATTATACACGAGTAAATAAAACATTTTTTAAAATAAGTGTGACATTAGGAATTCAACAATGCCACTGCAACGTGTGCTAACCGAAGCACTATCGGCTTTGCATACATAACTCTGCCTTGCAGGAGCATTATACAAAATTCAGTATGTGCCAGTGGAGCATCATAGGAAAATGCAAGGTGGATTGTTTATGGGCACTGTGCTCAGTGAAAAAGTGCATAGCTCTTGAGTCAAGTAACCCTCATTTGGTGGTTCCAGAGTTTGTCCGATCCTCATTTATTTAGTAAGAAAATTACTCTTTGCAGCTGTGGCACCACAAAATGCACTTCCATTCCATTACATCGACCAGGGGGAGTTGGCAGCCACTCCAACAGTTCCATAGGCAGCAGGTTAGCGAGCTATGATGTCTTTTGGGTAACTTCTCATACACCCTTGATGAAACAATAACTCAGGGGTAGGCAGGACGGAATACTACTAAGGTGCAGAGTGTTCGAACATATCAAGAGTTAGTGGCCGTGGTAAGAGTGCAACAAAAGGAAATCGGGAGCAGGGGTCAAGTCGAGTAAACACACACATTTTCAGGGGGTAAGTGGGACTTTTTCTGCCCTCCCTAACTAAAATGAAAAACATTGAACGTCCTCTTTGAATTTAAGCCAACCTCTGGGATCAAAATGCAGTCGTCAGGTTTGCGGGCTGGACACTTCACCACTGCACTATATAACATGAAGAAAAACAACAAACTAAAGGTGAAATGTCCAGTACTGCAAATAACAGGGAAAACATTTGTATCGGTTCTTGTAGTTTAAAACATGCACACCGTTTAACGTTTTCAAAAACACTATTAGAAGACAATATCCTCTCTTGGCTTCGTATGTGTTGATTTTATGAAAGGCAAATGCCATTCGTCCTGTGCAATTTGGGTGATTATGCAAAGGCAATTTAATTAAATGTTCATATTTCAACTTGATATGCTAATTTCTGGCACTGTCACATCCCTTTGCGTTTGTTGATGAGTCCCCCAATTTAAATTTTTAGGACTTGCCCCCTGATCGGCAGACTTGGGGGGTGGCGGGCCCTAGACAAAATGTCCATTGAAGGAAGCATTCACCTGATGGGGAATACCTGGCATAATCAAAATCAGACATCACAGCTGAACTGCCCAACACTACATGAGAAATGATTGGCAAATATGTTGTGGCCATGAAGGCTGAAGTTCCCAGAAATTAAAGTTCAATTCTGAGTTCCATTGTTTCAGCAAATCAAATCATACTACCCACACTCAAGTCTCCAGAAAGTCACACTCCTGGAAGGATAACTGTATATAAATTCTAAGAATTGCTAGAACATACAAGAAAGCCCTGGATGGCACGGCCCCAATCATTCCCCCAGGTCCTGGCACAATCTAAGTGTTGACAAAAAAGCTTGAAATGGCAAAAATTGGAAGCAAGAAAACTATGGCCAAGTAAAGAACAAAAGAAACATCATTATTTTCAACATCCCTATAATAAGGAAGCATGAGCCAGGCCCTACTCTCCATAACAAAAGGATCAAAGAAGACGAAGGTCAAAGAGTGACAAAGGACCTGACTGCGATCTCTATGCAAAATAAGAAAAGTGTCATTCCGTGATGTAATGAAAGTTTCCTTATTTGCTCCATATGTTGTGCCCATATTTATATAGAAACAGAATATGGAGCAAATAAAAAAGTGTTATCCCATCACGGAATGACACTTTTCTTAATTTGCATGGAGCTCAGAATCAGGCCCTTAGTAATTTAAAAAGACTCAGAAGAAGTCTCAAATGGAACAAACGAAGTGACTGCATCATCATAGCTTCTGGGGAGAGCAAGCAGCCAGAGTACCTTCAGAGGACTGATCAACTGAGAAAGAAAGTCTCCACCCTTGGGATTATACTGGATCCCACCCTCACCCCCCTACTACAACGAGGTAGTCATTATGGCTACCAAAAGTCCAAATGGACCCCCTCAGTTCTTTTCATAGTATTTCAATGTTGCCTGTTTATTCCCCATGGATTCATTCTACATAACACTGGATCCTTTACTTTGCTGCCATCATTCCTTCTATCTTTGCCTTTGAGCAAGCACATTTCATCTATCGTTGCCGTCAATATTAAAGTGCCTCTATTTTCCTTGTTACAGGTTTGTTTTACTGATATATTTGATTTGCATATACCTTCCTATGTTGGATGCACTGAAGGCCGAGGCCGAAGTGGGTTCAGTATAAACCTCTGCTTTAAACGTACACAATAGCATTGGCCATTTTAATGCATTTTGATTGTGCACGACTTGAAATGTTTGTTAATGCTTTGCACACGCTGTTACAACATTTTCAGTGCGAAAACACCCCTACTTTACCCCACCCGATCTCAGTTCCTCATGCGCAAAATAAGGATGATGTGTCCGCTCTACTCAGCCAATGGTTCTGGCAAAAATGACTCCCAAGTATTTTGGGGGCAGTAGTGCTTGGGAGATATAATCGTCTGGGGGTTTGCAGTATGAGGAGCATGAATGGGTGGCGAAGATGTGAGTCTGTTGGATATGCACAGGGATGGGATGTGCAAGGTTAGGGGCATAAAGGACTCAGGAACATGGTTGGGTCATGCAAGACCAGATGTATGTCAGCACTGGGAGTATTGGAGGAAGGGCTGGTCATGAAGGGCAGGTGGGGCATGCAGGGTTTGGTAATGAGGGTCATGCAGAGCTGCAGTTGCTTAAAGGGTGAGTGTGGAAGCAGTGTTGAGGCTAGCGACCTGAGCATTAGAGACTCTCAGATCCAGATGACCTCTGAGGCGGGGCCGGGGCGGGGGGGGGGGGTTGGGGGGGTTGGCGTATCTGAGGCTAGGGGTCTGAGGATTGAAGCAACAGAGAATTTGAGGCTTGCAGAGTCTATGTTATGCCTGGTCATGTTTGGCTGGGGGCATTTAAGGCTGCACCTTCTGTTGCCTTCTCTTATTTAGAAATTAGATCAAATGAAGGTATTGCCTACTGCCATCCAACCAGAGCTGTAGCCAGGATTGTCTGATAAGTGGGACCTGAAGCTGATCTAGTTGGGCTCACTGCAGTGACATTAACATCTGTAAATGCACACACAGTGCTGCTGAGTGGGCATTTGCAGATTTTGGGTGGGCCTTGCCCACTCAGGCCCTACCCTGTCTATGCCTCTGTCATCCACCCCTATTTCCAAACATAAAACAGACTCCTCACGTATAAACATATTGGTAATAGTTCTGATCCAGTTAAAAAGAATTGTGGCGGATTCACCATATTTTTTTGCCCTAACACGACAAAGACATGTCACTGCCTTGCTTACACCTACATTAAATGTGTAAATGACATATGTGAAAGGCACCAGATTCTCTCAAGGAGAAAGGAGCGCAAATCACTCAAATTTCGATAAACATTTGCAATCTAACTATGCAAACCATTAGACTGCTTCACAAAGGTTTTTGGAAACTGGAGTAAGTTGCACTCCTGTTCGTTTGGTGAATTGGGTATATCTTACATGTGTGTGTGAATTACGCATCCCTGGGTGGACATAGGTTGTACTGTTCATTTGTGAATTTACCTTTATGCCTTTAGGTAGGAAATAACGTTTGACCAGGTGTATACAGTCTGATTATAGGGTCTCTGATATGGTTGTTTAGCAAATGCTTTTAGCTGATAATGGTGTTATTTCTGATTTTCTTCTTTGTCTTGAACTATGGCACTCAATCATATATATTTTGAAGCACACGATTTTAATATCTGAAAAGGGATGAAAACGATCTGGATCAAGGCGGCTTATGCATGAATAGCAAACTGTGTACCTTGTCAAAAGAGCCAGATCGCCAAAGCCCTCTGGTTGGTACACCTCTCAGACCTAAACTACAGGTTCCTAGGAACCAAAGATTGGTGGCCCTCACGGAGAAGGATCCTTACTCCATAATTATTTTATGCACTTATTACTTTTCATTGATCACGCTCCTTATCTAGCAGTGAGTGTAGGTGTCTTGGAGGAGGTATGGATCATTGGTATGTGTTATGCTCCAACTTTGGGAGAAGATCTGGTGTGCCTTACAGCCTCATTACAGTTTTGCCTGTCTGGTAAAATTGCCTGTATAATTGCGGGTAATTCCAGCACCAGCAATTTTACTGGACCACCAAAATACAAGTTTGCCGGTGAGGCACTGATTTACCTCCAGCAAATAAATGCCGGAATTACCGGCACAGGTATTACCCACCTGAAGAAATACTGTGTAGGTATTGGTTGGCGAGGAAGAAGAATTAGTAAGGAGTTTCTAGGCACCCCCAAACTAATGCAGAGAGTATTTGTGACAGAGATTTAGTGGCAAGGATCTCAATGGGGCTAACTTAAACCAACTACCAGAGTCATGTATCTCAAAACAAGATCAATGTCTGTGGGTCATGGAATCTTTGTGAGTAACATTGGTAGACTGCAGGACTGCTGTGGCTGAATAAAAGAAGTTGCAAAGATGCTTCTGTTGGAAAGCGGGGGCGATTGTCAACAGGCACCAAAGAGGTTCTGGATGAGGCAGAGACCTGTGAGTGTGTTGTAGGTATCTGGGAAGGTTATAGGAGGGAGGGGGATGTTTATAGAAGCCGCCTTATGGTTAGATGAACAAGTTACTTCTTACCTGGTAACGTTCTTTCGATGGGATGTTCCTCCGACGTATTCCTTATCTATGATATTTGTATCTCCAGCTTGCTGGCCTCGGAAAAAAAATTTCCCAGTAGAGGGCGCTGTGCGTCGACGTCTGTCGAGTAGGTGTTCCTCGACAGCCACCGTCATCATGCCTATAAATGGCCACGCGCAGCGTCCGTTGCTCAGTTCCGTTTTGTAGAGTAAGGTAGTTATTGCATGAATGGTTACTACCCTTGAAGGAGCGTAAGCTGCAACCACAAGGGAAATGTTACTGCGGGGATGGATGGGAGGGGCGATAAGGACTACGTCGGTGGAACATCCCATCGAAAGAACGTTACCAGGTAAGAAGTAACTTGTTCTTCGAAGGGATTGTGTCCTCCGACGTATTCCTTATCTATGATAGACTCCCATAGCAGTGGTATGTGATTGGAGGCGGGAGTAAGAGATGCCATATTACTCTTTAAGAATGAACAGAGTGTAGCACAGCTTTGCAAAATCTAGTCTCTTGACTAGAGGAGGAATCCAGGCTATAAAATTTGGTAATGGTATGTGCGGACGACCATGTGGCAGCTGCACATATGTCTCTAATTGGTACCCCTCTTTGAAGAGCTGAGGAGGCTGCGATACCCCTGGTCGAATGAGCCCTTAGATTTTGAGGGGGCTCTTTCCCTGCCAGTTTGTAGCATTCCAGAACGGCTAAAATAATCCATCTGGAGATGGTTTGTTTGGTTATTGGTACTCCCAACTTATGTCCTGCGTAACCTACAAAGAGTTGGTCTGCTTGTCTAATTTTAGCAAGTCTACTGATATAAAAACTCAAGGCTCGCTTAGGGTCCAGCCTGTGTAGTCTCTCTTCCTCTTTCCCCGGATGGGGAGGAGGATAGAATGAAGGTAAAGTCATCTTCTGAGTAATGTGAAATTCAGAAACTACCTTTGGGAGGAAGTTAGGCTTCACCTGTAGAACGACTTTGTCCTTGTGAAAAATTGTATGAGGAGGTTTACAAGATAGGGCTTGTATCTCGCTAACCCTTCTAGCAGATGTTAATGCTACCAATAAAACAGTTTTGAGGGTGAGAAACTTCAATGAACAAGAGTGGAGTGGTTCAAAAGGAGCACCCTTTAGGAAGTTTAAAACTAGATTTAAGTCCCATAAGGGAACTTGGAATGGTCTTGGAGGGTAAACATTAGTTAGACTTTTCAGGTATTGTATTACCAATGGAATTTTGAAATATGATGGCTCCTCTGCAGTGCGCTTAAAGATCGATAGCGCTGCGAGATAGCCCTTAATAGTGCCAACTTGAAGGCCTGAATTTGCCAAATAAAGTAAGAAGGATAACACCGCAGGTGTACCACATGAAAAGGGTTCGATATTCTTTTCTCTGCACCAGCTGCAAAATGTATTCCAACGGCAGCGGTATAGAGTTTTAGTTGCTGGCCTTCAGGCCGAAAGCAACACCTCCATGACGTCATCTGGAAGGTCCCAATCCTTGTACCTCAACCTTTCAGATACCAAGCGTGAAGGTTGAGGGTCTTGATGGCTGGATGGAGAACCTGACCTCTCTTCTGTGAGAGAAGATCCTCTCTGTACGGTAGACGAATTGGAGGGCAGATGGACATGTCCAGAAGGTCCAGGTACCACGTCCTCCTGGCCCAATCCGGGGCAATTAGGATCATGGTCTTCCGAAACCTTCTCAACCTCCTGATCATTTGAGGAATGATAGGGACTGGAGGAAACGCGTACAGAAGTGGGAACTCCCAGTCCACTACGAACGCGTCTCCTAGAGCTCCTCTCGGGGGAAATTCCCTTGAGCAAAATCTGTCGCACTTCCTGTTGATACTGGTGGCGAACAGATCCACTTGAGGGGTTCCCCAAAGGGCAAAGATCTCTTGAAGGACTTCCTGAGCTATCTCCCACTCGTGGGAGACTGTGTTCTGCCTGCTCAGAGCGTCCGCTGTCAAGTTCTTCTCTCCGGCTAGATGAATTGCCGATAGAGATATTCCTTCCTGAATTGGCCAAAACCAGAGCTGCATCGCCTCTCTGCACAGTGGCAGTGACCCTACGCCTCCTCTTTTGTTGAGGTAATGCATGGCCACTGTATTGTCCGTCATTATCAGGACGTTTCTCCCCCGTACAGATGGCAGAAAAGCCTTCAGTGCCAGTCTGATGGCTCTCAGCTCCAACAGGTTGATGTGTAGTCTGGACTCCGATGGAGACCAACGACCGCTGATGGTCAGGTCGTTGGCATGGGCTCCCCACCCCGTGAGTGAGGCGTCTGTGACTACAGTTATCTCCATCCATGGTTGCCAAAACAGTTCTCCTTTCAAGATGTTCTCTGGAGAGGCCCACCATTGAAGGTCGTGGGCTACCTTGTCCGGAATCCGGAGGAGATCTGTCATCCTCCCTGAGAATTGTGACCACTGAGTCCTCAGTGCCACTGAAGGGATCTCATTCTCAGGCTAGCCTCCGGCACAAGGGATATGCAGGATGCCATGAGGCCTAGCAACCTCAAAAAGTCGTAGGCTGGGAGACGTTGGGCATTTTGAAACCTGGTGACCATCTGCAGAATATCTTGAGCCCTCACCTCTGGTAGCGAGGCTTTTCCCAGGGACGTGTCCAGGACTGCTCCAATGAACTGGAGTCTCTGTGATGGTATCATCTGTGACTTCTTTAAATTGAGGGAGAAGCCCAGCTTGTGAAGGAAGTGGCAGACATAATCTAGTTGGATCCGAGCTTGTTCCGAAGAAGCTGCTCTGATCAACCAATCGTCCAGGTAGGGGTAGACGTGAATCCCTTCCCTCCTTAGACTTGCAGCCACAACCGACATTAGCTTGGTGAAGGCCCTCGGGGCAGAGATCAGCCCAAATGGCAGAACTCGAAATTGATAATGAGAGTTGCCAATTGCGAACCTCAGGTACTTCCTGTGCTTGGGATGGATTGGCACATGGAAATAAGCATCCTGAAGGTCCAGAGATACCAACCAGTCCTGAAGCTGGAGGGCCTGAAGGATCTGAGAGAGAGTTACCATCTTGAACTTGTCCTTCCTGAGGAACTTGTTCAATTCTCGTAAGTCCAGGATGGGTCTCAGTCCTCCGTCTTTCTTTGGTATGAGAGAGTAGGGGGAATACCAGCCCTTGTTCCTGTCCGCTACAGGTACCGGTTCTATGGCACCTTTCTCTAGCAGGTCTACAATTTCCTGCAAGAGGAGCGGATCCGGCACTTTCAGCGAGTTGTTCCCCGGTGGATGGCTCTGAGGGATACGTAGAAAAGGCAGGCAGTAACCTTGGGCAACTGTCTCCAATGCCCAAGCATCTGACGTAATAGCCTGCCATTCCGTCAGATGGTGAGTTAACCTTCCCCCTACAGGTGTCTTGTGATGGGAGACCTCAGAGTGGTTTGGGAGCGGCTGATGCAGTTGCCGAAGGTAAAGCGGCTCCTGCTCCTGCTGATGCGGCTTTCTTTCCTTTACCCCGTCCACCACGGGTAAATTTTCCTTGGCCTCTTTGAGCCGGCCGTCCTCTGCCTCTTCCATATGAGGAATAATAGCGAAAGGACCTTCCTCTCCAAGAGGATGCTGAGGGACGAAAATTAGTTTGGCGGATTGCAGCTCCTAGTGACTTGGCTGCTGCTTTAGATGTTTGCAGTTTTTCCAAACTGTCATCCGCCTTTTTACCAAACAGGGATAGCCGTCAAAGGGCATATTTAAAAGTCTGGCCTGTACGTCAGAAGCAAAGCCGGACTTTCTCAACCACACATGCCTGCGGATTGTGGTACTGCCGCCATGGCCCTGCTGATACTGTCAGCAGAATCAATGCCAGTTTGAAGGGACTCACACATTGCATCTTTACCATCTCTGATGATATTTAAAAATGCGTCCCTTTCTTCTCCTTCCTGGAGGCAGCCAGCCACCGATGAAGCACACTCCCAAAGAGTGTGGCTGAACCTAGCGAGCGTACAAGTCGCATTAATAAATTTTAAAGCCATGCTACAGGCAGCGAAGACTTTCTTAGCCATGGCATCATATTTTTTATCATCCCTATCCTGTGGAGCAGTGGGGTATGCAGATGTACTGCCTGATGAAGTTGCAGCCTGGACCACCAGACTCTCTGGAGTAGGGTGTTTAGATAGGTATTCAGGGTCAGCAGCAGATACCCTACATTTCGCTGAAAACTTCTTGTTAACTGCAGGGACAACTTCAGGAGTTTCCCAGTTAGTTAAAATCTTCCTTTGTAAAGCAGAATGAAAGGGAACCACTGGATCCTCCTGTGGACCTTTATCCAGAATATCTGTGAGGTCATCCTGTTGAAAAACAGGTGAAGGCGCAGACCAACCCATGAACTCCATAATTCTTGACGTTAGGGTTCTATAAGGGGTTTCAGCATGTTCCCCTGGGTTTGGTTTGACAAATTCCACTTCTGGGGAAGTGCCTAGGCCACTTGCTTCCTGTAATGCATCCTGAAGGTCTTTCAACCTTCTTTCGTCAGAGGCAAAAGTCTCTGGTTCAGGTGATGTGGTCCTCTCTAGCCCAAAAGGCCTTTCTTGATCAGAATCTTCCCTTTCTTCATAAATTGAAGTTAAGGGGGGATGCTCTGGCCTGTGAAATGGTATAAAACCCATCTCTAAAGCAGAGGGAGCCATCATCAGTGGCCTTGAAAAGGTCGATGTCGTCGACGCCGATGTAAAAATCCTCGAAGGCGCCGACAAAGGCGTCGAGAAAACTGGAAGAGGCCTCGAAGAACTCGAGAGGATTGGAATCCTACTCGAGGATGTCGACGACGTTCTCGACATCGTGTCGGAGGCTCTCAGTGTAACCGTTGGCTGTGGAGTAGCCGTGGGTTTTCCTTTTATCGGCGTCGATGTCAGCTGACTTCGAGGGGGTCGAGGCCGCTTTCTCGAAGACGCTTTGCATCTTTTTTCTGAATTCCTCCCACTCAGCCTGAGAGCTGTATTTTGTGGGACAATTTACTCTTTCAGGGGAACTAGAAGACGACGACAAAGGAGATCTTGTACGTCTCTTTTTCGAGTGTCTAGACCTCGACGAGTGGTGGGAGCCACTTCGAGACCTAGACCGAGAATGCTTTCGACGGTGAGGAGACGAATGTCTTGAGTCTACCGTGGAAACTTTCGAGGAAGTTAAAACTGACTTACCTCTCTCGAGCTTCCCCTTACGCTCCTTCAAGGCTTTCGCCGTCATGGATAGGCATTCCTCACACTCTGAACACTGGTGTTCGATTCCCAGACACCACAAACAGATCCTGTGAGGATCCGTCAACGACATTTTCTTCCCATAGTCTCGGCATTTTTTGAAACCGGACCGAGGAGTCGTCGGGTCGGAGGAGGAAGCCATCGAGTACGAGTCAGTTTTCTCGAGGAAATATGAATATATTTCGACTGACGAACTGAGCAACGGTATTCCGAGGCACACGAAGTGCGGAAAAACAGAACTGAGCAACGGACACCGCGTGTGGCCATTTATAGGCATGATGACGTCAGCGTCGATACGGTGGCTGTCGAGGAACTCCTACTCGATGGACGTCCATGCACAGCGCCCTCTACTGGGAAAACATTTTTCCGAGGCCAGCAAGCTGGAGATACAAATATCATAGATAAGGAATACGTCGGAGGACACAATCCCTTCGAAATTATCATTTTAGGTATGTATTGCAATGAGAGTGAAACGCCATATTTGAAACTAGCTGCCATTTTGAAATCGAGGCCTAGTGCCACGCTGCAGCCTGGGCAGTAGGCCCAGGCCCAAAATACAGAGATAGGCGTATACATGCAGGGTCGGGTTGCAGCAGAGGCAGTAGAGAGAAAAACCTATCCCGCGGACAGTCACAAATCTCTCATTGTTTCATACTATTGACATTCGTATCCCAGAAGGAATGCGCCCTGCAAGGCCATCAGGGGGCCGAGAGCTCCCTGTGAAAAGTTATCCCACGAGAAGGAGAGCACGAGCCTCCGACCTTCACCAATCCAAACCCTAAGTTATAATATCCAGATGCCTCCATATCAAGACCCTAGCATCCCAGGGTACCAGCCAGCTCCAGACCACCAACCATTAAACTGTTAGATTGCCAATTTATCAGGAAGATCACAGCAGAATATCCTGGGCCCCTGTGATTTGTGTTGTGAGGTACCAGGGAGGGAAAGTAACAAATTTAAGCCCGGGATGAGAAGAACTGGACCAGTGCCGACGCGTCTGGGATCGAGCAGGGGTTTTGATTTATCGTGACTTCGAAAGTAGCCTCTGCGCCCATGTCTGCAGTACCAGGTGCACATTAGGCCACAGACAGGAGATGCACTGAATTGTAGTAGTAATTGTCAATTAGGAACCTCGTGCTGGATGACATGCAATGAAGAACCCCACGTGGAAGAAGACGGACAGGAGAAGCTGAGATCAATGACTTGGGATCCCATATTGAGCATGCCGCCAATGTATAGGGTTGCATCAACCAGCTACATGGATATGCAACCTATGTGATGTATGTCAGTTGGGACGCTTTTTACCTTTATAAACTATTGTCCATGTTGATTTTGTCAGTGCGCTGCGTTGCAGCAGAGTTCTTTGCTGGTGCGTATTCGTCTTTTATGATAATAAACCTTGTTTTCCTTGCAAGAAGTGTGCTGGGCCCTTTATCCTAGTGGGTTGTATTTTTTCTGGTGTGAGTGTTGAAGGGCATCTCTACATTTTTGATGACCCCGACGTGATCCAAGAAGGAGGAGTGGTGGTGTATGCTATATTGGTGTATATTTGAATTGGATAGTGTGTGAAGGCCACGTGGTGGTTAGTATTGTTATAAGTATATGAGAAGAGAAACCGAGAAGTGGGATCCTTTCCAAGCTATGGAAGAAGGTGGCGCCATATTTTTTAACTGTGATCAGAGGTTATAAAAAGTAGGGGCTCTCTATAATTAGAGAGCTTGTATTCCTGTGCCCAATGTATTCTGGGTGGGGGAATTAGATGACGTAGTTGTTGTTATTTTAGTTTATTGTTTTGGTTTGTTGCTTTATTACGTTTTTATTGTGTAGCAAGTGGAGGCCAATGGAGGACCTGTGGAAGAAGTAGCGTGGGAGTAAGGTGCGAGGAGTGAGATTGTGTATGCGAGGAGACAGTGTGGGCAGGGGGCGACTGGGGAACGGGAACGACAGACTGGACCTTTATGACAAAGTGTATTTGTTATATGACCTAATATTTTGGGAATGTAAGGATTGTTGACATGGGGGTTGTTACTCCATTGGATTATATGTGCAGTGCATTGCCATTGTATAAAGATAAGATTGAGGAATATCACAAGAAGTGGGTGGCAGAGACACAAGGGGGAATGTTACATCCATGGCTAGAGCAGGGCAAAAACAATTTACGGATATTGTAACATATGCACACATTTGTAGCTGCTAAATACAAAGGTAAAAAACTCAAAGGAGGAAAGAGATTTTAGAGTTATGGAAAATGGATGAGGACATAGAGGACAATGATGAGTGCAGGTCCCAGTGTGACAGCAACTAAGCCTCGAGAATAGTTAAAGCAACAACACTGATGGAACAAAGTCACCCTCACCCCAAGGGTGGCCCTATCCGCTTGCTACTCTCCCTAGTACAGGATATACTAACCCACCATATGTGCCCGTGCCCGCCACATCATCACCCTCATACAAAACAAACCCTAACACTGCAGTACCCTTAGATGGGAAACCTAAGAAGGAACTAGAATAAGCTTTGCAGGCAGCGCAAGCAAAGTTGGCGTGATTGAGGGCCCTCCAGGAAGAAGGGGGCAAATTGGGTTGTGGCGTAGATAAATGGAGGGCCGGAGATATTTGGTTTAAATTGGACAGCACTGCCATCAAGGATGTGCATATTGAGAAGGGGAAGAGTAACGAGCGAGGAGCGGAGAGCGTAGGTTATGGGACAGTGAGGTCGGACTGAGATACAAACAGAGACTTGCCGAAATGAGAAAGGGATTCCATGGATGAATTGGAGGATGAAGAGGAGGCACAAGAGGCACCAGAAGTTACCCCAAGGGTAGACATCTTGTGGGGTCTGCAGTTGAGGAACAGATTTTGGTAGGTAGCAGTTGTTGGAAAAAGGGAAACGACCGCAGAAAGACAAGGCAGGGAATGGGCATGCAGTTGCCATTATTGCAGTATATACCCTGGGCTCAGATGGATAAGAACAACTTAATTAAAGTACTGCCGACCCTAACTGCAGAGCTGGAGAATGGATATATGTTTTTGAGAAACGAACCGCTGGGATCCGTTTAGCTGTGGGAGACATAAAAAGCTTGCTTGTAGCAATAACGGCAGATCAGACTGGTATGTTTGGGTTAAAGCTGGATACGCAGGAGTTAAATTAGATGATGATATGCATGATGGGGCACCTTTTAACAATATCAGAGTGCTTGTGTGGGATGCATTGCGGCAGGCATATCCCGATACACCAGTCCATAATGCAATATACAATGGGGGATGATCAAGACCACGGTCAGTACATTTTGAAAGTGCAGGAGATGTGGGGAACAGAGACAGGAGATAAGTCAGACCAATCAGGTCCTCTTTTCTATTTTCTTACCATAAGGCGATTGCCCAAGGAGGTAGAAAAAGCCCCTGAGAAAATAGTGGGCATAGAAGCAAAAGAGTGGGCCAAAATACAAACTATAATCATACACCACTGTCAGAGGATCAAAGCAAGAGAAAAGGATGGTGCAAAGGTTGCAGGCTGAGGAAGCAAAACTGGTGCAGAAACAAATTGGCAAAAATAGCACTTTTGTGGTAATGGCAATTACTCAAACACAGCCACAGAGCAGGCACTAGCGGGAACGGACGCAAGGATAGCAGTGCTCTGACCAAGCAGAGGACAATGGCAATGAAATGGGGGACCTTAGCCGCAGTATTCTGAGTGGTATCAAGGAGGTCAGCAGTGTGGAAGAGGCAGGTTTTGCAATGGCAGTGGCGGATTTGAAGGGATGGGGCCGGTAGTGGAAGCGGCACCGTTCAGTGTTGGGGATGCGGGAAGTGGGGTCATTTCACAAGGGAATGCAGAAGCAGAATGGGAGTGGGACACAATCCATATGCACCTGCTGGCCCAGTACAACAATAGCAAGACTTCCCTATGCCCCCGATGGCCATGTCCATACCATATGAAATACACCAGGCATACACGCAGTTACCACCATGACGCCCACAGGTGCAAACGCCAGCTCCGTCGAGCAGCCCAAACCAGGCTGTACCACTGAACCTATCATACAGCGCTCCTTTACCCGAAAGCAATGCCGTTACAAATGGGACAGTGGCACCATATGGAGGTGTGAGTGTGTTAGCAGGTAACCCTTTCATGTTTCCAGGAACCAACACATACCCTGACTAGGACAGCCCACAGAGAGCTCTTGCGTGCCCAGTCCTGTCTATGACTACCCACCCTGATGAGGAACCCTTGCTGGGTGCTGAGATAGTAAATAAACAATTCATCTTTATGGTCGAAAGAGGTGCCACCAAATCATGCATCAGTGAAGAAGATTTCCCATTATCGGGTGAAACTCTCGACATGCAGGGCTTCTCTGGGGCTGTAGCAATGGTTCAGTTTACAGAAAAGGTAGCTATCAAGATAGCAGGAGAAGTGGTGCATGCACCTTTATTATATTTAGAAACCTCCCCAGTGAATTATTTAGGGTGCAACCTCCTTAGCAAATTGAACATGACCATTTCCTTCACAGATCAGGGAATAGTATGTGCTACTCCAGGGATGTGTGCCATGAGGGTGATGGTGATAATACGTGCAATGGGAGGGGAGGTGGTGGTTCATGGCATCCCCATCAACCCTGACATGTTTGTGTGCAGGATCACAGTTTTGCTTGATGCAGTACCCCAGATTGGAAAGGCGTGTTGGCAGATACCATCTGATTTAATCTTCAGGCTCGTTGTGACTCCAGAGCTTGTGGCAGGGATGATACTATCATTGGATCTGCAAGGGTTGGTGGTGTTTACCCCTAAAAGAAGCATCAGATGCAGAATAGTTTGAGGATCGGGCCGATGATGGAGAAATAGTGTTGGCTATTTGCATCCGCTGTGAGATCATGGTACAGTATCGTAAGGTGCAATGTTCCTTGATGGCCCTTGCCACTCCACCCTACTTCACTGAGAAAGATTTAGCACAGTTTCCAGAGAGATTGTGGAGAACCAGTGCCCATGATGTAGGATTCTTGCAGTGAGTGGCACTGATGCAAATCGCACTTAAGCCAGGTGTGCTATTGCCCCGTGAAAAGCAATATCCATTGTCCAAAGAAGCAGAGGAGGGCATACAGGACATCATTTCCACATTCCAAAATAAGAGGATTATTGTGGAGAATGATCAGGATCTCCGCCCCTTGAATAACCTTGTACAGGTAGAGTTACCTGTAGTTCCCAACCCTGCAACCATTTTGTGCAGCATCCCTAAACAAGCAACACATTTCACTGTGGTGGATTTGAAAAATGCCTTCTTTTCCATACCTCTGCACCCAGACTCACAATACCTCACCATGTTTACGCATGGCGGAATGCGGTTCGAACACACAAGATTACCACAAGGGTACTGTGAATTCCCTAGTATGTTTAATAGAATATTACATGCTGATTTGGTGAAACATCAAGGTGCCCAGTACTATCATCCAATATGTGGATGATCTACTAATGTGCAGTGACAATGAACAACAGTGCCAAAGGGACTCTGTCACTCTGCTGCAGCTGTTAACATATAAAGGGTACAAAGTAGACAAAGCAAAGTTACAATATGTACTTCAAGATGTGCTCTACTTGGGACAATTGATATCTGTCCACAGGAATAAAATCATACCAGAATGCGCTGCATGAGTGCACAGTGCCCCCCCCCCAGCCAAAAACTGTCAAGCAAATGCTGATGTTCCTAGGGTTGAGTAATTATTGCAAAGCGTTGATCCTAGAATATGCAGCTTATGCCAGGACCCAGTTGCAAGGCCCCAAGGAGGCACATAAGAATGACAGCAAAATTGTATGGACAGAGGACATGCTAGCTAGTTTTAATGAACTGAAGGAGGTAATTTCTACTTCTCCAGTGCTAGCAGCCCCTGACTACACTCAAGAATTATATTTGTTTTCCCATTTTAAAGGTCAAATGAAGACTGTAGTGCTCACGCAGAAAAGCACTATGGGCCACAGGCCATTGGCCTATTAGAGTGGAATTCTAGATTCAGTCATTCAGGGCCAGCTCCCTTGCGAACAGGCACTTGCTGCCGCTGAATTTTCAATAGAGAAAAGCTCCAACTTTGTCATGGGGTGTTCCTTAAAACTGCACGTGGAGCATGAAGTATTTGCTATCCTCGAGCGATCTAAATTAACTCTGACTACACAGCGGTCATCCGCATATGAGTCAACCTGTCCACCCCAAACATCCACACAGTGAAATGTAAGATGGTAAACCCTGCTACGTTCTTAAGAGAGCTGTGTACTGACGAAGACACTGTGAAACATGACTGTGTGACATTTGAGGGGGAGGAAGAGGATCTAGCAAAAGCAAAGGACAGCCTGCTTGAAGGGGGGAGATCCTCTTCATTGACAGGTCAGCAACTATTGACCAGAGGACAGGCTTAAGGCATACTGGCGCAGTAGTTATCACCTGGGGATGGAGAGTATGAGGTGATGGTGCAAAAATGACTGCCCCAGCATTATTCAGCTCAAGCACCAAAGCTCATAGCGCTTATTGAAGCACTTCTAGCGTCCCAGAGTGCTGTGTAACTATTTACTCTGATTCAGCCTATTTTACCACGACGGTGCATTCAGGGCTTGCACGATGGAAGAGGATGGGGTTCAGGAGGGTCGATGGGTTCCCAGTACAACATGCAGCATTACTGGACAAACTGATCGAAGTGCTTTCCCAGCCCTCCAGGACAACATTGATGGTAAAATGCACTGGCCATATTAATGATACAGACAAGATTTTTACCCTGTAACGCCGCCACAGATGCGGTGGCCAAACAAGCAACATACTTTCCTTTATCCAGTGTTTCAGTGATAACACAGGGACAAGCACAATTGTCTGAATCCTACAACTCTTTACCTTACCAATTGCACAGATTATTGAATACAGGGCTGTGCCCCACAGGAGGAGAAGGACCTGTGGCCAAAGAAAGAATGCAAACAGTACCCTACATATTTGTTATGGTGGCAGGAAATAACAGACAAGGTGATTATGACCAAGGAGCTCCTGCTGGTCGCTTTCGACCAGCTGCACTACCCATCCCACGTGTCAAAACAACATATTGCAGCAGATTTACAGACGGACTGGTTTGTCCCCAATCTGCATGAGACACTGACTAAAATGGTGATTAATTGCACTACATGTCAAACGTACAGAACTGACCACACCCTGAGCACTATTTGAGGTACCCTACCCTACCCGACTGGGCCATTCCGTGAGTTGCATATTTACTGCGCAGATATGGGGGAGAGGTGTAATGGGTGCCGTTACATGATTGTTATTGTGTGTCCCTTCTCCCGATGGGTGGAGGGAGGCCCTTGTGCACATCCAGATGTAAATGTGCTGCCATGTTTTTGGTCAGAGAGGTTTAACCCCACTGGGGAGTGTGCAATGTATTAAGGTCTGAGAATGGCACCAACTTCTTCAATGAGCTGTTTAAAGAAATAACAGCGTTACTGGGCATCAAGCATTGGATGTGTACAATTTACCACCCACAGGCTAACTAGGTTGTCAAACAGATCAATGGTCTATTAAAAAGTATACTTTCCGAGCTGTGCACCACGTTAAAGAAAAACTGGATGCACTGCTTGCCCCTGGCATTGTTTAGCATGTGCACGCAGTCCTGTAAGGATCATCATTTTATCGCCTCATGAAGTGGTAGCAGGGTGGTGAATGCACAAACCCCTATCTCCCATCATAAGAGCTTCTGATGCTCGCAGGGCTGCATCCATTCTAGGGGATGAATTCAGAGATTATCTTTCTGCCTTAACAAAAACAATAAAATGTATTTCTCAACAGCACCACCATGATCTGCAGATCCAACCAGTGCTGCATCTACCTCAGTGATATCACCACCATAGCAGCTATTCACAGGTGACCATATTTTTTTTAAGAATTTTGTCTGCAGATGGAGTGAGCCTAGATACAACGGTCCATTTGCCATTGTCTATGCCACTCCTCTGGTGGCAAAGGTTAGGGAGCTACGGTATTGAATACATCTTTCGGATGTCCAGAAGGCCCCCAATGCTGCACCCTCTACACAGCTCGAGTAGATGTTAAACATGCGAGAGCTGTGACAGAGACTGATTCATGTACATAAATACAATTTGTAACAAATCATTGTTCTATGGTACCCGTTTTTTTAATGTGTTCCTGAAACCTGTTTATCTCCTCAAATTATAAATGCACACAATTTGCAATTTTCGTTCTAGCTCCTCCTTGACTTCTGTAACTCTCTTTCTCCCTCTGTTTTCCTTTCTTCTTCTTTTTATTATGATGAAAATGCAGCCACGTACAAATTTATTTGGAAGAGAGCAATATTTACATTCTCCTCAACACTCTGTGGTTACCACGTTTTCTTCTACATATACCTGTGTTATGCATTGCCGTATGCTGAGAATACTGCAATGAGCATATGGCAAAACTCATGTAGATCGAGCTGATGAAAAACCAGTGAAAGTGTAGAAGCAAGGAGAATCTAAACTTTGTTTTGTGACAAAGGAAACACATTTGTGGGGGGCCAACAATTGCTAGAAGACATTATACATCCCAGACCTCAAAAAAGGGACAGCAGCAGTGATGGACAATTACTGAGTTTGCAGTCACCAGGCGTTTCTGCACCTCCCGCTACTATGGAGGGGCACCTGCTCACTGGCCTCATTGCACTCAGCTATCCTGGTGGTCCCTGAAGAGAACTTGATAGTGGGTCCAGGCGGGTTGTCCGCCCCAGCAACAGCACCAGTGTTGAATGTCCCTACCACAGTTCCACCGCAGCGGTGCATATTCCGTATCCTGCCCGACAAGGAAAAGAAAGAAAATTGCAGAGAAAGCAGAGATCCAACTATTTGTCCCAAGATTCATCATAGTTGCACAAAGTAATACCAGACCAATACAGATTGTATAGCAAAGAAGATACTTTTTTGCATCATTATTACAGCCAGGAGTACATGCAGCTGCCAATGACAAGTGCCTCTAGAAAGTCTGCTGGGATGTGATACAGCTGTCAAATGATATTGAACAAGGTCTCAATGCGATAAAGATGGAAATGCGAGCAATCAGGTTGATGACGTTGCAGAATCGGTATGTGCTGGACTTACTTACAGAGCAATGGAAGGCAGGGTTTGCAAGAAAATCGGGGATTCATGTTGCACATATGTGCCCCCAAACGATTCCGACAACGGGTCTCTCACACACATAATAGAAGCCCTGCATACCCTTGGTACGCACATGCAAACAGAGGCTGGCATTCAGAGAAGTGACTGGTTTTACAACCTTTTCTCTTGGGCACCATCGTGGATGGGGGCGATCATGAAAATACTGGTACCAGTGATAGTGTTTGTGTTGGTGATCTTCTGCACCTGCCACATGGGACTTAAATGCTGTGCCAATAAAATGCCTAGCACTACAATGATGATGGTTTCAATTGTGGTACAAGGCGCATCTCGCGGTACAAAAGACAGCCAGGTACAAACAGATGACCCTAACATACCCCACATGATTAGATTAGAGCAAAACCTACACCCCCCAGGCATGATCACCACTCCCCCACCAGACCCCAAGGACTATGATGAACAATGGTAGGGGAAAGCTTACGATCTGTGGGCAAAGCATGGGTGTCCAAGGAAGCAACATGGCCATATCTGGAAGCTAAGAGATTGGAAAGGGAGAAAATAGAGAAGGAGGACAGAGAAAGGCTTACATGGCAGTTTGTTAATGTAGGATTCCGGATGAGGCAGAGACCTATGATAATCTAAACCTACATCTAAGATGGGAGCATGCTGTGACCATCAAATAATAATAATTCAGTCCTAGTAGAGTCGAGTTAAATAAAAAGCGCTTCTACTAAAAAAAACGACTGCCAATCCTTACCGCTATGCTCCAAAGTAGTGTGGGGTGGGATAATGATCATAAGAAAAGAAAGAAGTGTTCACAAAATGAAAGTCGGGATGGTATGGCCAGGGTCTCCCTTGCCCATGTTTTTAGCACAGGACAAGCCACACTGTTGAGCACAGCATACTCCTGGGCTTCTCTGCCATGAGCTTACAGTTCCTTTTCTCAATATCAGGGCATTCTGTGCCCAAGTCTCTTCTCATTCAAAGTCTCTTGTGTCAGAGGGCCTGATATGCCAAAACAAAAACAAAAAAAGTTAATTCTGTTAACCTTCACGTCGGGTGATTACCCTTCACCCTTGGATCCCCCTCAGCCGGGCTCCGATCCTTCTTCAGCGTCAACCTCCCAGAGGATTTGCCAATTTAACCAGAGACTTCCGAAGGGTGATCTCGTCTCACTGGGTCACTCTGTTAGCCTATGGCAAGTGTGGGTTTCACAAAATCACACTTCACACAGCGTTGCCCTCAGCCGGGCGCAAAGTCCTGTTCACAACTCCCTCAGTCGGGTTCACAATTTTCACAATCATCAAAACTTCTGCAACATGTCAAGGACTTTCGATTGTACAAGGGGTTTGGCTTGACCCTTGTATGACCACCTTTACACTTTATGCCAGCCTTACCTATGGCCTCTTGGTACATGTAGTTTCAATACTCTTTTAGCTCAACACATTCTCTTTGTTCAGGAGAGGGGTACCAGCCAGAGACCTTCGAATGAGCGCCCACGTGGCGCCAGACCACTCTATATCTGATACCAAGTTAGTTCACAAAAAAGGCATCTGTCTTTTTTTCTTCTTAATGTTGCACTGCAACCTTGAGCCTAACAGAGTCCAGTCCACTATCAGGTTCTTCCGACTCACTGGCTGTTCTGAACTTGTTGGCGTTTCTTTTGTCGCTGCAGTCAAGGACGTTACCACGATGGCAGCCGCGTCTCCCCGCTCTGGCTATCAGTGCGGGAGGGTTCCATGTACTGCTGACATCCTTCACACCATTCGCCAGCTGCGATTCCTGGTTTTATGTTTCTTTTGTCAGAGGTTTCACGGGTCAGGGTTGACTCCCTCCTTGACGTCCTTTCAGGTCTCACCGTCTTTCACCTCCGTTTGAACTGCCGTTCTGGAATAGCTGCTTCCTCTTGTGTTCGGCCTTGCTCTCAGTGTGCTCTTGTCCTCCACCTTTTATCCCTATGGGGAAGGGAAAGGACAGTCAGGTGTGTGTAGTTGTCAGCAATTGCCTGACTCTGCATGACCCTTGTGTTGGGACATGTCAGGTAAACAGCTCTTGTATTAGTCTTTTGTCGTTCACAATGTGAGAAAGTGTTCAAGTTGGAAAGGGGGGTGATAGAGTTTCTAAATATCCTATTGGGAAGGATGGGGAAAAGCTGTCATATGGAAAGGGATAGCGCGTCTCACCATTCGGTGTCCCACCTCCACTCCCCGAAGTCTCCCCATCCAGGGGATCCTCCCCAGTGGTCCACCCCCAGGAACTGGATCCAATAACGATGGCCATGTCCTGGCCACCTGGATGACAGATCCCCGGGGACTAGCGGGTGAGACACCTTGAGGTGTCTCACATATCCCAGAAGGAATGCGCCCTGCAAGGTCACGAGGGGGCCGAAAGCTTCCTGTGAAAAGTTATGCCGTTGGGAAGGAGGGCACGAGCCTCTGACCTTCACAAATCAAAACCCTAAGTTATAGTGCCCAGATGCCCCCATCCCAAGACCCCAGCATTCCAGACTATCAGTCAGCCCCAGACCACTGACCATAAAACTGTTAAATTGCCAATTAATCAGGAAGATCACAGCAGAATATCCTGGGCCCCTGTGAGTTGTGTTGTGATGTGTCAGGGAGGGAAAGTAAAAAATGTAAGCCCAGGGTGGGAAGAACCGGACTGGCACTGATGTGTCTGGGATTGAGCAGCGGTTTAGAGTTATCCTGACATCGAAAGTAGCCTCTACGCCCATGTCTGCAGTACCAGGTGCACATTACGCCACAGATAGGAGATGCACTGAATTGTATTAGTAATTGCCAATTAGGAGCTTTGCACTGGATGACGTGCACCGAAGAACTCCACATGGAAGAAGACGGACAGGAGAAGCTGGGAACAATGACCTGGCATCCCGTATGGAGCAGGCCGCCTATGTATAGGGTTGCACCATTTGTGACAGTTTTTACCTTTATACACTATTGTCCATGCTGATTTTGTCAGAGTGCTCTGTGGCAGTTATTTTCTGGCGCATATTTGTCTTTTATGAGAATAAACCTTGTATTCCTTGCAAGAGGTGTGCTAGGCCTTTTTGCCTAGTGGGCTGTATTTTTTATGGTGTGAGCATTGAGGGGCTTCTTGAGGCTTTTTACTTGTTGTCCCCTTTTCAAGCTCCGGGGCTCTGTTGTTTGTGTCAGCAGCTCGTGAAGGCAGAGACTCATTGGAACATCCTCCTTCGGCTTAATTTCTAATGGATGACACATCACCATTAGTCAGCCTTCGGTGTTGTTTCCCTTAGGATGTCGCTGGAGGATTTCTGTGCCTGGGTCTTCAGAGGTAACCCTGTGGTTCTGAGTGTTCCACCCCAAGCTTTTCTAATCATAGGAGAAGGCTCACACCAGGATTTGGTAGTACTCGTCTTACCATTGAAGACACCACTTTATGCAAGGGTTTGGAGTGGAGTCTGTGGGGTGTTGGGAAGTGTCCCTGCTCAGCAGCTGAGAGTATGAGTTATGTGAAAGGTATGCTTTGATGGGGGAGCTTTGTGTTGTGGTCTAACAGTAGAGAATGTATGATTCAATGATTATTTGCTATATGATGTAGTGAAGTATTCGCTACCGTCCCATTTTGCGGCAGATGGAGTGCATTTATCCGACAAGAGCGATTCAGCTATCATTGAAAAGGGCAGGTTGCAGTTAATGACGTGGTGAGTATTTCTCAATGGGATTGGGGCATTGAGGGCAGCGGGGGGCCACCTGAAAGCATGGCAGAGGGGTGGGCGGTACTAGCCAGAGAGGATAACTTTGACGCTGTGGTTTTGGCCACAAGCAACTCCAGAATGGCCACACTCAAGCAAAAGCCGGTCAACAGGCACTGACTCCCATTCGGGACAGTTGAGACTCCATCATCTGAAGTCAGTGGTCCCGAGATATACTGACTGGCAGTTCATAACCAGAAGTGGACGGTCGCTCTTTTCAAATGTCAAACAGGGAGTGGCACAGGTCACCCCTTGGATTAGAATCTTGTTTACGTATGTGCCCCAATTTATTTGCTCCAATAAACTGTGATCTTTGTGTTTCCAAACTTTACAACTGTTATTGTATTTATTATTATAAGTATTATTTGGACCCTGGTCTCCATGCTTTGATCATAATATGAAGGGGGGTGGCACAGAGGGGGATTTCCCTGCTATGTTAATCACAATGTGACTATAAAACTGTGAACAAAGAGAATCTTGTAAAAGTGCCGTGCCCTAGAATGCCAGGCAAGGCGGGAAATCGCACCAAGGCTTATTTGTATTTGTATTTGTATTTGTATTTTGTTTATTTGTATAGCACGCCTGGCCTAAAGGCATCTCGGCGCATATCTTAGGTTACAGTGACATAGTATACATCAAGTGGCAATATACAGAATGAACATACAATCAAATTGAACATACAGTCAAATTACTTACAGGATATTTACAAATTATTTACAATCAAGGTGCTTGCCGGACCAGGCATAGATAGTGGTGCAGGGTCGTTCCAAGGAGGATTATGGCCGATGTGGCGGGTGAGAGTTTTGGGAGTCTTGAGCGATCAGCCACAATTTGGCCTTGCTCTTAAAAGAATAGAAGGAAGATTCCGATCTAAGTGGGTTGGGCAGTGACTTCCACAGTTTAGTGGCAAGGACCGGGAAACTAACCCTGCCTGCTTTCTGCAATTTGTATCTAGGTAAGGCAAGACAGTGAACTTGAGTAACTCTCTGAGGAAGGATAGAGGTGTGGTGTGTGAAACGGCTTGCCAGATAGATGGGAGCCTGGTTGGCCAGCCATTTGTGCGAAAGGGCGTGCGTTTTGAGGGAGACTCTTTGGGCTACTGAAAGACAACGCAGGCTGTGTCTGGTGTATGAGATGTGCTGATTCCTAGGGATATTTAGAGCTGCCCTCATGGCGTTGCTTTGGGTGACCTGTAACTTGCTTAGATTACGTTGACTCGTCCCTAGATAAAGGCCATTACAATAATCGAGTTTTGACATAATCAGGGTTCTGGCAAGGATGGTGCAGTTAGCAGTAGTAAGAAAGGGACGGCAAGCTGTGATCAGTTTGCACATGTAGGCGAATGCTGAGATTACAGCATTGGTTTGTCTGGAGAGCGATAGAGTAGAATCGAGATAGATGCCTAAGGTTTTAGTATCGTTGGATACCTTGATGGTGTTGCCATTGATAATGAACGATTTAAAGGAAAGATCTAATCTATTAAGTCGGTGATGGGAGCCCAAGATGAGAAGCTCTGTTTTATCATGTTAATGTTAATGTTAAAGGACATTTGTACCGCGCACTATCACCACCGAAGTGGTCCCCTGGCGCTCTGGCGGCTCTGAAAAAGGGGAGGAGATGGGGTGGGTTAATGGGAGTAAGCTGGAAAAGTGCAAGAGAGCAGTGATGTGCTGTTGGCAGCCTCAGTTCAGAATCCTGAGTGTGGTGCATGCTAACTATCACATTTCTATCTAGGTGCGACGCAAGCTAAAGTTCAGAATCCTGAGTGTGGCACATTCATCATTTCGACAGAGCTCATTTTGGGCCATTCAAGCCTGAATGACCTGATAGATATGATTTAAGGCTTTCGTGTTCGCAGTGTAGTCTCTGGTGATGGGGATTAGTATCTGGGTGTAATCAGCGTAATTGGTATAGGTGACACCCAGATAATCAAGAATTACGAAGAGTGCTTTTGTGAACACGTTGTAAAGTGTCGGCGAGACACAAGATCCTTGGGGTTCCCCACACAGGACTGGTGAAGATTCAGCGGAAGCAGGGGGAGAGGAGACCCTCATGGACCTGTTATCCAGGAAAGATCTAATCCAAGTGGTGGCTTTGTCTGAGAAGTGGGCTGCCAGTTTGAGATGCCGGCAGAGGATTTGGTGATTAACCAAATCAAATGCTGCTGATAAGTCTAGTAGTAATAGCAAGGCCAGCTTCTCATTATATTTCAGATCCTCAATTTGAGTTTTTAAATCAATGAGGGAACTTTGGGTTCCGTTCCTAGGCCGGAAGCCTGATTGTCTGAGACCGAGGAGTTTATTGGATTCCAAGTAGTCCTGGATCTGCAGATAAGCCGCTCGGTCTATAATTTTAAGCAGTAAGGGAAAGGTGGTGATGGGACTATAATTAGTGGGTATGCTCGACTACAAGGTGGGTTTTTTGAGAAGGAGGATAACCCACGCGACCTTAAGGTTGTCAGGGATGATGCCTGAGTTGAAGAATGAGTTTATAAAGGCAGTGATAAAGGGATCTAGTTCGTGTGTAGCCTCCTTGATAATGGGAGCTGGGCATGTGTCGCCCTGGCAGTTCGAAGGTTTGAGTTTGCTGATGATGCTCTCAACCTCTCGGATAGTTAGTGGTGAGGCGCTGAAAGGTTTATGGCTATGAGTGATAGGTATGGTTTTGCCAGTGGGAAAATTGAGCTGCGGGTCAATCTGAAGGCTGTTTTTTTTGTCATTGATTTTGAATTGGAGTGTGGTTATTTTGTCGAGGAGCGCTTTTTGAATATTAGCACACCAAGTGCTGTCTTTACAACAGGTGTCAGGAGGGGTTGAAGGAGATTTGAGTTCTTTCAATATTTTGAAAAGCTCCTTGGTATTGGATTCTGCTTGCAGGATGCGCTTATTATAGGTATCTTTTTTAGCTTCGAAGATGGCCTCTTTATAATTAAGGGTTGCTAAAATGAGGCTGTCCTTTTTGGCGTCAGAGGGATGACTTTTCCAACGGGCTTCTGAATTTCGTTTTTCTTTGCGTTGCACTCTCAAGTGTGGTGTGAACCACGAATTAAGGTGTGCATGCGGTTTGGGTTTCCTGGATTTGATTGGGGCAATGGAATTCATCGCTTTGAGCATAGTATGGTGGAAAGTATCAACTAGGACAGTGGGGTCGGTGCATGACAGTGAGATCTTGTTTAGAATAGGTAGGATGATAGGAAGCAATTTTTGCACGTTAAGTCTTTTTTGTTTCTCATTCAAATAGAAGGAGCAATGTCCTGTCTGGCGCAAAGGTTGTTAGCTTTGATGTTGAAGATGATTGTATGATGGTCAGACCAAGCGCAGGGTAGATTTGACTCTATATTGATGCTGCAGTTTAAATCGACTAGCCAATCAAGTGTTCTCCTCTTGTTATGGGTAGGTTCACAGATGCGGTGGGAGAAGCCTAAGTCGGTTAGGGTACTGGCAATGTACAGTGCTTTAAGGTCATTGGGGTCTTGGAAACCAAGGTTAAAGTCCCCTAGTAGGATAATTTGAGATTTAATCTTAGTTTTATCAGCTAGGATGGAGGTAATGTCATTGGCAAAGGTGGTGACAGGTCCTGGTGGCCTGTAGATGAGATGCAGGGTGGCGGTTTGGTTGGGTGAGATAGATAGTTTGACCGACAGTAACTCTGCCGAGGGAATCTGTTGGTTGGGAATGACTCTATGAGGCCGATGGAGCTTTTGTGAATAAAGACAACACCACCGCCTTTAGATTGATTAGTATTGCGGTCGCATCTAATGATGGCATATCCACTGGGAATGGCAAGGAAGATTAAAGGTCCAGAGGCTGCATGGAACCAAGTCTCTGTAATGGGGAGAAAATCTAGATCTTGCCTTGTGATAAGATCAGCGCTGTCCAGCGCATGTGCAGGGAGAGACCTTGCATTGACCAAGGCACCCCTAATCAAGGTTTCATTAGGGGTGTGGGAAGTACTTGTAATAAGGTTGGAGTTGATTATGGGAGTGATGTTTATGGTGCCATGAGGCAGAGTGCTGGAGGTGGTGGTGGCTGGAGATAGTGGTGATTTTGTTGTATTATTGATATTGTGTGGGTGACGGGCTGCGCGAGGGAGTCTGGAGACAAGTCTGAAGTTTCTAACGTGCAAGGCGCATGGTTGATTGGGGGTGGGTTTGGCGGCAAAGTGGTCCAGCCAAAGGGCTGGTGAGTTCAGGTAGGGATTGGTGGGTAATGTCGTGGATGTCGGCAAGGTGCTGATGCTATGCAACAGAGCACGGGGCAGGGCTGGACTACGAGTGGGTTCTCTCTGGTTTAATGGCATATTATAACCTGTGTGGCTGGCTGAGAACAACATAATGAGGTTAGGTGTCTCAGTCTGGGTCGGCTGGATTGATAGAGTGCTGCAGTGATAGGTAAGTATCCAAGCCAAGGATATTATCTTGTAAAGTAGCCGAGGAGAGCTGCGTAGAAGGTGGTGCATAAACATAGTGAGGTGATAACAATGCAGAGGGGCAGTACAGAGGTGGGCAAAATGAGTAATGCAGAGTTAACACAGACAGAAAAAACTGCAAGGTGCATGTGCAAATAAGTTAGACCAATGGAGTTGGAAAAGTCTACTATGATCCAAAAGACATACTGGTCTCAGCTAGGTGAACAGACTATGGGCGCAATAATATATGCAAGTAAGCATGAACAGCAGTTATAAGGTAGGTATAACCTCAGAAAGGCAAAGCCATCCCAATACTAAATCTAAACGGGCAGACACTTCAGACATGGGCACAAAAGTGCCCCCTCATCTTGAAGCTGATGATGGAACTTCCGTACAGACGGAAAGACAGACCCATGGAAAAAGCACTGCTTTCCTTACATACGGTGAAAATAGTAAAACTAGTAGCCCTACAGCAAAAACAATTAAGCATTTATAACTGCCCCCAAGCGAGGACTCAGGAGAAACGAGCCGGAAGGCATAAGCCGCTATTCAAGCAGATCCCTGCTCACAATTGATAATAATTCACTTCTCAATCTCTGCTTCTCTCTGCAGGGTAAAATGCAGCCTCAGACCGCACTTAATTGTCAAATCACTGCTTTTTCTCAGTATATGCACTGAACAGCCTTGATCTCCTTTACGGTTTATGGAAAAAGCTCAAAGGATGTCTGTCACCCTGAACGTATTCCCTGATACAGAGGACGTAGTTCAGGGGGGAATTAGTCATGTTGCCTGCCCAGCGGGCATAGGAAATGCCAGCAAAATCAGTACTTCTTCTGATTTAAACATTGGAGTGTTAGAATTCACTACTAAGATTGTTCTTAAATTGTGTGGCAGGATTCACAAAGACCTAAAGCAACAGGGAAATGCTATTCTACACTTAGCCAATCTGCTTGAGCAAAATGCAGCCAGTAACAATATAAATATTCAAGGTGACATTGAAGAGGCCACTAGTAGCACCTCGAAAGATGCCGATGAGAACCAAGACTCTAAGGTACAAGCGGTGATGGATGAAGGCACTCCACTCTCACCCATCATCTACAAAAGCCGTAAGAAGAGGCGCCAGGCCAAGCGACTAGAACATCTAGTAGAGAAAATTCTGCAAGTCTAACCGCTGTCTGGTGATGTCACCAAAATGAGCCTCTAAACTCCACTTTAGTGTCAAAAGCAAAAAAGGAGAGACTCTCGGAGGAATAAAAGACAGCAAAGGAATGCTGGCCCACTAACTAGCTGGCTGGTTAAAGATAATAATCCAGTGCATGTTTCAGGCATAGCTGAAGCAGAAAATCTCCACTTATATGAATCTCTTCCTAAAACCACAACATGTACTATACGTAATGCGGCAGTGGCTGTTGTAAAAACAAATTAAAAAAGAACACAAGGAGGAGAAAAACTTAACAACGCACTACAACAAATTTTACCTGACGTTGAGCCAACAATCCTGGACTCAAAAATCCTCACAATCGACACAGAGCTGACTACTAAAAACTCGAGAACATTAAATCGATCTGCCTTTTTGAAACTACTTGGAAAGATACCTACTCGTAGGATTTTAAATACAAGCGAATTTGATTATGTGGAATAATTGAGCCAGGAAGGAGGACATTTATTAGGAATCCATTGCTGTCTGGCCGAAACTGCCAATATGATTTGATCTCATGTGAGCAACATGAGAACATTGGATTATACATTAGACACTGAGGATTTGATTACGTCAGCCCAGCTGTGCTGCTCCAAATTTTCAGGCAGTCTGAATGCTGGTCATCCAACTTTAAAACCCAGCATTGGTTCATCATCTACCAAAGTAGAGAACAGTCATGGCTGGGAATGGCTGAACAGTTTCTTACCCAAGCCACATATGATAAATAACTGATTGATAAGTATCATTAGCTGGACTACAGGAGGTCACACACACTTTTTGGCTGAGGGTGGCACTCTGCCTAACTCATGGAGCATGATGTTTTCATGCTCCAAGAAACTTGTCTGACTGCACCTTTCAGCTTAGAAGGATACCGCCTGTTTCATGAACCAGCAAAAAGGGAACCAAAGGGGCATCTCTTGGGGGACTAATCCCTGAGATAAAACTGACCTTTAGTCCCTGCATTATTTTACCAAAGGAAGTAAAGTACAAAGGATGTGCTTGCTACTGTGGTAATTCTAAAGTCTGGGTCTGTAAGCAGGCAAATGCTGCTAATTAATATTTACAACCCACATAGGGATTTACAAACAGAAGTTATTTTGTTTACATATCGACACACTATGCTCTGAGTGGGTAAGCACCACTGAACACGATTTATTGAGTGTTGGCAGGGATATAAACGCTCAATATTTTGACAGCGAGACCTGTGCTACTTATTCTAATGTTGCTGGTGTGGGTTCACTGCTGCAAAAAAAATCAAACAGACAGGGTAACAAATGGATCACTTTCCTGAAAGAGTGGAAAATGGTGCTCTTAAATGGTCACACAAGGATTGACCAACCAGGCCAAGGAACCTGGAGATGTGGCAAACAATTGCCAACTCTCAAATGCATCTTTGGGAGTAATGCTGTTCTGGAATTAGCTTCTGAGCTTGTGGTGATGCCAAATGATAACATCGACCATGCTATACTCAATTTTAAAATGGAGTTGGTCCTTAATAAACCTATGATACTGGGTACAGGTGGTATTATGCTAAATCACTCCGGTAACCAAATATATTGGTCTAAAGAAAACAAAGATAGGTTCACACGTGCCATACATGACCCTAAACAACCTCACAGAGAGATACGCAGGCTATTCACTGCAAATTAAATTAAGAAATGGCTTGCCAGATCATAGCAAAGGCGGCTGACCTTGGTGGTGCAAGACATCTGGTTACTGATAAAGTATATGTGAGGCCATTTGATATTATGATCCTGGACTATAAACGTAAGATGTGGAGGGAGATGCCCAATCTCAAAACATCAATATGCTCCTTAGTCGAAAGAGAGTCACAGTTATGCAAAGTAAAGTCCCTGTATAGAACCAGGGTCAGAAAGTCTCAATGAGAAATGTTGACTGGCAACGGATGATAGGTGCTCTTAGAGGTAAAAACATGTGTACCATTTGGCAAATACTCAACTATGCTAAGGGTTCAAAAGAGAAACAAGCCATCAATCCAATATGTGAAGAAATATGGATGTGGGAGCAAATATGAAGAGCACCTACAGCTGTCCACGACTAAAGCCTATATTGTCTGCCCGCTGGCCTTTGGATATTACACAAGAAAGGCTGAAGGCATTCCTTCTTAAACTTAAAAACTTGAGGCATCCCGACCTAATAGGCTCACAAACATAGTCCTCAAGAAGGACCCTGAAGGCCGGGCTCATATTCTGGAAATATTGTCTGACAGGGTGTTGTGAGAAATGCATGGTATCAAAGCAAGACAGACACAAGTGATCACAGTTCAAGGGTGTTTATTAAACTGTAAAGTGGGTGAGATAAATGCCTCATCTAAACCTAAATCTAAATCTAAGATGTGAGCAAGCTACGACCATCAAATAATAAGAATATTGTCCCAGTGGAGTGTAGTTAAATAAAAAGAGCCTATTCTAAGAAAACCTAACGCCAATGCTTAGCGCTATGCTACAAAATAGTGTGGGATAATGTTCACAAGAAAAGAAAGAAGTGTTCACAAAATTATAAGTCAGGATGTTATGGCCGGGGTCTGCCCGCCCCACGTTTTTAGCACGGGACAAGGTGGGACTCTTGAGCACAGCATACTCCTGGGCTTCTCTGGCACAAGCTGAAAGTTCCTTTTCTCTATATCAGGGCCATCTGTACCCAAGTCTGTTCTCATGCAGTCTTTTGTTTCTGATGCCTGATATGCCAAAACAACAAACCAAACGTTCCTGATAACCTTCTCGTAGGGTGATTACTCTTCACCTGTGGATCCCCCTCAGCGGACTCTGATCCTCCTCTCAGTGACTAGCCTCCCTCAATCGGGCTCAGACCAACCATTCACTGTGGACATCCCTCAGTCGGGTTTGAACCTTGTCATACTTGTCGTCACAATGTTGATCACTTAGATTCTTTAAAACTTTTCTCTTGACGTCCCACAGTCGGGTTCACTATCGCCTTCTAATGTCCTTATTTGTAATATTCAAGCATCTCAATGTCTTTTTAAACAACCACCTCTTAATTAGGTCCCCCTCATCTGGGCTCAGACCTTCCACAGCACTTGCCAACTTTAAACAAGGACTTCCGAAGGGTGATCATGTCTCACTTGGTCACTTTGTTACCCTATGGCAAGGGTGTGTTTATTCACAATTCCACAATCGTCAAACATTTTTGCAACGTGTCAAGGACTTTCGATTGTACAAGAGGTTTTGCGTGACCCATGTATGACCACCTTGACAACTCATGTCGGCCTTCCCAATGGCAACTTGGTCCTGGTATTTTACTTCCCCTTTAACTCAATACCTTCTCTTTGTTCAGGAGAGCGGTACCAGTCAGAGACCTCCGAACACAAGCCCATGTGGCGCGAGACCACTCTATCCCTGGTTCCAAGTTCGCACACAAAGAACCTCAGTCTCTTTATCTTCTTAATGTTGCCACTCTAACCTTGAGTCTAACACTGTCCATCCCACGATCAGGTTCTTCCGACTCACCAGCTGTGTTGAACTCTTTGGCGTTTCTTGTGCCGCTGGAGTCAAGGACGGTACCATGATGGCAACTGCATCACCCCACCCTGGTTATCAGTGCGGGAGGGTTCCATGTACTGCTGACATCCATCACAACACTCACCAACTGCAATTCTGGTCTTATGTTTCTTTCATCAGAGGCTTTGTAGGTCTGGATTAAAAAGGGCATGGGCAACTCCCTCCGTGATGTCCTTTCAGGTCTCACCGTCTTTCTCCTGCGTTTGAACTGCCTTCTTTGGCCTTGCTCAAAGTGTGCTCTCGTGCTCCGCCTTTTATCCCAGTAGGGAAGGGAAAGGGCAGTCAGGTGTGTGTAGTTGTCGGCAATTGCCTGACTCTGCCTGACCCTTGCATTGGGACATGTCAGGTAAACGGCTCTGATCTTAGTCTGTTGTCGCTTGTGGGGTGCGAATGTGTTACTGTTGGAAAAGGGGGGGAGAGTTTCTAAGTCTCCTACTGGACATGATGGGGAAAAGGTGTCATAAGGAAGGGGAAACTGTGTCTCAGCCTTCGGTGTCCCACTTCCACTCACCGAAGACCCCCCATACAGCTGATCCTCCTGCACTGGTCCACCCCCAGGAACTGGATCCAATAGCGATTGCCGTGTCCTGGCTGCCTGGATGACAGATCCCTGGGAACTAGTAAGTGGACACCTTTAGGTTTCTCACAGTCTGTACTGATCATTTAATTCTGGAAACATGGCAGTAATCTATAATGCTACCTATATACAAAAAAGGAAATAGATCCCTACCAGAGAATTATAGATTGCTGTAAACGTTGGACGTAACCTGAAAAATATTTGCCACCCTGGTACTGAAAGAGCTGCAAGCCTGGGTGGAGTCTAAGAACATTATATACCCCTTTCAAATGGGCTTTCGACCAGGCTCCTCTACGATTCATAACGTCAGGTTATTGGACCACTTGATTCATGGGACAAGACTAAAAGAAGGACCTGGCTTATATATTCCTTATGTGGGCTTCAGGGCAGCCTTTGACCAAGTAAGTCAGACACTCCTATGAAACAAGATGGAGAATCAAGGCTGCCCTGGATGGCGTCTTACTATAGTCAAGTTGTTCCATGATAAAAATACTGCAAGGGTGCGTGACAGGTTAATGACACCACCAATTTTGATAAGCAGGGGAGTCAAGCAAGGTTGGGTGCTAACTCCCGTGCTGTTCAATCGTTATCTGGCTGACTTTGACAAACGGCTGTCAGGTTCTTCTAATTGTTCCCCTAAGCTAGGTATTATCAGAGTATCTATCTTGTTATATGCAAATGACCTGGTCATATTCGACCATACATACGCAGGGATGAAGGTCATGCTTCACAAACTTTTAAATTATGCTAGTCAGAACAAATTATTGATCAACATGGAAAAGACTAAGACCATGCTGATCACAACAAAAAAAGTAAATATAACTGTCAGAACCACATCCCAAGGTCCTATTGAATATGTTATGCACTACCCACATCTGCGTCTCGATATGAACACATCTGCAGATTACTGCCTCATAAGGGAAACAAAAACTAGGAAAGCTAGACAGCTCACTCTACTTTTTCGTAAATTTGCAAATCAGACTGCAGGTTACTCGATGGAGGGAAATTAGAAGCTATATATTTAATGCTTCTGTCCCGCATTCCTTTACGGGCTAGAAGCCTTGACTATGGGCAGCATAGCCTGGTTAAATCACCTTGATGGAAGGTACTGAAGAACAATATTAAAACTAGGCCCATCTACTCTAATGGAATACTTTAGACTGGAGTTGGGACTGGTCTCTTTTGGTGGTCTGGCCTTAAGAGAGCATGGGGAACTATGCATTAAATCTAAAGTTACACCGACATGCCCACCTTTGAAAGAATGATGTGCTAATAGTGATAGAGAAACTGTGACCAGAGGCTGTAATTTCGAGGATCTAAACGTGGCGGCCTTTAAACAAATACATTGGGAATGGAGAGCTGAATCTGGAATCAATTATGAAGTAATTAAAGAATCGTTTGAAAAAGAATTCGATCTCTGGGACTGGGACATCAAATATGAGCAAATATACAAACTTAAGAATCATAAATATATATCTAATGTTGTTCATCATTATCAAAAGCCCCAGCCTTATATGCTCCAGAGTCCTAACCAGGCGATACGACCCCTGATTTTGCACCTACAAATCTACCAGCTGCCTCTGCTCACGGTTCTCGGTCCCAAGCTGAAATTACCTCCAAACCAGAGATTCTGTAGAGTCTGTAAACTGCCTCATATCACTGAAACTGCTAAGCACTTATTCACCGAATGTGTGAATTTGCACATACAAAGGATTAGTACACAATCATGATATGATTAGGTCTACAGATTTCTGGTGCTACTTTGCAGCTTATGGTTGAAAATGTAAAAACGTTTAAGCCTCTTAATAAGTTAATCCTGGTATAATGTTGTGTTGTATGCTCATGCTTACCCATGTTTGTAGTACACTTAATAATTTTACCGAAGTACATGTTTGCCAAATGTTTTTATGTGTTTTTCATTATGTAGACGTGTATACATGTGTATGTTCACGTTTATGTCCTATGTTATTCAAGATACTTATATTGTATGATTATGATTACGTTTAAGAATGTTTTATTTGTAAAAGTCTTAAATGACTTAAATACAAATAAATATTATTATCATTATTATTATTATGGGTGGTGGGGGATGGTGGGAGATGTGTCAGGACATAAGTAGTCCACATTGGATAAGCAAGTCCAGGTAGGTTCAGCAAAGAATACCTTGAAGAACTTCATTTTCAACACCTTCTTGCACTGCCGGATTGAAGGAGACAATCTAAGAGCTACGGGCGAAATGGATCAAAGTTAGGAGTTTACTGGGGTCAGTAAGAAGGCTTGCTGACAGGCCCTTTCTATATGATATGTCTGGATTTTAACTCAGGTTAGAACCGGATTTGAGGACCTTCTGATCTGGCCGAGCAAGAGCTTGTTGCCCAAGCAATATGGTTTCCTTAGAAAAGTTACCTGAATGATGATTCAGCCAACCCTGACTATGGTGCAGAGTTTAAGGCAGAGCCAGCTCTCAGGGAGTGGGGATGATGTAATCAAATTGCTCCTCAGCAGTGCACAGGTTGCCACATAAAACACTGTCTTCAGCAAGCTGGGGAGTTGTCATGTCTCGGGCGGATAGCTCAGGGGAAACATGCTCGCCTTGGAGCAAGACGACAAGAAACAACACAGATTCGATCCCCGGGTCCGTGCTTAGAAACCTTGGTTATTAAGCGCGTTATAAATAACCTATCATATCATATCATAACCAGTGAGTTGGACATTTTGGCTTTCAATATGCAAGAGGATAAAGCATTGTATTGTTGTTGCGAACTTGGAAAACATAAGAAAGGGTTTAATTTGGCAGAGGGATGGCTGGTACCAGCTACTTTAGATTGCATGCTGATGTCATTTTTTAATATGAATGTACAATACATACAATACCAAGGTTCATGGAGGGAGGACAGGCTGGTTTGGTGGATGGGTTGATTGAAGTGTTGATATGGTAACAAATTAGGCTAACCTGGTTGATCTTCTTGCACTTTTATAGAGTGAGTAGAACAGGTGGGAAAGGGTAATACAACTGCAGACTGCTTTAAAGAGTACCTTATTTCAGGGTTTTCTTGAGTGATAATTTCCAGGCAGAAATTTGCTTTGACTTGGGTAACTGTTATGATGCATACTAATTCATGTACGTACTCGCGTTCCACGTATGATTCTCTAATGATGTGTTTGAGAATCATACAGGAAGCGAGTCTACTGGAGAAGGTCCCATCTACCTGGGGACTCCTTAATTATAAATAAACTTATCACGTAATTAGAAGCAAACCGGGTGACGAGCGATTTATGTACGTAACAGTAACCTCTTGCTTTTGTGTGACTTTTTCAGTTTTTTGTGCTTTCAGGCTCAAGTCTGGGTGGGACTTGTGCCACAGTGGATATATCGCTTTCTGTTTTTAAGTTCCTGAGACTACCGCTGGAAGGAAGGTTTGGATCCAACTGATTTGTTTTTGGGGGAGCTGTGTTGATCTGCAATAAGTGGAAGGGCTGAATTAAGCATCTTAAAATGTGTATTGGTGTTGGGTGGCTGATTTAAGGAGGTTGAAGAGAGTTTGTGAAATACTGACTTATTTTTATTTTTGATGGTTTATTTTGGCTCTTTCTCGATGGAATCATGTGTTACATGTGAAAGGGGATAGTTGGTGGCCTCACCAGTCCAAAGTATTGGGTCTGAACAGGTCAGTGAGTGAAGGGCCAACATGATGAGGTCTAGTGAGTTGCCATATGCGTGGCCGGGAACCATGTGAAAGATGTGCATTTTAGGTTGATTAGGAAAACTAGAAATGATATGCTTAGTTCAGGGACTTAGTAGCAGGCTGCCAGGGAGAAAGACATACCCTAGAAGGAAGATGATGACATTGTCAACAGTGGTCAAAAATATGAATCGGGTGTGTGATGTTATGTTATGTTATGTTTTGACCCTTGTTTTCTTATACTGCACAACACTGTACAATCGTCAAAGCACTGAGCCTTGTTCGATTGTAGACACATTGGGACCCTCCCGGGGTACCAGCCAGACCATAGGGAACTGCAATAGGACAAGTGGGAAGGGGATGATGGTATGAAAATACAAATGCTTTTGAAGGAGGAGGTTGGAGCTGATGTAAGCGTGTGGAGGGAGTAGTGGTTTTATGACAGCCAATACATTTTTAAGTCTATGTTCAACTCCCTGAATTCAATGGATGTGCTGGAATCATCTCAAAATTAACCCTAGTAAAACAGAGATTTAGGCGCACCCTTTGAAACATAGACGATACATGTATGGCTAGTACTTTAAGGGGACAGCCAAACACCTTTCAGAGTAGTGAAAATCTAGGAACACTATTTTATTTTGTTTTTATTTTATTGTGCATTTGTAAGGCACTTTATACAACATAATTGTGTTTCAAAGCACCACAAGGCTAAATGGGTAGGGAACAGGGAAATAATCACAGTGGCAAAAAACAACAACAGTAATATATATACAGTTGTTGTCCTACTAGGCCTAAGTGCATTCGGCCATACAAGTGCATTGAAGAGAAGTGCAGGGGAAGGGTATGGAAGGGGGGAGCAGAGGATTGGACAAGTGCTGGAGGAGGGCCTGGGAGGCAAGTGCTAAGGGGAGCCAGGAGGAGAGCCTCAGGCTAAGTGCTAGTACGGGTGACTCTCAAGGATGGTATATGAGGCCACCAGGCAGGGTCCCGCAGGTCAGTGCATTGGGGGGATTGCTGGTGGTATTGACTGGGAGGAAGGACCTGAGATCCGGTGAGGTTCATGAGGATCAGGCCACTCGTCACACCGGCAGTGGGATGATTAGCAGGGAAGGGAAAGCGGGAAAGAGGTAGAGAAGAGCAGAGTTATGAGCAGTTTCTGGAACTTGAAAAGGTCTGGCTCAAGTTTGACAGGGTCAGGGAGGCTCTTCCAAATGCAGGCACCAGCTGAGGAGAGAGACCTACCCCCCACTCTCTGCTTGGAGAACCATTTGACAGTTAGAGAATTGCAATAAAGGGGAATAGGCCTCTAGCAGGGGAGTATTTATGGAGGGAAAGTTGGAGATAGAATGCTCACAGGCCCCAGAAGGCCTTGTGGATGATGCAGAGGGTCTTGAATTTGATCATTGCAGCCACCAAGAGCCAGTGGATAGGTTTTAGGGCTGGAGAGATAGGGGTGAAGGGAGGAGAGAGGTAGATTGAGAAAGAGGCTGGTGCAATAGTCCAGCCTGGAGAGGACCAGGGCTCTGAAGACATTGAGCTTCTGGTTAAATGCTTCTGGTCAAATGCAATGTATGATGTTTAGTTCCGCAGATCTCAGTGATGGAAGAAAGACCTTTTATACTTCTATAATCTTTTAGCACTGGTGATTACACTCATTGGTTATTGCCAACATAATGTATGTAGGCTTTCCCAAATACCTTGTCTAGTGTCTACAGTGAGTCCAGAACGTTGCAGCATGTATACTATTAAATTATACAAACATGAGCACATTTCTCCAGCCCTCCACTCTTTTCATTGCTACCATCAGGGCCCACACAGAGTTCAAATCTCTCTGCATGGTGCATCATGCCTTCAAGAACTAAGGGCTCTATTTTAGACTAAGTAAATTCACACATTAGCAGCCCAGCTGCACACTATCCTCAGTCTGCTCTTAAATTCAAGCAAATTAGATCATGAGCCCACCCTTTTACACAATGTCATGAAGCCAAGTAGGATCAACACAAGGCCAAGACACAAATTTGAACAGGGATTTTTTTTATTTTTTATTCAAACTGTTGTTTATTAGTTCGATCAACAAACTTTTACAACTTTTATGTTATATGTTTCTTGTTTTTTACAATTAAATATGCACATTACTTAGTTCATTATCTTTCAATTCTATTTACTTGTCTTTCTTTATACAATTTGATGTAAATTATGTAATTTAACAGTTAGATCACTTTTTTGTACTATAAAACATAAAACATATGACAAGTTAGTTTTTCTACATATGTACAAAATTAAAACCAGGAGTGATATAGTGATATAGTGAATCTGTGATTAAAACTTCAGTAGATCACTTGAATATCATTTAGCAAGATATCAGAACTGCTATTTACAGTAAGACTTAACTGAACATAAATGAAAAAGCTCTAAAATAAAATTTAAACAACAAAAAGAATCAACATAACACAGAACTCAGCATACAATTACCACTCTCTATATAGGAAGCAGTGTTAGTAGTGTAATGTACACTCCATCATCTTAGTTCGCCCCTTCAAGATTTTGATACATACTCTCAAGCTCTCGATTTATAATTATTAGAAATCTACAGAGGGATAATACAAGACTCGTTCTGTTACCCCACATGCAGGCTATCCAAAGCCATTCTCTTTTATTAACATCCAAGCCTGCACCATCTATATCAAATGTTAATATACAAGTTGCTTCAAAGTGGGGACAGAGTATAACTAAATGTTTCAGCGATTCCATAATAGACCCGTCATTACAGAACCTGCATACCAAAACACTATCAGCTTTTGAGAGAGGGTTCCAACAACGAATTCATTCTAGAGTTAATGATTGATTCAATTTAAATCGGAAGTACATTAACGTGGCTTTGTTACATGGAAATTGCATTACATAAGGCTTGTAAGGACGTCTTGGGGTACTGAATTTGGCAGCTTCTTTGTAGCATTTAAGTTCAGCTATTCCATTTAGCGTTTTGCACCAGTCATGCTCAAATATACGCAATTTAACATAAAATGGTCTAAATTCCAAATCTGCTGGTTTAAGTGCAATTTCATCAAGTAGATGGACCATTTGTGCATAGTATCTTGTGATAGAGGAAGGTTCAGGGGCAACCATCAATTGACCAAGATCTTCATATAAACAATTGTCCGGAGGATATAACATTCTGGCTAAGTTAGACAATAGCAACCAGTTGTAGCGTGCAGATAGTGCAGTTAAACCAAGTTCCTGCCTTACTACCATGTTGGGAATGGAATTGGCTATGCGCAACGCCCCCTTCCATATACGACCTTGCAGTTGATCAAGAAAATTGTTGATATTCGCAAGGCACATGTCCAAAGCAAAAGGGAGCACTGATTCCACTTTCAGTATATAGAATTGCAGGAGTGGCAACAAAGAAAATTTGCAGAACTTGTTGTAAACCATCCGCATTTGGGTGGCAAGCGGAGCAACTTTCTTATTCAGTATCTCTTTCCACATTGCCAGGGAGTTGGAATCGGATATCGTGTAGCCAAGATAATGAATGGCAGGAACTATGGTGATAGGAAAGTTTTCAATTGTCCATTTGTAAGTGGTGTATTTTCTCTTAAGATTCCTAAAAAACACAATATGTGATTTTTCTACATTACATTTTAGATTGTGGTTATGACAATAAGAAGCAAACAGAGCTAGTTTGACTTGCAAGCCTTTAGGTGTGCGATCAAAAATAACTATGTTGTAGGCAAAAGCTAGCCATTGGATTTTTAGGTGACCAAGCCTTGCCAGAGAAGAGATGTGTTTGTCCCAAATCTCACTTATACCACATAAATAAAGATTGAATAGGGTGGCTGCTAGGTTGCACCCCTGCTTCACACCAACATCAATCTTTATCGCATTTGTTGTAGCACCTTTATTGTTAACTCTTACAAGATAGGTGGTGTTTGCATGAAGTTTAGATATCAACTGTATGATATACAGGAGTATGTTCATAGCAGCTATTTTTTCCCAAAGAAGTGAGCGGATAACACAGTTAAATGCAGATGTTAAATCTATTGATGCCATGTACAATGGACCAGCGTTCCGCACTTTGGTTTTCGCTAACAAGTGTGCCATAATTGTTGCATTAAGTGCAGTGCCCATCCTTGCCCAAAAGCCAATTTGATGTCGAGACAGGATCTTAAGCTGTCGGATCACTGATTGCAGTTCTCCCAAAAGTAATATAGCAAAAACTTTCGCAGCAGTGTCAATTAGCGCAATGGGTTGAAAGTTTGAGGGATCTTGCTGCCTTTTTATATATTGGCACAATGATGGAATTTAGCCAAGAAGGGGGGATAAAATCACTTGTTAGAATATTGACAAATAGTTTTTTACAGATCCGAGCCCACAAAACTGGATTCCGCTTGAAAACACAAGCAGGAATCCCATCAGGGCCAGCTGCTTTTGAATATTTTAATGCATTTATCATGTTTTCTATGCTACACACTGACCAGGGAGAAAAGGAGAGAGTGTCCAGCACCACACATTATGACCCAGTTTTTTCAAATGCTGCAGGGAGTGCACTTTTTTTTCAAAAAATATTTTCCAAGCATGTTCAGAGATCATAGATGTCTGTTCCGTGGGGAGTACAATTGTGCCAGCCCTAAGCATGGCCCATGTGGATCGTCTGTCCCTGTGACAAAGTGTACTAAACATTTGTTGGTTTGTGAAATTATGTATACAATGTTTATGATTTCTGCATTTATTTCGATAAGCATTCAAAATCCTTTTTTTTTCCTTCACAAAATCCCCCCAAGAGGGAGAGTTTTTACAAAGTTCACGGAGATCCATGTTCTTGGTTCTCTTTGCTTCAAGAATTGTATTGGAATTTTGATTACTTGATGCAGCGGGACAATGGGTAGAATTTCTCCGCAAAGTATTTATCACCTCAGTTATAATTGTGGAGAGACAGCCGAGTTCGTCTTTCGGCAAAACTTGCTGATAGAGAAAACTATAGTAGTACACAAGACATGCAGAAATCATTTCGTTAGCTTTGTCACAGAGTTTCGTGGCCCATCGAATTGACAACCCAGGTCGATCTCCTTCAAGCATCATCTGTTAAAGGTTTTTGTGTAGTGTTGGCACAACTATCTCTAGTTTTAAATGAATCATGCAGTGGTCAGTAAGGCCGGGAGCGTAAATTGCAATTTTACTGGAAATGGGCTGGAGACACCGAGATACAGCAAAATAATCAATGCAGGTGGAAATATCACCTCTCTTCCATGTATAGCAACCATCGCTCATCTCAAAAGAAAGAAAATCAAGTTCCCAAGATGCCACATACTCTTTCCATAACTGACCTCTGTATCCCGCATGCTGATGAACCCCAGAGTTCACTCTATTAATATTTGATTTCAAACAATAAGCATTAAAATCACCTCCTAAAACTATATCACAAGTGGGATGTGCTGATAGAATTTCATCAAATGGTGTATCGAGCTCTTGAAAAACAAGTGATATCTTAAGAGTTGCAGGGTTGTGATGTATGCATACAATGAGCATTGGATTAGACTGTTTGTCATTAAGTACTACCAATACGGCCAGAGTTGCAAAGGCATTATAAACATCTACAATAAGTACATTCAAATTGGTATTTAAACATATTGCTAATCCACCATACGGCCTTCCAGTTAGGCCTCGTTTCGCTTGTTTATGATAGACAGTATAGCCAGGCAACAAAAGATCATACTCGCACATAGTTTCTTGGCATAAAAGAATGTCACAAACTATGCCTACTTGTGCGTTGGTAATCCATGAATGTAGATTTCTAAATCCACACAAGTTCCAAGATAAGATAGATGGGGTAGAAGGCTGGTTAGTGGGGAGTGTTATCCATTGCTGGGTTTAGAGTATTATGTAGAGCAGATAACCATGACCAGTCCTTACTGATGTTAGATAACCCTACTAATTGAGCAATTACATCCGCATTTACACCACTCTGAGCGTTGCCAGCAGCTGTATTTGGCAACTGCATAGAGGTAGACACCATAGGCGTTTCATTGAAACAAATGGCATCATCGATGGAATCGAAAGGATGCGGCATCAGGCCAATAAAATGCAATTCTTCCATGTATTGTAACAGCAGATTCGTAATAATGGACGATTGCACATTACATACCATTCGATGGTTCTGAATTGGGGGCAGAGTAATCCACTCAATGTCTGACATATTCAGTGTTCGAAGAGCTGGGATTCTACTAAATGCTTGCAACAATGCAGATCGATTTAGTCTCTTCATACCATTTTTGTCAGAGATGATGGTTGTTGAGTGTTTACTCATTTCCCCCATCACTTCATCCTCTCCCCTAGAGTGGTTAGAAGATTGAGACCGCTGCCTTTTCTTTGCGCTCTCTCCCTTTGGACCCTGCCAAAAGGGAAAATTCTTTCCAGACTCACAACGACCCTCAGGGTACTGAGGCTGATGAGGCCCATCATTAAATGACAAGGCTCCAGGATCCGGCTCGTTAACCAGCTCTGTCTTTCTGGTAGTGGGAAGTGCGTATGCCACCTTCCCTACTTGAGTGGTTTTATTGTCAATAGATTTAAAAAGTTCGGTAGTTGAGTTTGCGAAGACGAGTGCACTTTCTCGTCTATGTAGGTGTGCGTCTGCTGGTTCTGCAGGTTTTTGGAAGATTTTTTGGAAATGGTTTCACCAGAGTCCAAGCTACCTTTAGTAGTTCTCAATTCGTCAGAACCCCTGTGTGCGTCTGCTTTTTAGGGTTTTCAAACTGTTCTTCTGAATTAGCACCTATTTGTTGCTTGTTAGTTGGCTGTCCATCTATACCCATCGATGCTAGGGGTTCGTTACGCTTGACAATTTTTTTAGATTTTCCACTTGATTTAACTTGTTTAGTTGGCTCTACATGAGCAGGCTGGACTGCTTTTTTTCTGTCCACTTTCCGTTTCAAGGCCCGGAAGAAAAGTCTTTTTTCCTCCCTTGAAATGAAAGTGCGCTCTGAGTTAATCAAGGTAGTTTCAGCAGATGCAGGTGCAATACGATTAGCAATTAAATCATTTTGATCATTTGCATCCAGCAATTTGGTTAATGCTGAAGGACTGTCAGGATGAAATACCTGATCACCCTCTGTGGTGCGGATCGGCGCACCCTCCTTCTCTTCCCCAGATCCAGGTTGTAAAAATAATAGGACCTGTTCCAGTTTCTCTGCATGCAATGCTACTTCAGAACATAGTTGAGCATGCGTGAGAATGTGGCAGGAAGCATCCGCTCGAGGGACAAGCACAGTTTGAGCAAATGATTGGGGGAATGAATAAGTAGCACAGGGCACATTTGTTGGCTTGTGATCCATTCTGAGGGACAGACAGCTAATCCGTTTGCGTGGTCACAGAGTTATAACAAGGGACATCTATTTTCCGCGGCTGGAGGGCCGCTGATTCCCCTCTGAGACTATCAGCAAATATAAAGCCCTCAAGTTTGTTAATTTTTATGAGAATTTCCGTCAACGAAGACTTGCAATCCCTTAACTCATAATGGGTGTTTTCATAGGCATGATCTAATAGATTTAGTATCCTTGTTAAAACAGGATATGATGCTTCAAGGGATTGCATATCCTCTGTGGGTTCTAGAATGTCAAAACCCAAGGGATGATTCGTTGGTTTTTTAGTGGGTGAAAACAAGAGACCTGAGGCAGTCTCTAAAACAACAGTTGGATTTGTAGTTGGCGAGGGAGGACAAGAACTAGAAGAAAGAGAGCTGCATGCCTTTGTTGAAAGTATATCAAGTGCTGGAGAGATATTTAAGTCAGCCATATTTGCCACATCTTTACAATGAATGTGCACATCAGCTCTTTTGCACCTGCGATAAGTGACCGGAGTGGAGGGACCAACTGATAGCTGCACCCGTTTTTCGAGGGCAGCAAGTACGACTGGTGCTAATATAGAGTTGTCTGAAGGTGAGGAGGGAGGATCCTCATTTAAAGGGTCTGGAGGAGGGTTTATGTCATCCATACGCATGCTAAGAAAACTCATGCGGGGCGGCTTTGGAAAGACATTACTATGGGTCAGACTGGACAAGTTAGATGCAGATCCATTAGCAGCCGCCGCGAGTGTTGAGCACGCGCGTAGGAGAATGCTACCTCATGCCGTACTAGGTCCTGGTCAGTGACAGGACCACATGGTGCAACTAAGCAGGTGTCCTTACAGGGCACCCGCGCGCCACTCTTCACGGTACTCTTTGACATCATCATGCGCTTATTTTTGTGACCTTTTTTCGTGGTCACAGTCCTAGGAGAAGGAGATTTTAGAGAGCGACCACTACGCAAACTCAAGACCATTTAAGATTGTTATATTATAAACAGGCAAAACAGCCTCAATCCCCCGCTGTGCCAACCACCTTACTCATAGGCATATGAATGACTGAACCACAAACTAGAAGGAAACCGTGCACACCTCCACACCCTAACAGCCCAACAGCCACTTGGAGCCCACTTAGATGCGCACGCGCGATGCGCGTGCACCTGAGGCTAAATAGGAAGTGGAGGCCGGCTGGGGGCAGTGCGAGGCGGAGGTGGGCGGAGCCAATCAGGGAGTGACTAGAAAGAAAAAAGAAAAGAGAAACAGTTACCCTCTAGAGGAAGTTAAAGGTGCAAGCATACACAACCTATAAGGAAACCATCAACGAAGCCGCGGCACACTCTTAAACAGTAACACAAAAAGAATATGACAGGTAATGGGGATGACTAGTCCATTACTTGGTAGGGAGTCCAATAGCGGCATTTCGCCGACAAGGTCCTTCCTCTTGCACACAGCGCGTAGAAGAAACTGTATGTGGCAGGGATTTATTAAGGATATTTAAAGGGTTGAGCCAAAATAGGTCAACACAACTCACAATCTCAACAAAAGGATGGGCTCACCTTGGCCTGAACAGAATCAATCTCTAGTTTTCAAAACCCAATCCAGGCCACTCCCTATCCCTGAGACTGATGCTTAGATTGCAGTCGCTCATAGTCTTGCAGTTTCAAGTGTCCACAACTTTTTGATGGTCTCTGGTCCTCTTCTTCTCATCCTCATCTGTGAAAAAAAACACTAGTTCCTGGGTCTCAGATACACATGCATCTGCATGCTAGAGAAGCAGGAAGACAGAGGCTGTGGATGAACTGGCGAAGTCCAAGCACATCCACCAGATAGCTGGTATCTTGAGTTTGCTTACTGGCTCAAACCTCTTCTTCACTGTCATAACCCTGTCTTAGGGTCCTTGCTTTGATACCCATGTGTCTGCCCACCATCCTCATTAGAGCGCAATGGTCTCATGCCTAAAGGACCCTTCTTACATCCCCTGCCATTTCCCTTGCTCTCTCTTCCTGCACCTCATTGATGCTCCACCACACACTCCTATCTCCTCCCCTACTATGCTCACCTGCGTCTGCTGGCGGGTGTTCCACCTCTTGACTTCAAATTCCTCTGTACTTCCCAGTTACACTCCACACCTCCTTCGATTTCCTTTCCTCCTCTGGGTTCTCATTCCCCTTTTCGTCAATACCTCCTCCAACCCAAATGCCTCCTTCTCCCCAAACATTTCCTTGATATGTTCTCTGCTTTCCTCTTTATCGCTCTCTCCAACCTTCTCCTTTCTATCTATCTATTTATATGTCTCTTTAGAATGTATAAAGTAATACCACCCAAGTGCATCTAAATGCTATCCCGCAGTATCCGTGGACAATAGCGGAAACTCAAAGTTAAAAGAGCAAGGTTTTTTCCAGGGTAATTTCAGAAGCTCATTGGTGGACAAAATATCTTGTGAGAGCTCATTCCCCAGAAAAACCGAAAAGACCTACCCATGGCACTAGCTCACTTGGTCAGAGAGGCCATGATCAGGAATGTGTTAGGTGATCGCAGTGAACGGCTGGGACAGTACCTTTTAAAGTTAGTTTTGCGATAAACTAAGGTCAAAGTTTTAAACTTGACTGTGGCAGGAACCAATAGCAAATGCAATTTCTGTAGAACAGGAGAAACATTTGTATACCATAGGGAGTTCGTAGCAAAAAATGCAGTATTCGCCAAATTAAATGAAGACATTTAAGAACATAGGAAGGAGATCCCAAAAACAAGGCATTACAGTAGCCCAATTTACTACTTATGATTGTCTTAGCAATGACAATGCAATAATTCTGGAATATGAAGAATCTGATCTGTCTTAGATAATAGCTAGATGACAATGCTATAGCATAGTAAGCGAGGAATCAAAAAGGAAACACAGAGCTTTGTAGTGTAAACGTAGTGCCACCAATATAAATATTTTGGTAAAGATCTTCCATCTGACCTTCCAACTGGTTATCAACGGTAGTTCAGTGTTGTCTTGATTGGGAGAAAATCAGTCATTTTCCATCCAAGTTTCAATATTCTTAAAAAGTTGATTTACATGATCAAGGTCATGAGGCACGTCTCCAGACAACTCAAAGACAATATGGATACCTTCAGCATAGTTTTGAAAGACATTGATGGGACAGCAGGTCATGTAAAGGTTTCATGTAAAGATTAAATAATACTGGTGATGAACATGATCGCCGTGGCATGGCACATTCATAAAGAGTCACAACAGAATAGAAAGAGTCAATTCTGACTCTAGATAAACTGCCTGACAAAAAAGAAGAAAGTTAACATGAAGCCCTAGGAGACAGAAAAAAATACTTGAGGCCCAATGAGCAAGAGGCTATTTTGAATCATATTGATTGCTGCTGGGAGGTCTAATGCCATCAGCAGCCCAGCAGAGCCTTTTGCAATGATGCCAAGCAGGCTTTCCTTAACTACTACCAAGGCAGTCTCTGTGCCTCTAGATGCTCAAAACCCAGATTGCCATTCCCACAACAGGTCAAAGGATTCAATCAACTCCTGAAGTTGCAGTGTGTCCATCTTGGCCAAAACCTTTGAAAATAAGAGATGTTCATTATAGGATGATAATTAGTGGCCAAACTGGAATCAAGTGAAGGTTTCCTTAACAAAGGAGTAACCCAGGCTGCCTTCAGGGAAGATGGTACAAGACCTTTCCCAAATGAGTTATTTACTATAAGATAAATGATTGGAGCAAGACTACCAATGTTTTCCTTAATCACTCTACAGAGACAAGGATTAACTGAACAATTAGTAGGATTCCGTTTTTGTGTGATACACATTATTTCTTCAATAGAGGGTGGAATACAATCACACCCAGATTACTCAACTAGAAAGCACAGGGTGGAAGTCTTGGACCCAGCAACATCTGAAAAAGCTGCCGATAAAGATAAACATGAACTGGCCAGAGCCAGCTTGGTGGACAAATTATTTTAAATCAATTGATAAATCCTGGTGATTTTCCCTGAAAAAAGAAGTTGCAAACTGTTACACCAGTCAACATTGGGTTCCAACACATCTAAAGTATAATTATAAGAAGAAACATGTTTAAGGGTATTAAATAATTCTAAAGTTGAACCATTAACAGAGGCAATACGCTCCGCCAGGTAAAACTTTTTAGCTTCAATAATATTTTTGGGACATTGAGTTCTAGAGTGCTTTATTAGCATGACGTGAGTAGGAGTAGGATCTTCTAAGAACTCTCAAATGCTTTGTCACCTCGCCGACCTGGATCCTCAATGGAAGTGTCAGAAGTTTTCCTTAGACGTGATCCTTGTTCTGCCTTCTTCTTAGAAGTCTTGTGGCCCTCAAATAGAAATGGTCTGTCTCTCTTAGAGGCCACAATGCCCACCTGATGTTATACAGGATAGACAGAATGAAACCCCACAGGAACAACTTGATCAGGGGGAAAAACAAAGTGAAGGCAAAAGAAAAACCTGTGTTGAGATGCAGTATGTGCTGCCTGATATATTTCCTCAGTAAATGGCAGTGGGACATAGTTTCCATGGCAATTGATTACGAGTTGAAGAGGTAACAATGAAGAGTGTAAGGATTGCTCCAGAAGGAATCTGGACAAAACAGCCAAGGAATACTATTACAGTTGAGGAAATCAGACAACTGGATGAAAAATGTACTAAGCAGAAGTTTAATAATTAAGATTATATAATCATGTATGTGTTTTGAATAAATGTTAATTGAAGGGAGCAAATAGTGTTCAATTGCTTTTTATTGAAAAAACAATTGAAACCCACAATAACTAAATGTGCCCTCAATACACCTTCTATGCTACCATGCTGAGGCGCTAAAAAATGTATGCAAAGGTACTTATCTGCTGCTTGAGAAGCAAAGAAAGAGGAAGTGTGGCGTGAGAACAAGTTTTTGAGACAGACTGTATTATGATTGGAGGAACATAACACGTGTTCAGCCCGATTGGACAAGGAACTGGGACTACAATTTCTACTGTGGTTCTTGGGAAATGTTGCTTCAGTTGATTTTGTTGTTTTCATGTTTGCTTCTTGAAAAAAAAAAGAGTACAAAAAGTGAAGCATAATACTTTCTGTGATGAATCCTGCAGAGTCCTCACTGATCCCCAGCCTAAAGTCTCCTCCCATGTGGCATATGAAAGGCAGTTGCTACGTGTTCCTGACTCTGGGTGTGGTAATATGAGGGAGCATCACATGGGAGGAGGTGGCTGTCAGGGAAAAGTGATGACTTCCTTAGGAAAGACGCAGTATTCTTCGCTATATAAAGAGGAAAACCCCATAATCCCTAAATACCTCATGGCATGTTGTTATTTTTCCAATCCTTCCCCTGTTAAAACCCAAACAACTGTGTATGAAAAACCTCCGGAGTGGCATAACCTTTACCGCTCGGCTATGCAGGGTTTACCTCCAATATCCTTTGATTATAATGATTTTGACCTGGATAGGTGTTCTGAGCAAAATAGCACTACACATAATATCCATGTGACCTCTCCTGGTTCTGATAATCTCCATTCCAACAAGTATTTAAAACAATATCACCTTGAAAAGTCTAAAAATATATTTGGACTCCAATTCCCAAAATGGCTGGGGTACTGAGATGAAGAAAAAAAACAAGGAAGTTATCTGTAGCTGAAGGATCGAGGAAGGGAAGAGGAGAGAAGCTGCAGAGTACGCAGAGCGGGAAGCAAGACCGGTGACAGAGGCAGTTCACAGCAGAAGAGCCGCCAGGAGGGAGGTGAACGTCTGTCTGCAGCAGGTCGGCAGCGTTCTAGACCTGAGAGAAGAAACTCTGGTAATGAGAAGGTGAAAGATGCACAGCGGGGTCAGAAGAGGGGAGGCACTGCAGAGTGGCACAGGATCTGGCAGGGAAGGGAGCAAACACCAACACGAGAACTGAACAAACGTCTTTGCAGACGGAGAAGCCAGCCCGGTGAAAGATGCTTGCAGCAACAGCACGGTTTACCGGTGAGTCAGCCTGAGAACGAAGGGCGCCACTGGGACGTGCCAAGACATTAACAAGTATTTGAAGAATACTTTTGAATATCAACTGAATAGACTTATAAAGAGAAATATGGTACTATTCTCCTGACATGAGATGTCAGTTGGGGGAGACCTGGAAACCACATTGCCATAAACCAAAAGACAATGAAAGAGAAATAAAGAGGCAAGAGATGTGCAGTTCTCCTGACATGAGATGTCAGTTAGGGGAAACCTGGGACAAGCATTGCCAAGAGCCAAGAGAGATTGAAAGAAAGGTTGGCAGACAGAGCTTGAACAAACCCTCATATATGAAATACCTGCATGGGGGAAATTGGTTAAAGTCCACTGAAGTCGACAAGTTGTGCTATTGAAGAAGTATGATTGTGTGATGCCTAAAGTGCAAGCATGATTGCAGAATAACAAGTTATTTACCCCTGGTAACGTTCTTTCGACTGGATGTTCCTCCAATGTATTCCTCACCTTTGACATGGAACGTCCAGCTTCAGCTGCATCGGAAAACTTGGCTCTGTGTGTCGATGGCATCGAGTGGATGTCCATCGAAGGCCTCTGTCAAGAGTGACGTCATTGGAGATCATATATAGCACACGCAGCGCCCGTTGGCCTCAGTTCTGTTTTTCCTTCTCCTCATGCAGCAGAGATACCCATAAATACCGGCATGACAGTACTCAACCTTGGTGGAGCGGAAGCTGTAATAGCATGGGAAATACTACAGAGGGGTAGGATGGGAGGGTGATGAGGAATACGTTGTAGCAACATCCGGTTGAAAGAACATTACATGGGGTAAGTAACTTGTTCTTTGAATGGATTGTGTCCTCCAATGTATTCCTCATCTTTGACAGACTCATACCTTTTCCAGGGCAGAGCAAAGTACTGCCTTGCCAAAAGCAAGATCTTGAGAATGGGAAGCATCCAGGGCATAATGTTTTGTGAACATGTGTATTGTTGACCACATTGCAGCGTTACAAATATTCCTAATAGGAACTCCCCTTTGCAGGGCTGTAGATGTGGCCATGCCCCTAGTGGAATGAGCTTGCAAGCTTTCAGGAGGGTCTTTCTCTGTAAGCCTGTAGCACTCAGAATTACTAAAATTATCCACCTAAATAAGGTCCATTTGATAATAGCCTGACCTAGTTTGTGTCCTGTATTCCCAATGAACAACTGATCGTCAAACTGAATTTTGGATGTTTTTGAAATGTAAAAGCTTAATGCTCTTCTAGGATCTAACCTATGAAGTCTTTATTCCTCCTTACCAGGGTGAGGCAGAGGGTAGAAGGAAGGCAGGACAATTTTCTGGTTCAAATGAAAATCCGAAATGATTTTCGTTAAGTATGAAGGTTTGACCTTCAAGACAACCTTGTCCTTGTAAAAGACTGCAAAGGGTGACTTTACTGACAGTGCCTGCAACTCGCTCACTCTGCGTGCTGCTGTGAGAGAAACCAATGAAATTGTTTTAAAGGTTAACAACCTTAGAGGACACGTGTGCAAGGGTCCAAAGGGTGCACACATTAAGAATTTTAAAATCAAATCCGGTCCCTCCTCTTTGACTTTTTAGCCGACGACGACAAATGGTGCGAACTACTCCTTGACCTAGATTGCTTCGCCTTCTTTTCACGAGGAGAGTCTCCTCTCGACTCGTCAGCTGTGAAGGCTTAGCAGGTCGGGGATTAGGGAATTTGGGTAATCTTCCTACCTGGAGTTTCCCCTTCTGCTCTCTCAATGCCTTTCCGGTAATGGATTGAAATTTTGAACAATTGGCCGTGTCATGGTCCTCGCCAAGGCACCACAAGCAGACATGGTGTGGGTCAGTAAGGGACATATTGGACCCGCAGTTCCGGAATTTTTTTAATCCAGTTTTCGGTGTTGAAGGTGTCGAGGATGAAGACATCTCAAAGGATTTTTCAAAGAATTTCTTGAAAACAAGCCGTTAGACGATGAGGCGTGCTGATTTTCATTAGACGAAGCAATAGCTGGCACGGAAAAACGGAACGGTGGCCAAAGGGCGCTGTGCGTGCTATGTATGATCTCCGATGATGTCACCCTCGACGGAGGCCTTCAAGGGACGTCAATTCAATGCCATCGACGTACAGCGCCCTCTGCAAAAAGGTTTTCCGAAGCAGCTGAAGCTGGACATTACATGTCAAAGATGAGGAATACGTTGGAGGGCACAATCCATTCGAAAGACCTGATAAGAGTGATCCTTTTTAGAACGTGATACCTGGAGGTGGGTGGCATGGACTATGCAGCTGGGAGAAAGAAGGCCATGATGCCAATGCCATGGGGGGTTGAAGGACAAATAATATTTGCTGCCTTGAAGCCTGAACCGGCGGATGGGGATTGATTGATTGATTGATTGATTGATTGATTGATTGATTGATAGGCTATTTATAAAGCGCCTATACACACGTGATTAAAGGAACAACCAGGCAGGGAGGAGAAAACAGGGGAGAACAAGACAAATGATCTTACTAGCCCTAGTATCATTTAGATTGTGCAAGTGCGCAGACAAGAAGTGCAGGGGAGAGGAAAGGGGAGAAATGCACCCAGTGCAACAGTACCCTGGGTTAAGTGCAAGGAAGGCAGGGCCTTCAAGGGGAACAAGCCCCGGAAGTGCAAGAAAGGCCTTGTGGCAGTGCAGAAGGTCCCGAAGACGAGTGCTAGGGACTGGACAGGGTGGGTGGGAGGGGACAGGTGTTCTATAGGACTCAGAGGAGCCCCAGGCAGCCAGTCATTGTAAATGAGCAGTAGGATGGGAAGGATAGCAGAGGGAAGGCAAAGAGAAAGGGGGAGGGGAAAGGTTAGCCGGGGAGAGGCAGAGAGAAGGAAGAGAAGAAAAAGAAGGACTTGAGGAGCTTCTGGAACTTAAGGAGGTCTGGGTCAAGGCAGAGAGTGGCAGAGAGACGATTCCACAGAGAGGCACCTGCAGAGGAAAGAGACCTACCACCCAGTCTCTGCTTGGAGAAGCGACTCACCTGCAGAGAATTGGAAGTAAATGAGAGGAAGGCTGTTGAAGGAAGGTACTTAGAAAGAGAGCGTTTGAGATAGTACCAGCCCCAGAAAGCCTTGTGAATGATGCAGAGGGTCTTGAAATTGATCCTTGCAGCAGCCGGAAGCCAGTGGATGGATTTCAGAGCCGGAGAGATGCGGTCCCTGGACTTGAGGCCAAGGATAAGTCTTGCGGTCCTGTTTTGGATGAGTTGCAGAGGGTGGAGGGTAGAGATAGGTAGATTGAGAAAGAAGCTGTTGCAATAGTCAATCATGGAGAGAATCAGGGCTCTAGAGACAGTGAGCATCTGGGGAAAGGTGAGAAAAGGCAGAATGCCTATGAGGAGGTTCAGTTGGAAATTAGACTTTTTGGAGATGTCCGTGATGTGTGGAGCGAAGGTGAGAGTGGAGTCAAAGATGACCCGAAGGTTTTTTGCCTCACAAGAGGATGAGGGCACAGGGCCAAGGGAGGCCAGTCGGAGTGAAAGGGGAAAAGCGGGAGCAGGGATCCCAATGAAAAGTATCCCTGTGTTACAGGCACTAAGGCAGGTATCATTAGAGGCGCCCCATGCCTGAATAGCATGGTTAAGACGATTTGTTGAAGGAGGCCATTCGCAGAATCATTAAGAGGTTTTCGAATCAGGCGAATACTGTGCTGCACTGATGGAACTAGGTAACAGGAGAATGCAGAGCCAGTAGATGACTATGTTACCAGGATGCATGAGTTGACTGCACTGTGCGGTTCTGGTGAGAATGCAGAGAACATGATATGTGACATGTTGGTTGCGCATACTGTGAGGAGCCAGGAATGAGACGCAGACACAGAGGACTCATGTTTTGGGATAAATACTTTTAATAAATCAAAAAGGGTTGAGAAAATGCCTCACTAGCGCCAGTCTAAGAGGTATTTCCTTGCCTCAACCAAAATGAATAGGTCTGTCCTTTGTCAAGATGTCCAAAATGATATGTCCTGTGTCCTGTGTCCATAATCCTATTCTGGCCCTCACACTCTAAAACTAAATCTACGGTGCAAAGGGTATTGTCTCTGGATCGTGAAGGTGCACAACTGTTTAAATCCAATACAAAACGGAAGTTCAAACAAAATGTTCCAAATGGACATATGTTCAAAGTTCCAGGAGATGGCTCCCTTTCCCAGGTTCAACTTCACCAATATGAAAGAAATAACTAGGTTCCTAGTGAGCTAAGAGGGTAGATCTTTTCTCTTGGAGAGTCCACAATTCTTGGGGAAATTAAACCCTTCCTCAAGCTCCTCTTCACACACAAGACAGTTCAGAATCCCAATGTCAAGTTACAATTTAGGTGTGACACTCAGACTCCCAGGTCACCTGGTATACTCCCCTGCCAGGTTCTTTTCCACTTTTGTCAACAACTCAAAAACTCCAGGGAATAGGTCTTCCTTAAGGTTATCTTCTTTTAATGCTTTATGGTTCACACTTGACTATGCCTGGTTTACTCCCTTGTCAGGTCTTTTTATACAGACTCTCAGTGTTTAACTTGCAGTCCCTCTCAAATACTGCACTTTGCCTGGTCTACTCTGCAATCAGCTCTTTTATGCATTCTTGAAATCACTCACTTTATAGTCTTTCTCACACACTTGGCTTACCCTGGTATATTCTCCTACCAGGACTTTTATGCACTCTTGAAAATGCTTGGCTTGCAATCTTTCTCATATACTTGGCTTTGCCTGATATACTCTGTTGCCAGAACTTTTACTCACTCTTGAAAAGTCTTGGTTTGAAATCTTTCTCATACACTTGACTTTGCCTGGTATACTCTCCTGCCAGGACTTATATGTGATTATTTTCCCTTTTGTCCATGAAACAATGTTTGGCCAAAATTGGCTTGTTAGATTTTGTTCAACAGCATTCTCTTTAATGTTCACTGTTGCCTTCACTTTGTTTTGCTCCTGTAAACATGGGTTCAGCAACCAGTTTGTGGTACAATTCACAAGTGCATCAGGTTCTTCATATGCTTCATTCTGAGACTCTTGTGTCCATTGCTCAATGCAGCATACACTTTTGAGCACCCCAGTAACCAGTTTCACTTCCCTGGGCTTACCTGGTGCTGGAAATGCTTTTTGCGTGTCTTCATTCTGGTTTCCTTCACCCTGCTGGCTTGGCGTGCGTACTGTTAGCTGCTGTACTGTCTCTGTGCCTCTTCTAGCTGTGTGCGGCTCCTGCTGCTTTGTGCTCGGTGGTTGTGGCTTCTCTGCAGTCCAGCTTCCTCCGGCGGTCTCAGTCTCACCTACTCGCAGCTTCCCGCGATGTGCTTTTGCCCGGTGTTCTGACCGGTGATGTGTGTTGCAGTCAGTGTCCATTCCTGCAGCTCACACACCTCATCAACTTGAGGAGACCCATCTTCGGATCCAGAAGCACCTCAAGACCTTCCTCTTTGGTTCTGCCTTCACTCTTCCTCTCTCCTGCTGATCTCTGTCTGATTCCGCACCTGGCACCTGGCTACCCTCTGATTACGGACCCAGATCTTTGCTAACCCAGTCGGATACCCGCACTGCCTGCTGGCAACCATTGCACTTGGGTATGTATCTGCAACCCTCCAGTCCCCTTCCTGAACTTATTAGACACCCCCTGCCTGCTCCTTATTCTTGCAGTGACCACCTGCTGGCAGCACTACCTATTGTTGTTTTGATCGCTTGTTCAGCACTTTCCACTCCTCCCCAGCCCCTTGCACACCGCCCCTTCCCTCTGCCCTGCACTTGCGCATTCTCAATGTCACTGGGCCTACTAAGATTGTTGTTTTATCCTCCCTTTTCCCCTCCCTTGCCTCCTCGCGCTCTGAAACTTTTGTGTATGGCACGATATAAATAAAATATCATATATCATCAGCTGTGTCAAATTGAAAGTTCCTGGCCTGTCAGAAAAATCTCTGAAGACTAGACTGCAGCGTTGGTTTGCCGGTCCTAGTCATCTTTATTGCTGCAGCCATTTTACTTGTCCCAATTGTTGTCAGATTGGTTTTGACACAATACTGAGGAAGTTGATGTTGGACTGGGAATAATCATCACTGCTCCCCGTCTCTTCCTCGTCCCAGTTGTGAATATATTATTCTATATGTCATGTGGGGGGGATATTGGAAGTGGAGTTGTCAAGAGGTTGAGGGAGAATATTACAATATGCCATCAGGACCTGGAGAAAGGAAGCAACATCCCTAAAAGGAAAGGTGGGATATGTGTCTTCCTCCAACTATGCTGTGTCCTCTCCCCGAGGATCACCTTCCCCCATGTGATCCACCCTCATATAGCCACCACCACGATTTAGATCAGAAAGCATCTGCCACATGAGGGAAGGTTACCTCAGAGACAGGAGTGATGACATCGTCATATTCATCATAATACCAACTGCCGAAAGCGCAATTAAAATTCATGCACGGAATGGAGCGGAAATTGGATAAAGCCACCCAGATCGCTAGAGGGGAGGAAGAGACCTCATGCAGGCACAAAGAAGTAGCAGGAACAGTGCTAGCCACTGTAGAAGGGGCAATGTCACACACACAGACACGAGTTCCATGATGAAAAGGGAGGGAAGAGAGAGCCTCGAATGAAAAACGTCCCACAAGGAGTAAAGAATGCTCAAACAGCAAGAGATGAGGCCTTAGCGCGATAGCCTGCAAATGGCAGGGAAAGAAATGTACCTACATTGAAGACGAGGTGGACATGAGTGGAGATGACGCAGGCGATGAAAATAGTCCTAGAGTCATCATGGTGAACAGCTCATGGTTGAGAAGAGAAAAGCCCCATTGTATAATAAAAGTGGATGGTAACGAAACTCGAGTGATAGCTGACTCGGGGTGAGATTTAACCATCCTTCCCATTCAAACATACAAGGAAATGGTGGGACAGCACAAGGTAGAGGTAAAAAGGACCAAACACAGACCACCTGTGTTTGGGGAGCCTCAGTGAAACCCTTAGGCTACATCAAATCAGGCACGAGGAAGACAAACTACGACCAGAGTTTATTTTTCTGTAGAAGGTCTGGTAGTCTTGGGGTGGGATGACCAGCACAAGTGAACATTAGGCTGGATCCCAGCACAGAAGATTAGGTGCTCTCAATCATGTAGTGTTCAGCTCGTCCAACCTCATATCTTCTCCCTTAACCTGCCCCCTCATCTGAACTGATCACTCTGCTATTCTATTCTCTGCCCTGACTCCCGGGCACGCCTTCCAACCCTGCCACCTTCCAAGGATCCTGCTCTGGAACAAGGTAACCATCTGCCCTGATGTTTCCACCGTCTTGTTCTCCTCCCTTCCCAATCACCCCCTCCAGGGAGGAAACCCCTCTCCAGACCTTTTTTGACCTATGGATCTCAGATGCTCTGTCCTTCCTAACACCCACAATACCCCGTCCCACCCAGTGGTCAAAGTGTACACAAAGAAGTGGTGGAACTATGTTTCCTGCTGGCCTGCCCCCTTTCCCCACAAATCCCATTGTCACGCCCCCTCCCACGCGCATTCCAAACCCCCAAACAAATACACCTACTGTTTAAGGGAATTATAACCATTCCAGAACGTTTTCATTTTAAAATAAAAGTATAGGAACAGTCAAACTTTTTAAAGTAGAGGACCCCCGCTCCCAACCGCTCCCACTCAATTTGACCAATGCTCCCACCGCACAGGTCCTTCCCCTAGGTGGTTTAGCCCTCAACTCAAATTCCTCAAAATCCTCAACCATTGCCTGGAACGACACTGGCAGACCACGCCTTCCACCCAAAACAAAGCCACTCTGGCTAGACAGGCAAGAGCCAACAGATCCAAAATTAGAAAAAACAAACATGCCTTCTATATCTACCGTATCACCAATGCAAACACACCATGCAAAGAACTACACAAGATCAAAACCCCCCTCTGCTCTTCCTCTCCGCCCCCCCCCCCCGTCTCCCAGGCACTGCGTGACACCCTTTGTGGCCATTACTTCAATGTAGCCATTGAGTGGCACCTATCCCTTGGTCACATTCATTAGAACCTGCGCCGACTCCATCCCCCTCAGTCGAAAACCTAGGATACACTTTTAGCTCAGACCTGAATAGACATTGTTGTTCAGAGAGCTAACCCATTTCTCCTCTCGCATATCGCATCTTCAAAACTTAGTGGAAGGCACAGGCTTACTCCACACACCCTGCATTCACATATAGCACGAACACTATTGCACATCACCTCTGCCACAAGAATGAAGCTACTTTTAACAACAGAAATTCGAACTGTAGCTTCCCACATAACTCTCTATGTCCTTAAACACTATCCCCCTTTTAATCTATAGTAAAGCTCAGCTGGGCCTAGACACACTCCATTTAGACATGGATGAATAGCATAATCTTGCCCACCCTCGTATTATTTTAACGGCTGAAATGTACATACGTATAATAGCACCTCCCAAATTCAACAACATTTTTGGACTGCGGTCCCTCTGACCAAAAGCGCGTTGGCATCATAATTATGGTGAAAGGCGCTATAACAAATGACAAAATGAATCAATCAATCAAAAAAGGAGGAGCATCAGTGTCAGGAGATGAATTTGCCACCTTGTTTTCCGAAGTGCCAGCGAAAATAAAAAAACTATGTCCACTAGATTCATCTGAGAACAAATGCAGTCCCGATCAAGCACAAGGTGAGACACGTGCCCGCAACTGCAAGAAGCGCTCTACAAGCCCAATTAGAAAAATGTTTAAGGAAGGTACCATTGAGACGTGGAGTCCTCTGAATGGTTGAACCCGATGGTACTCATCAAGAAACAGCAGTTGAACGATATCGGAGTTTGCATTGGCCAGCGCATTATGAACATGGAAGCAATAACGGATAGTTATCCGCTACCCTGTATGAATGAACTAATTCTCATGATGCCAAATATTTTTCAAAACTAGGTATGAGAGATGCTTACCAACAGATAAGCCTACACCAAGAAGCCAGACCACTAACAGAGTTTATCACCCCGTTTGGGGCCTACCAATACACCTGCATGCCCTTTGGGTTGTCATCAGACTCGTCGCCATCGGCTTTTCAAAGGATAATGGTCTCCCTGCTGTGCAAAATAGTGTCATACTTTCAGGACGACATCCTCATTTATGTAGAAGATGCAGAGACTTGCCATGAAGTCCTAAGGAAGGTACTAGACAAACTTCAGGAGGCAGGGGTACACTGAAATACAAAAGGCACTTGATCAAAGCAAGTAAAATGGAATACCTGGGGTATAATATCTTAAAGGATGGCATCAGTCCCAAGAAGAATCTCCTGCAAGCCATATTTAAAGCCCCAGCACCAAACTCAAGGGACAAGCTAAGATCCTTTCCTGGACTGGCAGAGTACTATGCAAAATTCGTACCACAGTTTTCAGAGACCACAGCCCCATTGTGAGAACTTCTGAGAAAAGGGACAGATTATGAATGGCGACAAAAGTAAAAGACAGCTTTTGAGGTCAAAAAGAGAACAGTAAATGCTCCGTGTCTGAAGCCGTTCAACACATCATGGGAAACGTATATAACCACTGACGTCAGTGCTTATGGGTTAGGAGCCACACTGGCCCAGAAGAAAGTTGAGGCAGAACATGTGGTTGTGTGTTTGCATTAAAAGCACTGTCTGACACAGAAATAAATTACTCCACTATGGATAAGGAAATGCTTGCATGTGCTTGAGCAGTGGAGTATTTCAGGACTTACATATGAGGCATGAAGTTTCACTTTGTCACAGACCATAAACCACTAATTCACATCTTAAGCCCAGAAGGCACGAAGATGTCCACTCCAATACTGGCGTGCATAGCAGCCAAAATGCAAGGGTAAAACTACAAATAATGCATATAGCAGGATGTAAGAATGCACAAGCATACTGGACGTCGCGTCGGCCAGATGTAAGGAAGGCATGGTATCAAACAGTGAAGACAGACACAAGTGATCACAGTTCAAGGGTGTTTATGGAATTTCAATGGGTTGGTAAAACACCTATCCAGACATAAATCTAAGGATGGGAGCAAGCTACGACATCAAATAATAATAACGCAGTCCTAGTGGAGTCTGTCAAAACAAAAGGGCCTATACTAATCAACCTATTGCCAATCCTTACTTCTAAATACAAAATGGTGCGGGGTAACAATGTACACAAAAGAAACATGTTCAAGAAATGATATGTCAGGATAGTTGAGCAGTTAGCTTCCCTTCCCCAAGTTTTCAGCAGGGGGCAAGGCAGTACATGCGGGTTTCGCACACACTTTAGCTCCTTGGTCATGAGGTAACAGTTCAACAGATAGGTATCCGGGCCTTCCGCCAAAGCATCTCTCACAATGACAGTCTCTTTATGTAGGGGGCCTGATGCAGCAAACAAAACACAAATGTTCATTTGCTTTATCAAGGTTTCACTTTCACAAGTTCAAGACTGGTCTCCCTCCTTCGGGCTCGGACCGCGGGTTCCCCTCCTCTGGCTCAGACCCTTTTCTACAATGTTCACAGTTTGGTCTCCCTCGTTCGGGCTTGGACCATGGATCCACCTCGTCCGAGCTCAGTTCCCCTTTTGGACAATGTTCATAGTTTGGTCTCCCTCGTTCAGGCTCAGACCATGGATCCCCTTCATCTGGGTTCAGATCCCCTTTTGTACAATGTTCACAGTTTGGTCTCCTTCGTTCGGGCTCGGACCATGGATCCCCCTTGTCCAAGTTCAGATCCCCTATTGATACCAGAATCAGATACCAGAATCAAAGACTTTTCAATGTGCGATGGGTTTTGCTTAAACTGTAGCAGGACCACTTTCGATTCACTTCAAACAATTTGCACTTCACTTATATTTTGAGCTTTCATTTCCTTTCGCCAAGATACTGTACAGAGACCTTCGATTGGGCACATGCACACTGCCAGACCACTCTGTCAACGGTATTGTATCTTTTCACCAGCAATTTACCTTCACTCGCGCCTTTCATTACATGCAGTTAACAATGTTTCTTCCAACGCTCACTTTATAATGTTGCCGCTTGCAATCTTGACTTCAACACAAACCGTTCTCCCCAACTCACTGGCTGTGTTGTTCTCCGTCTCTTCTTTATTCTTTGAGCCAAGGACGATGCCACAGTGTCTGCTGCTCATCTCCGCCTTGGTCAGTTATGCAGGAGGACCCTCGATATCTCTGACACACAGGCCCTCATTACAACCCAGGCGTTAAGGGTTTAACGGTGCCGTCGGCGCCGTTAACCCTTAACGCCTGATTACCATTTTAACGCCTTAAAATGCAAGGCGCTAACCCGTAATTTACGGTGCCGTAATTAGCGCCTTCCCCACTCCCATTATGCCCAATGGGGCAAAAATGGGAATGGGGAAGGGTAAATGGGGAATGGGGATTTACCGCCCCACTCACCTTGGAATGGGGCGGTAAATCCGCCATCCACCATGGTGTAAACGGAGTAGGGAACTTACCGCCTGGGTTGTAATGAGGGCCACAGTGCAGGATCCTTTAGCCTTGTTTCCTGGTCTTACGTTTTCTGCCTTGAAGGTTTCTTGAAAGTAATAGCTTCCTGTCAATGAGGTCATGGGTGTTGCCCCTCTCACAAACCTCTTGTGCCTGGCCGTCTTTCTCCCCTCGTTCAACTGCCAACTCGAAACTGCTGTACCTTTGTGTGTTTTGCCCCGCTCAGAGCATGCTCTTGTGCTCCATCTTTTATCCACGCTTCAACAAGTAGCTTCCAAGTAGCGCTGTTTGCTGGGAGAAGAGAACACTACCATCGCCTTGGAAGTTGGAACTTTGCCCTTATTTACTATCCAATTGGTACGGATTTATTCTCGCTGTGGAGTACTGCATCCTGGGGCTTTGTGATATCTGATATCAAAGTAGATGCACTAGTATGCATTAGTATGCTGGCTAATACGTGGTTATTTCTGTTTTAGGACGAAAAAAGTGCGCAAGGCTCTCACCCTTTCATGAAGACTACATTACCCAAAGCCTGCGAGCTACTGCGCGCGCGCTTCGGCAAGTAGCTTCCAAGTAGCGCTGTTTGCTGGGAGAAGAAAACACTACCATCACCTTGGAAGTTGGAACTTTGCCCTTATTTACTATCCAATTGGTACGGATTTATTCTCACTGTGGACTACTGCACCCTGGGGCTTTGTGATATCTAATATCAAAGTAGATGCACTAGTATGCATTAGTATGCTGGCTAATACGTGGTTATTTTTGTTTTAGGACGAATATCAAAGTAGATGCACTAGTATGCATTAGTATGCTGGCTAATACGTGGTTATTTTTGTTTTAGGACGGAAAGTGCACGAGGCTCTCACCCTTTCATGAAGACTACATTACCCAAAGCCTGCGAGCTCCTGCGCGCGCGCTTCAGCAAGTAGCTTCCAAGTAGCGCTGTTTGCTAGGGGAAGAGAACGCTACCATCGCCTTGGAAGTTGGAACTGTGCCCTTATTTACTATCCAACTGGTACAGACTTATTCTCACTGTGGACTACTGCACCCTGGGGATTTGTGATATCAAATATCAACTTAGATGCACTAGTATGCACTAGTATGCTGGCTAATACGTGGTTATTTCTGTTTTAGGACGGAATATGCACGAGGTTCCACCCCATTTCACAAAGACTGCACACGTGCTTCGGAAAGTAGCGCTGTTTACTGTTCGCTGCTCGGAGCACAGGGTTGTTGGGGTGCTCTATTAATACTTTGTCCACTCAGTATTCTGTGTACTGGTGTAGTGCTGCCCACTTTGGAACGGCTCGCAACGCTCGATATAGTGAGGTTAGCCAGCAAATTTGCTTTGCATGCGTGCATGTATATAGGTGAGTCTTTGTATCCCATGACTGATTGTATTGATTCATTATATATGAAAAGTGTGTGAACATTGTGTGTGAAGCTCGTGTCTTCAGAACTTTTCTCGACCGTTGCTGTTGTTTCCCTGCTGTTTTTCTGTGTTAACTCTTTGCCTGTTCACCAGACTGATAAGGCAATTGCATTGCCCATATAATGGTAACTAGTGGGCACTATTGAGTTGTTGACATAGTGTCCTGCCTGCACAAACGTTATCACAATACTATCTCTGGGAATCTGTTGTATTCCTGTATTAAGGCATATCGTTATTTCTGCCTAAAATTATGGGAGAATCCCATACTGAAACAAGCCCACATAAGCTTTTGCGTGGTCGACGTATATGTTTACCTAAGGTCATTACCCACTCTAAGACCCAGGGCCTTTCATGCAGTTAATAGAATATTTTCCAAAAATGTTACCCTCGACTGACCTTACTAAGGGTCTAGCCGCATAGGCATTGGTGTTAGATTTTACAAAGGAACTGGGATGTGTTAGTTCTAAACTCCTTGATGATGTGATGTGTGGGCAGTCATCAGGAGCTTGTAAAAGTAATATAGATGAGGTGTTGAGTGATAAAGCTGGTGGGTGTCCTACTGCTTCTCTAATTTCACACCCATCTTTAGGAAACGGGTCCTCAATCACGATAAATGAAGTAGTGGACAGTGTCAAAGAGCAAATACGTAGAGTTAATGCAATGGTAAACAATAGCGCCGAGATAGTCACTCAGCTTTCCATGGCCAATATTGATCTTCGCAGAGATTAAAGGGATGAACCTTATGAGGAGTACCTTAGTAATCTCATGGAGATATCATCCATTGAAGTATCTTCCACCCCGATAACAACAGTGAAATCGTCCCCAGATTCAGCAGGGATATCTGCCAAAGATTTGCTCTCCTTGGCAGTAGAACCAAAACAAAAGGTAGACCATGATCATTATGATTCATGGATAGATAATGTTAAGTCTGGTCGTGTTAATAACTGTGACAATAACGATGAAGTAAAGATCAAGGCGGTGCACGATCCCAGTGAGTGTGTAAATATAAGTGAAAATGACGCTAGTATGACATCTCGTCATATGTTTAATGCCTTTGAGAACCTGCTGACCATACTAATAGCAGAGTATGAGCGCCTTGAAAATAAGTTAGATATACAATCACTCTTATTACATAAAAGTATTAAACGTGGCCATAAATCAGTTTGCGATCAAGGTACAAGTTTGTCACCCACCAAATCAGTAACTCATGCTATAATTGACACACACCTAGACGTGAAGAAATCCCTCCCTACCAGTAAACATGATGAAGGGAATATAATAAAGAAAGGTAGGAGATTTCTTATAGTGAAGTATAACCCAACACCTGTCAGGCAAGCATTTTTGTATGGTAACAAGATCAAACTGCGTGAACATGGTAAGAATGTGAAGAAGGCAGAAAACATACCGGTGATAATTGAGGAGGATAATGAGTCTGCTCCCATTCGATTAGCTTCTGCACAACCTATACCTGACTTTGATGGTGAGTTGGTTTCTAAGCAGCACCCCAGCACAAGTGTTGAGGACAATGAGTTTCAACATGTAGGTGCTACACTGTCCTCAGCCGTGGGCATCCCTGTTTCATGTAAGGGAGTAGTTTCTTACCTGTAACTCCATTTCTCCAGCGCTAGTATCTTTCATGGATTCAAACGCTGTGAATATTCCCCGTCGTCAGGCTGGGGAACCTCGGTCATTTTAACTTAGAGTTTTCCTATGGAAAACTTCGACACTTTCGTGTCCTATCAACATTCTTTTGGATGCTTTAGCCACCACCAATAGGACATAGGGTATAAATAGCCCCGCCCTGCAGCTTCCCTTCAGATTTTAACCTCCAAAGTGGAGGCAACCCGAACCAGGTTTGCATGCAAGGGCGGCCGGCGGACGTATGTGAATCCATGAAAGATACCAACGCTGGAGAAATGGAGTTACAGGTAAGAAACTACTCCCTTCTCCAGCATTGGATCTTTCATGGATTCACATGCTGCGAATAGTTTACATAGCAGTATCCATCATGCATGGTGGAGTGCAAATGCAAACCAATATAGAAACCAAATCACATACATGATACAAGAAACCCATACAGTGATCAAGTTCAAACACATACCCTGAAGCTGCGGGCTTACCTTATTGAAACAGGCGTTGCAGGACCGCCCGTCCCACCTGCACATCCTCACCATGCTGCTTCTCCAGACAGTAATGTCGAGTAAAGGTATGCAGCACCGCCGAGGAGACCGCCTGGCAGATGTCCACCAGCGGAATCCCCGACCATAATGCCCTTGACGAAGCCATAGCCCTCGTCGAGTGTGCCCTCGGATTCCTCTCCAAAGGCTTCCCAGCTTTAGTGTGGCAGAATGAGATAGCAGACGACACCCAATGAGAAAGTCCTTGCTTGGAGATTACCCGTCCCTTGACGGACGGTCCATAAGCCACAAACAGCTGTTTAGAAAGTCTGAATTCCTGAGTACGATTCAAATAAAATTTTACCGCTCTCTTTACATCCAGCGAATGCAAAGACCACTCTGCAGATGTGGAGGCTGAAGCAAAGAAAGAGGGTAACACAATAGAAGAGAGTTTGTGAAATGTTGTTGGCACTTTTGGGATACAGTGTGGATTAGTAGCCAACACCACCTTGTCCTTGAAGAACCTCAAGTATGGAGGGTCCACAACCAAAGCTTGCAACTCAGACATCCTTCTGGCCGAAGTAATGGCCACTAGAAAAGCCACCTTCCAATAGAGAAACTGCAAAGGCGTCGACGACATTGGTTCAAACAGAGGCTTCATGAGACCTGACAGAACCACATTAAGGCTCCACACCGGAGGAAACTTCTTGACTGGAGGAAAGGTTTGAAACAACCCCTTCAAGAAATGCTTGATGAAACGATCACTAAACAGGGCACTGCATGTCGTTTCCGAGTGAATCTAGAAATTGCTGCCAAGTGTACCTTTATAGAGGAGAATGCCAGACCCTTTTCTGCCAACTGGAATAAGTATGGTAAAACTTGCTCCGGCGAAATGTTCAAAGGGTCCATCCCAGGCTGGCCCTTACACCACACACAAAACCTTTTCCATTTACACGGATAGGAGGCATTCTTGGACGGAGCCCTTGCTGCCTCCAAAATGCACCGACTGTCACCAGAAAGCTTTAGCAGGCCAAACTCAGAGAAGTCAGGAGCCAATCCGTCAGGCTGAGAGACCTCGGATCGTGGTGCCAGACAGCGCCCTTATCCTGAGACAGAAGGTCCGGCGTCACTGCCAACCGAATCGGCTCCGCCATGGACAGATGAAGGGGATCCGAGAACCACGGCTGCCTGGCCCAGAACGGGCTCACCAGAATCACACGGCATGGGTATCTCCGAATCCACTGGAGGGTCAGATGAATGAGTGGAAACAGAGGAAATGCATAAGCAAACTGGTATGTCCACGGGAACGAGAGCGCATCCCCTAGAGACTTGGGATGAGCCCACCTGCTGGCGAATTCCTTGCACTGCTTGTTCTCCCTTGTTGCAAAGAGATCCAACGAAGGACGGCCCCACTTCCGGAAGAGCATGGACACCTGCTGCTCCTTCAGCTGCCACTCGTGTAGCTGGCTCACCTCCCTGCTGAGCGCATCCGCTTGCACATTCAACACTACCGGCAAATGAAAGGCCACAATGCCAATGTCGTGCACCAGTGCCCAATGCCAGAGGTCTTGTGCTGCCTTCGACATCACCCTGGAATGCGTGCCCCCTTGTTTCCTGATGTAAAAAAATGTGGTGGTATTGTCCGTCAACACCCTCACCACCGACCCGCATATGAGCGGCAGAAAAGATTTCAGGGCCCAATGTACCGCTCCCAACTCGAGCACATTGATATGGAAATGCGACTCCACCCAAGACCACAGGCCATAGACCTGCGAGTCTTCGAGATGCGTCCCCCATCCTGTCTGAGAGGCATCCGTCACAATTGTAAAATGGAATCCCGGTTCCAGCAACGTCATGCCCCGAACCAGATTGTCCGAGCAATGCCACCATCGAAGCGCTTCCACCAGATCGCCGTCAATCACCACCTTGTTGGACCACAATCTGCGACTCTGAGCCCATCGGTCGGCAAGGAATTCCTGTAGCGGCCTCATGAAGAGACAACAGTTTTTCACCAGCGGAATGCAGGATACCATGGCCCCCAGCAGTGACATGTAGGTCCGGACTGACACCCTTGTACCGATCTTCCACCCTGCTGCTTTTTTCTTTAGCTTCAAAACCCTCTCCTCCAAGGGCCTCACAAGCCCCAGCTGAGTCTGAAACTCTGCCCCCAGAAAAACCAAGTCCTCGGAAGGCGACAGAAAGGACTTCTCGAAGTTTACGGTGAAGTCTAGCTGTTGCAACAGCTGCATGGTCGCGCAGAGACTTTCCTGCGCCTCCCCAGGAGACGAACTGCGTACCAGCCAGTCGTGCAGGTATGGGTAAACATGACGACCTTCCCGTCGGAGCCAGGCCGCTACCGGCACCAAACATTTTGTAAACGTCCTGGGTGACGACTTTAATCCGAACGGGAGCACTCAAAACTATTAATGATCTTCTCCTACGACAAACCACAGAAACTTGCGGTGCCATCGCCGCATAGGGATATGTAAATATGCGTCCTGTAGATCCAACGAGGCCAGAAACTCATTCAGCTGTACAGACTGAATGACCTCCTGAAGCGTGAGCATCTTGAACTTCAGGCGTTGCAGAGTCTTGTTCAACGCCTGAAGATCCAGTATGGGCCGCCACTTGCCGTTGGGTTTCTTCACCACAAAGTAACGGGAATAAACCCCTTGGCCTTTCGCAGCTACAGGAACCAATTCTATAGCCTCTTTCTTCAGCATAAGTACCACCTCCTGTCGTAGGATGTGAAGGTGGGGTTGCATGGTATACACTGGAGGAATGGGAGTCGGGGAACACTTGAACTCCAGGGAGTGGCCCAGACGGACCATGTCCAACACCCAACGGTCTGACGTGATCTTGCACCACTCGTGTAGTGCCACCCTACCACCTAGCAGATTTCCCAGATGACAGTCATTGCTGCGGCTTAGCCTGTCTTCCTTTGGAGGAAGAGGCCTGCCCCGCTCTTTTCCTGGAGGCCTGAAAGTCCCGGCTTTTTTGCGCTGACTGCGCCAACCTCCTATACCCCTCGGAGGAGTAACCAGATTGGCTGTAGCCTCGGTCTCTGGAGGTAGTAAACCAGGCATTTCCCAATGCCCCACGAAAGGGACAGAAGGGACGAAATGAGCGCCCACTCTGCAAGGCTCCCAACGACTTAGCAGTCTCAGAGTCCGCCTTCATATCCTTGAGGGCCTCATCGTTTTTCTCATCAAACAACTGCTCCCCCTCACATGGCATGTCCAGAACTTTATAATGCACCTCCGGGCAAAAGTCTGCACACTTAAGCCAGGCCTGTCGACGCAACACTACACCGTTGTTAATCTGTTTAAAACCAGATTCCGCCAAGTCCACGGCAATGTTAATACTATGATTGGACGCCTCTTCTCCTTCGCGTACCAAAATCATGGCAGCTTTTCGGTGTTCCTCAGGTAGATGTTCCAGCAGGGGAGCAAACCGATGCCACATCTCACGATCGTATCGAGCAATGATAGCAAGAGAATTGTCCGCTTTCACCGTCGTTGCATCCACAGTCAAAACCTTTTTACCGAGGGCATCCTGTCCTCCTGTCCACTATCAGGAGGGGTAATACATTTGTGCTGACTCCTGGCTTTTCGGCTAGCTGCCGCCGAAACTACTGACTCAGGAGTGTGCTGTGTCACCAAGCACTTTGGTGCAGAGTCCGGGGCCTTAAACTTCTTCTCCAGCCTCCCTTTGATAGCTGGTTCCGAGAAGGGGTGTCACATCGTGCGCAGACCCTCCTGCCACACGTGGTCCAGGATAGGTACGGCGAACGCAGATTTTCGTCTCTTGCCCATGTGGTCAAACAGGAAACACTTCCTCCGTGCCTCCTCAGGAGCCAAACAAATTCTACACATGCTTTTGCCATCATGGCGTGAAACACCCCACATCATCGGGCGGAGACGGTTGTGCCGGAATACGAGGTAGTTCCATCTCAATGTCCGAATCCCACGCCGGATCCCTCGACGGCGACGATGAGCCAGTGGACAAGGTCTCCCTAGGCACACTGTCCGATTCCGAATCTGGCAGTTCACCCTCCTCAGGATGGAAACGGGGACGATCATTGTTCACCTGCAGGTGTGTTGGCAGTTCAGCCGAAGTCGTTGAACGTGGAGGAACACCTGCAGCGGTGACGGGAGGCCCCACTGGAGCTACGTTCAGAGGAGGCAATCTGGCATCCAGCTGTCCCAAAAGAGATTGCAATGTGGACAGCACCTGGAGCAATAACATTGCCTACGGATTCACCAGAGGGTAACTGGATGGACCAGCCCCCACACCCATCGATGTCGATGGATCAACACACTGCAGGCCCAGGGCCGACGGATCCAACACTGAATCCCGATCATCCTCCGCTTCCGATGCAGTCTCTTGCTGTAGAATAGTGTCTGGTAGATGAGAGTCAAAAGCAGAAGCCTGCCACCCCTCATTCGTCGGTAGCAAGGTGTCTGTGTCCATCCTCGACAATGGCAATAGAGGGCCTCTTTCTCCCAACGGCACCGAAGACACTGGCGTCGACGATGGCAGCGAGTTGACACAGGGACTGTCGACGACAGGACTCCCGTCGTTGATGACGTAGTTGGAACCTCAACCTACGGTGTAGATATTTCAGGTGATCCCGCCTGCTTGGCTCCACTGGACCGATGTTTATATGACTCTCTACTCGAGGAGGACTTGTGATGGTCCCCTGAAGAGGAGCGCCTCGATGATGAGTTTTTCTTGGCCTTCACCTGAGATGCTGACTTCTCGGCCTACTTCCAGACCCTTGTGACTGGTCCGACCAACCATGCTTGGCCAAAGATGACCCCTTCAACAGGTGTTTGTTCGAAGAGGGGCGACCACTCTTACCAACCTCCACCGGGACAGGGCAAGACTTTTTAGCCGGAGGCTCAGCTGACGCTGACCGGAGATGATCCGCCGCTTGAACCAGCCTCTCCGATGCCAAGCTACGCACCGACCCCACCTCCGAGGAGGGGTAGGTACCTTCATTCAGCCAACACACCAACCGCTGATTGCGGTCCTTAAGCGTCTTCTGTGAAAACCGCTTACAGATCTCACAAGACTTGGCCGAGTGATGGGGGCAGAGGCAATAGAGGCAGTCCATATGCCTGTCCCCTTCTCACACTTTCCTCAGCCCGCAAGTCGCACAGGGCCGGAACAACGATTTTCCTGAAGACATCGCACCAACACGTGCAAAAATCACAACGAGCACGAGGTGATCCCAACACTTTTGAGACGGTTGAAATCTGAAGGGAAGCCGTGGGTGTGGGGCTATTTATACCCTATGTCCGATTGGTGGTGGCTAAAGTACCCAAAAGAACGTTGATAGGACACGAAAGTGTCAAAGTTTTCCATAGGAAAATGATAAGTTAAAATGGCGGCGGTTCCCCAGCCTGACGACGGGGAATATTTACAGAATGTGAATCCATGAAAGATCCAATGCTGGAGAATGTAACTTGTGTACAAGCTAGGTGCTCTGCTTCGTCTGACACTCACCCCAAGACACAAAGTACATTAACTGACCTATAGAACATTAACACTCGGAACTCTGTACACATAGCTGAAGTCAATTGGAACGATCTTTCTTTTAACAGTGTACAGGTCAAAGCGTTGCAATTGCATCAGGTTTGACATGATTTTAATCAGCCACCATTGAATAGAGCTGCAGTCTTGTGTATTTTGCACACAATAGTTCCTCTTATGGCAATTACATTGAGAGATATTAGGATAGTAGATCAAGTTAAACTGGTTACTGAGTTTGTCACAAATGTTTGGTTTCACTCTGATTCAACCTTGGAATACATACTGCGATATGAAGTGGACCTACTTAGACTAGGCTACACATGTAAGGTTGTGTCCATACCGGTTACAAATTCACGCATGGATAAGAAGGTGTTGCATAGTTATCCAAGGGACATGAGTACTACAGTTGGACGAATAGAAGCAGATTTGTCAGTCTGTCTAAACAGCCGACCAGCTTTAACTGCAATTGCGAAGCCTTCAGAGTACTTTTTGGGCATTGTCCCTTCAGCTTAAATTTCAGGCTCTATCCCTATCAAGCCTGATATGAAGAGCCGTGGAAGGCTAGAAACACGTGTTAGGATGTTGCTTGTACTAAACCTTGGACTTTAAAGGCTGTTCTTTCATACAAATCACTTGGACTCCCGATTTCTTTTTTGCTATACTTGGCGCAGTGAAACTGGGACTTGTTTGTGTTGCATTTGTACCACCCACACAGGGGCATACAACCCCTAGTGTACAAGGAGGAAGCATAGGTGGGAAGACAGTGGGCCTCATTCCGAGTATGGAGGTAGTCATAGTGCTATTTGCGCCATGACTACCTCCCATACCGGTTCCGACCCCGGTTTGGTGAAAGGGGGACTCACCGGTCCAGTCCGACCTTGGCGGGACCGGTAAGTCCCCATTCACCAAACCATTCCCCATTCCCATTTGAACCCCGATAGGGCTCAATGGGAATGGGGAAGTAGCTAATAACGGTACCGCAACTTGCGATACCGTTATTAGCTCCAAAGTCCCTTAACCGGTCCCGTCCACAACGCCTGGTCAGACAAGGCGTTAAAGGAGGGACCCACTAAGGGACCTTGGAATAGGGCGCAAAGGAATTACCAGCACGGGTGTCCTTACCAGTGTCGGTAATCCATTTGCGGTCAACTCGGAATGAGGCCCAGTGTCTATGAATTTGATTCCCTCTGTGAATGCGTGCAGTGAACCGGTGGCTGAGGTCCATGATGTGGCTAATAATAGTTACTGGCAGTGGCTTCCAGTGGCCTTTAAACAACATTTCATTTCTGGGCATCAAATGATGTGATTTGATGTACACATGGAACACAGGAGGGCACTCCCATTGGTTTGATGAGGAGGGGTTTGTTTCTACGTTAGATACTTTCTTAATTATTGCGCTACAGGAAAACTGGCTTCCTAATCCTGTCAAATTTGATGGTCGCAGCACTGTGCAGCAAGTGGCAATACAAGGGAAAAAAGGGAGGGCAAAAGGTGGCCTACTTATCTCAGCTAGATCACCCTGAGTTGCATTGATACTAAAAGAATCCACTACTAATGTTCTGGCCATGAAGTTGATGTTTCAAGAGACAGTGATAGTACTGCTAAATATTTATGACACTCCTAATATGATTATCACAAAAGGAACTGTAAAAACAGTTAGTGAAATTTTCCACCTCTATAACTACGGATATGCAGTATGGATTGTAGGAGACTTCAATGCAAAAATTTGGGTTTTATCGTTTGGTGGACTGAAACCTTATACAAATATATACTCTACTAATAATAGCTCAGAAACTAATAAACAAGTAAAATTGTGGTTTAAAGTGCTGGATTCATGTAGTTTTTCCAGGATAAATGGTAGCCCCCCAAGTGACGAAGAAATGGTGTATACTAGAGTTGATGGAAGATCAGCCTCCACAATTGATTATGTGTTTGCTAATGTCGAAGACTCGGATACATACAAGATAGGGGAATTGTGTTTAGAGATGAGAGTGACCATTTGCCCCTCTGTACTCTTTTGACTATGCCTGTGGTTAGTAGAAATTTCAACATCTATGACCATAATGGGCAAATTTGCATTAATGAGAGACAAAATTGTATCCATTGGCATACTGAACATCTTGAATCTGCGAAGGGGGTTGTTAAGTAAATAGTACCTGTGTTTATAGTTGAAGGGATGTCTGTAGATCACAATATTAGTAATTGTATGGTGCCAAGATTTTCTGACATGATGGCCAGCATTAGTAAACAAGGCCAATCTTGCACTCTCTAACTCTCTAAAATGTCTACAGCAATATTGGAGGTGATCCGTAGTACCAAAAAAGGGACTTGTCCATAAACTGCATCACTGAAGAGACATGGAGTACACATATCAGATCTACCCTGGGACGAAAAGAAAGTAATAATGTCATCAGATATTTGGACTTGCAAAGCATCTATTTTAGATATTAAAGCAATCATAGAGCACTTAAACAATTTGCGCATTGCGGTACCCGATGGCGTGTGTAAGAACCTATTAAAATTGGCTCCTGAGTTATGGGCTACTGCCCTCCATATGCTCTTTAACGAAATTGGTGTGACCGGTATAATTCCAAATACGTGGAAGATGAGCCTCTTTCTAACAGTTTACAAAAAGGGTGCTTGGGATAATCCCAGTAATTACAGAATGCTAGCTATGCTAGATATCCCCTCAAAGATCTTCGCACAGGTGTTGCTCATATAATTGAATACTTGGATATCCATTTATAACATCTTACCAGCCAATCAGATTGGGTTTAGGCAAAGTTCTAATACCACTCACAATTTGATATTACTCACGTCAGCCATAGAGTATGCATGAAAAAGGAGGGAGTCAAATGTCTACTGCGCATTTATTGACTTCTCCGCAGCTTTCGATTTGGTTCTCAGGAATCGGCTGTGGCATAAGCTAAATTTGTGACATTTACCAACGGGTCTCTTAAGAATTGTTATGCTGTTATATTCTGACACCTCTGTTTGCATTCATTTAGATGCCCAAGGGAAATTGTCTGCACCAATACCTACTTCCAGTGGAGTTAAGCAGGGCTGCATTGTGGCAGCAACCCTGTTTAATTTATATCTGGCAGACATGCAGCAGGACTTTATGAATCTGGTAGCTTACCCTGTTAAGGTAGGATCATCATCTGAGGGGGGCTAGCTTACAGAGACAATTTGTTGTTGTTGGACTATACCTCAACGGGCCTACAGAGGATGGTGGACGTGTTGGCTGCATACTTAAGTAAAAATGGGTTGCAAACTAATTGTCAAAGGTTTCCCGCCGGCTCACCTGAGTTCTCTTCTTGTGGCGTTACGCGGAGGGCTCCTTCTCCCGGCCGGACCGGGACTTGTATAAGTGCGCGCGAGTCGAGCCTGACTCCAGCACGAGCGTTCAAAGTTCCAGGAAGTCGCGTGTTCCAGGACGTCCAGGAAGAGGATCGAAGAAAGGTAAGAGATACTGGAAACAGGGGAAAAGGGAAGAAAGAATAAGGGAACTTGGAAGGGTAACGCCGAGCAGCACACACACGTCGAGACACTACCTAGAGATAGCGTTGAGACGCACAGAGGTGCGGGGGCTTGGCCCATTTATAGAACGTGCCGTGTCCGACGTACAGGCTAGTACGGAACACGGCACTGGGCACGGCCATGTTGGAAGTATCAAGGAGCACACTCTCCATCTGGACCAGGACCCTGAAGACCAGAAGGGGCTATGTCCATGGTTCATGACAGCATGCCTCCTCCGAAACCCCGTCCCACCAGGCTTGCCCGGGTGTATGAGATGGAATCTTCTCAGCAATCGAGGGGTGTTTAGGTTGGATAGTGGTTCCCATGTTCTCTCGCTAGGAGGATAGCCTTTCCACTCGACCAGGTATTGAAGCCGATCCCGTTTGTACCTGGAGTCACATATTCTGGATACTTCATATTCCAGCTGATTGTCCACAATCACAGGACTGGGTCTGCCGGTTTTCCGGGTGGATTGGATGTAGGGTTTGAGTAGAGAAGTGTGAAAAACTGGATGTATTCTCTTCCAGGAGTCTGGTAGCTTGAGCCTATAAGAAACAGGATTGATGATTTCTTTTATGGAAAATGGACCATAATATCGGGGGGCTAACTTGTTCGGGCGTAGATGTCGCGGTAATAGTTTCGTGGACAACCAGACCTGGTCACCAATAGAATAGGAGGGTGCTGGTCTTCTTTTGGAATCAGCATATCGCTTAGTGCGAATCTGGGCCTTTCCCAATTGTTCCTTGACTTCCTTGTGGATGTTGAGGAGAGTTTCAATCCAGGAATCAAGTGAAGGTACTGGAGTTGGATGTGGTAGAACTGAAGGTAACACGGAGGGATGAAAACCTTGACTGCAATAGAAGGGGCTAACGTTGATCGCTGAGTGATCTGAATTGTTATAGGCAAATTCGGCCAAGGGTATAAGGAGGGACCAATCATCCTGTACTTTGGTTGCGAAACAACGGAGATATTGCTCCAGGGTTTGATTAACATGTTCTGTGGCCCCGTTGGTCTGTGGGTGATATCCAGATGAAAGAGCACATTGAATCCCTAGAACACGACAGAGATGTTTCCAGAATTGTGAAATATAATGCGGTCCTCGGTCCGATATGATCTTGGAAGGGAGTCCATGAAGACGGAAAATGTGTTCTAGGAAAATTCCTGCGAGCTCTGAAGAGGAAGGAAGTTTATAGAGAGGCGTGAAATGTGCCATATGAGTAAACAAGTCTATGGTTACCATGATGGTTGTGTAACCCCGGGAAGGTGGTAATTCCACGATTAAGTCTGTAGCTATACATTACCATGGTCTTGTTGGCAGTGTAGGTTGCAATAGAAGGCCCGCCGGTCTCTTATTTGTCGTGCTTATTCTGACTGCAGACAGTACAGGTCTTGATGTACTCTTGTACCTTGCATTTCATTTCCGGCCACCAAAACTGTCTTTGTATAAGACGGAGCCTGTTGGTTACACCACGATGTCCAGAATGAAAAGTATCATGGCAGAGAGTTATTATTTTATGTTGAAGTTTCGGTGTGGGAATGACCAAGGCATTGTCCTTGAATAAGTATCCTTCCTTGATTCTTAAGTTCCAGGGATTCTTCCTAGAGACGTCCTTCCAGAGGTCAGAGGACTGGGTTTTGGCTCGAATCTCTTCCAAGAGGTTGATCACTTGAGCTATAAAGATTGTGTTGGGAAACATTGTAGGATAGGTCCTATCTTCAGTGTTTAAATAGTCAGGACGTCAGGACAAGGCGTCCGCAATCACGTTTTGTGATCCAGGAACATGAGTGATTTGGAATTGGTACTGGGCGAAGAAGTAGGCCCAACGCGCCTAACGACTGTTTCTGCACTCCATAGATTGGAGAATTTGTAGATTTCGATGGTCTGTACGGACCTGGACTGGATATCTAGCACCCAGGAGTAAATGTCGCCATTCTCTGAAGGCTTGGCGGATTGCCAACAGCTCCTTTTCCAGGACGGAGTAATGGGTTTCGCTGGTTGTTAGGGTTCTAGAGAGGTAAGCCACTGGGTGGTCCATCTTGTCCTCAAGAACCTGTTTCAAGACTGCTCCTATGGCAGGGTTGGAGGCATCCGTTTCCACTATGAAAGGGCGATCTAAGTCAGGCTGAGCCAGGACGGGGGCTTGTGTGAATCTTGTCTTCAAGCGTTGAAAAGCCTTCTCTTGCGAGGAAGACCAGATGAAGGGAACATCCTTCTTCAGCAGAGCAACGATCAGTTGGACAAGCTCAGAAAAGGTAGGAATGAACTTTCGATAAAAGTTAGCAAGTCCCAAGAAAGACTGAACCTGTTTCACCAATGTAGGAGCAGGCCAGGCCAGTATGGCCTTTACCTTTGAAGGGTCCATTCCAACTCCTTCTGGGCTGAGGATGAATCCAAGGTAATGAACTGAAGTCACGTGAAAAAGACATTTCTCAGGTTTGACCAAGAGCTTGTTTTCACAGAGCCGTTGTAGTACCGCCATGACATGTTCTTCATGTTTCAAGGGATCCTTGGAATAAATCAAAATGTCGTCTAGATAGACAATGACAAAGAGAAAAAGCATGTCAGAAAACACCCTATCCATGAAACGAAAAACTGCAGGGGCATTAGCTAATCCAAAGGGCATGACTAGATATTTAAAGTGACCAAAGGGCGTTCTAAAGGCGGTCTTCCATTCGTCCCCTTCCTGGATACGGATTAAGTGATAGGCACCCCGGAGGTCCAACTTCGTGAATATTACGGCGCCTCTGACAGCTTCCAGGATATCTGAAATCAGAGGCAGAGGGTACCGATCTTTGAGGGTGCATTGATTTAGACCACGGTAGTCGAGGCAGGGCCTGAGTTCCTTGGAATCCTTCTTAGGAACGAAGAACAATGAGGCACCCGCTGGAGATTTTGAGGGTCTTATGGTGCCATTTTCCAAATTGATGTCCAGGTATTCTCGAAGGGCCTTTTTCTCAGGTTCTGAAAGGATAAACATTCTGCCAAAGGGAATTACTGCCGAGGGATCTGTCTCAATGGCACAATCTTCGGGTCTGTGAGGGGGTAAAGCCTGGACTATGGCAGTCGAAAAGACATCAGTATATCCTTGGTAGACCTCTGGGACTTGTACAATGTTGGAAACCATGAGTGAGGTTTTTTGCTCTCCTGAATGTTCAATAGCTGGTGTTAAGGAGAGATCCAGGGATAAACAGTGGGACATACAAAACTCAGAGCCCAGAAACAACGACCCTGCTGTCCAATTAATGTACGGATTATGTCTTTGAAGCCAGGGCATACCCAGAACCATTGGGTAATGGGCTGATTTGATGATGTCGAATGTAATCTGCTCTTGGTGGTGGTTTATGGAGAGACGGACCTCTTTTGTCTGTAGGGTTATGGGTCCTGAAGAGAGAGGTCTCCCATCAATTGCTTCTACTGGCTGTTTAATGTTCCGTGACTCATATGGTATTTTATGTCTGATAACCCAGTCTTGATCAATGAAAATTCCCATAGCTCCACAGTCCACCAGGGCCAGTATGGGATAGGTCTTGTGCTTGGAGGGCGATAGAAAGGCCTGTAGCACCACCAGGTTATTCTGTCCAGGAGAGTTCAAGGATGTGATTGATGTGGAGCAGACATCTTTCTCCCGAAACCTCGCTCCATCTAGGGCCGGGAGCTGGCGTTTCCCAAACGCCCTGGAGGGGCTAAAGGACATTCTCTAACGAGATGCTTGTCTGAGGCACAATACATACACAGGCCGGTGTGAATTCTTCTCATCCTTTCTTGTGGAGTAATTGGCCCATGAAAGGCGCCTATTTGCATTGGTTCAGAGTCGTTATCAGGGGTTGAGACAGGATCGGATTTCACAGTCGACTCCGGAGGGGTTCGTTGAAAGGCAGTCTTAGCCTTTTTCCTTTCAGCCCTTCTTTCCTGGATACGAAAGTCTATTTGTAAGGCTAGATCTACCAAAGCCTGAAACAAACTGGGGCGAGCCACTCTGGCTAATTCATCCTTGATATCGTCATTTAGACCCCTGCGAATTAAGGTGAAACTCGCTTCAGGGCCCCAATCAGCCTCCTTTACCAGCTGTTTGAATCTGGTAATGAACGTTAGCATATCCTGGGATCCTTGCCGAAAATCAAGTAGGCGTTCCTGGGCGCTGAACACTTGTTCGGGGCGGTCAAACATAGACTTGAGCGCCTGGATAAATGCATCATAATCGTCCAGGAGGACGTCTCCAGAGTTCACTAGGGGAGTAGCCCAAGATAACGCATTCCCTGTAAGATGGGAGATTATGAAGCCCACCTTGGCCCTGGAAGTTGAAAAATAATAGGGCTTGAATGTAAAATGCACCAAGCAGGAATCCAGAAATCCACGTAAGGATTTTGGCGAGCCATCGTATTTGTCTACCACTCCACCCAGTATCACGCTTTCCTTATTGGCAGAGTCACGTGACAGCACTAATTGTTTCAAGGCTGCGTTCTCTGCCTTTAAGTTCTGTACCTCGGTTGTTAGCTCCTGCATGCCGCGCATGAGGTCCTAGCGGTATCAGTGTTGATCGTTTGGAGTCTCAATCTGTCAAAGGTTTCCCCCCGGCTCACCTGATTTCTCTTCTTGTGGCGTTCCGCGGAGGGCTCCTTCTCCTGGCCGGACCGGGACTTGTATAAGTGCGCGCGAGTCGAGTCTGACTCCAGCGCGAACGTTCGAAGTTCCAGGAAGTCGCGTGTTCCAGGATGTCCAGGAAGAGGATTGAAGAAAGGTAAGAGATACTGGAAACAGGGGAAAAGGGAAGAAAGAATAAGGGAGTTGGCCAGGAACTTGGAAGGGTAACGCCGAGCAGCACACACACGTCGAGACACTACCTAGAGATAGCGTTGAGACGCGCGGAGGCGCGGCGGCGTGGCCCATTTATAGAACTTGCCGTGTCCGACGTACAGGCTTGTAGCGGAACACGGCACTGGGCACGGCCATGTTGGAAGTATCAAGGAGCACACTCTCCGTCTGGACCAGGACCAGGAAGACCAGAAGGGGCTATGTCCATGGTTCATGTCACTAATATTGGAAAAAGTAAAGTTATTGCTTTTCCTGTAAAAAAACAAAATAATGTGTATGGAAAATGAATACTGAGAATCTTGAACAGGTCCACTATTATAAGTACTTGGGTGTGTTAGTCGATGACAAGTTTAGATGGGATAAGCATTGGAGGTCAATAAAAGCGGGGTGTTCAATGTCAGCCAACGCAATCAACGTCTTCATTGGCAGAAATGTTGGATATTTGGCCTATGCATTCCTCATGTTGTACACAGCAAAAATAAGAGCAATGTTACTCTATGCGATTGAAATATGGGGTCATAAATATCTCGTCCTCCTGAAAAAGTTTGACATCTCGATAATTCGCAAACTTATGCGGTTACCCATCAATATTTCAACATGAAATGCATAGAATCTGAGTACATATGCAAGACTGTAATGTGCTATGAAAATCTTTTGGTGCTAGATAACAAAACTATTGTTGAAGCACATGTGCAGACCTTCTTAAGAATTGATGGCTGTGTGTTCATGGGTACGTTTGGTATCATTAAAAGCCAGCATGATAAATGGGCAGTTGGGTTTGTATACACCATTGGGTGTAGTGTTCATATACAGTTAAAAGGCTAGCTCATCAAGAAATTGGCAATATATAGTCACAAATGCCATGTAGTTGAGTTGGCCACGAAAGCCCATAGCGGTCCCTATTGTCAATATAGGAGGACACATGAGTCTAGGCCAATGTCTATTATGGCTTATTATAGTCCTCAGACATTTATATATTATCTCGTGATGAAATGGCAGAGGACATCCAATATTTCCAAGACCATTTAAAACCTACTGAGTCAACTGAGAGGCTCTTGAGATAAAGGGGGCACGGATGGGCATATGTCGTGATGCGAGATTGTGTCGATTATGTGGCTGTGAGGTGCTTGAGTCCCCACAGCATCTTTTGGTGCATTGTGAAAGTCTCTCTAAGCTGCGCAGAAAGTTCCTAAAATCTTATAATAATCTGATTGATCCAAGTAATACTTCTGAGTTATGGAAATATTTTATGAAAGGAGATGACATTAATTTTATCTATTTTATAGTGTCATTTTATTTGCAAATTGTTGACATTTTAAATTGCTTAGCATAATTGTTAGTAGATTTGTATTATTTATTGTAAAGTGAAAGTGATTGTAATATATGATGTGCTTCTCTCATATTTTATACTTGGATTGTTTTGTGTATGTATACCTTTGTGTTGTATATACAAAGCCGTAAGGCTATAAGTATATTAAATAAACTGAAACTGAAAACTGAAACTTTCTCTGTGTGGGAAACTTTCTCAGGTGTGAGTGATAGTCGATAACTGCCTGACCTCGCCTGACCATAGTATTGAGACATGTCATATACAAGGCTCGTTGTGAGTCTGTTTTCTCCCAGAGCGGGCTGTCCATGAGAAAATGTTTGTGCAGGAAAAGGGCGGGGGTTGAGTTTCTAAATATGCCATCAGATAGGCTGGGATAAAGGGGTTACAGGGAAGAGAGGGATATTGCGTCTCATCATCTGGTGTCCCACTCGCTGAGGAGTCCTCACCCTGGTGATCCCCACGCACTTGACCACCCCCAGGTCTGGATCCCAAGGCGATAGCCGTGCCCTGGCCACCTCAGAGAGAGATCTGCAGGGACTAGCGGGTAAGACACCTTCAGGTTTCTCACACAGAGCACAGAGAATCAGCCACCACGTTCTTAAAAGATGAATGTGTGGTGGCGTCCGTGAGTGATTTAAGAAGCAGAGAATTTCTACAAATTAGTGAGAATCATTGGTTGGAATAGTCAGCCAAAGATGTGACCCTAAGAAGAGTTACCGAATGGGCTCGAAATTGGTGGCCCAGTGAAAGGACCATTCCGGAAGGATTGAGGCCATACTGGAAAGTAAGTGAGGAAATGTTTGAAGCTGATGGGATGATAATGAGAGGGGATCAAGTGATACCGCCTCTAGGTATGAGGAAAGTAATTCTGTGCAGGGCACACCATGGCCACTTAGGTGGCAATATGACCAGACGAAGAGTGCAGGAGTCGTACTGGTGGATGTGTATGGTGCAAGACATCAGAGTAATGATAGAAAGATGCCATGAATTCATAAATAGCATTAAGAGACTCAAAGATGGCAAGCACCATTGATCTGCACAGAGATTCCTGAAGGTGTATGGCACAAGTTAGGCATTGAGGTCATTAGAACCCTGGATGCAATGTCACTTGACCACAAATATGGAGTGGTAATGATAGACTACCTGTCCAAGTGGGTAGAGCCAGAACTTGTATCTAATATCATCACGGCTACAGTCATGGAGGTGTTACACACAGTGATTCAGAGGGAAGGCCTTCCAAAAGAAATAATAACTGACAACAGCGTCAAGCTAGTATCGAGGGGAATGGAGACATTTTTGCAAAATCATAATATCAAACAAATCGGACCATAATATCAAGCAAATCGAAGCTAATCTCTATCACCCCCAGGCTAACAGATTAGTGGAAAGGACAAATAGGTTTATAAAGGGTGCCCTGCAACTAGCAGCAGCCTCGGGGATGTAGCCTTACAAAACAGTTAAGTAAGTGATAGCTGCTCACTGCCTCACTCCAAATTCAACCACTAATGTGTCTCCCTTTCACCAGTTCAGGAGGACGAGGGCTGCTTCCACATTGATGCCCCTGTGGTTATCCAAAGTGAGACAGTATGACACTGTCTACATGAAAGGTGTGTTCTGGAGAATCCAAAAGAACAAAGACCTGATGAAAGCAGAGAGTGGCACCCGAACAGAGGACATGGTAAAGATAAAATTGCCACACAAAGATCAAGGAATCACAGACCTGGCACTGGACTGGTTGACCTCCTTCATCTCTGACGTCCATCCCAGGTTCAACTGGGCCCTTTCCTCTCCTCCATCACACTGTCCACTTGCGGCATCCCTCAGGGCTCTATACTCTCGCCGTGGCTCTTCAACATCTACCTTGCCCCTCTAGCCTAATTGACCGCCACCTTCTCTCCCCACTTCCAGTGTTATGCAGATGACAAGCAGCTCTCCTTCAAGCTACCCTCCACTCCTTCCTCATCCTCCTCTCTCATTCCTGACTGTCTGACTGCTATTCAGGCATGGTGTGCTGCTAACGATCTCTGCCTTAATGCCAGCAAGACTGAGATCCTTCTCATTGGGACCCAAGCTCCCTCCCTCCCTCCTACTCTCTGGCCGTCCTTCATGGGCCTGCTCCCCTCACCCACTTGTGAGGCACACATTCTTGATGTCATCTTCAACTCCTCTCTCTCCTTCTCTCATCACATTGCAGACCTTGCCAAGAAGGGCACTTTCAGCTGCACCTCCTCATAGGCACTCTCCCTTTCCTCACCTTCCCCCAGAAACTCAATGTCTCCAGAGCTCTGGTCCTCTCTAGGCTGCACTTCTGCAACAGTTTCTCCCTCAATCTGTCTAAATCCTCCCTTTGCCCTCTTCAACTAATCTAGAATAGGACTGCAACTTATCCTCCTGTGTCGGGAGGATAGCTCAGGGGCAACACACTTGCCTTGGAAACAAGACAATGCGGAGCATCACATGTTCGATCCCCGGGTCCACGCTTAGAAACCTCTGGGTATTTAGCGCGTTATAAATAACCAGTTACATTACATTACATTACTTCCTTGGCCTCAAGCCCAGGGACCGCATCTCTCCAGCCCTAAAATCTCTCCACTGTCTCCCAGTTGTTGCGAGGATCAGGTTCAAGACCCTCTACATAATCCACAAGGCTTTCTTGGGCCTGGGACCCCACTACATCCAACTTGCTCTCTCTTAATACCTCCCTGCTAGATCCCTTCAGTCTTCTAGCTCCAACTCCCTGCAGATCAGATGCTTTTCCAAATAGAGAGTAGGGGGAGATCTTCCTCTTCTGCAGGAGCCTCCCTCTGAAATGGCATCCCTGCCCCTCTCAGGCTTGAACCGGATCTCCTTAATTTTTGGGAGCTCCTGAAGACTCTCCTTTTCTCTTCTTCCTTCCCTCTCTCCTGCTAATGTGCCCCTCTGTTGCATTTTGGCTGGCTGCCTGGTTCCTTCTGATGCATACAGGGCATCGGGCCCTCCTCACACAGTTTACCCCAGCAGCTTGGTCTCCCCTGACCTCCAACCCCTAACCTACACTTCCCCTTCCAGGATCCCTTCCCTGTACTAACCTAGCAGGGCCTGCACCCCTATTGAGCCCATCCTCGGAACTTAGCATGTGCACCTTCATTCCCTCCCTGCACACTCTGCTTTCCCCTGGCACTTGTCCACCTGGCCTCCCCTTAGCACTCACCTAGCCCAGGGGCCCTCTACCCCCTTTCCTACCCACCCCCCAGCAATTGCATGCTCTCCACTCTGCACTTCCTTTCCCTCCTTAGAATTAGCGTATTCTGCTCTGACCAGCACTCCCCCCCACCTCCACTTTCCCCAGCACTTCTTGTTACTGCACTTGCACGACCTGAATGACACAGGGCCTAGTAGGCACGCCCATTATTTGATCCCTTAATTCCTTTCGTTTGGTGGAGGGGGGGGGCAAAGATGGCCATGTCCAGTCCCCAAAAGTGCTTAAAATGGCCCTGTGCAGGAGGAGAGTGAGTTGCAGAGTGGAGGTGACCTTTCACTACCAGCCAGAGGAAGAGCAGAAGGAGTAGAAACTGCATAACCAAGACCATCGCCTGTGAGGGGTGATCGACAAAGTACAAGGAGCCTCATCACGAGTTGGGCGGTAGCCCTTAAATGCGGCAGCAACGCTATTACCGCTGCATTTAAAGGTCTGCCCAATCACAAGTCTGGCAGCATTTACCCCCAGCTCCAAGCTGGGGGTAAATGCACTGATTTAACGCCCATTTTTGGGCACACTTAGCACAGCGCTATTAGCGCAGGCTAATTGCGCTGCAAATGCCCCATTGGGTCCAATGGACTCAATGGGGAATGGGAAATACCCATTACTGCCCAACTGGTGGCAGTAACGCTATTAGCCCGGGAGGCATCACGGCGGTAATACCGCCGGGATACCGACCAACTCGTGATGTGGCCCAAGGACTTTGTGATGGAGTAGTACTAGGCTGCTCAACAAAAGGAGGTATCTGAGGATGCAGTCTCACAAGATCACGGCAGCTGCCGTGACCTCGCAAGACTGCAATGCGCATGCATGCATCTCAGCGCGAATAGCGCAATGAGAACCAGGGCAGCCGAGGAAGGAAGCGGATGCTCCTCCAATTAAGTGGCCTCTGCCTCATATGGACAAAGGCAACCAGAGCCTTCCAGAGAACAATCTATTGACTTCTGCAATAGTGAAATAACTGCTGCATGTCCTCAAGAGAGTTCTAGTGGCCGTGAAGTAACTGTTGCATGTAATAAGCTGAGTTGAGTGTCGGTGATTAAACCCATCACTCCAACTACCCTCTTGAGTCTTATGTGAAGCCACAACACCATAGTCTCACAACCTGATGTCTCTTTGTCTTTTTACCATACTTTTATGGGCTCATGCCCGAAATTAAGTTTATATTGATTGATGTTTGTCATGCTGGTATTGGAGGCCCGTTAGCCTCGTTATGTTGGAGGGGCCAGTTGGGCTCCGGGGTTGAGAAAGGAAGTGATGGGGACCTCAGTGGAGACTGTTAAGAATAGTGTGTCCTGCTCCTTTATTCGGAGGCCCAACCCGTAGCACGCGTGGCAGGCCTATTCCACAATTACATTGGCGACGAGACGGGCACAAACTCCCGCTTTCATCGGGTGAAGTGGGCCGACGAGAATTGAGCCCGCGCCACGCCTCATGACACACCTGTGTGACGGCGGTGCTACATGCGGGCAGGCCAGCTGGGTTGCTGATGCATGCCCGGGTGGCGGCAGTGTTTTGGCAACAGACGGTCCAATAGGCCTGGCAGAAAGGCACAGGACCGGCTCCACCGATACCCAGTCCTCGGGGGGGACATCAAGCAGTGCGGAGATACTGCCCTTCTGGGCGATACTTTGCAGGGTCGCACACGTAGCGCGGGACCTGTAGGGAAGGCATGATATCACAAGTATGACACTGACACAATGGGTACCATTTGTAAAACCTTTATTGAAATTGTTGGGGCTGGAGAAACTCCTACTTTGCCCTATAACTAAGATGGGCATAGTCTCAACCATCGAATAATAAATAACATAGTCCTACTGAGTCCATCAAATCAAACTTTTGATACTAACAAAACCTAATGCCTGCCCTGTCTCTTGTGCAAAAACGTCTAAAAAGGAGAAATGTATGCAAAAGGAAAAATCAGTGTTCAAATGAATAAATGTGGTTGAACCAGCTCTCCTCCCCAGGTTACGCCTCACGGAGTAAGCCAGTCCTTGTAGGCAGGATGGCACACTCTGGCTCAGCTTCCAACACAACAAACAGTTCCAAAAACATGGATTGTGGCCTGCCTGGCATTCCACATTAAAGTCTCTTTTCCTGACTTCAAATTAAAGTTTCAACCAAAGAGTTCACAAAGGTCCCCCTCTGTCCGACTCAGACCTTTCGCCATACAGTTTACGTAGGTCCCCTTCTGTCGGGCTCAGACATTTCACAACAAACTATAGCACAAACTTGCAAGGGGGCTCCCTTCTACAAGCTTATTATACTCTGGGTCTTCCTCAGTCGGGCTCGGACCACTTTCAGATGTTGAAGACGTTCCAATGTGCGTGGCTTTCGTTACAGACCACCACATGACCACTTTCACTCAAAGTTCACAGTTTAACTTTCACTCTCCCCTTCTCTAGGAATTATTCTTCTTTATTTCACTTTTGCTGTTTATTCGCTTTATCGCATCAAACAATGTACCTTTCACAGAGACTTCGAGTGGGCTACTTCGTTTCACCGGACCACTCCGTTACTTAGTATCATTGATTTTAGAGCTGTCTTGATTTCAAAAGTTCATTCTTAGGTCTGCCTTTCCTTGTGTCTCATCCACACGCGCGCAGCCTTCACTTGCGATCTAATATTACTACTTTAAACTTTAACACACAACAGTCTCTCGGGTCACTTGCCAACTAACCGGTTGTGTGCGTCTTTTGCTTGGTTTTGCGATTTTCAATTCATGAGTCAAGGTTAGTACCACAGGCATGGCCACTCCTCCTCACCTCTGCGTTCACCCGGGAGGGTCGCTGGCATCCTTGAAACACAATGCAGTCTTTGCCTTTGGGATCTGGCCTTCTCCATGTGTCTTTCGTGGCCTGTTGGAGGCAATCACCTCCAGTAGGGAACTCTTGGGGTTTTCGACATGCTGCTCTCTTCCTTTGGTCCGTCACTCTGCTCCAGTAGGTTTGCCTTCGCCCCAGAAGTTCTGCTCGTACTCGTGTTCCGTCTTGCTTTACCTGTGTGAGGAGAGCTAATTGGTATCAGGTGTAAGCACTTGAAGTCAAGTGCCTGACTTCGCCTGACCCAATTAATGGGGCATGTCCAGTACGATGCATGTGAGTTAGTCTTGTTACTCTCAGTCACCCTCTTCCTCAGCCCAGTGTTTGTGTAAAAAGTGGGGGTTTGGGACCTCAGAGTATCCTCAAAAATAGGATGGGGTAGATGAACAAAAAGGGGGAAAACCAGATCTCACCATTGGCTGCCTCACCCCCACTCGCTGCAGACCCTCTCAGACAGGTGATCCTCCTGCACTGCTCCACCCCCCAGGGTCTGGATCCAAAGGCAATGGCTGTGCCCTGGCCACCTAAGAGAGAGATCCCCAGGAACTAGTGGGCGAGACACCCTCTGGTTTCTCACAGACACACAAGCTGGACCAGCGGGAGGCGAGTACAAACCCCCCAACTCATTTTGAACACTCAGGGCCCAGCCCACATGCCCACCCCAGCACAAAGGGTGCAACGAACAACATACAGGGGATATTACCCCCAACTACACAAAGAACAGAAGGAGGGGTGCAGGGTCTCTGCCCATGACTCCTCAGGCACCGCAGAGAGGGACAATACCGGTGGGTAGGGGCCCAATCACGGCATGATATGATATGATATGGCATTTATAACGCACTTATACACAAGTGTTTCAAGGCGCAACGGGACAAGGGAGGGGAACAGAGGGAAGACAGAGACAACGATCTTACTAGGCCAGGTGACTTGAGATCGCGCAAGTGCAGGGGAAGGGGAAAAGTGCAGGGGGGAAGGGGCGGTGCAGTATATGGGAACGACAGTAAAAATAAATAGATATATAAAACAAAGTAAAAGTGCGGCCAGCTGGAGACAGGAGAGCTGCAAAGCCATGTCACCGGAAGACATCCAAGCCAGCGACAGTAGCAGCACGCCCATCAGAGACTTTTCACATGGCACAGTGCAAGACCATCCCGTGGCAAGTGCCAGTAGCATTTGACCTTACGGACACAAGTAATCTGGGCCCGAAGTGGATCAGGTGGTCAAAAAGCTTTAAAGTCTACATAGGGGCCATGGGATACGTATTCGATGACAGAAAGAAGAATCTACTGACCCTGGCCGTAGGTGCAGCAGTGCGGGACATTTTATACGAACTGGTGGACAAAGAAAAAGCGAACTTTCTAGAAATCCAGGAGGCCTTGACCACATACACACTACAAGCGACACATCTTCCATACAACAACGCAGGAACACGGGGGAGACCCTAGATAACTTTGTCATGAGGTTACACATCTGCATGAAGCATTGTGCTTTCTACCGTTACTCCAATAATGAGGCGCTCAGGTCCCAGGTGATATCAGGGTGCGAATCATCAGACTTTTGCAAAAAGCTTTTACAGAAACAGAGATCACTAGACGAAATCCTAGCCATGGCTATATCAGACCCCGTCATTTCCCGAACAAGTCTAAAACATGGGGAAATTGAAGATCGTCTTCTCAACCAAAGACCGGGAGTCGGTTCAGAAACTGTTACCCACCCAAAGGGAAGATACCGGAAAACCAGACATGTCATGCTATCGCTGTGGCTACGAATACCCACACGAGGGCACATGTCCAGCTCAAAGGAATGGTTCGCTCAGAAATCTTATTGTCCCTATGGTTCAGCCATGTGTTTTTAATAATAATGCGATCGATCGTACAAACATTTCCTATGCACCTTACCCGAGTTTTCGTCTCTTGAACACAAGCCAAATCAGGCAGCAGGGCGCGGCCATTTTGTGATAATCTTATCACTTGCCGCATCGCCCTGGGTGACCTGCATTTGCAGCACTAAATCATATTCCCCGCCCCTGAGCCTGACATCACCAAATCATTGATATTCTCTGCCTCTCTCCGTGAAGTTACTGGGGAGCGTAGCCAAATGCGCCCAGCCGTCACCTACGCGACTAGACGCGGAAACCGGAAAACAACACACATCATCTTACAGCACAGCGTGTCACTATTAGGAATATGGAACTGTTCTTTAAAAGGAAACAACAAGACTGTACAATTGGTAAAGTACATTTATTTAACATTAAATGTTTCGATAACATTCGACGTCTGACATAATTAATCAAAACAGAACTTTATTTCTTTGCTCTCGTTCCGCAAATCCGCAAATGTTTATCGTGAGTCACGCGCTGTTCCTTTTGGGTACACAGGGTGTTCCTTTTGTCTAATTGAATCACTTCGGTCGAACAGTGAATTGCAAAGCTGGTGCATGAACTCGGCACTAGACCACCGTAAAGGTTGTTATGTTGCTCCTGATCGCTGGGACCGCATACGGGCAAATTGGACCTTCTGCGTCGTCCCAAAAGACGGTTCAGTAGATCCAGTGATTGACATGTAGCTGCAGCTGGCGGTTGAAGAACCCATCGGTCGGGGTCTGGAATAGATGACAATCGCAGAATGGCATGATGTACCTGTTTGCAAAAGATAAAAATAGAAATGTGTCTCAGTAGCCGATCTTTATTACAGTAAATCATTTTCTTTATTAGCGCAGAGGTGACACAATGTGAACTGAGAGAATACAATATGGAATACCATAGTACCCCGCTATTTGCTAACAAGGTTAGTGTAATGGAGTATGTTGAGTTCTAAACGTAATGTGTAAACTGGGGCAAGAATTCGAGGTGCACAAACTATGTAATGATTTATTAACGTAGAACCAGGGAGAAACGAGTGGTGGTCTACATGTGTCTCGATGCTGGCCTGCCCATGTGCCTGGTAGATAGCCCAGCACACAAAGGTTGCACTAGCACTTCATTGCAATATGCAACACAGAACGAACAAGTACAATGTAACCCGGCAATAACGGTCAGCTATTCGTATTTAGACTAGTTCTTGTATGAAATCGTCTAAAGACAAACTTACATTATATTCGGCATTTCCATTCGCTTTTTGCAATGCAGACCGTAATTCAGACTCCTCCGTTCGTGTCAACGATTTTTCATGAACTGAATTTATATGTAACAAGGTGCAGTTTCGGAACGGACAACCTTATCATATCATATGTTATTACACCCCCCCCCCGTTAATTCAATCCCTTTCGGAATGGTCCCTGCCTCTCAAGGTAAAAAAACAATAGAACCTTATACTGTGCTCAGGACGCGTGGGCCTCCCCAGCTCCTTAGCAAAAATTCAAAGCTGGCGACCTTCACTCACAATGAACCTGCATTCTTACTTTGCAACATCCCGTGTCAACGTATCCATGATAACATGAATTTCGAAGCACGGGCACAGGAAATTGGGGGCTGTCACTGCTCGTTGTTCGGGGCGCTGCTCAGCTGCAGGTGAAATTTGCCAATGACAGAATGCCCGTAGTCCCAAATTATAGTCAGTGTAAAACAAAAACTGAGTCAAAATGTGTCTAGTAATAGGGCCACCTCTGCTTATCTCATGGCCTCCTACCCCATGGCATGTTTTCACAGTCAGTACTTCTTGCGTGCCTTGAATTTTTTGTGGCCTAGGTATAATACCTTTTCTAGGACGAACAGATATTCAGCTTTTTGCAGGAACTTTATGTCAAGGCAACTGCCAAAACCCAAAGATTCTAACACACTGTTATCCATTGGTTATTAACATGAAAAATGAAGGTCCCACAGTAGCTCGACTAAAATGTGTTAAATGTGAATGCAATCGTAATAATTGTAAAACAGAATTCATAAAATGACTAAGAAGATAGATTTCAAAAGACAAATTGCATACTTTATTTGTACAGTTTATAAAAACAAGTTCTGCAAAAATAAAAACAAATGGTAATCATTTATACCGGGCTTTGAACGATTTAACAAGCTCTTCTTTGGGTGGACATGGCACGTTGGCAATGTTTGGTGGCAATGTATGTGTGCTCTGAACAGATTTGTGCGCAATTCCATGAGTATGCATCTCGACGACATTAACAATAAGATCTTTTACAAAATCGAATTCCATTACCTCATATTCTGGTTTGACAACCCATTTTATGCTTCTTTTCGTAAAAGCCATATTGTAGCATAGCATCCCTAAGTTTCCTGCAGTCATAGATTGTTCCCGGCCTACATTCTCGTTATGCAGTAGTACCGCTAGTAAAGTCCTCGCTTCCAACCCTTGGATGCTGAAATGCAATCTCTTTGGCCTGTACTTTAGGCACATATTGTGGAACCCCTCCAAATCTCCAGTGTGACAGAATTCTGTGAATTCAGATCTCTTGATAGAGTTTTATCAAACACAATCTTCTCAAGGCCATTGTGTGGAGGTGAAGATGGGATCAACCACTTCTTCTTCCGTGCCTGCTCTGGGGACAAAGGGCCATGTTCACATTGGTGGAAATGTTGGTTTTCAGTCGAGTGGTGAACGTTGGAACAGTGGTGCATTAGAGATCGCCATGTTTCCAGTAGAATTTCCACAGACCCATCACATGTTTTGGAGCTCCACCAAAAATGGTTGCTGAAAGATTGGGACCATTGTGAAATACTTTCAAAACCTTTTTTTTCCCTGCAGCCGAGATTTTTTTATTTATTGATTTGGCAACATGCCATACATCAAATTGATGTTTAATATTTGGATACTGATCTCTCATTGTCTTGGCTATTGAAACGTGTCTGTCCGTGGCTATGAGGTCGATTTGCATTCCCTCAATTGTAGATCTTCCATTGATTTTATAAAAACCAAGTTTCTCCATGGCCACTGATGATTTACATTGGGACACCTGCACGACCACCGAACTCACAATTTTCTTGCTTTCCATGTCCTGAAAATGGTAGGTGCAGTACTTAGCAGAAAATCCTGGGCTGTCACACTGTCCATCGCCGGCTAGCCTGAACCGTTTGTCGGGGAATGTACTTTGAATAGCCAATTGTTCAATTTTCCAAGCATCACTAATGGAAGGGAATAGATATTCACGTTGGTATTTGTAGTATTGCATTTTAGAAATGAAATGGAGTCCCACAACCTTAAAGAAACTGGATAACTTCATGAAACTAGGGCCACTGAAAAGTAAAGCTGCTGCACATAGTAGATTGCCAGCTGGCAGTTTCCCCAGCATCGGTTGAGCGGACCATAAAAATGTTTTATGTGACTTTCACAGGTGTCATGTATTTTGAAGTTACTGCCTTTTGTTAGACGAGTCACGCTCACCAATGGCTTTCCACATACTTCCCCTCACACTGAATGCACACAATTCAGCATCTTTATAAGCTCCATCAAGCTGCTGTCGAATACTATGTATTTGGCCTCTTTTATTAGACTGTCATCCGGCAACACTGTTGTTTCGGATGGAACCGGGGTGGGCATATCAGCCAAACTGAACATACTATAGTCGATATCTTTGTCTGTTTCGTCGGTCAATAGTGTTGCTTCAGTCTTTGTCATTTCAACATCTGTTACTTGAACATGGATAGGAGAAAACATCAATGTGGACTGTTTTTGAGGGGGCATTTTTTTGGCGGGTGTCGATTGTGTTAAGTGCTCATCTAGTAATGTTAAACTATCATCGATAAATTCAATTTCACCTTCCTGTGGCGGAGCTGGCGCATTGTAGCAATGGTCCAAAAACACTTTTCCTGGAATTGCCGGTCATATTAAATTCATTTTCTGGCCATTGGACATAGGCATCTCGAGTGTGAACTCGCCGCGCCTCAATTAATAGTTCCTCCATGGTGAAAATAGTTTGGCAAGCAGCATCTGTCATTTGTATCGCTGTCTGTGTCTGCATAGTCCTTACTCCATCGGGCAACTACAGGACAGATGGGAAAAGGGATGTTCAGTGTAAATCCTACATACAGTGTTGTACAATTTACATTTTAAAAAAACATATAATGAAGGCCTCAGCACAAAACAATTGCCATCAATATAAAGTGTTTTTATAACTAACCTTATTTTTATTTCTTTTCTTTGAAACCTTCTTTACTCTAATATCAACATCAGCAAGCTGGCGCACCGACTCAGATCCACGTGCCTCCGGTTCAATATACGGATCTTGTATACATCCCTACAAAAAATAGTATCCATACAAAATAAGTCATCTGCATTACACATACAATTAGACCGACTTTCTTTCATTAGATGGTACTGCCAGTACGCATACCTCTGGCTCCTGATCAACTATAAGGTCTGGTTCCGGAACAACTACAAAGGATAATGTAATTGTCGAGGACGCCTCAGCATCTCCCTGAAACGTAGTACTTGCATTAGTAGGGACGAAAATATTGGAAATTGGACACACAATTTGGAAAGATGACAAAGGTACATATCAATAGAAAATTAGGAATGAAACATTAGGTAAAACAATTACACGATATGTAAATATGATCAGATTATCTCGTCCAATTGAACTGTGAAGACCCATACCACTGGCACCGGATCTACTAAGAGGGATGTTGTTATTGTAGTGGACGCTTCAGCATCTCCCTGAAACACAGTACTTGCATTAGTAAGGACGAAAATATTGGAAACTGCACACACAATTTAGAAAGACGACAAAGGTACATATCAATATCAAACCACAAAAAACATGTTGTACAGCAATGATACGTTGCGAAAATATGATCACGTTATCTAGAATTCCGTGCTTAAAACCAGTCTGGAACAGAATAGTTAGGAAAGATTACCTGATACTGTAATAATTAGACAAATTACGAGGAATTTGAATACACCGAAAGGTTACCTTAGAGAAACACCACTTGTTCTCCCTCCTATGCTTCCTTCTTCAGAAATGGTTCCGACAGGGGTAGAGAATGAGTGCCTCCCTGAGACCCTTCCTCCGCCTTCAATACAAGGATTAAGGAGGGGAAGGACCCCAGGGAAACCCTCTGGGGAAGAAAACCCTGTGTCGACGGCCACTGGATAGAAGTCGTCTGTCTGGAGAGGTCTTTGGTACCCGGACTATCCGCTGGAGGGGAGCCGTCTGGATAAAGACAGAGGAAAGTGGTAAGTTTAAGAAGGGTAAGTAGAAGGCAGAATATGGGTAGAGAAGACAAGGAGTACCTGATTGGAAGGGGGATACGACTTATCGGGCTATATTGTAGGTCTTCCAATGAGACGCGGATAGGAGTAACCTCGAGGACGTCCCAGGAATAGAATGATTCTCAAATCTCAATGCTGCGGATCGGACCCCGCATATCCCTGCTTCTGAATAGGTGAAATAATATCAGGTGTCAATTCTGGTTCTTCTTCTAACCCCCGATATACTAGGGACTGACTATCAATTCTCACGTACCGCACGCCAGGGAGAAATTCTCACTAGCGAACCGATCAGTGAGGTTCAGCTCGTAACGAGTGTGGCTGAGAGAGTACACTTGAGTCTATGCTGTAGTGCAAGAGTTGGGAGAAGGAGTCAAGTCTGAAACAGGTGAATGAAAGGGGAGAATTACACAGAAGGAATGACAAACAAACTAGTATGCAATAGATCCTAGTATCGAACTCACGAAGCGCTGTTGTGGAAGAGTAGCAACGCATCCGCGCGTTGTCCGCAGGAACAGATGGAATGGCTCCGGAGCAGGGGGGCGGTCCTTCCACCGCACGGCCTTGGTGTAAGTCTAGACCCACACCATCCGTAGCGGTGGCCATCTTGGGAGTAAAGATGGCCGCAATCCGTCTAAGGGACCATCTATGCCACAGTGACCATGGTCTCCGCAGGGGCGTGACAGTATGCCCCCTCCGAAGGGCAGGGGCCCCCGGCTTCCCCGGATGGTTACGGAAGAACCGGCGAATAAGATCCGGTGCATGCACGGCAGAGGCAGGTTCCCAGGAACGATCAGCAGGAGAATAACCTTGCCAGTCAATCAAAAACTGAAGGCGACCTCGAAAGATACGAGAGTCACAAATATCCGCCACTTCATATTCAGGACCTGACGGGGTAGATACCGGAGGAGGATGAGTATTCCTTAATCTTGAAAACCGATCATACACATCTTCCTTCAGTTGGGACACATGAAACACGGGATGAATCCGGGACCAAGAAGGAGGAAGCCTGAGTTTGAAAGCAGAGGAACCCAACTTCCATAGTATGGGAAAGGGTCCGAAATATTTAGGAGACAGCTTGGATGGGACCAGATGCCGTGGTAAGAAACGAGAGGCCAGCCATACCAAATCACCCATCTTCAGGGAGGGCGCTGGAGAATGGTGTTTGTCCGCAAACCGTTTGACTCTATCGTGAGCCTCAAGTAGCGAATATTTGGCCGCCAAATGACCTGTCTGGATAACTTGAAGTAGGTTATCCACATCTGGAAATCGTGATGAAGAGGGAAGGCCAGTAGGAAAACAGGAAGGGTGAAATCCATATGAGCAAAAAAAAGGACTGGAACCCAGAGCGGAATGATGGGAGTTGTTGTAGGCAAACTCGCCAATGGTAATAGAGAAACCCAGTTGTCCTGTGAAGCTGAGATGTAGCAGCGCAAATAGCCCTCCAATGTCTGGTTCAGTCGTTCCGTCTGGCTGTTAGTTTGAGGATGGAAGCCAGAACTCAATGCTCGGGAGATATTAAGGCTCTTACATATCTGTTGCCAATAACGTGAAGTATATTGGGAACCACGATCGGAGATGATAGTTTCTGGAAGCCCATGGAGCGTGAAGATCCGTGAAAGGAACATTTTCGCCATCTGAGCTGCAGTGGGAATGCATGGTAGAGGAATAAAGTGTGCCATCTTCGTAAAGTAGTCGATTGTAACCATGATTACTGTACAACCATCTGAGATAGGGAGTTCGACTATGAAATCTGTCGAAATTATCTGCCAGGGTCGATCAGCAGTCGGCATCACCAATAGGAGACCCACTGGGGCCAACCGAGGGGTCTTTGTTTGTAAACATATGGCACATGCCGAAACATAGTCTCTGATATCTTGGCCCATCTTTGGCCACCAGAAATGGCGTTGAATCAATTCCTTGGTATTAGCCATACCGCGATGCCCTGCCATCTGAGAATCATGACAGAATTGAAGTACCACTCTTCTTAATTCTTCGGAGGGAATGAATAACTGTTTGTTTCTATAGAAGCATCCTTGAGATGAGTTAAGCATCCAGAGAGCAGCAAATAGAGGATTGGTGTCATGATGCCTACCTCCAAGGAGCCGAGTCCGACCCAGCAACCCCAGAGGCAGGCATCATTCCCCCCAGGGAAGTGCCAGCGGGCCCAAGCTGGGGCCCTTTGGACACAGTCCTGGCGCCTTAGGCGCCAGGCTCATGTTGGACCCCTGTCCTGGCGCCTTAGGCGCCAGGCTCATAAAGCTAGACATGTGTTCAAGTGTTTCAATGTGCACTTACCTGATGCAGACCATGCTGCTACATCCAGGCCCTCTTGAGGCCTGAAAGGAACTACTTTACCTGTGGGACTACTTTCCACCTGGGTGTGGTCGGGGAAGGATACATACCTGTTCGGTGGAAGGATACATACCTGGAACTTCTTCCAAAGCTATTTAAACCACGCCCGATCAGCAACTCTTGCTTCGCATTGTTCTGCTCCTCGCAGCTGGACGCTCACCGTGTCAGCTCCTGCATCTGGACTTCAGCCACGCCTGTCAGCATCCTGGGTCACCTGCAAAGGGAGATAAGAGAGAATTGGAGAGAGAAAGAAGACCTTACCTGCTAAAGCTGTACCACGGAGACATCACACTGCCGATCCTGAAAGGGAAGACATCATTTTTAAAAGCATTTCGTTTCGATCGCTGCAGCGCTGCATTTCACTCACCTTTCCTGGGCCTCTCCATCTTCAGCAGCAATCATCCGGATCCGCAGCCACTTCCCAGTGCCTAGAGAGAAAAAGACAAGAACACAAGGTGAGAGAAGGAAGGGAATAGGAAAAGCTCAGTTTCCTTCTAAGACTTACCAGTTGGGTCATTCCCATTTCATTTCGGGTCCTGCCGCTTCCTGGCATTCCGGACCCCGGCCCCTATGGGGAACAAAGACAAAGACATTGAATGAGCGAATGCAAAGACATTACCCGAACGCTCATCCAGAACTTACCTGTCATTTATTGGAACTGCACGTTTCACTTCGGGTCGGCGCCATATCTCCGGCATTCCGAACCCCGGCCCCTAAGGGGAAAAAGACATAAGCGTTAGCGCTTGCTGCAATAAGAAAATGAACATTATTATTAAGCTTGAACTTTTGAACTTGCAACAGAACTCTTACAGCGCCTTACCTGAATAGTCAAGCTTATTTGAACTTCCATCAAACCTCAATCCAGTGAAGTAACTGGGTTTCAACGTGCCCCTGCATCAGAAGCAGGATGGAGAACTCATCCTTCCAGACCCTAAGGTGAGACTTCACGGGGAATCGTGGAAGGGTATCGTGGAGGGTTGGAAGGAAGTGGGAGGCTTGAGCATTATTCCGTCAGTAGGTAATACTCCCTTTTCACGCACAGGGGAATATTCCTACGAGCCAGAGAAGCCAGAGTAGAGGGGCCCTACCTGTCCATCTTCAGAGTCCTGCGCTTCACCATTGAAGAAGCATCAGCACTCGAAGCCAGACCTGCGCCTCCGTGGGAATCAGGTGAGCGTGACAATTGGTCTGTATAAATCGAGAGGTATCAATAGCCACCAGTTGAAGAAAGGTGGTGATTTCCTGCAAAAATCTGGCTTTGGGAAACAAGGGTTCGGAACGGAAAGGAGTGGTAGAGTTGTAATCCTTTCTGGATAATGCATCTGCCTTGAGGTTGACTCTTCCTGGTATGAAGGAGAAGACGATATCATAGGGTGAAAAAAAATGGACCCAACGAGCTTGGCGACTATTTCGTGTTTGAGAGTATTGTAAGGCTCAGAGATTGCTGTGATCGGTCCGTACTTCGATGGCATGTTTGGCCCCTAGTAGCAGATGTCGCCACTCCTCGAAGGCTCTCTTAATAGCTAATAATTCCTTTTAGAGGACCGAGTAATTGATCTCCGAAGGTGAGAGTGTCTTAGATAGATAGGCCACAGGACACTCGTCTCCTTGTTCATTTTCTTGAAGTAGAACGGCACCTACCGCATGGTGCGAGGCGTCCGATTCTACAATGAACTTCTTGTTTTGGTCAGGGGTGAGGAGTATAGGTTCCTTGGTGAAATTTTCCTTGAGACTCTCAAAGGCTATTTGAGCCCTGTCTGACCAAAAGAACTTTGCATTCTTCTTAAGGAGAGCCGTCATAGGGAGGATCTTCTCCGAATAGTGGGGAATGAAGCGCCTATAAAAGTTGGCGAATCCCAAGAATCTCTGCAGATCTTTAACACACAGTGGAACTGGCTATTCCGTTATAGCAGAGATCTTCCTGGGATCCATGGCAACTCCCTCGGCGGATAGTATATAACCCAAATAGGCCACTCTATCCTTGTGGAATTCACACTTGTCTAACTTGCAAAAAAGATGATTCTCCTTTAGTCTCTGCAAGACTTCCTTCACATGTCGGATATGATCAGACATGGAAACTGAGAAGACCAGTATGTCGTCTAAATAGACAATGACGGTATGTAGAAGAATACCCGAGAATATGTGATCCATAAAACGTTGGAAAACAGCTGGGGCATTGGAAAGTCCGAATGGCATCACTTTGTATTTGTAGTGGCCCAAGGGAGTACGAAAGGCGGTTTTCCATTCATTCCCCGCGCCGATTCGGACAAGATGATAAGCTCCGCGTAGTTCTAGCTTGGTAAATATCTTGGCACCCTATACTGCCTCAAGAATATCCGGGATTAAGGGCATCGGGTAGCGATCCGGAGTGGTGATCTTGTTCAAACCCCAATAGTCTACACATGGTCTGAGTTCTGTCGAATCCTTCTTAGGGATAAAAAACAGAGTGGATTCCTGAATGAGGCCGTTATGTAAATTCTTCTGGAGATACTCCTTTAGGACTTCCCGTTCACGCGCTGATAGTATATACATGCGCCCAAAAGGGATTGGAACCTCAGGATCAAGTTCTAGGGCGCAATCATCTCTACGATGGGGAGGTAATTCAGCGAATTCTGAATCGGAAAATACTACTTGAAATTCTTGGTAGTCAGGAGGAATCTCCTGGATGTTATGTAACACTGAAGTAGTGCAATTCCTTTCTTGGACGGAGTGTGTGGAACGGAATCCCAATGCTCCACCAGAAAGGCAATGAGTAAGGCAATGTTCCGATCCTAGAAAAATTGTGCCGGCCTTTGAATTGATGTATGGATTATGGGCTCTAAGCCACGGTAACCCCAATATCAAGGGATAATGTGCTGTGCGAATGACATCGAATACGATAGTCTCTTGATGAGATGCAATCTTCATTTGAATAGGTCTTGTTTGTTCCCTGATAGGACCAGAAATCAGTGGACTTCCGTCCACAGATTCTACTGGGACAGCAATGGTCTTAAGGGAGCATGGTATATTCTTGTCGTTCTTCCAATGGGTGTCTACAAAATTTCCCGCAGCTCCGCAATCAATCAATGCGGGAACTAAAATCGGCTCGGAGGTGCCCCATTCCATTGAAACCTGTATGACAATCATGGGAAGATCGGGTGTGTCTGTGACTTGAGAAGTTAAAGACATGGTTGAGGAACCTGTTATTGGCTCCCTAGCCGCGGTTCCCCGTGCGGTTGGGAGGAAGCGTTTCCCTGTCGTTTGGTTGGGGTGATTGGGCAATTCTGTACTGGATGGTCTTTGGACCCGCAATACATGCACAAGCCTTTAGTTCTCAGTCGATTTCGTTCTTCCAAGGTGAGTCTACCTCTTGTGATTCCTATCTGCATAGGTTCATCTATTGGGGTCTTCATAGGACTAGGAGGATGCGTATTCAATGGTCTCATAGAACGATTTTGCCGTCGTTCTCTGAGCCTTTCCTGTAGACAGTAATCCATCTGCATCACTAATGTAATCATTTCCGCTAGGTTGGGAGGTCGGGACACTCTAGACACCTCATCTTTAAGTTCCTCATTCAAACCCCTCCGAAATAGTGTTATCAGAGCATCATCAGCCCAAGAGGTTCCAGCAGCAAGCTGTTTAAAAGAGGTGATATAAGATAGTAGATCCTGTGATCCCTGTTTGAGGTCTAATAATTGCTCTTGGGAAGAAACTGTGATCTCTTGTCTACTAAACATGGACCTAAGACTGTTTAGAAAGGTGGGATAGGAGTCTGGCTGAGCGTTGTTTGTCACGACCAGTGGTGTAGCCCATGCCAATGCCGGTCCAGTCAAGTCACCTTGTCACGATCATTCTGAAAGAAGGCCGTTTTGAATGAAAACTGGACAGTACATGCTTCGATAAACGCTTTAAGTTTGTGGGGATTCCCATCATATAAACCCCCTGGAATGGGACCTGGAGGTAATTCTGAACAACTAGGTACCCTTCCAACCTGTTGTCTCAAGAAGGCATTTTCCTGCTTTAATGCCTGTACTTCCGCAGTCAAAGACTGGACTGCAGAAACCAATTGCTGCTGTTGGGCTGCGTCCATGGTATCTCCTAGAACTATCGAGTTCTTTAAGGCAACCGTTCAGCACCTGGGAAGCCCCAGTATAGTCTTTCTTCTAATATTTTTGGGCGTTGCTAACTGTAATAATTAGACAAATTACGAGGAATTTGAATACACCGAAAGGTTACCTTAGAGAAACACCAGTTGTTCTCCCTCCTATGCTTCCTTTTTCAGAAATGGTTCCGACAGGGGTAGAGAATGAGTGCCTCCCTGAGACCCTTCCTCCGCCTTTAATACAAGGATTAAGGAGGGGAAGGACCCCAGGGAAACCCTCTGGGGAAGAAAACCCTGTGTCGACGGCCACGGGATAGATGTCGTCTGTCTGGAGAGGTCTTTGGTACCCGGACTATCCGCTGGAGGGGAGCCGTCTGGATAAAGACAGAGGAAAGTGGTAAGTTTAAGAAGGGTAAGTAGAAGGCAGAATATGGGTAGAGAAGACGAGGAGTACCTGATTGGAAGGGGGATACGATTTATCGGGCTATATTGTAGGTCTTCCCATGAGACGCGGAGTAACCTCGAGGACGTCCCAGGAATAGAATGATACTCAAATCTCAATGCTGCGGATCGGACCCCGCATATCCCTGCTTCTGAATAGGTGAAATAATATCAGGTGTCAATTCTGGTTCTTCTTCTAACCCCCGATATACTAGGGACTGACTATCAATTCTCATGTATCGCACGCCCGGGAGAAATTCTCACTAGCAAACCGATCAGTGAGGTTCAGCTCGTAATGAGTGTGGCTGAGAGAGTACACTCGAGTCTCCGCTGTCGTGCAAGAGTTGGGAGAAGGAGTCAAGTCTGAAACAGGTGAATGAAAGGGTAGAATTACACAGAAGGAATGACAAACAAACTAGTATGCAATAGATCCTAGCATCGAACTCACGAAGCGCTGTTGTGGAAGAGTAGCAACGCATCCGAGCATTGTCCGCAGGAACAGATGAACCGGCTCCGGAGCAGGGGGGCGGTCCTTCCACCGCGCGGCCTTGGTGTAAGTCTAGACCCACACCATTGGTAGTGGCGGCCATCTTGGGAGTAAAGATGGCCGCAATCCGTCTAAGGGACCATCTATGCCACAGTGACCATGGTCTCCGCAGGAGCGTGACAGATACGCGCTGGAAGTGGTTCATGACTCCAGGCAAGACATGGATGTTGAATCTTGTTGCTTCATATTCAGTGGATAGTCATGGAATTGTAAAGGGAAAGTATTATTCAATTTAGAAATTCCAACATTAAAAATTGGCATGTAAGGAGACTGAATACGAGAACATTATGCTTATGTAAATGCATAATATAGCATGGTTATCTGTCCCCATAAATCAATTTTCTATGTGGGTTCTAAAAAACAAGGACTGATGTTTAGCAAAACAGTCATTATTTAAACAGCTATTCAATCACATAAATATCGGAAGTATTATGAGTGACATTTACACCGAAAATCCTGGCGTAAAGCTACATCCGGAAGCGTGTCTCACCTGTGGCGGCATGTGAACTGATATAGTCGGAATAGCGTTTGGGAGCAATTTTAGAGTTGTTCTCAGTTGATTCCTCTTTGTGTACAAGGATGTGTCGTACATATCCGGGTTGAAGTGCAGGCTGCAGATGCGGTATCGATGACCCCTCTTGTCCTCCAAGACTTGTTTGACTCTACTTTCAAGCTCTTCTGGTGGATATTCGCAATGTCTGACCCATTCTCTTATTCGATCAACAGTCTTGGGGAATACATGCATTGTAATGCCTTCGGATTTGTCATGGGACTTGGAAGGGCAACCAAAAATATAAGATGCAGGCATTGTTGTAAATTCTGCAAAATAAATGTCAACATTATTCGAAATTTATTTTGCATAAAAATGTGAGAAAGAAGGAACTGGACCATACATTGTTCAATGCACGCTTTCTTTTGGGCACCATAGATAAACCATTGCAGCATGGGCAGCTGTATTATAGGATAACTTTCACAAACAATTCATTGATGTGTTGAAAATCAGACCATGTTACTCGTCCCTCGAATGTTCTATCGTGCACGAAAAGGAAACATGCTTATACTATAGACACGCTACGCGAAGGATGCAATACCATGCCAATTGACATTGATGAAAATTGATATATCGATAACATAACAAAAGATACTCAAATCAATAGCAATGAGACAAATTAACATAGCACTACTGAGTACGTTACTTCGAAATAGATAAGAAATGTACAAATGAAGGAGATATGATTAGGATACATGCCCTTACCTTGACCAACAAACAATTAGATTCAGCAAGCAGAGTAATTAGTGGCAGGAGAACAGGGAGATGTTCACACGTAGCACACTGACAAGTTCACTCCAAGAGGTCATAGAGTAGCACGTTCACGAGTTGACTTGCAGTGCTCAAAGATGTTCTCATGGTAAATATCAAGTGGTTTATAAAGAATACCAAAAAGGGGTGTTTTACTGAATGAATGGCGTGTATATGTCGTGGGGGCGTGGCCTCCTTGAAGGGGAGCCTGTCTGGAGACACGGCGTCTGAGGAGGTGTAGGGGAGGATTGGTCCAAAAGACCCCCCTCCCCTGCATCCCCTCCCCTGGTGAGGGCCATGGCTCGTCAGGGGTCCCCTCCTTACCACCAGGGCCCAGGTGGTGGATGGGTCACCTGCCGAAGACATTGACCAAACCTGCTGAATTTAGCTAGGCCTCGGAAACCATTTTGTTTAATGAAGATGGTTTAAGCCCTGCGCACCGCAGCGCGGCCCCCACCTTTGGAGAGTTTCAATTATGCCTGTGGCCACAGCTCTCTGGCAGATCCGCTGAGAGCCCGTTCCCACGAACAAGACGGACATGAGCTAGTGTAAGATGCCAACACTGTAACATTTCACCTTCCGCAGTGTATCGCTGCTCTCAGCATGACCCGGACAGCAGAGCCTGGGTGGAAAAAGAACTGTAAAATGGTCCTTTGATAAAAGCAAAGTTCCCAAATACTAATGTCAAAACTACCTGCGATGGAAGCGTTCTCTCCACAACCTCTCTGACTAAAAAACCTGTAAAATGTATAAATATGGCAGAATGCGTGCTCATATGACATTAGGAATGAAGCACCCACATCACTGCAGTTATGCACAAATAGTAAAAGCGTCCCAGGGCGGGTTTTTGTTATGTGTATCATTGAAAAGATTACACCCCACGGTCCCGCGCCATAACCGAACTAATGCTGCTAGAGTGCAAAGAAAGACAAATGCACCATATTGAGGGCTCGTGTAAAGGGTGCATGAAAATGCACCTTACATGTGTGTGTCCAAGCCCACTATGTGCCACTGCCGTCAGTTGCAGTGGCGAGTTGTTTCTATGCGCTCCACCAACCTCACCACTACCACACTTACTGCGAATGTATGAGCATATAACAAAATGTTGTGGTTGTTAAAAACATAGTGTACAAGTAATGTGCTCGGATTGGCTATATGAGAGGCATTAGCAATGTTAAAACGTGAGCTTTGGAATGACTCAATTAGTATTGTATATTATTTGAATGTTTATGCTACTTTCACCTGAAATCGGCAATACACAAGGAAAATACCTTTGTGAGCATATGCAAGGCCATTCCCCCTCCCTCCCAGCGAAGCCTGCCAGACGAGAAAGCAGAGGCCTGTGCCGCGCTGCTCCACCTCCCCCAACTCAGCGGGAGCCACTTCAAAGATTTGTAGTTCCCTCTGCAGCACCCAAGGCCACGGCCCGCCACCTGTATTATTTACAACCCAGCAGTAAACCTCAGCCTGAAAACACAAATCCAGAGGCGCCCTTTCTTAAGCCCCACGACCCACCGGCTCACCTTAGGTTAATGGCCCCTGTAAAATTAGGACATCCAATATTATGGCAACATCACAGCAACACATCCATAATGACTTCTAACAAGACATGATGACATGTACCGCCTGTCCCATGCCCCGAGACCCAACCCCACGACCTATGGTACCCGGTCAACAGGACGCTGGTAACCATGTACTGATAAATCGCCAACAAACCCCACTCTAGGTTCATTCCTCCTGTGTTGCATTAACCTGTAGAATAACCTATTGGAAGATTTACTAAAGAAGATAATATTGCAAATGATTGAATGACTGTGGTATGCATGGCCTAGGGCAAAGAAGTCAGGAAAAGGCATTCATCTCTGACACTGGCCACAGTGGCACAACAACACCGCCCGGATGAACCCAGCTGACCTGCCAGGCCCAGCCCAAACCACGAGGCTAACCAATGACGTCCTCCAGCCGCGGCCAACCACATCGCAGCAGCACCTATAGCTAGTCGTCGCCACCCAATCCCAATGAACTTGTGCCCCCTATAGTATGTAGGTTCTGATGACGTCCTTTGTAAATATATACGCCTGTCTTTGCTATTGTCAGACAGAGCACTCTCGGAGTTTGCAGAGTTCTTTGCATGCCCTATTCTAATTGATAAACTCCCATTTACGCACGCCCGCACTTTGTCTTGGCCTTATTCCCATCCTGGGAGAGTCCATTACTGTCTCTCATTGCGGGGAGGATCGTGCTGGTGCGAACTGCCTTTGATAGTGGTGGGTGGGATGGATGGGCCGGGAGGCGTGCAGACAAGGCACCGGAACACTACGGAATGGAGACACACTTGATTCACTTAAATAATGAAACAACCATTGATAAAAAATATGTTGTGTTTTATTTGATTTCTTATTTTGATAGCAGAAACATACTAAACATTGTAAAGTTCTGGTTGCAGCTCAGCGAGGGAAGATCCCCTGTACTGACCGCTGTGACTGGGGAAAGTTTGTCTAATGGCACCAATGACACAGGCGGGTATTACTCGTCGAACGCGGTGTCCAAGCCTCCCATGAAGCCACCATGTGTACGAACGATAGGCCACCAGCCGGTACCACCTGTGAAAGAGAAAGATACAAACTGTTTTTAATTGACCAAGATAAGTGTATTAAACCTTAGTTGTCCATGACAACTCTTGTATCCGATGGCATTATTGCCAGGACAAATGCTAACTAGACACTGCACAATATTGAACGACTTTTATGCGACTTTTACTAGAGAATTGCAAGACTAAACTGATATGACAATGATATATTGAAGTTATGAGACTATAGGGGACAAACATTAGAAACAAATAGTAGTGGCCTAACTGACATCACAACCAGACTATACTTACTCGTTACTTGGATTACGAGGCCAAACTGTTGCGTGAAGTTCGCGTATAAGCACCATCAAAATCCTCAACACGGACCGTGTGAGGCAGACTGCCGTGAAGTCTGGCAGCTCGGTAACGCATTGCGGCTGTGGATCGCCTTGCGATATGTAGGACAAGTATCCAGAGTTTTCTCGGCAGCAGCAGTTCTCCTCCTCGGTTGGCATTAGCGCGCACCGATTGCAGATACACCAGGTGGAAACACCATCCATGCGACTAGGCCCAGGCTCTTCATCTGTTGAAACGTCCGCCCAACTGTTGTCCAAATCCACATCGTTTACGCAGCTTTCTCTTTCCAGTAATTCCTCCTCGGAATGCTTAGGCTCATACAGGTAGGGCATTATTGTAGCAATTGTGTGGTAAACAAATGAAAATAATTTATAGTGGTGGTACTGGTATCTGTTCACATGGGCTACAAGCAACAAAGGTAGCTGACCAGAGCACAGAAACGAGTCACAAAATACTCAAAGAAATACAGTGTGAGGAATGGAATAGAAAATCTGCTGTTGGGTGTTGTGAAATGGTCTGTTTATACTTGTCTAGGAAAGAGGCTTCCTGCCGTTTCTATGGTGACACGTCATTAGCTGAGGCGCAGAGAATGTTGACACAAGACGTGCTTTGGCATTCTGAAATGGGCGGTATGCGTCTAGTGATGTCAGGCTCAGGGGCGGGGGATATGATTTAGTGCCGCAAACGCAGGTCACTGAGGGCGATGCGGCAAGTGATAAGATTATCACAAAATAGCCGCACCCTGCTGCCTGATTTGGCTTGTGTTCAAGAGACGAAAACTCGGATAAGGTGCATAGGAAATGTTTGTACGATCGTTCGCATTATTATAAAAAACACATGGCCGAACCATAGGGACAATTACATTTCCGACCGAACAATTCCTTTAAGGCCAGAAATGTGCTGCTTGCGGGGTGAAGACAATGTTCGTGCAGTATGCAAGAACGCACCACCAAACGTGCCTCATAACTCCTCACCAGTGAGTAGCAGGCAGCACACGAAATACCACAGGGAGGAGCACATGAAACCCCAGAAGATGAAAACCAGCGCAGGGTAACCATGACAAATACTACAAAATGAGGTCACACAGGGCCCCAGATAGAAAGACATCACATTGACAGAGATGTAATCTTCAGCATGTGGCCGCAGGCTCCTAGTCCGAGAGCGACTCATCAGGCTTATCTACTGATCAGTGAAAGAGAGGCTACTTGTGGGCACTGCATAACACCACAGCCAAATAACACAGCCCCATACTCACGTTACAAGTCCTCAATACACCCACAGACTTCCTCATCGACACAGGGATGACCGTAAATGTCATGAGTGAAGAGACGTACAATAAGCTCCTACGGCTGCCCAAATTAAAGCCATAACAGGCAGACATCTACCCTTATGGATCAGGCACCCGGCTCCCCTGCAAGAGAGTATTCACCACTGTATACACACAATTCGCACACAGCACGTATACAACTGCACATATTGTCAACGGCAGCCAATAGTGGGTGCATCTTGAGTTTTAAAACAGCAATAGACATGGATGGGCCTGGTCAGCATTCTATACTGCCTCATTGCACATAAGTACATGGCCCGGGTGGAGATGTGGTCAAAATGTTCCTGAATCTCTTGAAAGGTCTAGGGAAGCTGTGGAACTGTAAAGTCAAATTGCACATCGACCCCACCATCAAACCAGTCACACAACAATACAGGGGAATCCCTATTAACATCCAGAAACAGGTTGAAGAAGAATGTCGCCTAGTGGACCTCAACATTATCGAGAGGGCGCATGGCCCAACTCCGTGGGTCTCGCCAATAGTGCTGGTACCAAAGAAATCTGCAGAGGGATCCATCCGGCTATGTGTGGACATGCACAGGCCGAACTAAGCTATCCAAAGAGAAAGACACCAGGCACCGAGGATCAGTAACATGATCCACCTCTTAAATGGCACCATCATTTTTTCCAAACTCAATATAAATAAGGGCTACCACCAACTGGAACTGGCGCCCGAATCCTGCTACATCACAACGGTCATCGCCCACATGGGGTTATTCCGCTATGAGAGACTCAATGTTGATCTATCGTCGTTGGTGGAAATCTTCCAAGACGAGATACATCAGGTCATAAAACACATACCAAATTGCTTAAATTGCAGCAATGACATCCTCGTCTTCGGAGATCCCTGAGTGAATATGATGACACTCTACGCCGGGTTTGTATGGCGCTGGAAGGGGTGGCAAGAGTAACCCTAAACAAAGACAAGTGCGAATTCCGGGAAAACGTACACTGAAGTTTTTCGGACACATCCTTTCAGACCAACACATGCTCCCGGTCCTGGAAAAAGTGGCGGCCCTAACTCAGACCCCCAGGCCAACCAGCATCCCTGATCTCGGATCGTTCCTATGTCTGGCGAGCTACTGTTCCAGATACTTGGAAAACTATGCAACCATCAGTGCGCCACTCCGGGAGCTCACAAGGAAGGGTCAGGAATGTATCTGGTCACTGGAGTGTCAGGCCAGCTTTTAGAACATTCGCTCGAAAATCGCATCATCATTTGACATGGCCTACTTCAGCTCTGCGGAAGACACAGAAGTAACGGTTGATGCCAGTGCAATGGGGCTCGGTACCATCCTGTCACAGTTCGACCCAAGAAACCGCACGTCAAACATATGGTGGCCTATGCCAGTCGCAGCTTCATACAAATGGAACAGAGATACTCCCAAGCCGAGAAGGGGAGCATGGCAGTAGTCTGGGTGGACGAGTAGTTCCATTTCTTGTTGTATGATAAGGCCTTTACCATCATCACAGCCCACCTCATGATCTATGGTAGCCCAAAGGCACGGATGCCACCGCACATCACCCGGTGGGGTCTCCGACTACAGGACTATAACTTCACGATCCAACACAGGCTAGGGAAGGACAAAAACCAAGCAGACTATCTGTTGCACCATCCGAGGGGAGCTGCATGACAGGAACAATCATTGGGCAGAAGAATACTTGAATTACGTCATCCACCAGATGAAACCATTCCCGATCGGCTGGCCGACGCTCCAACAAGAATCGGAAGCCGACAATGCACTCAACGCTGTAGCCCAATGCCTTCGCACAGGGAGAATGAGACATGTGAAGGATATGGTCAAACATCTGGACGATCCCATTCAAGACGACGTACAGAGCCTGTGCCTTGTTCAGGAAGAACTTGCTGTCACAGAAGACAACATTGTTCTAAAAGGCTGCAAGATTGTACTGCCCGGATCGTTGTGCCAGAGGATCATTGACCTCGCCCATGAGGGTCATCGGGGAACCGCATCAACAAAGAAGCTACTTTGCCAGAAACTCTGGATTCCCCAACTTGACAGCAGGGTAGAAAGTACGCTGCAGAATTGTGCCATATGCAGAGTGGTGGCCCCTCCACCGAAACCCCACCCATTGCAGATGTCATGCCTGCCAGAGGGGGTTAGGGAGGAATTAGCAATCGACTTTTTCGGGCCCATGAGAGATGGCTCATATGTACTCGTACTGATTGATGAATACTCGAGATTCCCTGTGGTCTAGATCATACCATCCAGGGCTGCCACTGCCGTCAACCTGGCCCTAGACCAGATTCTCACATCCTATGTTATCCCGGAGGTCATCAGGTTGGATAATGGACCGCCTTTCAAAAGCCGTGATTTTGCCCATTTTGCAGAATACATGGGTTTCAAACATTGCAAAATAACAGCCCTCTAGCCTCAGGCCACTGGCATGGCCGAGCGGTTCATGTCTCGCGTCAAGAGAACCCTGCAAATTGCATAAGTCACGGGAAAGCCGTTTGAGCAAGTTCTGTACCAATTCTTGAGAGAATAAAGACATACTCCACATTATCTCACGGGCGAATGCCCGGCTGATCTCATGTTTGGACGACGGATCAGAACATGGCTCCCACATAACCCCGAAGAGGGGATGGACCCCCACTAGGACCAAGATGTAAGAACACGAGATACGGCTGCAAGGAGACTATGAAAGAAATGGCAGATGCTAGGAGAGGCACCAGAGAATCTATGTTGGAAATTGGAGATCAAGTCCTGGTGAAGCAAGTGAAACAAAAGAAAAAGGACTTCACATTCGTGCCCAAGACCCTCACCCTGTCACACCGGAATGGCACCATGATCACAGCGAGTGATGGCGACAGGTGGACCATCACATGAAATGTGTCCCATTTCAAGAAGGCAGTGGAGGAGACCCTCAGAGGAAGTGACACGGACGGGGATACTCAGGGAGAATCAGACGAGTCCTACCTGGGGGACAGTGAGGTGTCTGAGGAAGAATGGGATGCAAGGGAGGACTCATGGTATCCGACACACAGAGCAAGATCAGTGGGGCGCCCTGTGCGGGTCAGGATAAAGACTTTGAGACTGATAGAGGAGATGGAGTGACCCCCCCATTTTGTGTTCAAGGAGGGGGAGATGTCATGTTGGTATCGGAGTCCTGTTAGCCGCATTATGTGGGAGGGGCCAGTGGGTTGCGGGGTGGATAGAGGAAGTGACGGAGACCCCAGTGGAGGGGGGCAGCTGTAAAGAATAAAGAAGTGTTAAGATATATCGTGTCCTGCTCCTTTATTCGGAGGCCCGACCAGTAGCACGGCAGGGGGCCTATTACAATGGCCTGGTTGCGCTTTACAAATAAATAAAATAAAAATAGTTACTCTGCTCCTCCTCAAGATACAGGAGTTCTGGGGACAGACATTTCTCAGTTGTTACATCCAGCCTCTTTATCTCACTTCTGTCTCATCTCACAGCCTCCGCTCCATCACTCTCTTGGATTCAGAGCAGCAAGTAAAACCTTTCTTTTTTAACATGTATGCCCTCCCTCCCCTCCAACTTGACTGTTTCCTCCCGCTCTAACTCTCCTATCCACCTTCTCTTCGCCTGTCATTGTGCCTCTTCCTCCTATTAATACTGGTGCCAAGAAGCAATTCAGTTTCCTGTGTGCGATATATTAGCGAAAATGTAATTTTTTAAAATGTGTCTTGTCTGATTCTCACAGTGTGCTGTTAACTAGGCATGCATTTCTGCCTTGTTTCCTGGAATGCCTGGGAACTACAAAGCCCAGCCTGGATGCCACTGTAGTCAGAGGTGACGTCCAATCATAGGCCTGGTGAGGGGGCGGTCTTGTCCATCACGCGCTCACATCGATGAACCAGCTTCCTCTGCGCACAAAGCTCTCCTGTCCTTTCTGAGCCGATCACACACCTCGCCCATCGAGGGTGGCTTTCCATCCAATCACGTGCAGCAGTGGGGGCGCGCCTTCTTCCCCGCCCTTGACGTGAGATCATTTCCTAGGGGTGGGTTTGAAAAGATCCAGGGCGGGTCTAAGAGGCTGATAGCAGTGCGCACCGTTCCGCAGCATCTCTTGATCACCACCGCGCAACATGGACACCTACCAACAGCCAGAAGAGGAAACCCTGCAGGGCCTAAGAAACCTTGCGCACCGCTTGAGGGTACACTCCATTCGAGCAACGTGCGCCTCAAACTCCGGGTGAGAGCGTTTTGCTACGAACGGGGGATGTCTTTGAGACACGTGCGTGCAGCCGAAGTCCGCAATAGAGGCTGCAGTTGCGGTGCTTCTTCCACACCTCGCCGCCACTAATGGTAGCTCTCATTGGCTGAACTTGCGGTCTTTTAGCGTATTAAGGGATAGTTTGCCTCGCAATTAATATATCGGCCCTCATCATGAATGTCATTTAAGAGCCTTTTATGTTTAGTGCTTTGAATTCGAGTAAGGGCGGTGTTTAAGTCCTGTGATTTCGTTGTAAATCGGGTCGCAATCCGACATACAGCTGCCATTATTTTAAACGTTGTTTTTCGAGTCCATTTCAATGCATTGTGTCGGCGTTAGCCGGCATACGATCCACCCCTTAAACTTTGGAGGTGGGGCTTGCTCAAACTACATAAGGTTAATAATTCCTCGCTGCGGTTTTCTGGCGCATGCTTGGTCGGCATGCCCTGATTTCTGATGCACTAGAGCACAGCACTGGCCCTCTCCTGTATCTCGCAGGAAGCACGTGTTCCCCGCGACGTCTTGATATTACGAGTTTTATAACTTAAAAGACGGTGGCGTGGAGAGATTGTCATGTGCAGCCTTCGTTTCACGAAAGCTTCCTTTTCACAAACTTGTATGGTGTGTTTTTTAATCCGTGACTTATTGGTCGCACCACGTGATGGGTCCCTGAAGGGCTCCAGCAAACGTAGCGTTTAACACGAGCGTTGCTAATGGTTTATGGTCATTGCTTCGAAAACTTTCCAAAGTTTATTTTTTTGCATCGAATTATTGTTTTTTTATATATAATTTTGGGGGTGTCCCTTGCCAACACCCCCTTTTTCTTTAATCTAAAAAAGACACCACAACATATGCATTCGATGATAAACATTTTTTATGCATATTTTTCGATATAAAGTGTTGTTGGAAACATTTTTCGATGCAATTACCAGATAACATTGCGCCAAGCACACACTTAAAGCCCCAGAATAAAAATAATGTAGTTCTAAATCATAAGAGTGATGACTTGAGGCAGGTGGTCATAAATCTGCTTCGGTAGAAATAAAATCCATACCCACATTACTTCACTTTGCATACTGCCGCCCAATCAATGTCCCTTTTTATATGAATGGTTACTTATGGAGTAACAATATAAACTATAAACCCATATGAGGGAGACCTTGTAAGAGGGACTAGATAATCCGATTTGATCAGATAAGGTGTCAATTGGGGATGGCAGGCCAATCTCCTTGGTTCCACAGTTTCTACTTGAGACCGCAAAGGAGAATTAATCTTCCCCATTCCATCTTCCTCATTGGAGCCAACGATTATAGGAGAGATGAACTAGTAACTTTTTTTTCAATCTGCCTTTTAAAGCACCAAATGCAAACCAAAAGGCCTGTTGTGCAAAACCGTATTTCCCCTCTAGCGCCCAAAACCTAATGTGTGCCTTCCATCTCCTGGACCTGTAACCTAGGTAAAAGTATCCCTTCTGTGCGAGTGTACTACCACTAGCAAACAATCAAGGTGAAGGAGAGGGGGGGTGGGGCTATCTATACTACCTGGCTTGTATGAACCACACACTTGTGAATGGTGGTTGTAACTGGTTTTTTCCTGTTTATCCACCATATGAGGAAATCTAAAAACGTTCTTCAAACAGACTGCTGAGGGATCCTATGTCGCTGTCTTTTTTACTTATCTTCTCTGTATTTCATATTCATTAAGAATTGGCAAAGGAAATAAGCGAGGAGTAGCCTTCACTTGGACTAGTCTCAAACTACAGTTTACCCAGTGTATGTATAGTTAGTTAATTGTCAACTGACTGGTTTCGACTGTAAGCAATATTTTATACCACCTTCATCAGGACGGCGTACCATGACCCAACCCCCTTGCGTCTTGTTCAATTGCCAAAAATCTCCACAGCAAATGAGTTGTGTTCAGAAAGGTCCGCTCATCGCAGCATTTCACTGGGTGCCATCGGGTGATTATAGCGCACTTCTAGCGGGGTAGCATCATCTATTTTGCTAATGTCTGCCCACCCCACGCTTTGTATCCACACAGCGTTCCTATGCAGGAGTCTACTTGTTCTGACTTCACGCAGTGTGGGTTCAAAGGTTCTTTCGGAACAGGTTAGATTTTTAGCTTCTTTCAATTTTTGTGTTGCATCTCTGGGCTGTGGAGCAACAGCCCAGCCGGTCGCAGGGTGGAGGCAGCTGCCCCCTTGCTGGCCCTGCCTACATTTGGGGGGTGGGGGAGTCCTCTGTGTTGGTGGTTGCCCTGACCTGACGTAGCAATCATTCCATTGGGGGGGGGGGTAATAGGAGGAAGAGGCACATAAGCTCTAACTTATGGGTCAAGGCAGTTGGTTCTAGAATGTTGGGGGTTTCAATTGCTACACTTTTTGATGGTGATATGCAGAGGATTCATGGGGAGGGCATTGAGGCGCTCGTGGCAGTGGTCCCACATTGTCTAGTATTGCTAAACATTCTAATACCCCCCCCCCCCTTATTTTAGCGGTCTAGTCACCATCTTCCTAGTGATGGCATCTTCTCTCCTGATACTTTGATTCACAAAATATTTCACATTTGTACAATGTTTTTAATCAACAAATTGTGATAGTGTAAAAGGTACTAAATGTATCCAAATGCACTTAATAATTAAAAAAAAAACTCTTGCTTGCATCAAGAGACTAAGGATTAAGTCCCTTTTACCTCCATTGGGGCAGGACACAAAGGATTAACTGCAGCCAGATTTCTAGCACCTAAAGAAAATACATAGTTACTAAAGTATTTTAGTAATGGTCTTCCTGATAAATCTTTACTACAGAGAAGTGTAAAGATGAATTGAATGGCCTTAAGTCAACTTGTATACCAATATACAAGGCATTGTAAAGCCAAGCCTCGGTAGGGGTTTAAGTTGATATATGGATGGCTCTGCCATGGTAGTGGGATAAATCTTTCGGGAGGCCTTGAGCTGAGCATGCCTTGTAGTGGAAGCTGGTCTTTTGTTTTTGAGGCAAGCGATCAGTCCTTCAAATTTAGAAGGCTAATCACTTTCAGAAAACGAACTTAAAATACTGCCCAAAATATTCCCAAATTTTCGTCTGTCTGTAATCCTTCAAAACATTTTATTTAAAAAAGGTGCAGCAATCGTAAAGCTTCATGGAATAACCTCCCAGCTGGTTGCTTTTCGGTCAGCAGATTATCCTTTGAAGGATAGGAGGCTATACATGATCACAAAGCCAACATGTAATGGTAGAAATGCATTTGCGATGTCCCGAAGCTCGCCTTTCAACTAACGTTAATGGAGTACCTGAAAATAAAGCTTTCTTTTACTGATGATTTCATTCGTCCCTGAGAAGAGATGACCAGGGAATCTAATCACTGTACATGCCTGTATACATTCTTATAAAGTCACCACTCTCAAAATTGCATCCACCAAATCCCCCTTGTATTATCAGGGCAACCAACAAAATTGTCCTATCAAATTCCCTAGAGACCCAAGGTGAATCATTGTCTAATTGTACCAATTCACGTTCTTAAAGATGGATTTTTGATTAAAGGAGCCAAAAAATCCCATACTTTAATGCAATACTATCATATTCAGCCTCTGACATCTACTGTCACGTCACATAAACGTGATATGACCTCATCAAATACATGTGACGTGACACATTTCTAAACCTAATGCATATCTTTTATTGACTAAAAATTCATAGTAAGTATACACTTATCCACAGAAAATACTGTAAATACTATGCCTTCAAATTCACAGAGCATTTTTCACAGAAAATGCTTATCTTTCAGACCATTAGGAATCAAAAGTGCATAACGTTTATCCAAAATGCTTCTCATTAGAATAAGAGTCATTCACAACTTGTGAATCACAAGGGGTTATGTGTGGCATTTACTGCCCCTGTACCATAATTCTATGGTAAACCCACAAGAATACCAAGTGAGGCTGAATTGGTATCGCTCTTCCATTAAACTTATAAAACACAGCCTCAACTGTTGCTCATAATTATATAGAATATAATCGGTTGCACACGTTTCGTTTATTGTGGCTTTTGGTCAGGGTGCAAAAACAGTATTTGGCACTACCCATTGGCTACAGATAACTGACTCTTGGTGAATATCAAATTGGTGTGTGTTAACTACTGCTGGTGTAAGCGTGTCAAAGGATGCTAACACAAGGGTGGCATTTTGGAGTGTTTTGATCAAAAGGAACAAACTCACATCTTAGATGAGTTTGCCTGCCTTAAAACGAATACTAAAGGATCTTGCAAACTCCACCGTCCTGTGTCAAACTACTTCAGATAAAGAATAAGACAACAAAGTTCCTTCTCCAGGACAATGACTCCCTTCCTTCCCCTGGCTTGTGGTTCCAACAAATCTTTGCACCAGCCTTTTTCAGAGCCAAGAGAATTCCTCCCTTCTCCTGGTATTGGTTGGCACACTTGAATGTAGTTCACACCAAAGCCAGGGGAAATGACAACCCCTGGTGTCTTTCACTCTCTATTAGGGGAATGACTTCCTTCTGGTGTTTGAGAATTCTTGTTTGTGTCTCAACTTGATATTTCTTTCGCCCCTCTCGTGGAATTAGCAATGCCCCAACTTCTTCTTGGGGCCTCAGTGAGCTTTTCCCTGCTGCTGCAGCGAGGATGCTTAACATACTGGTCTCTGATGTTCAGTGGGATTACTGCTGCCACTGTGTCAGTTCTCCTCTGATGCTTTATTTATTGGGTATTTATAATGTGCCTATGCACAAGTGCTTGAAGGCACAACAAGATAAAGGGGAGGAGATGGGGAGGACAAACTGTCCTACTAGGCATTGTGGCAGTAATGAGAAGTGAGGGGTGGGGGTGCCGGTCAGGGGGAAGGGCCTGTGAGAAAGCGAGTGTCAGGCAGGGTGGGGGGGGGGGCAGGTGGACAAAGCCAGGGTAATGCAGAGGGGAGGGCAAGTGCAAGGTGAAGGGCTCAAGAGGTGCAGGCCCAGCCAAGCTAGTGTAGGAGGAGGGCCTGTAAGGGAAGTGCAGGATGGGGGCTGGGTGGAGTCATGTGAGACAAGCGCCGGGGTAGACTGGACACAGAGGGCCTGGTGCCCTGTAAGAATCAGGTAGCCAGTCAAGGGGCAGATGGGGGACATTAGCAGAGGAAGAGAAAAGGAAGGTCTTGAGAAGCTTCTGGAACTTGGGAATATGGCTCAAATGAGCGGCAGGGAGGCTCTTACTGGCATTAAGGCAGAGATCATTAGCAGTCAGGGAAGGGAAGAGGAGGCAGAGGAAAGAAGCTTGAAGGAGAGCTGTATAACACTGGAAGTTAGGATAGAAGGTGGAGATGGGATGGGCTAGAGGGGCCAGGTAGATGGTGAAACAAGGTTGAGAGGATGGAGACTTCAGGTGGAGGGAGATGGAGGTGAGGAAAGGGCCCAGTTGAACCTAGGAAGGACGGTCAGAGGAAGGAGGTTAACCCGTCCAGAGCCAGGTAGGTCCAAAATGCCAAGGGTATCACAGAGCTGATTTATAAGGGTGGCATGATTGACTGTATCAAAGGCAGAGGAAAGGTCAAGAAGGATGAGAATGGAAGGAGAGTTGGAATTGAGATTAGAGAGCAAGTCTTCACGGGTGTTCAGGAGTGCAGTTTCCGTGCCCATGGCAGCTCTGAAGCCAGACTGGTGGTCATGGAGACAACCAACAGATTTGGATGGGTGGTTAAAGTGGGAGCTGGCCAGCTTCTCCAGGAATTTGCCCAGGGAGGGGATACTGGAGATAGGAAGGTAGTTAACCAGACAGGAAGGGTTGGCAGAAGGCTATTTGAGGAGTGTGTGCACAGGGAGGGTTTGAGGAGTGATGGGAAGAATCCAGTGGCAGAGGAGTGATTACAGAAATCAGCCAAGGCTGGAGCAAGGGAATCAATGTTGACCTTAGAGGAGCAGGAGAGGACCTATTTTGATGACTTTCATAGAGGTAACTTTACTTGTTATCTGGTGTTGATTGGGCTTGCCACCACTGCAAACTCTTCGGATGCTCTGTCCACCCATCCCAATGACTGTTATTAATGTGTAGGCGAAAAGTCGCTCAAGTCTTACACCCGCATATCCTCTAGGTCTCTCGTACCTTGCGTTACCTTCTTTGGCACTTCAATGCAACACCAGGGCTTCCTGGGACTTGGGTGCTCTGGGCTTCTTTTTATAGATCTGTGCTCTACTGGACTACTTCTGCTTCGTGTGCAAGTCTGCTCCAGCTGGACCCACACAACTCCATCAGCACTTGGCTGGTGCTCTTCTACGGCTTCCTTGGTCAGCTGCTAGAATTGAAACCCCCGCTCTGGATGGGTTGCACACTTGCTATACTTGACTATAAGCAATTACAGCTTTTCTGTCCCAATTACATGCTTTGAATTTGGAGTCCTAATGTGAACTGAATGCATACATTCCTCGCATTTTAAAACGGTAACTACTTTATTTCAGTATGACTTTTAAAATTTCTCCTGATGTTAATATGAACTGTTGTAGGATATCAATTTTGATGCCAATGGGCTTTGGCAAAAATGTTAATGCTTTTCTGTGCAAATGCAAAACTAACATTGATTTCAATATGGCGCCTTGTTGACCCAATCACAAATGTGATTGGGGAGGTGTATGATGCTAACGTGATTCTAGTTTGTGTAAGACTTTTGGAGCATGGGAATCTTGGCTCCTTAACATCCAAAGTCCATCGTTCAGTCTGTGGATAAGTAAAATTGGGGAATTTGACACTTTTTTGTTTTAAAGTGGGGGTGTATTTAGATATACCCTTGTCATTGTTTTATTTTGTTTTTTCTTTGAGTCTTATCTCTTAGTTTTTTATGCTTATGAAGATGGTCAAGCTGGGAGAACGTTCCATGAGGTTTCATTGCAGGAATATCTTGGTGACATGGTTGATTGTTTCATGATTAAATATATACAACCGGCATATTATGTTGGTTTAATTTTTTGAAAGTGATGAAATTTGAAGTGTTGTATTGGGTGTCCCTCTAAAGGACGTGAGGGAGTTTGTTTTCATTGTACATGTTAGACGCTAGGGCATGGTGTACTTGACCAATGGCTCCTAACAAATACTTAATTCTTTTGGCTTTTATGGAATAACTAAATGCAGCTAGGTGTGAAGCTATTCTTCCTCCCCCCCCACCCCCTTCCATTTTAGTTTTATTAACTGTTTCTTCCCTTTACCTCTTAGTCACCCCACATCATGCTGCAGTGCTGCAGAGATCATGTCTGTCCTCTTCTTTCACACCATGAAATACAAAGCATCGGACCCTGCCAACGCCAACAACGACCGCTTTGTATTGTCAAAGGTGAGTGGGGCTGGTGGCTGTATTGTAAAAGGTGAGAGTGGGGCTGGTGGTTATTTAGATTTCGCCCATGGTATTTCACACTCTAATGGTATGCCTTATGTCTATGTACTTGTTGCCTTGTGATCTTACACTCGGGGGGGGGGGGGGGGGGGGGATTAGAACAGCCTGCAATGTGGCACACCAAGCATGGTGTTTTCTGTATAGACTTGTAAACCATGCCTTTCATCCAGCCTTGTTTGGTAGTCGTGCATCCAGCCTTTTTGGTAGTCGTGATCTGTCCATAGTTTCCTTGGCGTAGACTTTCTTTCTTGCAGTAGCTGGTGCAAGTACAAAAGTACCCATTTGTGTCTTTACTACTAGAAAATCAATGGTTCGTTTTTTACCCTGTTGGGGTCAAAAGTAGATCGCTTTTGGCTGGTACGTGTAGCTAATCTAAAATTACATGTGTCCCTTTAATTCTACTCTGGTGGTGGTTTGTCAAAACGGAGGGACAAATGGGACTTAGATGCATGGGTAGCGCCCTTTTTGGGTGCAATGTGGATCTACATGAAATGATTAAAGGCGTAAGAAATGCTGGGGGGGGGAACGCGAAATGTAAAAATCGCTGGGTCCATATATATATTCTCCTACTTTACTTGTTGGGGCTGCAGGGGACCACCCCTGCAGCCTGTATTGCCATACTTTTGAACAAGGGGAACGGGTGACATCCTACGCTTCCCTTGTTTGACATTATGTTTTTTTTTTTTTTTCGAATGCGGAGAATGAATCAAATCTAATTGATCATTGTTTCTGGCTAACCAAGCGCTGAAGTTAGGTGCTATCTCAGCGGCTGCACAACTTCGAGTGGTGGACAGAAAATATGGACGTTTCTCATTACTGCCAGCTATCAGAATTTACAACCAGGTGCTAATACCAAAAGTAACTTGCGGGGCGCAGGGCTTGGTTGGGCTAAAATGGAGTCTCTTATTTGGAAACTACTTCTGAGCCTTCAGTTGGTACCCCGTTCCCGCTCTGGGTATGATATCCTTGGAGGCAAAGGTTCAGTGGAGAAGAATTCTCCTCTTAAGATGTGTTCTGTTTCTGCCAGCCTCGACTCTTTTCATTCACTTGAAAACAAGTTACAATCTAGACAATTGTGTGGTGCTCAAGGTTTCTGACCATTTTACGAAAGAGCAGTATCGCTGGATGAATTGGGAGCGTAATCCAGTTAAGGTTAAGAATTTACTATTTGAGTGACTGTATTGCAAATGGGGGAAAAATTGCTTGTGTAAAGTTTGAGCACTCTTCTTTGGATGGAAAATCGTTCAATTCCCACCAGAAAAACATGATAAAACGTGCCTCGATCATTAAGAACTTTCTGGTTACGCATTACTTCCAACCAACTATGTCGTAGGTGGCCGGGCATTGGTCCCATCTACCGAATGCCTGTGCTGTTGTAGAAGTGATTACGAAACTTTGAGGCTTCTAATTGTGGAATGTCTGGCCCTGATTATTCATTGAAATGTTTAAGTTTTATTTTAATACTCGGCCTTTGTTAAATAGGCAATCCCTCTGGTGGAAGCTACTAGTTAGCCCCAATGATTGTTACTGTGATGGAAATCCATTCAGCATTTTTTCCTGACATTTTTAGCTACAACTGTGCAATCTAGCCTGATCTGCATGTAGTCTTTAATTTTCTGTAATGGCATGGTAAGCAAGATTTATTTGATCGTTTTTCCCAAACAATGCTAGTGTTGAATTGGTAATGTTTCAGTCCTGTGCTCATCTCCCTGCCAAATGGTTTTGCATATAACTGGTGTTCAATTCCATCGCCAATTCATAACCCATCGCATGCTTCTTAGTGTGGTGGCCCAGTTAGTGGGAAGCTAGTAGAATTGGAACAGGAATCCTAGATAACTTGCCAGTAATCGTCATTACTCCTCGTCCTGCTCTTCATTGACCCAGTCCTTGCTTTATGGAGTTCTGCCTTCCTGGATGCATTTACCAAATATGACCACTTTAGATGTCATCCCTTCCTGCCCCTACAAGGAACTGGCTTGCATCCAACACTCAATAATACTGGATTTGGGGGATGTGCTGGTGGGGTATAGAAGGATTACCAGTGAACGATGTGGGCATTACCTCATGTCCCTTTTCGTGTCATCTTTAATCTATAAAGCATGCCGACCATCAGTATGCTGTGGCATGTCACTAAAGCAATATACAAACCCTGGAGCTGCACGAAACTGAGGGCAATCTAATGACCCATGACTAGATTGACAAGAAATGGCGATTAGTACCAATACTTTATCCAGTAAGGAGCAGGCAGTGATGAAGTACAAATGTAAATGGGGTAGCCCTGGTGGCAGCCCTACAAATATCCATGCCGAGGCCCCCGGCCTCTACAAGATACAGGGAGGGGGAAAATTAGAGTATGTAGTTAAGTAAATTGGAAGAACCTGTTTGGCATACAAATGAGCCAAGGCACTAGATTACTCCTCCTCAGACAATCTTCTGGGAGGGAATATTTTTTTTGAGACAAGTGTAAAGAGGAGACCAGTGTAGCTTGAGAAGATGGATCCCATTTAAGGGTGAGGGCTGCAAGAGAATTCATCTGATATTGGTGAGAACAGAGAGAGGGCCCTCTCTTTCCCTGTATGCCACATGGATGTATTCTGAGAAATATTAGATCTGTCGAGTCCAAAGGTTCAAACTGGAGGAAGCTTAAAGGCCTGCAAAGAGTGAGCTATGGACAGCACCAGAGGGTGCGCACTAGGGAAGATCTTAAGGAGATGGGCCATGATAGGCACTGCAGATCCCAAAGCTCCTGGGAGTCACGTATTGCTGCCCACTGTACTCCACAGTAGAATGATACAGACCCAGTTCAAACCCTTCCTGTAAGAACTAGGAGAAAACCATTCTCAATTGAGGCCGAAGGATGCTCAAGGCTGGGTATAGGTCATGGGTAGGACATTGAGACCCTTGGCCTGAAGAGCGTGCTTTTTTCAGGCATACTCGGGCTTCTCAATACCTCCTTTCAACAGCCATGGCCAATTGATCGCTAGCAGTGAGCGTTCAGACTGGCAATCTGAGCAGTGACCCCTGGGTTCTGATGGGCAAGGAACCATTGGTAACTGAAAAGGGTGAACAAACCGATGGTAACTGAAAAGGGTGAACAAACCGCAATTCCTGGGTCGCCATATCAATTTCCCAACCAATGCTTTCCTTGATTGCAGGACGGCCTTGGTGAGCAGAGGAATCATAGGAAATGAGTACAGTATCTGGACATGGAAAAAGTCAAAGCATCTGCCTGCCAAGCCCTTTGTTCCTGGAACAAATTGCGAGCTAATGGCAGAGGTGAAGCTGTTGCCAGATCTGGCAAATAGAAGCAACTTGGTCGTTTGTTTGCTTACCATGAATATGAGAATAGGAAGGTTATTTTCTGCCAAGACCCTTGGAGCAGGCAAACCAGGCTACAGCCTGGATGTTGTAGACTCCACCCCAAGGCTGCCCCCTCAAACACCTGATGGCCAGAGGAATTGGCTGTCCTGACAACACCTGCTGCCCCTGGACCAAATGGCACAAAGAATAGCACGGCTTGGTGAACCACCTCCAGTTACTGCAGTTTGGGGAGGGGCCACTCCATCGCAGCAACCCCCAGCAGTACTGTCCCAAGAAGGCCTCTGAGCCCAGGCAGCTGGCATCTAGGCGTTGGGATAGGGAGCCAGCAAAAAACCTTGAGGCCGTATGAATCAAACCAGGGTAAGTGATGCGGTAGTTGGGAGCCAGTCCCTAACGCAACCTCCACTCCCGATGCAAGTGAGTCATAAGTGGGCATCAATGATTTGGACATGCCCAGGGAGCAGCTGATTGGGGAGCGAAGGGTGCAACCCAGTAAAACTCTAAAGTGGGTGCAGTTTGAGTGCTATCTTAAGGAGGCTCCTTCGGGTCGGTGGCGGAAGCCACATGTGTTTTTAGAAGTTTGCTTGCCTATAGTAATACTGGGGGGGGGGGGTCCAGTAGCTGAGCCAACACTGAGGAAAGGCGTGTTGGCCCTTTGCACCCATGGCCCAGCTCTTGCACTCGACATGCTACTTCTCATGAGGCGGAGACAGGGGGCATCCCTGATGCATCATGAGGCCCCATGATCAATGTACATTAGAGCAGGAGCCCCTCAACCTTTCGTACACCATGAGCCAAATGTGTATTCAATGTAACGGTGAGCAGACTGGCATTAAATTGGTGGAAAAGATTGCAACACATACTATAAGCTGAAGAAACCTAATATTTCTAGGAATCTATGTTGAGGTACAGTAATGAGTGTAAATCTGTTCCAGGCAATGTACACTGGCCTTAAACTTAATTTCCACAATTTGGTATTTACAAGGAATGGTAAGGAAAATAAGTGGCACGCGGGGCATTTTTATTTTTTGATTCATGAAGCTTGCAAAAAACAGTTTAAAAAAAAATAATAAATGAATAAAAATAAAACATTGCCGCACTTATTGCACAGTGCATGTTCTCCCATGAGAACATTTCAGGTTGTATATTGGCAAATGTTTTTATAAAGGCACTTTCAGACAGTAAAATTGGCATGCGCTGAAGAGTTTAAAACCAATTACAGGTAGATTATGGTTTTCTCTTAGGGATTCTTTGGATCTATTTTGGTGAATGTTGTGTGTTTTTGGGCACTATACTAGTTCGGCTGGTCAAAACACTAGAATTGAAAGGTAGCTTCATTGTGGTTTTGTTGGGAGGTGCGGGTTGGGGGGGGGGGTCCATTGAAGATTTAGACGGCAAATGGTGCTTTTAACGTTGGTCAGTATAAATACAAATGTGATTCGAAATACATTTTTACTATTTCGGGAGTGGGGGGAGGGGGATCTTCCCACTACGTTTCCCGACTAACTCCGGAAATGGTGCATTTGTTTAGGCCAATAACCTTGTCGCAACTTGGAGCATTTGAAAGCCACTTTATAGATATGGTTGGGGGTTTAACTTTGATATCTGGCAGATCCTATAGTCTTGTTGTTTATTAACTAACTTATATTTTCCCACTGCAAGGCGGACGGCAGTTCGTAGCATATCGCACAATGTCCATTTTTTTTTTCACACCAGGGCACGGACATGAGTTACATTTCGAATGGCGGTATCAAATGCAAACGTGACTGGTTCAGAAATGTAAAGTTGGGCATGCATGCCCCTTATTTGCCAGTTCTGCTCTTGCTGTTTGTGCAAAGGTACATTGGTTTGTAAAATCATCTCAGCAGACTCCTTGTGCAATTTAAACCACTCGACCCTCTCCACACCTTGACCCACTTGCTAATGACTCTACTAGTGATATATCTAGTGGTATATTGCTTGTCTGCCAGAGCAGGTGGTTGGTGGGCTTCCCATCCCCCTGCCACCCTTAACTCTGCTTCAGGCCACTGACGTTTATGTCTTACATGTGCAGTTCCTCCACACCCTAGCCCAGAGCAACTGGTAAACATTTTAGGATGCAGAGAGCAACCTGTTGTGCACTGAGAATCCCTGCAATGGCGCATGCAGGGGGGAAACGCCCACCAGGCCCCTCAGTGACGGAAGACCAAATACAGGAAGTGTTGAATGTCGGCATTGCCCCTTATTGGGGGCAGGGAGGGCAAAGTTGTGTTCTCTCTGGAAGGTGGTCCTTGATTAAGGGCCGACACCAGGAGGGCCGACACCAGGAGTGGTATGTGGAGGTAATGCCACGTAATGTGGTGCAGACATTACTACAAAGTACTCCCCGTCCCAGTTGAGATCGGACTGATTTACTTAATCTTGTGTCGGCATGTGCTGAGGCAAACTTGATGGCCTTGTCCTGCCTGCTCCCACTCATACACTGGGTTAACCATAACTTCAGTGGAGTTCTTTACACCTACCTTGCACAACCTGTAATCCAAAAGATTTCATAAACCCTCTGCTCTACCCTGGGCAATGTTGACCCCCCTCGCGTTCTCACCCCCTCTTAAGGTGCCCGAAGAAGGAATGATATTTAAGCTCAGGTTATTTGAGTGAAACCAATGGATCCCAACTTTATTATTGCCTGGCAATCTGCCACTGTAGTTACATTTTCCAATGTAAAGAGGGTATTAAAGAATAGGATAGCACTGCCACTTAACCTTGTGGATGTTTACTCGTAGTATTGGTCTCGTTTCCTGCTTTGTTTGTATTACAGGCTGATTGCTTGACCCGTCTTGTTCTTCTCTCCAAGGGTCATGCTGCGCCTATACTGTATGCTGCTTGGGTGGAAGCTGGCTACATCAAGGAATCGGAACTCCTTAATTTAAGGAAGATTGACTCTGACCTAGAGGGACACCCCACTCCTGTAAGAAATGTTTACCTTGCCACACTGCGTTTTCACATTTTATACATGGGTGGTCTCATGTGTCACTTGTACATAGTCATAACATGTTGCCTGTGTTGTGTATACACCTGATTAACCCGGTGCTGGTGGATTATTATAATATAAATTGACTTTCCAGACATGAGGATTGCCCCGTTTTATTTAGTTTGATGGTTCACGAGTGTTCAATTTTAGTTCCGTCTAAATTTTAGGGAAATGTGACTTTTTTCTGATTGTGTTTTTATTTTTTGTGTGCAGAAACTCCCCTTTGTAGATGTAGCCACTGGCTCGCTGGGGCAAGGTCTAGGAGCAGCATGTGGCATGGCTTACACTGGGAAGTACTTTGACAAGTCCAGGTGAGGAACACTGATATTAAATGTTCTATAAGGTATAGGCTTGTGTAGTGGACCAACCTACATTTCTGTCCAACCTTATGCTCCAGGTGGCGTTGGAGTGCTTGGGTTGTTTGAATGATCTGTTCGATGCTGTTTGCACATTAATATCTACATTACTTACCAGCTGACCTTATGATTCTGGTCCCGTCCCATTAGCGAGGGGATGAATCATTAACACCCCAGGGTATTATCCCCAGCCTGGGCAGCTGGGCAAGCAGCAGGGCTGTCTAATGCATGGCCCTTTTACTTGTTGCAGGCCTTAACACAACACATCTCCGAAGACCTAGAGGTTTTGATCGAATCGTCTAAATGTAAATTATGCTCCAGTTACAGCAGTGTATTTAGTTTTTTTTTTGTTGTTCTAAGGAGCACATGAAGCTGTGTGCAATGACAACTTCTGGATTTGTTCTCCCAGAGCAGTCCACCTACTTGTGGTATAGCACCCTTCTCTACACCCCCAAACCCTCTCCTGCAAGTGTCTGGCAGGGGGCCAGGATCGGTGATGACTGAGGTGGTACAAATTCTCCCGGCCTTAACCATTTCAAGACTGTGCCTAGCTCCCTAAAGCAAGAAGGGGAGCATCAAATGCCGGCGAAAGGTGGCCGCGGGCTTAAGTTGTAAGGAAGAAACCCGAAGTTCTTGGCACAGAAGAGCCCATTCTGCCTAGCACGGTTAGAAAGTCGACCTAGAAGGACCAGGTTAAGGTGTGGCTCCAGAAGGCAGGACAGGGTGTCGAGGCAGAGTGACCATGCAAATGGTGCACCGTATAAATGCATGAGTAACATTAGACTGCAAACCTATAATACTACATAGGGTATACCGATCCACTCTAGTAGCTGTACAGGCCTGAATGCCACCCAGTTGACACAGCTTCACTCTATAGGTTGCGAGGTGACTGGCTGGAATTGGTCGATGCTGTCCTGCCACTGGGGAGAAACTAGGGAAGCAGGCCATGTGGGGGAGACCACCCCTTGTTGGTGGCGGTGGGCGCATGCTGCCTTTAATAGCACAGGCAGTAAATTTATGCACATATGGGTTGTTTTCCTTAGTTTTACCATGGGAAATGGGTCTCGTGGACTAAGGAATCATTTTCCAGTTAGCAGCAATAACCGTTGCGGATGGCAGCTTTTATCTGAATGATATCCGATGGTGCTATGCTTCTGGAACCTGAAGGGTCACCTTGGTGGGCACAATGAATTAAGAAATTACTTGGGTAACGCAAGTGTTGTATCCCATTCACTAAATGAATAGGGGTAAGAATTATGTGTTTAAGCTGAAGTGTCTTGTCTGGATCACCTCCTGTTCAATGACTAGGGGCTGGGGCGTAATGGGTGGCTACAGTGAATTTAGGGCCCAGTTAGCAAAGCATCAAAAGAGCAAGCAGGTTGATTGAAACGTGTTCAGTTGGGCAGGTAGAGGTGACGACCCCCTCTCCGCTCATTCCTCCCCCCCCTTGCCCCCCCACCATGCAGTCAATCTTTGAATCATTCACAACGTAGCCCATCAACCTCGTTTGGGTGGTTGTAGTGCATGCAGTACTTACCAGTGGGGAGGATTGTGTGGTCACATGTTGCTGTTGACCATTTCCCACTTAAGTAAGGGTGTATATTTTTTTTTCTAAATGGAACTACGTAATGTGCACTGACGAAATACAACCCAGTGTCTTTACTATTTTATTGGGAGGGAGTGGTGGTTAAACATTGAGCGGAGTATAACAGGTGATGAATCAATTGAGACCTCTTATTCTGGACATCCGCTCACCAGGAGGAATTGTGAGCAGACACTTCGTATTACACTGACCTTGGGTGAATGGAGGAACATAACTGTCACAGCTCACCACTGTGCATGCTCTGTCCAAAAATCCTTCCCTAGATCCTCCATAGGTTTTGCTTGCAGCAGTTTCCCGAGTGCCTTAACTTTTGTTTCCTGCTATCCACGAGTCCTCCTTTCTCGCACCCTACTTGAGTAGCACATCCATTGGCAGGCACAATCGCTGTACCAAGTGGTTCTGGCCCTTGGTGGAGTAATAAGCTGCTCTTTTAATAACGACTCTCTTGGTGGTCTGTGTGTCCAGGGCAGATTGCAGAGATGAATGTAACTCATCAAAGGTGGCCCTTCCATAATTGGTTGCAGTCGGAATTCAGGTCATCAGTTGTCCTGTCATGCTTTCAGATGAGCTCTGAATGTACCTCTGCCTCTATTTGTGAAATATTATACCATGGACATTTCAGTAGCCTTGATCCCTCCGTGGCGGACGTAGATGTCGTGTTGCTTCTGGCAAATGCTTTCCAGAGGCCACCAGCACTCCAGCTGTAACACAATAATACTCCCTGTTCACTGTGTTCAATTGGGTTCTTTGGGGGGGTAAAGAGCACACATGTCTTGGATTCCTCTCCACCTGAAAACGCCCCATACACAAGTAGTGGTCTTATCCGAGCTGGAGTGTGCCACCACCCGCAAGTTAATGCCCCCCCCCTGCAGAGCCCCTGTGTACCAATGGGTCACTGTGGACCCTCTTGCATCTCCTGCTGATGACGCACGTACAATGGCTCCAAGTTGTGCCTTCAATATTGCATGTACAGATACCCAATGCGAAGCTGTTGTTGACCTTTGCTGGGAAGCCCCTCTAAGACCACAAACCACACTTGCCTACTGCCCAGCTATCTGTCATGCATGGGCAGCTGTTGCCACAGAACTCCGTGTTGCTGGAGTGTAGGGGGTGGGGGGTCCAGGGCCCCTGCCCCCCCCCATGAGCATGCTTGGGGAGGGGAGCACATAGTTAAAAATGGTCTATAACGCCAACCCCCCCCCAGGTTGCTATATTTGTGGGTGTTTACAGTGTCTGTTGCAGTGTATAGAGGCATATTGACAAGTGAACATTGTGACCAGGGAGATATTCGGCCTAAACCTCCGAGTGAGTTGTGGATGCAGGATGGGGTCTGTGCTTTCCTAACCCTTTTGTTGGAGTGCAACTTTGCTGCTTCAATTGCAGGTATTGCATTTAAATCTGCTTCCGTGAGGACTTGACCCAGGAATGGGTCTGCCTTTCCGGGCACAAGGGTGCGCTCCAGTCTCCGATTAGGCCATCTCCTCTTACATGCTAATGTCTTGTAAGATATCTTGTACGAAGACCTTTTTAAAGCGTACTACTAGGCTTTTATCAAACCAAATTATCATAGACTCTGACGTAACGTGTTAAACCGATTAGTGGCCTGGGCTTGTTGAATCCATATCAGCGCATGGAAGCAGGCAGGGAATGCATGTAACTTCAGGTATGAAAACGCTCCTGGGATCAATTATATTTTTCACCCTCCTGCAGCACCATTTACCACACCAAAGAGAAGGCTAAAACGTGTGATTGTCTTTTCGAATTGCATCTAATGCATGCTCATGTTAAAGCCTTTCGTGTTAACCAAGTTTGCAAATAAAATGCCTTGTTTTTTAAAAAATATTACAAAATGAAAGCCAATGTGTCTTAAGTGAGTATTTTATAATTAACATTTTCTGATCTACAACCGCAACTCTGAATCTATTTTGCTAGCCCCAGGGTATGCTGATCGCCTTGGACCTCGGGAGGGTTTATCGCTCGGGATGATGACCCCACCCACTACTCGTGGCCGAGAGAAGAGCAGCTCATTAGTCCATTGTAATGACCCCCCCCCCCCTTCCTTTGTCTACGGCTAGACCAAGTCTGTACTGTTTCCCTGGTAGTATGACTTGTGGCTTTTGCGCCTCAAGGGTTACCCATAGGTGACAATCCTTTCACAGTAGGTCTACTATTAGTTCTCCTTCAGTGAATGGAGTTGCATACAGTATGGACGTGCTTATGTAGTCATTCTAACCCTTGGCTTGTGTCCCAATAGTAGGGCATGGTTAGCTTATTTCCCAATTGTAACTCTAACGCTTGCCTAATGTGGCAGTCACTGTGTTTTAAATGCTGTGCACGGATTTGGCTAGAGGCATTTAACCTGAATCATGCCGGTGGCACTGCTTTGCTATTGTTGAGGGCTCTCAACCTTTGCGCTCATTCAAGGACCTTTTTGGTACTGGGTGGCAAGAATAAGGAGTCCTGGTTAAGTAAACCGATAACGTTACAATGAAGCTATACTTGTGCCTGGTGTATCCCAGACATCTACCTATGGTGGGAACAAAGTAATGACTGCTGAAGAGGGTGCAGATGCCGTAGACTTCTGGGGTGTTGATTTGATGGCTTGGTTCTGTGAATTTAATGATCCGGATTAAGGAAGATCTGGTTGGACATCAGAGAGGCAGTTATGAGCAATAGTTAACACCATGGAGTGTGAGCTCAAGCTCCGCAGTAAACTCAACTATATACGGAGAATAGTTATGCCATGATCCCAACTGGACTTGCATGCAGGAAGAGTAACATTCAGGTCATTTTCTGCCCCACAGATGGCGGGGGGGAATGACCAGCCAGTGGTAATTGGGTACACCTGGCACACACAACCTTCCATAGTCCATGTTTGGTATTGAAGGTTCATGCAGCTGCTCTGGAGTTGTAAGAAGCCTTGGCCAGCATGGGACATGCATTCCTGCAGAGCCAGGAAGCCACTCAATCCAGTGTTCAATGCCCCAACTGCCACCCTCTGCAGCTATCCCAAGCGGTTGCTCCTTAAGTCCATGGGCAGGGAGGCACGATGATCCATGCAGAGGGTGCAAAAAGCAGATGTCTGTAGCTGCTTGTTGCCATCCGCAAAGTCTGCTCTGCCGAGACTGTAATCTGGGGCAAAACAGCATGCACATACTAGCAGTGAACCACATAGGTTTTACTGGGAGGCGTTTCCGATGCTTGATACTGTCCTGACCCAATTAGGGGGTATGTTGGATGTTACTAGAATGCTGAATCAGCTGTATGAAGGTGTCAAAATCTGGACTGTAAGTTCTGTGGGCTGAACCATTACAGAGACTGCTTTTGAGCAATCCTAATGTGAAGCAGGAATTCATAATTGGTACATGAGGGTTTTGTTAAATCAAATTCCCGTCTTGCTAAATGTATGTGGCACACCTGCAAGGGTCGTCTTTTTCTTGCAGAGCTGCAGGTCGGCAACTCTGGTCTCTAGGCATGCAGGAGACAGTTGGCCTTTGACGCACTGTTTTGATTCCCTTTAAAGCTACCGTGTTTACTGCTTGCTGGGAGATGGGGAGTCCTCTGAAGGAGCGGTCTGGGAAGCCCTAGCCTTTGGAGCCCACTACAAGCTGGATAACTTGGTTGCCATTTTTGACGTCAATCGATTGGGCCAGAGTGAAGCTGCTCCTCTTCAACATCAGACGGACATCTATCAAAAACGCTGTGAAGCATTTGGGTAGGTCGCCTTTTTAAAACTTGAACTTCTGTCTGGCCTGCATGATTTTAAGTTGATCGTGCGCATCTGTTTGACAGGTGGAACACCTATGTTGTGGATGGCCATGATGTCGCCGCGCTGTGTCATGCCTTACACTCTGCATCTCAAGAGAAGGACAAGCCAACTGCCATCATTGCCAAAACATTTAAAGGCAAAGGCATTTCAGGTAAGTACTTGGGCCAGCCTGACTCTATAAATGGTGCTGCTTCAGGGTTTGTTTTTAAGGTTATGCTGGCTGAATACTTATAACATTTTGGTCCATGTTTTGTAATTGTGCCCTTCTGTCATGATCCTTCCCCGAGTCGTATGCTGGGAGGATAATTTCCTTCTGCATGGCTCCTATAAGCCGCCTTTCTCATCCTGCACTCCTCCTCTGGCTTAACCTTACTTAGCTTCTCACGTTACTGGGGTTATTTTTTTCTGCAGGTGTTGAGAATGAGGATAATTGGCATGGTAAGCCCATGCCAAAGGACACAGTGGAGGGGATGATTAATGCCATTCACAGTCGGATCAAAGACGCCAAAAAGCTATGCCCTCAGTTGCCAGTTGAGGACACTCCAGATGTTTGCATTGATGGGATCCAGATGCTTTCTCCTCCAAGCTACAAGATGGGAGATAAGGTGGGTAAATTGCATGAGTGTACTAGGGGAGCAGGTGGGAGGGGGAGGGGGAGTGTTTTGTTATTCCCTGCCTATATTTTGTTCTTTCTGTCCGTCTAGTTGACTTGGCTATGCTAAACTTTGCTGATTTAATTTCCACGTTAGTGTGCAACCCGTAAAGCATATGGTCTGGCTTTGGCTAAACTGGGTCATGCAAACAACCGTGTCATCGCACTAGACGGCGATACCAAGAATTCTACCTTTTCGGAGATATTCAAGAAGGACCACCCTGACCGCTACATTGAATGTTTCATCGCCGAACAGAACATGGTAAGTCTCAGTATTTGCCACAAATGGCACATGCACAAAATGCAAGACTGTTCAAGGTGAAGTAGTGTAGCAGACCTTGCTCACCACCCTTTTCTCTGGACTATTTTACCTCACCTGGCTGTTTACATCTATTTTAGTATGGCCTATAATTGCATAAATATAAACCTACAAATCTGATAAAAGCTGGTACTGAACTGCATTCTCTAGGTTCCTCCCCTGCCTTCTAAACCAGTGATAACTAGCTTGCCACATGTGGCTCGTCTGCTAGGAGTTGTGTTTTTTGTTTTGTTCTTTTCTTCTTCCAACGAAGCGGGGCAGTCTCCCTTCTGGACTGTGCTTTAGACCACTCGATTGTCAATTGAGTGGGTGCCGGGTATGGGCTGCATGTCTTGCTTACTGGGGCGGAGAAACGACTAAGTTGGTTTAATAGTTTCCACCCCCGGATTTCTAAACTATAGCTGTGCCTTCAACTGAAGGTTGAAAGATTGGTTCTCAATAATAACGTATCACAGGCCCCTTTTTGTTTTCACCCTGCAAAAACCACCTGACAGAATATTTGAAAGCCATTGCAAGACCCATTTCTGTTTTAGGTGCCTCCAATTGTTTAACCCTCTTTGATATCGAACCCTTTCATGAGTGTTTTTTAAATGTTCCTTCTACCCTAATGCCTTCTCAATTGCTGTTAGGAAGAATTCTCATTTCTGTGCAAATTCCCTTCAACCTTAAAGACCCTCAGCTCTTTTGCTGGACTTTAGTGAGACTTATTTTCTTTTTGACCAGATTTGGATTGTTTCCTCCATGAGCATCTACTTTTTGTATGGTGACGCACAGCACCTTCACCTTCAGTGCGGTGTCACTGAGAAATCCTTCGACTTCTCATAAGGTTTAAATACCTTTTATGCTACTGTTCCCAAGCATAGTAAACTGACTTTACTTACACTTTTCTCTTTGTGGATCCACACCATCTTATGTGGTGTGCTGCAGGGGGGGCGACTGGGGGATGGAGGGGGGGGCTTACCTAGAAGCCCCTTATCCTACTTGCTCATGTATTTGGGGGGGGGGGGCTTGCATTGGCTTACATTAGAGTGGATTCCAACTCTGCTTTGCACAGGCTTAGCAGCTTGTGACCCTACACATGCTACACAACTTTGTGCAAGACAAGTGCCTCAGCTCCATAGACTTTATTCCAATTGACTTGACCTGTCCTGGCTCCCTGCATACTCTTCTAGTCCATTGATTTTGATATTTCTGTCCCTCATAGGTGGTAACTTGTGTTAGTTAGACTGCTATTGCTGGGAAAGGCTTGTCTAGACTTCATTCGAAGATTTAAGTATACTCGCATGCCCTTAGAACCTGTTCCTTCCTCTAAAACTGAAACCTTGACTTTAAGTGTTACTTGGATTTGTGAATTTCATTTCTACAGCTGACGTTCCCACCTCCTTGAGGTGGGCCTGGCTGCACATTCAAACTACCAACTTGTGTGGTACAGACATACAAAAAGGTGGGTTACCTAATACCAAGCAGCGCATACAGTGTTACTACACCAATTCTTACCTGCAATGTCGGCTCGTTGTAGCAGCTGCTCAGAAGTATACTGTTCTGTTCCTGAATAACCTACACTGAGCCCCTTAATCCCTGCTTCAGTCTTCAGCATCCCTCGAAGTCTCGTAACTGGCCACTCGAGGTACTCGGACAACAATCCTATTCCAGGGTAAGCTGCAATGAAGCAGACGCCACAGTCCTTTGTCTTGGACTTTAGGCTGGCCTACGTCTGGCAGGTGGGAATCCTTGAGCTTGAAGCAGTGTCTTTCTTGAACCTTGAGACCTAAATCCTAATGACCGAGTGGAAAGAAAGTACTACAGACTTATGGCTGTATGCTATCTTTAATCCCTCAACATCCGTGTCGGACATTGCACACCACCTCCATAGCCAAGTATCTTTCTCTTCAGTATTTGACATGAGAATGATCTCAGCCCTGCTTTAGCTTGTCTGCTGAGCCTGCCACTCTTTGTAAGGCCTTCTATAATCGTGGCTTTACTGGGCCCACTTCAAACATTCCCTCTCCTTATTGAGACCCTCCCTGATTTCCACTTGTCGCAGACTATACTTGATGGTAGAGATCTTTGGTTTGGGTCATGTGTAAATATTTTTCTCGTTCTTATTTCAAGCAGTTAATATAAATGGCGTTTTAAATATTTTGTTTACGAATGTAGAAATGACTGAGCTGAAACCTGAACGGGCATGTACAATCATAATTCACCCCAAGAGTTGAGAGCATGTCGAAGCCAGATGTGACTTGGCACTGGGATTCTTGGGACAATTAAGTCATCGGCACCTGATGGGAGCTAGCAATCGGGGCTTCCAATTCCTGGCTGGAACTGAGTAAGCCTGTGCTGGTAGGGAGCAGGCCCCGCCCTCCCTTCCCAAGTGAACTCCTTCACTGCCCACACCCTTCACCTACAATCCTTTTCCACTTCCCTACCCACTGCTCGTACCTTGCTGCTGTTCATTGGTCGGCGTGGACTTTAACCCTCACTCCATTGGGCTAGTAGGCTAGTCCAAACACGAATGCAGGAATTTAATGTACTGCCTGCACTACGCGCAAACTCCTTTCACTCTGAAGTGGAGTGATGGTAGCTTTTTAATGGTGATATGTTGTACTATACGGTTTGAAATGAGCCCTCTAATGTCTCCCTGTAAAGGATAATTTGCTTTTGTGTGAATTGAAGGGGACTGCTAATACAGCCTCCCTTTGCTTGTAACTTCAACTATCCATTCTCGAACCATAGCAACAAGATGCGTTTGTCTGTATTTTACACTTTTTTGTGAACTTTAACCTTGATTTGCATTCCGAATGCATCTTCTAGTGGTTCTCTTTACCCTTCTTTGTCCACAATCCTTATAAAATGCATGGGGACCATTTTGCCCGACTACTGGTAAATGGTTACCTCGTCCATAGCTTTGACCTTAAAATCCAGAATGCTACGTGTCTTTGCCCCCCCCACCCCAACTTGATTGTGGCTTCATAGGAACATGAATTGAATCTGTATATTTACTTTATTAGGGGTATGGGGGGTGTCTGTAATATGAAAACACATGTTCTATCTTTGTTTTAACTTGCAATTGAATTATTTTTCATAGGTGAGCGTAGCGATGGGCTGTGCCACCCGCAATCGCACTGTAGCATTTGCCAGCACCTTCGCAGCTTTCTTCTCTAGAGCCTATGACCACATTCGCATGGGTGCCATTTCTCAGTCCAATGTCAATCTCTGCGGCTCTCACTGTGGAGTGTCCATTGGTGAGTTTATTTTTCTGTATGACTTTTCACTTTGGGGGTTTAACTGATCAAACTGAGAAGGATGTATTTTTACCTCAGGGTAAATACATTCTGGCCGGCACTTGATGTCCTCAAAATAGACTGTTGGTTACTGCGAGACATTTACCATGGTTAGTGCACCTCTCCGTTGATCTAGCGGACAGCTGGATCCAATCTTGAGGAGATGTGGCTTTGCGGCATGGATTATCTTGTAATGGTTTTCTGTAGAATGCCACATCCTCCTGGCATAGCAATTACCTGTATTCTCTAAATGGTTTGGGATGAAAGCCCAGCAGTTTCTTACTGTGAAGGTACCCTACACCCAATCTGACAAAGTGCCAACATTTAGAGGCTGGCCACCACATCACTTTTACAAGCAGGTTCCAGGGATGAGGATGCATACCCGTTTATTTGGAAGCCTGATGACTCCAAGCCCTTCCCACATTGCAATCACTGTCTGTACACATTCCATTAAGCTCCGTCTGTACACATTCCATTAAGCTCCTGGGTGGTCACACAAGCGGCAAGAAAGCTGTGTGCAGGATACTGATTGAGACTCTGTTTAGAGCCTCCAGGAAGAAAATGCTGCATGACAAAATGTCTTACTAGTCCAGCCAACCAGTACAGTACGACCAGTCTGGGTACTGATTTGGGAGAGGTGGGGGTGGAATGGGGGGGGGGGCATGGGTGGTTGGAAGGGTACCCAAAAGGCCACCGTGAAGTTCATCCCCAGTGAGCTTCAGATGGAACTTGCTGGAAGAATTTGAGGGAATCGAGGAAAGGGACTCTTGTGTGTAAACAGTTGCTTCCTCCTCCCAGGTTGGATGGGACTTAACTTTAGCCTTATCTGCCATATTTATAAATGCATGGATAACACTTGTCAATGTGTGAATGAGAAGTAGGTTGAACTGGAGCAGTAGTGTCACTTGCTGGGGTGGGCTTGTCTGGCAACAGTTTTCAAAACCAAGCCCAGAGCAAAGTAAGGGCTTGGCACTAGGACTGTTGCCACACATGCCCAGCCCAGTAGATGGTGGTTGATGGGTATTGCACCTCGTGTTTCGGGGGTGTGGGGAGAGTGTGCTGAGGTGGACCCTTCCTTCAAAGGGAAATGAGGCTAGAGGGAGTGCCCTTTTGCAAACGGTGTCCGCCACAGGGGCATGTAGCAATAAGGAGTACTGGCACCAGGTTGCTACTTGCAGGCTTCAATGGTAGTAGAGTAGTATTCTGTATCCTGGCATATGGACTTCAGGATGATTTTCCAGGAAGGTGGCTGGCACCCCAGTGCAGGGATTTACTATGCAATGTTCACCTCTTAATCTAAAAAAGGATAATCTACTAAATTATCTATATAATGTGAAAGCTACGTAGAATTAATTGCCTTGCTTCTATTTTAGGTGAGGATGGCCCATCTCAGATGGCACTGGAGGACTTGGCAATGTTTCGGGCTGTTCCAACCTGCACAGTGTTCTACCCCAGTGATGCAGTGTCTACTGAACATGCAGTGGTTATTGCTGCCAATACCAAGGTAAATCTGCGCCCATACTTTTATTCTTGGCTTGGTTTTAAATAATGCCACGTTAAGTCTTTTATTTTCCCTCTGTAGGGCATCTGCTTCATCCGGACTAGCCGGCCTGAAACTGCTGTTCTATATTCCCCTGAAGAGAAATTTGAAATTGGTCATGCAAAGGTAGGGTTTTCTCTTCAACACTTTAAGAATGCATGCTGTGCATTTGTGTGGATGCAATACTAGGGAAATGGGTGGGGAGGGAGGGGGGACAACACCCAAGCAATAACCAAAAGCGTGTAGCGCATGTGTTGCATTAATCTGGCAGTTTGCTTTTTGAGCTGTGCTTATTAATCATGGAATATATTCTGGAATGGCAGGAATTTACACTTTGTAAACCAGACTAAACTACTGCAGTTGTCGGCCTTTTTATGGGACTATTGACGGTGGGGGAGGAGGGGAGTTTTCAGTGACCAAGTAGCCAAACTGTAATGGCAGCTTTCCCAAGTAACCGATTTGGTCATGGGGGATTGATTGACCTGGAATAGTTCTCTTCGAAGAATCAACAAAACATGTAGGTTCCAAGGGTAATCCCTGCAGAACCTTAATCAGGAGTTTACTTAGGATACCTTATTGTATTGCCATCCATGTGTTTGATTTGGGAGCAGTCTAGAGTATAAAAGGGCCCACCAAGTGTACTTCAATAAATCGTAAAACTCCTATTGTGCAGAGTAACTTGGTAGCATCCAGTACATGTTTAAAGCCTGTATCTGCCAAATACTCGTGTGGCATGAGTTCTGGTATCTGGAAAGAGGTGTTTGTCTTAGTTCTTGGGTGTCCTTGCTGGATGTTTGTAATTGGGCGACTAGTTTGACTTTCATGTGTGCACAATTCTTGTATTTCCTTTATGAACCTGGAACCCCCAATATAATGGGACAAATATGCTGGGTTTCCCAGGAGGTCTTAATTGAAGCCATTTCACTACAGACCATATGCATGCATCGAATGTCTAATACACTAGCCACCTCAATTGTCAAATGATCCATTTACAGGCACAGCCTTGTAACAGATCCCTACATGTACGTTTGCTTTACCCTGAGAGCACATCATGAGTTAAAGTGTATTTAGTTTCCATTTTATAGAAAAGTGTCTTTTAAACCTACATCTCATCTCTAACCAATAGACATGCAAGCAGCTCAAACAGAATTCTAGAAACTGAATTAAGACTGGCTACACTAACACTTGTGCATGTAAATTGCTTGCAAAATGTTTGATTACCTTCAGTTAATTGCATTCGTGTACATTGTTCCTTTCAATATACAAATTAATGTTGGGGGGGGGGGGTTGGGGGAGGAATACATAGCAGTTAAACTTTCCTCTTTTTCTTTAGTGGTTCAGCGCCAGTAACGGAACTGAGCTTGGTGATGGAACCTGGGAATTACTTCAATTCCATTATATTTTTTCTGGTCATGTACAAGCTAAACAAAGAGTAGGATCTCCCAATATACAAACCCCCTTATGATCAATATAACGTAACTCAGGAAGCACGTGTGCTTCTGAAAATTTCCCAGGGTGTGCAGTCAATTTATATGCAGCCCCCTCAGTACTTTCTTCTCCCTGCCCCTTGTTGGCTCCATACTTGCTTAGGATTTTCATTTAGGCTGACTTAGACAGGTGGGTACCTTCTCCTGCTTGGACAGGTGGGCATCAGTCAGCCAGATTAGAGGGGGGTCGTTGGCTTCACTCTACAGCCTGTTTCCCCTCCTCTGTATTGGGCTTGTCTGACTTCCATTGAGGAAGCACTGGGACTTTAACTCCAGGTAGGCCTGTTTTACAGTGTTTTTCTATTCAGGCCTGTTTTACAGTGTTCTTCTATTAATCCAAAAGGAAAGTCATCTATTCAATTTTCCTTTAAAGCCTGCCAGCCAGTGTCAGTCCCCTGACTTTAGAGAACCTTTTATAGTTTAGGAACCACTCCCTTAGACGGGTGTTTAATTTCTCTAACCTAATTGGTCTCTGTGTGAGATTGGATGTGCCAAAACTGACATCACACTAAAGCATCCCTGTTGCCCTCTTCATTAATATGAAGATTGAGCACAGTGAAATGGTAGTAAAATCTACACCCAGTTCCCCTCCCACTTGATGCCATTTTGGGGGGCTTTTTACATTAAAGGATGCTAATTCTTTCAGCCTGTTTCTCTCATGTGATCATGTTCACCAGAGCTCATTCAGATCAAGCCAATCGTGAGATTCTCTCTGCAAAATGCGATGTGAGTTACAGATTAACTGATGCCAATACTTTTATACAAAAATTATTTTTCCAGCTACCAGCAGTCTATCTCCTAGTCAAATGCTAGTAAATTGATTCATCTTGTGCATCATTGTCTATTTTAGTGTGCAGCACCGCCGCAAGGCCTTTGTTCTTAGTTTTCAAATATTGAAACTCCCAGATTGTAATACTTAAAGGGGTACATGCACCATGAGTAACCAATTTGCTTCCTGGTGTTGACACCCACCCCTCATCCCCCACTCAAATCATCTTGTTTTCGATTTATTCACTGTGGACTATTTTCTTAATGCCTATGCAATATATTAAGCATCCTCTGAAGGCCAATTTGTGTGTGTGGGATCCATCTTGTTTTCTCCAACCTCCTGGGAGACCACGGCTTCTTATTCCACTGACTTATTTTCTTCCCCCAACCTCCTGCAAATCTGAGCTGGAAATATTGAACAGTCAGGGTGGCAACACACATCCTTGTTTTAGCCCCCAGCCAACTGTAATCCGACTTGACATGCTCCCACCCATACCTGGATACAGATTATGCAGATACTCGCGTCTATTTAAGAGACTCGGTGATAACCCCCACTTTAAGTTTCATAATCTTGTTTACCATGCCAAAAGCTGACGAAGTCTATGAATGCTATGACTCGGAAGTGTTGCCACACTGCTGCAAAACCCACATTGATGCACAGTTTGTATTGCTCAAAATTCGAGCTCCCTGAGTTTAAATGTATCAGGACAATTGTATACAAAACCAAAGGGTGTCATGTAATTGTGTAAATAAGTTACATCAAAATATAATTTGTATGGAACAGTATATATTGAATGCAATTCAGAGTACCATGATGCAGGACGAACATTTAGGAAAAGATAAAGAGGCAAAGAAACACAAGTACTGTTGAACTCTTAATAAGCAAGCCGAATATTGTCACATTGTGTAGCTTGAAAGGTGGAATGCCACATAGCCCAAGCACCATGGGGATAGGTAAAGATTATAACTACCTCAAAGTATTCTGATTGGACACCATGATTATATTTTGATGTCACTTGTTTATTTACACAAATGCATGACACCCTACCCTTTGGTTTTGTATACAATTGTCTTGATACATGAATCAAATGATGTACATTTAATGAATCATGGTTTTATTGTGTAATCAGCCTTTGAGGAAGAGCTTTGTTCTGCTCGAAACACGTGTCAGGCTGACCTTTTGAAAGAATAAATATATCTGCATCTATGCAGCAAACCTTACAGCGCAGAGTGATTGTACAACTTGCTAACAGGTTAAGAGTTACCCATAGTGGGCTGCAGAGGCCATAGTTCTGGCATTGCTAGCTCTTTGAGGATCTTGAGATTAATCTTAAGGTACACTTTCCACACCATGGACTTCTGTCACCCAGGTTTCCTTGGAATACAGTAAATCCACACTTTGCTAGTGCTCTGCCCTCCATAGCCACAAGCATTACTTTCTGCAGCATCAGATGTCTGTTTGAGCCAATTTTTACATCTCTGCCAGCACTTTTTGTTTGTAGGTACTAGTGTCTTCTCTCCTTGGTTATTTTTCATTTAGTGTCTTCTGTCCCTCCTTGGTTCTTATTTTAATATCCCTGTCAAAAGTGAGTGCATGAGTGAAATTACCAGATACACTGTTACTGCTGAGCTTTTCTTTTAGCAATCAATTCATTATAGAAGGTGTAAAGGCCTCTTTCATGCACTGCCCATCCTATTAAATGCCACGATATTGGTTGCATTTCATTTAATGCGACAACCGACCCTATTAACCAATGGGGTAGTGGGTCCATAGTTCATTCTATGGCCCGAGGATAGCCTAAAGTCGGCTGTCATTATGGTCGCTAAGATCGGTTTTCTTTAATCCAACGTAAGTGAAATGGATGTATGTTAACACAGGTGTAATTGATGCACGAAGAAAAAGCCCCTGTATGCCAAGTGGTGGCTTCCCATATTACATTTTCTAAAACATTTTGTTTAACTTTCTCTTGGCCAGGCGCATAATACACTCACTGTTATTCCAATTGGGGCCATGTCTACCTTGATGCAATGACATTTCCCTTTAGTCCACTATATTCAAATCTCCAGCTAGAATGGAGGGGGAGTGGGGGTGCTAAGCAGCAACATGTTTAGCAGCCTAAAGAGCTCTGGACCAACACACCACCTGTAGTAAAGAAATCCTATGCCGAGGTCGGCTGGATTACCCTACTGTAGCACTGTGGAACTCTGGGGTGGGCCAGAGCAGATATGTGGGTGACGCAGCAATGCCCATCTTCCCTGTGCAGGTGGTATTGGCTGGCCCCCTTATCAGTGAGACCCTGCAACAGAGCCTGAGTTTGGAGCGGGATACGGCAGCCAGTTGCAGCTGCTACTGGGACTTGCGATGGTGGTTTGAGCCCAACACTGAGGCAGGGATCCTGGAAGGCATGATGCTGTCAGACTGAGATATCCATCACCATTTTGTGGATCAGCCAGGCCTGGAGTGCTAGTTGGTAATGACAATATAGGTAAGGGGCAAGTTCCCTGTCACACAGATGGTTAGACTCTCTGGGCCCATAGGTTAACATGGCATCCTGCTATAGCCCTGCTTGATGTCCATGGGGGGGTTTGATTTGTGGACTGAGCCCCTACTGGCATTTGATTTGGCATGCACTACCACTGTCAAGAGTATAATCCACCACTGGACCGTTGTGCTGCAAACCCATGATGGCGTTCTAGCAGTGTGTGGCCCTTCATTCTGAACAGTTCAGCGCAATGACTAGAGGCGTGAGGGAGGGACCCCATAGATTCTAAAGATCCACTTGGGATGGCAGATGCAGGTAGCAACTTGAGAGCATACCCTTGTACTCGGTCAACTAGATCCAATTATTACTGCAATAAATCTGTTTGTGGCAGTGAAGTCTAAATTGGACGATATTGTAGCCAACATCAACTCCTTTCAGGCCAGGTTAGACCAAGAAAGAGGTCACATGAAACAGGCAGAGAATCGGTAGTCTTGAAGACCAAATGTAACAAAGACTGATGTTGGGGTTAGCGGAAAGTGATCTGGCTGAAATGGGATGGAGTCAAGGTCACGCCAGAATAATATCCATATCGGGAGCGTTCCACAGATTTCATGATTTCTAGCTTGGCAAGCACACCACCTTGTACAATCCTAGCAAGACTTTGTAAATTACAGGGACAGACTTGATACTGTAGGTGGTGAGGGAACAAGGGACATTGCAATTTGAAGCCAGCAAGGTGTGTATCTACCCAGATTGCTCTGTGTGTTAGACGGCCAGGAAGACCTTGCTCAAGCGAGAGCAGCATGTCACATATGCCGTTCCTAGCTAAGCTCCACATGGGGTTGAGGGGGGCAGAATATCTTTGGTGCTGAATGATTCACAATCCTATATTAAGGCATCCATCCTGCTGGGCTCTCTTGAGATGCAACTTGACACAAGCTCTGTAAGTGGGGTCTAAAGTCACAATGGTCTAATAACTTGGGCTATCATGACTGTAGCTCGGTTTAAATATATTCCGGTGACTATTGAGCTGGGCGGTTGACAACAATAGAGCTTGGGTGTTCATAACTCCTCCCTTGAAGTTCACTGGTTTGGTATTGGGGTATGTTGCTATCAATTGGGTGGATCGTGAGAATGGGGGAGTGATGGTAAGGGGAGGGGGGGGCTGTTGGGCAGAATTCTAGCTTTGCGTAATGCAATTCATGTTGGAGGGCATTGCAAGACTCTTGGAAATATGGGTGAAGAAATCATTTTTGCCGTGCAATGTTTGTCTAAATGGCCCCATTAAGGCTAGGCAACTGCGAGCAAACTTAGATTGGCATGCTCCTAAAGTATTGATGCAGCAAGAGACTCGTGTGCTTGGAGATGTACACAAGGCCTTCGCCAGGAATAGACTGAATGGCGTAGGCTGCTGGTTGGGTGGCCAGGCCCTGCAACAGTTACTCCGCCCACATCTAGGCCTTCCAAGCCTCTGCTTTAGGACTGTAGGCCAGCTTCAGGCAGATGGCATTGAGTGAGCTGCTTGACTTGTGATCAGGCCTGCCACTGAGTTGCTCCTCCCGCCACCTATTTAATCGGTCCTTGGGTGGCCCATCAGCGGTTGTGCTACCAGGACAGCACCTGTTGGCCTGATTGGGCCAAGGGCCTGACCTGTAATCCTGCATTTTTTTGTTTGTTTTTTTTTTGTTTTAATCAATAAGATTTTTACAAAAAAGAAAACATTTCGTTTTCAGTAAGAAGCTACAGTAGCAAGTAGAATCATCAGTGATTAAGATCGGGAGAAGTATTGAGGCCGGAACTCATCGAAGGTCATTGGGCGGACCGATCAACCTGAGGACGGTCGGCTGAGAAGTTCAGTGTTTACATAGACCAACATTTTATAGGTGGCCAGCTGCCGCAAAGGTCTATCTCCGGCCATCAATCTGGACCAACAAACGTCCTGGTCACTTAAAATGTGCTCCGAAAAGACTGTTCGGATCCTGGCTGTGCGGGGACATACTAAGAGCAAATGCCTAATCGTTACTCCCGGCGTTTTGCAGAATCGGCACTCGTTCGATGGAGAAAGCCCCCTGATTGCTAAGACTTCGTTGGTTAACAGGAGATTTAGTCGCGCTCTCATTATTAAATCGCGAGCGTGTCTAGAAGGGAACTTTTTGATGTACGGTTGTAAGTCATTGAACTGATGTTTGGCGGGAGGTGCTGTGTCAGTTTATTCTTTAGAGCTGCCTCGCTGGTTTGGATCCAGTCGATTTCTTTCCGTTTTTTATTTAAATTTTTGTGGGGTTTCTGACGAGTGTCTCTTCGTCACACTCTAGTAGCCAACAGAGCCTGGTTTGTTTTTGTCCAGCGGTTTAGCATGTTGCTTTGGCCGTTTTCACATTCTTTCTTGATTAGATTGTAAATTGATGGATCAGACGAAATTCTGGATTTGCGATAAAGCATGAGCATGCTAGATTTCACTGTCCCCCCCCCCCCCCCTCCCCGAGTGATAGCAGGCTGAGTTCCTTCCTTATGACGGTCACCGAGGTGGAATTGGGGAGACCCAGTGTCCCTCTCCAAAACATCGCTTCCAGTCTTGGCCACACGATAGTGGGTAAATTAGGAAGGGTGTTGGCGCCGTAGGTCAAGGTAGGAATAACCTTTTTTTTTTGTAGAAATCTACAACAGGAATTAGAGAGAAGCGTCCAAATTTTCTGTTGATTGCTTTGGCTTGTGCAATCAGCTTTTTTGTTCTTTTGAGGCGGACTTGCATTGCCAGTTCATTTCTTGAGCAGTCAAGTGTCACTCCAAGGTATCTAAATTCGGAGACTTTTTCGACCCGCTGCTTTTCCAAGAACAGAGCGGTTTTTTCCATCTTCTTTGGTTTTGTAGACAATCATACATTTTCTTTTCTTTCGTTTATCTCCAATTTGTTGTCAGCCATGTATTCCGAGAGTTTCTTCAGTTGACGCTGCAGGCCCACAAGAGTGTGGTCCAGAAGGACCAGATCGTCTATGTATAGTATTCTGTTCACGTGGGTGTCGCCTAACTTTGGTGGGAAGCAGCAGACATCTTCAAACGTTGTTTGCAGGTCCCCCAGGAAGGAGATAAATAGGGCCGGGGCCAAAGGGCACCCCTGTTTCACACCTCTGGCGGTTGGGATCGCTGGGGACAGGAGGCCATGTTGGTTTAATCTTACTCGCATGGTCGTGCCGGTGTACAGTGCTTTGATCGGCTCCAGGATCGGGGTGGGGCAACCCCAGGTTTCGAGTTTCTGCCAGAGCCGCGGGCGCTCTACTTTATCGAACGCCTGGGTGAGGTCGATGAAGATTAGATAAAGTCGCGGTCCACCATCCGACACTCTCCCTTTGAGCGTGCTGAGCATCAGTATGTTGGCTGCTGTGCCCAGTCCTTTTGAAAATAGTCATGGCAGCCTGCCGTTTTGGCCCAGTTGTTGAATTCTCTCAGTACGAGAGAACCAAACATTTTTCCAATACAATCCAGAAGGGCGATCGGCCTATAGTTTTTTGGGTCGTCTTTGTCGCCCTTCTTGTAAATTGGTACAACTGTGGCCGTTTTCCATGATGGAGGAATGGATTGTAGTTGAGCACATCTTTGGAAGATTTTGCTGAGAAGAGGGGCCCATTCTTTCTCGAAGGACTTCAAGTTGACCTTTCGAGATGCCGTCCGGGCCTGGGGCTCGGGAGTTTGAGTCTCTTAATTTGTGTTGCGATGTCGTCCACTCTGATCCATGGTAATGATGGATATACCAGCTTCTCTATTTGCTCTTCTTCAGACTTCTGAAACGATGCGCTGAAGAATTTGACCCAGGTAGCTTTGCCGATGTTTGAAATAAAAGCGTTTTTTCCATTGGAGTTTGTCGAATTCAGGAGGCTCCAGAACTCTCTACTGTTGGATACTATTGTTTTCAGAATTGCTTCTGAGTCCTGTTGATATAGGGTCAAGCGATAATTTTTGAGCCAGTTTTTGTACTGTCGGCACCCCTCTGCTGCATCAATTATTGCTGCTGCGGTTCCTCTCACTTTAGCTTATTGTTTTAGCCTTCTCATCTCCTTGCGTTTTAACACGACACTGTGTCATATCTGTGGTGCGAGCAGTTGTAATTGGCTCTGTTGGTGACCTTGACTTTGTATGTGACCAGTAAAGGTAAGTAGTCAATCTGCTCACTTGTCCCCTGTTCTGCCTGTGTCTGGTATTTGTGTCCTAGTTCCTTTAAGGCTTTAGCCGATATTTTCACTCTTGTTCGTTAGTTGTTCGTGGAGAGCTGTGGCCGCGCATAATCTCTTTCCACCTGCGTTGTTGACCAAACTGTCACCAGCAAGTTATGGTCACTAGCCGGCGCTTTGATCACATCAAAAGAACTTCACTGCCAACAACGGCGTGGACACAAATATGTGGTCTATTGTGGCGTTCGCTTCTCGCCTTGCCCAAGTCGGCAGCCGTTTTGGGTCTGCAAAGGCTGCGTCCAGGTTATGGAGTTCACGAGAGTTCATCAATTTCAACCACTGAGCTCCTCTCTTCACTCCCGGGCTGTTCTTGTCCATACGGGAAGTGAGGTTGTCTGAGGACTGGCATGTGGCGTTGATGTCTCCACATATCAATTGGTTGGGGGTTAACTGGGCCAACAGTGCCTCGTCGATCGCTCTTTCCATTTGTTCCAGAAAGGATGTGTCACTGATCCCAGCTGGATTCCAATACGTATTTATATCAGTAATTCAAGTAGTTGGTTGGCTGGGTGGTCTTCGCGTTCTTTCTGAACTGCTTTGGTCATCAGGATGGAAGGACTGCTGAATAGCATGGAGTCGAGTGAAAAACCACAGCCTTGACGACATGCTGTCAATATTCCAGAGGATGGGCGTCCTGTTTGTTCTTTTGTGGCCGACGAGAGGATGATTTCGTATCCCTCAAGTGTCGGGACCTCTGTGAGCAAGGTTTCCTGTAGACATAGAAAATCATAATCTCTTAGTTCAATGTCTCCTGGTCGCATTAGATGCGAGTGTCCCCTGGTGTTCCATGAGCCTAGTCGGATGCAGGATCTCTCAGCTTTCTTGACGATCGTGAAGGCTGAACCGGACTCATGGTGCTTGGATTGCTATTTCCTTGGTGCACCAGTCGGTGCTTCGGATCCTGCATTTCACCTTCATACTAATCACTGCTGCTAGTCGCCAAAGACATCACCATTTTTATTTCACCTGTTGATCGATTAGGTTACAATACAGAAAATGTTAGATATGTAGGTCACACAAGTTTGAATTATTTGTTAAATAGAATCGTTTTGAGGGTTTACCAGGTAAGAGGGCTCTTCCTGGGTACATGGCGGAAGAGTTCCAGAGCGGCGGGAGAGTGTTCCAGAGCGTGTGAGCTATGTCAGTAAAGCTTGCTCCTCCTGCTCTGTCTGGTGACTCTTGGTGTCACAAGGGAGGTGGACGTGGATGATTGCAAGCAGCAGCATAGTTTGGGGTTTTGGAATTGTGCTGGGTGAGGTAGGAGGGAGCTGTGTTGTGAATGCCCTGGTGTGGAATTAAGAGTATTTTTAACCGAATGCCTACCACAATTGGCAGCCAGTGAGCTTTGTTTCTGGGTTATGGTCAGATCTTTTTAAGCCCCAAACCGCTTAACTGGATCAGTTTAATTTGGAGATTTTTGATGCAGGTTCCTGTGAGGCTGAGTTTGCAGTAATCCAGTTTACTGCCGCTGATGGCTTGCCAGCGTGAGGCATTGACAGGAATTTTCTGCAGAAGTTGATGCGTTTAGTGGAGTAGTCTGCAGAGGATGCAATGGGATTCTATTGAGGTAGACTCGTAGGGTTTTTACAAAGCTGGATTCGGGTATGAGGTTCCCATCGCTGGAGAAGGTGAATGCTGGGTCAAGGTGTTTGAGTCGGTGCAGGTAATTTACAATGAGGCGCTCACATCATTCAGGCATATGTGGTGGGTGGCCATCCAGGCCTGAATGATGCTGTGGATCATTGATATTGTCCGAGATTAGACAGTGGTTACAAGTAAGGAGTACTTGCATGTCATCGGTAGGGGTGTCACGGTATTAGTTTTATGATGGTACAATAACCTTATTGCCAAATGACGGTATATCAACTCCATGTTGCAAGGGCAAGTTTACCTGGAAGGACAAGCACAAACGGTGTAACCGTTGCTTGCCCCTCGATCACAAAGAGGACGGCTGTGTGGCCTGTAAATGATTTAAACCCAAAACTTTAAAGGACCGCAGGGTCAAAAGCTGGGCAGCCTATGCGATGTCTAGGTCTGACTCCTCGCCAGCTGCCGCTGAATGTGACGAGGACAGTGATTACACAGCCTCCGCAACGGAGGTTGTGGACCTCTCGAAGGAGCGCTCCCGCTACTCGTCTGTCCCCGACAAGCCCGGCTCACGCCCCGCTTATGGGGATGAACACCCTGGCGACAAGGATGCACACAGAAAAACACCCCACGGCACGCATTCGACGAAGGCAGCCATAGCGTCAACGGAGGCGTCGGGTCCACCGGCGTCTTCTGCCGACCGTAAGGGTCGCAAGCCCTCCCCGCCACCACTTCTGCGACCCGCGACTGGGCTTTCTGTAAATAAGGGCGCTAACTCCAAATCCTCAGGCGACGCGCCTCGCAAGAGTGCGTACGTTGCCAGTAAAGACTCGCCACTGCCTAGCGATCCCTCGACGGAGAAGCTGATCGCTGAAAGCCTTGCGCATATAGCTTCTAAAGACGGCCAGAGACGGACGACACGTCAAACCGCTCACAAGGCCAAAAACGCTGAGGACGCTGGAGGGTAGGCTGGGACAGCTCCCACCGTCGACGGAAGACCCTAGCCAGCGAGAGGGTTTCTCAGAAGGCGAAGGGACTCTATCTTCGACGCTATGGGACAGAACTAAGCAACTACAGGGAGAGGGAACTCCCTTTTCACTCCCAGACCGCTCTGGACTGCAGAGAGGTTCTAGTCATGTATGGACAAGCTAGACAGGTTCATGGCCATCCCAGAAAATAGTACACCCAAGAGGCCAAGGTACTCCAGGAGGGGCCATGGTCTAAATACCCGAAGCTCTTTCACCTCCTACAGGAAGACATGAACTCTTACGACCTCACTGAAGAGGACTCCCTCTTCCAGGAAGAGGATGAGTTTGTGAATAAGGAAGACCAACAAGAGGGAGATGGTTTTCATGATGACACTAACATAGGTGAGGAGGGCTACGAGGAGGACCCAGGTGAAGGTGGCTTACAGCCCTGGCAGTCGCCATCAGGGTCTACAGACCCCGACATTAGACATTTCTTCTCCGCTGACCACACCGGTCAGGAACCCATCTCCAGTAGACGATCAGCCCACCTTCAATGCGCTACTGAGGAAGGCAGCGGCGCATTTTGAAGTTGAAACTGGGGAGGTCACCCCAGATACTGATTTCGTCGAAAGGATTATTAAAGGAAAAACCTCCCACTGGTCAAACTATTCCTATCCTTGCCTGAGTTAAGAGACAACTCACCCCATTGCTGTCCACCCCTGCGCTGGTAAGAGGGGTCAATCCAAGAATCGATAAATTATTCTCACCCTCTCAGTCAGACCCATTATATATCAGGGGTCACTCAGTCCCTGACTCCTTAGTGGTGACTAACACAAGGAAGAGGGCTGGGGTTCCACTGTCGACCAGTGAGGCACCCCCAGATAAAGAAGGGGGAAAAAGCTTTATGCCTTGGGCAAAAGAATTTCCGCCTCGGCAGCGTTCTCAATTAGGATTGCCAATAATAATACATTGTTGGCAAGCTGTGCTGATGCTGAATAGGGAAAGCTTAAGCAGGACATCGAAGAAGCCCCTGAACCTGTAAGAACTTGCTTATTGGCTACAGTTGCAGAAGGAGCTCTGGTCGACCAGAGCATCATTAAGAAACTGCTGGACGTTCTTTGGTGTAGGGAATTCTGCCGAAGCGTCACGTCTGGCTTCGCAATTCAGGTTTCAAGGCAAACGCAGGCGTCACTCATTAAGCCAATAGAAGAGTCAAATCTCTTTGGAAGGGCAGTGGACGATGCACTGGAAAATGCGAAGAAAGAATTCGACATCATAAAGACCTTGGACCAAATCTCAAAGCCTCCACAGGCGGGGATTTGGGAACAAGCGCTTTTTTCGTGGCCAACGCCAACAGCAGCAACAGCATTACACTGCGGGCAACTGGCCCTCTAATCAGGGTACCAGTAACCGGTATAACCAAAGAGGACAACGCCGTGGCAAGGGCTGAGGCCGGGGCTCCAGCCCCAGAGGCACCCCAGCAAGTAACACCAAATGACCCGAAGGTTCTGGTCCCCTACCATGCGCCTCCGGTTGGGGGGCCGGATAAAATCGTTCCTTTCAGCATGGGAGGGAATAACATCAGACCGGTGGATATTGTCAACCGTAGCCCACAGGTACTATCTGTCCCCCACCTACAGACCTCCAAGGGGACGACACCTGTCACCAGAACACCTAGTCATCCTCCTGCAAGAAGTAGAACAGCTGCTACAGAAAGGAGCAATAGAGGTTGTGCCCCTATCTCAGGTAATGGAGGGTATTTATTCAGTGTACTTCCTTGTACCCAAAAAGGACCTAACCATGCGCCCTGTACTAGATCTGCGCCCAGCAAACATTTATAAAACCACAAATTTCGTATGGTAACATTACAGGAGGTAATTACCCTGCTATCTCGGGGACTACATGACAGCACTAGACATGAAAGATGCATACTTTCATATTTTGATGTTGCCAGCGCACAAAATACCTCGGGTTCATGATTCGGCATAGCGTCTGCACCGAGGGTATTCACGAAGGTACCGGCAGTGGTAGCGGCCCACCTGCGCAGGTTGTCCATACCGGTATACCCTTACCTCGACGATTGGCTCATAACAGGGGAGTCCTGCGAGAGATGCTTCTCAAACACCCAGAAGACAGTAGACCTTTTGTTCCAACTGGGCTTCTCCATCAACGAGAAGTCCAGCTTAGACCCCAGCCAAATCAAACAATTTGTAGGGGCTCTAATTCGAACAAAGGACGGCCTCGTCTTCCCCTCGAACGAAAGGGTCCAAAATATGCTGTTTCAGATCCCTCAATATGTGGCCGGTCGAGAAGTGACGGTACGCAAAGCAATGCGCTTGCTAGGAATGATGGCTTCATGTATTTATTTGGTACCTCACGCGTGCCTGCGCCCAATGCAAGAGTGGCTCAACAGCCAGTGGTGTCAGGCCAGCGGACAATGGGACGATCTAGTGGTGGTCTCGCAGGCCTTGGTTCTCTCACTACGGTGGTGGTCGAAGGAAAACCTGGTAATAGGGAAACCATTTGCCACCCCCGCAGTGGAAGCCACGCTAACCAGACGCATCCCTCACAGGATGGGGGGCTCACCGATCCCATCAGACTGCTCACGGAGTCTGGACTCCCGAGCGTAGCTTTGAAGCACAAACTTATTAGAGCTACTTGCGGTGTTCAAGGCACTAAAAGCCTTCCATACACACGTACAAGGGAAGACAGTGATGGTCCTCACGGACAGCACCACAGCCATGTACTACCTCAACAAGCAAGGGGGCACTCCCTCTCCAGGACTGTCCAAGCTGTCCCAGAACATCTGGAAGTGGGCTCTCAGACACATGTTCCTATTGTCACATGTACCAGGGGAACTCCATCTGCTAGCAGACACTTCCCTCAGAGTATGAATGGCGGTTACACGAAGACGTCGTCTTCGATGTCTTCACACAATGGGGCTTCCCAGAAATAGACCTGTTCGCAACTCTGGAGAACTCACAATGCCTAGATTACGCCTCCAGATACCCACAGAACCGCTCCAAGGGGAACGGTCTCTGGATACCATGGTCAGGGAAATTTGTTTACGCTTTTCCCCCCCCGACTCCTCTGCTGAACAAGATGGTGCACAAGATGCACCAGGAACCAGTCACCATGATACTGATAGCCCCGACCATGGTTTGTGCACATGATGGAGATGTCCCTGTCCCCACCAGTGAAACTGCCCTGACCGTACAACTTGCTGTCACAGGACAAGGGCAAGACACTACACCCATGCCCACAGAACATGAACTTAGCAGCCTGGCTCCTGAGGCCATAAAATTTGGCCATTTACAACTCCCTCAGATGCATGGACATTCTCAAAGAAGCTAGAAAACCCAACACTCGCCACTGCTATTCTAGCAAGTGGAAGAGATTTGTCATCTGGTGTAGAGGTAAGAGCATCAACCCAGTCCACTGCTCTCCCACACAAATTGTCCTTTACCTGACCCATTTACTGGACTCGGGTCTAGTGTTCAATTCTATTAAAGTCCATCTAGCGGCACTTTCTGCATACACCACCTCTCAACTTAAGGTGTCATGGTGGAAAGTCCTAGTTATCAAAGCCTTCATGGAGGAGGTAAAGAGAATACACCCTCCGATAGCAAACCCAGCTCCCGGCTGGGACCTTAATGTGGTACTTACCAGGCTCATGGGCCCACCCTTTGAACCCATGCACAAGGCAACTCTTAAGGACCTCACCCTTAAGATTGCTTTCCTAATAGCTATCACCTCCATTAGGAGAGTAAGTGAACTACAGGCTTTCTAGACCCCTTCGTAACAGTTCACAAAGATAAGCTGGTTCTACGCACACACCCAGGGTTTGCACCGAAATTCATATCGAAATTCCATGTCAACCAGTCAATAGAACTACCAATTTTCTTTCAAAACCCTTCCAATTTGGGAGAAAAAAGCCTGCATAAACTCGATGTGCACAGAGCTGTCTTCTTTTTATATGGAAAGAACTAGGCCACTGAAAGACTATATCAGTTCTTTGTCTCGGTGGCAGCAGGAAGAGAAGGAGATGCATTGAACAATCCATCTAGATATAGTGGACTTTGAGACTGCATCACTCTCTGTTAGACTCTTGCTAAGAGAGAACTACCCTTCAAGCCAAGAGCACACTCTACTCGAGGCACTGGGGCATCCATAGCATTCATTGCAAACGTTCCCCTTGAGTCCATTTGCAAAGCGGCAACCTGGAGTTCTGTACACACCTTTACAAAACACTGTCTAGATGCTCACTCTAGATCCGATTCCCAGGTGGGACAAGCGGTATTAAGACCTCTTTTTGCTACTGTTCCTTCTCACAACCCACCTCCAACTCCGGTTACTGCTCGCTAGTCTATGCACAGCATGTGATTCTAAGCAGATTAACAAACCTCAGAAGACAATGCATTACTTACCGTAAAAGCATTTCTGATGGGTGTATCTGCTTAGATTCACATGCGCCCACCCTTCCTTCCCGCTCGGATGGAAGGAACATAGAATCTTCTACATCTCTCTCTCTTCTGTACTCGCGTATAGAAGGCTCCCTCAGGGCAGAAAAAATAGAGGGACCTCGACGCGTGAGGGGTTGTGGGTACACTGCACGTCACTATAGGGATAGTGTCAGTGGTCGAAGTGTACGAAAAGAAGTAGTGGAACTATGTTCCCTGCTGGCCTGCACCCAGTGCCCACAAACCCCTTCACCACGCCCAATACAAACGCCCAATACAAACCCCCACATACATGCACCTGCTGTTTAAGGGAACGTTCAGTGCAGTGCACTGAAGTGCACGTTTCAACTTCTAACACTTTTATTTTAAAACGAAACCATTCCGGAAACCATTCCGGAACGGTTTATTTTTAAATAAAAGCATAGGAACGGTAAAAGTTAATTTAAAAAAGTAGAGGAGCACAGCTCCCTCCCGCTCACTCCGACCACTGGATAGTGTTACAGACGCGCCTTGTCGACGTCCCCTTTTCGACTAGGAAAAACAAAATGCAATACACCGCAGTGACCACTGGATGTCGGACTATGCACAGTATGTGAATCTATGCAGATACAACCATCAAATGCTTTTACGGTAAGTAATGCATTCTTATTTGCTGCCAAAATAAGGGATAAGGGTTTAAAACGTGCTCATATTCTTTCTCCTGTACCACTAATATTTTTGTCTATGCTAAGATTAATTAAGCAATTTCACATCTTGGTTGTATTCCAATAGATACTTGCACTAATGATTGTATATCGACCACCGCTAAGCCTGCCCCGCCTTGATCTACCAATCTTGGCGCACATGGTGTTTCTCATTGCTATTAAGAGACTTACATTTTCAATATAGGTGGCCTGAATCTCCTGCAATTGATGCTGCAACTTAGCCAGTGTGGTCTAGGTCTGCATTTTTGCATGGATCTCAATCCTTGAGCTGTAGGTGTCCATTGCCTGCTGGAGTCATTTTCAAATCTAGAAGCATGATCAAATCTAATATTTAAATGTCACTTCCTTACCAGGTTGTCCGTTCCACTGACCAAGACCGAGTTACCATCATTGGTGCTGGAGTCACCTTGCATGAGGCCCTGAAGGCTGCGGATGAGCTTGCTAAGCAAGGTATGTGTTCAGATAAGGGGTGTTAAGGAGCAGTGGGGGTGGGGAATTCATTGACGGGAACAGGCTACCCTGTGCAGCTTGTAATGCACTCCTGGGCTGGCTTCCTGTTCAAATTGTGGATCTTTCAACTTTTTTTTTTTTTTTTTTTTTTCTTCATACCAGATGTTCAATAAAAGCAAAATGTTGCTGTTGAGTCAGTACTGTTTTGCTTGACCCTTAAGGTGTGTGCGCACGTCCCCATAGCATCAGTGGGTGAAGATGGGTGTAGGCAGCTTGTTTCTGTATGGAGGCTGGCTAGAAAGGACTTGAATGTTTAGTTGTTGTACTTGTGGGATACAAGATGGTGTTGCACCGGAATTTATGTAGCTCTGAATGTAATGGTGCTACAATCTCTTGCTGCCACAAACTGCATTCTGGGGGTGGGGTGCTGGTCACATGGATTGGTCTTATTTTCATGGAGAATCCATGATCCATGTACTGATGCACATGGATGCTGTGGGGGTGGGGGGGGGTTCAGTGCTCCCCACCTGCAAACCAAGACTTTGACACTCATGGGCTGATCTTGGACTGAAGGATGTAGATTTAATTCTATGTATGTTTTGTATCAATTGGAATACGGTTTTAAGCCTCTGCTAGAGGACTATATACTTGCTGTAGTATTTCTACTTACCATGTTTTGTGTGTAGCTCTTTGGGCTGCAAAGCTTCAACTTTTATTGCAAGCGGAGGGAATAGGTAAGGTCAAAAGTGGAGGGGGTGGGGGTAATGCGGGCTGCAAAATGAGCAGCTCAGGGCTAGGTTAAGGATGGAGGGGGGGTTTAGGGTGTAGGGGTTGTAGTTACAAAAGGAACTGGGTCTGGTGTGGGTTGAATTAAAAAAAAAAGTGGGTGTTGAGTTGTGGCTCAAAACTGTTGGGTGTACTGCTTAGGGGGGATCTGGTGGCCAATTTGTCTACCTCCTGCAGGATTTTGGTGCTGGAACCTGATAACTAGTGGTGACGGGCATCCATGTTGGATGCCATCGACCTCACGACGGCTCCTAGGCCTGATGCGACTCACACTATGGGGATAACACTCAGATATGGGCATGCAAGATCGAAGCCACACCCCAACCCCGGTTTTGACGGTAACGTCGACAGGCGAGGACCTCCGACAATTTCAACGGGATCCTCTGATCTTCAGGATCAACTGCCTTCCCCGCATCCACAGCAGCGTCTTGCGACTGGGCCTTCTAAATCTAGGGTGCTACCTCCAACGCATCTGGCTGTCGAAGCGCGTTTAGCTGATGCCCCCGAAGGCCCCGGTAGGAGGAAAATCTACTGCTAGGCGTCCTAGTCAACTGACACATGACCCCCCCCCCCCCATATGTCGCTGACGTCTACGAAAGCATCGCCAGGATTGCTTGGCTGAAGAAGTCTGAAGAGAACGAAGCGCAAGGAGCGGGTTGCAGACACGCCGAAGACGCGTCACAGCACCCCCGATGCTCGCGCTGACTATGTAGAGTCCTGTGTCTTTTTGTATAGCTCTATCGGAGACAAATTTCGGCACCATAGGGAGGAAAATGAAAATTTCCCACCCTTCTGGTTCTTCTAGCTGGACCAGAGAAAGATTTGAAGGGTGTAGGACAGAATGGAGAAGTCACTATCAGAGCAACCTACGCCCAAGAGACCTCGGGAGGACCCTCCCTCTGTGCCTGCTTCTAATCTTCTAAGAAATGTAGGACCTTCTCAGGAGGATTACACTTCCATCCACCCTGAAGCCGAGATCCAGATGGATATGTATTGGGACATTTATGATGAGGAGGATTCCAACTTCCTACAGAACTACACTGTGGATGAACAGGCGGATCCCACGGGAGACTGGGAAGACAGTCACCAGGTTGAGGCGGAACCATGGGTGCTTCCTACTTACGACCAGGACCCTGATGGCCTATGTTTGGATTCACCTCCCTCCACTCTGGCCCGCCAGGCTTTCCCAGTGGACAATCGGATTAAAGGCGGCTGAATAATTTCAAATTGCCACCAGGAGGCTTTGCCTGAACAGGACTTTGTGGAGGATATCAAAATCCCCCTCCAGCCAAGCCATACCAATTCTTAAATTTCGTATGGTAACTCTGCAGGAAGTAATCCCACTGTTGAAACGGGGGATTACATGGTGACACTGGCATGAAAGATGCATACTTTCATATTTCAATGTTGCCAGCGCACAGAAAAATATCGAAGGTTCATGATAAAGGAACGGCACTATCAATTCAAAGTACTCCCCTTGGGCATTGCTTCGGCGCCAAGGGTGTTTACAATGCTGCTGGCAGTAGCCGCAGCTCACCTGCAGACTATCTGTCCCGGTTTAACCTTTCCACGACGACTAGCTCATAACAGGGGACTCTTTTGAAACCTGCCTATTGAACACTCGGAAGACAATAGACCTTGGTCCGGGATTCTCCAACGAGAAGAAATCCAGCTTGGACCCCAGTCAAATCAGTTTCTGGGGCTCTAATTCGGACCAAAGACTGCCTCGCCTTCACCTCAGAGAGGGTTCAGAAAATGCTGTTTCAGATCCCTCAATATGTAGCCAGTCGGGAAGTGACGGTACACAAGGCCATGCAACTCCTAGGAATGATGGCATCATGCAATTCTTTAGTTCCTCACGCGTGGCTGCATCCCATGCAAGAGTGGCTCAACAGCCAGTGGTGTCAGGCCAGCGGGCAATGGGAAGATCTGGTAGTTGTCTCGCCAGCCCTCATTCTCTCTTTGCGGTGGTCAAGGTAAAACCTCCTGGAGGGGGAAGACCTTCACCACTCCTGCAGTAGAAGCTATTCTCATGACAGGCGCATCGCTCGCGCTCATATGCTACAGCAGACAGCGCATTGTGTATTACCCACAAGTAGCGTCCAACCACATAGACCTATTGGCGCTATTAACCGCATTCAAAGCACTGAAGGCCTTTCAGACTCAGCTACAGGGGAAGACAGTTCTGATCTGGACAGACAGCACCACAGCCATGTATTACCTAAACCAGGGAGCACTCTCCAGGGGTATCCAAGCTGTCCCAGAACATTTGGATGTGGGCCCCCAAACACCAGATGTTCCTGCTGTTTCCAACACATTCCAGGTGAACCCCCCCCCCCCCCCCACACACTACCCATGGAGTACGAAAGGCGTCTACACGAAGACCTTGTCTCCAACGTCTTTGCAGAATGGGGCTTTCCAGAGATCGACTTATTCGCCACTCAATGCCAAGACTATGCCTACAGGTACCCCAGAACCGCTCCAAGGGCAGCGGGCTCTGGATAACATGGTCAGGGAAATTTGTTTGCGCTTTTGCCCCTGCCTCCCCTACTCATCAAGATTGCGCCAGGAACCAGTCACCATGATATTGGTGGCCCCGCCAACCCTGGTTCTCTAATCTGATGTCTCCCCCTCCTGCGAAGTTGCCCTGCCTGTTCAACATGTCTCAGGACAGAGGAGAAACACGGCACCAATGCCCACAAACTCTGAACTTCGTGGCCTTGCTCCTGAGGTCATAGTTCGGACACCTTCAACTCCCTCAGAGATGCATGGACTTACTTGGGGAAGCTAGGAAACACCCGGTATTGCTATTCCAGCAAGTGGAAACGCTTTGTCATCTGGTGCAATACCAAGGGCATCAACCTGACTGCTCGCTTACTCGCATTGTACCTGGCCCACTTGTTAGATTCAGGACTGTGTTTAATTCCGTAAAGGTTCACCTAGCTGCTCTCTCAGCCTACACAGTAACAACTGAAGGTGTTATGGTGGAAGATACTGTCATTAAGGCTTTTATGGAAGGGGTTAAGAGGATTCATCCCCCCCAATCCCCCCTGTTTCTAACCCAGCTCCCGTATGGGATCTAAATGTGTTATTGACCAGACTCATGGGGTCTCCCTTTGAACCAATGCATAAAGCAAGTCTAAATAAAACGGCCTTTCTAGTGGCTATCACTTCTATTAGAATTGGTGAACTACAGGCCCTTTCAGGTCTAGACCCTTTTGTTACACCAAGGATAATGTGGCTCTGCGCACTCATACCCGTTTTGCGCCAAAATTCATTTCGAAGTTCAATGTGAATCAATCAAACTACCCAATTTCTTCCAGAATCCCACTGGCATGGCCGAAAGAAGCCTACACACACTAGATGTGTCATGTTTTACCTGGAAAGAACGAAAACACTGAGAAAGACACAGTTTTTCGTTTCAGTAGCAGCTGGTAGAGAAGGGAGCCTGTCTCTAAATCGGCTATCTCAAGGTGGATTGTCAAATGCATCACTGTTATACTCTTGCTAACTGCCCTTCAAGCCTAGAGCACACTACTCTGGGCACTGGGGCTTCCATAGCATTCATTGCCAATGTTTCCCTAGAGTCCATTTGCAAAGCGGCAACCCGGAGTGCTGTACACATCTTTACAAAACACGACTGCCTAGACACTCATTCTAGATCTGATTCTCAGGTGGGACAAGCAGTATTAAGACATCTTTTCACTACTGTTCCTTCTCATAACCCGCCTGGGTACTGCTCGCTAGTCTATGCACAGCATGTGATTCTAAGCAGATTAACAAGGATCAGAAGACCTGCATTACTCACCGTAATAGCGTTTCTAATGATTTGCTTAGATTCACATGTGCCCACCCTTCCTTCCCCGCTCTGGTGGAACGAACATGGACGTCTTACTACTTTCTCTTTGTGTACTCAAAATTGCCTTCAGGGCTGAAAAAATACAATCGGAGGGAACTCGTTGCATGAGGGATTCTGGGTACACTACACATCACTATAGGGATAGTGTTACAGACACCTATGCCAACGCCCCCGAAAGACGAGATGCAATACTCTGCGGCTACCACTGGATGTCGGACCATATGCACAGCATGTGAATCTAAGCAGATGCAATCATCAGAAATGCTATTACGGTGAGCATGTCATTTACTGCTGGTGGTATCATCTGAAGGTTCATTTTCTTCTTGGAGTTTAAAGACTTTGGCAAGGGTTGAAAAAACCTTTTGCTGGGTTACTGTTGGCTTCGAGGAAATTGTCGACAGCGACTTTGGAGTCGATTTTTGAAGTCAACGTCGCCACTGGCGTTAACCGCTCCGACACAGATGCTGTCGCTTTTTTTTTCCAAAGGAACCCTCAATGGACTGGATTCCTGATTTGTTGAAGCCCTCAATGAATTCTCATCAGATTAAGATCTTTCTCAATGCTCTTCCAGTTTATGGCTCATTCTCGCAGATTAAGCATTTCTTTAAGAAACTCATCCCACTTTGCTGGGCAGTCCGAGTTGGACATTTTGATAACTCAACCGAGCAGTCACTAAAATGGGACCTATGAGGTGGTTTCTTGGCCTTCTTCGAAGAATGGTGCAATCGACTTCTCAATCGAGATCTCTTCCATTGAGAAGCTCGCGACTCATTGGCCTTTCTTTTGGAGCTCTTCGAAAGGCAACCTCCCCACCACCAATTTTACCTTTATGCTCACTCTGGATTTCCTGTCATCACATGACAGGAGTTAGTCAGAGGTAAGGTGACAAGTACCAAGACAGGTGGCAAGTACCAAGACACCACAGATGTATGAAATGGTCCGTGGTCAACGGCTTCGATACGTTCTTGGCACTTCTTGAAGCCTGTCTTGGGCGTTGATGGAGCGGACTGGGAAAACATTTTCGTTGATTGAAAATAGCTGACTCGCTGAACTGAAGCGTGTCGTAATTCTCCAAAGCCTTGGCTCGGAAAAGTGGAAATGATGACGACAGGTGCTGCATGCACTATTTATACTGATGGAACAGAAGCCCTTGAATGAAATCTGCGCACAGCACCCCCTGTCAAAGCAGCTGGAAGGATGATTATAAGATGAGAAATACGTGGACGCACACAATCCATTCGAAGACATTGATTCTAGTCTGCGACACAGCTTGTAAGCCAATTCCAGAATAAGCTTGGTAGGAAGGGGAAAAAAAGTAGATAACTTTCAGTACTCTGGAACCTCCTCCACTCTATACAGAGGATTTTGGGGCATTGGTGAATTTGTTCTAATAGTCATTGGAAAATGTAGGTCTTGACCGCTCAGTGTTGGATGGGAAAGACTAATTTCTCGCAGAAATTCCACATGCAGGTCCTTTTTTTATTAGCTTGGAAGTTGGTGAAGGAGTGGTCGGCATGATTCACATGCTTTTACTGCACATGCCATTTAACAAGTATAGTTCCTTATCTGGGCCAGTGGCAAAAATGTATTTTATTAAATCGTGATAAAGTGGTCTTGCATCAGTTAAATGAATCATACTTTGCAGATTTCTAAAGGGACTTGACAGACGTGCATTTTGAACATGATAGCGGATTTGCTTGACGTGATAAGGCCATTGCATTTAGTGACCTTGATGCACTATATTGATGACAACACTGAAAAGAATGTCTTTCACTTCGGTTCCTGTTGCACGTGTTTAGTTCTAATTGTAAGCTTAAGCATGTTTGCCCTCAACCGACGTGTGACCATGCAACTGTAAAATCCTCCTACTGAAATTGGAGGATGGATATGCTTTTAAGAAGACTTGGATGCATTTCATGTAGAAAATCTTAGCATCGTTTGGCTGCTCAATGGCATTTTTTCAGTCTGATGGGGTTGGTCCTAGTTCTCAATTAACCCAATGGTTACGAATAAAGTATAGGGCGACTGCTAATGTTGAGATTGCTGCATTGCTATAGTTTACAGCTGTGCTTCCATGTTGGCATATAATCAATCATGTGGTAGGTTTGCCTTCATACTTTACACAATATTCAGTATGTGCAGCATTCGCTTAGGTCTTTATCGGACACTAACCTAGTATCGCGTGGTCTTACTACAACACCTTGGAGCTTTTATACAACTGGACTGTTGGAAGGTTGGATTGGCAGAAAGGCCAAACAGGTGTCTGCATAATGTGACTACTTTGAATGGTGTTTCTATCCAAAGTGACTTAAGAGCCGACACATGTGCAGAATTGCATGGCTGTGAGTTGAGGATCCTCGAAGTGGAACATGCTTGCAATTTCTGGCCCGTACATGGCGTGTTATTGTAGGATATACATAAAGGGGGGCAGGGTTCAGGTTAAGTGAGCTGTATTTTGTTTAAATTGGACACTTGGAGACTGCATTGTAATAACTATCTTGTAAGGCCCCAGTCTGTTAACCACACTCGGCCCTGTCCGCCTTCATTCTACACTAATCTAGGGTCTAAAGCGGGTGCTTGGGCCATTGCTGAAGGGACCTGCTCCTCTTCCAAGCTGTCATGGGAGGACAAAAGTCATTGGGAGCTGCTGGGCAGCATCAGGATACCAATGTTTATTTTCAGCAGCTCCTTTTCTTATATACATTTATTTGACCAATCACATAGAACCGCTTCCTGTTGGGGGGGTGGGGGGGGGTCTAAGGATTTCCCCCCAAAGCGAACTAAGCCAGGCTCTCTAATTTTGGTAACTGTTGCAGCAGTCCGGGCTTCACTCAAGGGGGTAGATAAGAAGGCTGATGGATAGTTAATGCTGGGCTCCCAATGTACACAATGAGTACACCACACAGCTGATTAATGATGCGCATAAAATACATATACATTGTATTTGTTTCCAGTTTAAACTTTAACACGTACAAAAACCTTCAATGTACAATTCATTTCTAGTATTGAATCAAATATGCTACTCTATTAATATGTACGTTAATATTTTTCCATAAAAATCCTCCTTTGATCAAGTTAACTATTTTGTAGGATAAATAATCTGCAGCAATTAATCCGGTCATATGAATAGCAAATTAAACTTTTACCAAAGCTATTATGGGTGACTTATGGTGCCCCCACAACCCATGCCAGAACCACAATCCAAATCCTCAATTTGTTATGAAACACTTGAATGTCAATTTAATTTCTCATGTTCAATTAAAATATTACTTTTAAAATTTGCACCATGACATGAAATTAGTACAAAGGTGTGGTTTAATGTCTTTTCCAGAAGAGACTTTTAAATTTTCAAGAGGCTACCAGTAATACAACATGGCGGGAATCACTTTCCATGTTTGCGACATATTAAAAAATGTCCTACTTTGAGTGTAGAGGGGTGCTCATTTTAGTCTGGCAATTTGAAAACCGCTGCGTTCCCTTATTACTAGTTCTAAAACCAAGTTATTTTCAATGCATCTATCTCTATGCATTTTTTCATTCTTGTACCAGTGACGAATCATTGAGGCTCGTCAATTTATTTAGTGAATTCGTGGCATGTTGTAGTCAAAGTATTATCGAAAAAAGGACTTTATCGTCTGCAAACAAGTGCTGGGACTCTAAAGCCTCTAATTTGGGTTGGACGGCATGACAGTCAAGTGCTCTATCGAATCGGACCAGTACAAGCTGAATAAGCAGAGTGCACTGACACAACCCTTCTTAAGCCACATACTTCACTGGTGCTTCCAGTTTCCCAAGCTCCACCAAGAACTTTAGCCGCCTGAAATTCCCCTCTATACTGCCACAAATGGTGTGGTGCCACCATGTAATTCCTGTTTATTTGCTAACTGGATAATCGAACCGTTGAGTAGTGTTACATCAAATAAGTACTGAGTTTTAAAACTGTTACCTTCACAGGCCTTACTGTAATGCTAAGTGGTTGGGAGAAATGGTGATCACTAGAGTCAAATGGAATGCATGGAGTCATTCCACATTGGGGGCAGGTGTGGCGTGGGACTTCAACCGCTAGAGTGTAAAATGATACTGGTCTACTCAATAGAATGCTTAGGGGGACAGGGGAGACTCCTTCAAAACATGACCAAGTAGGCCAACCAAAATGCAGGATACCCTTCAGACCGACTGGCCACTCTACATCCCACCCCATGGGAACACTAGTCACAAATTAACCATGGGCAGGCTTGCATTTCACTTGGAATACTGAGCTATAAAAGGATAATGGTGAATATGAAAAGTCGGAGTAATGCATATTCGAGTTGATTTGAACGCTGGACCAACAGCCCAAAACTAAGAACCAAGAGTGACCCAGATGCAACGACTGCACCCAGGAGGCATGGGTATCCAAAGAAACTGACCAAGTGAGTCTGGGGCGGTTCAGAGGGGTCTGCCAGCAGAAACGATCACATGATGCAGGGGCAGATGGCGGAAGTTAGCCAGGATAGCACAGGTGAACTGTTGCAGGGATAGTGATGTTCCGTAATCTGTCTGAACCGCAGCAGGTCCTTCCCCCAAGGTGCATTACTACAGTGGTAATTTGGAGAAGAGTGGGGTTGGGGGGGGCGGCGGCTGACCAGAAACTGTTCCTTCTTCCTTCATCATACATCAGCCCATCAAATGACGGACATGGGGGAGGACTAGTCGCCAGACAGTACGACCTTCCCCCAGCAGCTTCTTGGCCAAATCTTCCAGCTAGTTAAAAAAAAAACAGCGTAAGTGAGGGAAAGGTATTCACTCATGACTGGCTCAAGGCAGCCCTCTTAACCCCAAGGGTTACCCCTGACAAAGCTGTTGCGGCCAACCAAGCAGGTTTGAACCCAAAAAAAACACAACCCACACAGCTTTTGCATTAGCATGTCTAGCACTAGGGTACAGTCTAAACCGCTCCTTAATGCGCTCGGGTCTAGGGACGCACACCAGCCATGCCTCGTTTCCCAAGACAAAGGGAAAGCCCAGAAACAATGTGTGGCAAGCATGACCACCACAATGCATTGGTAGCTATTAGGATTTCCTACCCCACTCAACCAATGACTCGAGCCTACTCGACACACTGCTCTAGCATGGACGGCACAAGGGTTGCAGGAGGACCTATTGAGTCCCTAGACTGCAAGAATGAGGTCAACAAGCCAGGAAAGCCAAAAAGAATACTCTCTGTTCCATACAAATGGCCATTTGAATCCCAAAAAGGGCTTCTGCCCTTGAACTTGATAAGCAGTGTTTGCTGTGGATGGTGCAACGTTAACATCCTGCTTAACGGCATATTGTGGTATAACATTTGTCAGGCTTGCAGTCCCTTCATGGGTGCTAAAATGGTTTTGGACCTTTTCGTTTTTCTAGCAGGAGTTGCACAGAGTTGCTTTGCTGTACTAGGCGATGTGTGTACAATGCAATACTAAGACAGTATTGCTGTGGTCCTTGTAAACCAAAACCTAAATATTGGTTAACCTGTGCTCCTGGGAACATTAACGGGGGAAAAACTTCGGCGTATTCGTGATTCATTTCACACTATCAAGACTGTTATATGCAGATGTATTCCTTGGGATCAAATGGTGTCTTTGTCCTTCTGTTAGTTCCCCAAAGGCTATCACCCTGAGCACCAATCTTGTTTCACTGGCACTCATGCCGTTGCCATATTTGATTTTGAAGATGGGGAATTTTGAGTCTCACCAGGTAAGCGTGCCGCCTTAGATTCTAGTGCAGAGGACAGACTGTAAAAGAAACATTGCTTTACTCCCCTGGTGCTGCAAATTGCTGACGTTGCTTGGGCCAACAAGAGTGCTGTCCCACTGTAAAATAAACTTGTGCATGTCAATGGCAGGTGGTGTGGTTTTTTTTTTTTTTTTGGTGCTTCCGGGTCTGCAAAAGATGTGGTTGGGGGGTGGTGGCGCTGCAAACATCGCTGTGCACAGTTGTAAGATGGAGTACTGTTGTGCAATGTAAGTTTTGTGGCGCAGTGCTTAATAGGAGTTCTAAGATAATTATTGAAATTGTTTGGGGTTTAGTGTGGAGAGTATTGAGTTTTGTTAGTGTGGTGTTTAGGGACATTTTGTCTTTGGGTTGTGCAGTAAATCCCATTGTGCAACTTGTGTTGCAGTACTGGAGTTGTGAATGTAGACTATGGTGGGAGGCAGAATGCTTAAGTTGCGGTCACCATGCTTTGACCAATGGATCATAGCACTGAGAGCCAGTTTGGTGAATTTCATTTCTTTATATTCCTACAACCCTTTCTCCAGTTTATTTTTTTTTTTTTGGGGCTTTATGCCGTCGTCGGTTTTTAGCCTGGTCCCTGGAACAATTTTAAAAAATGTGCAATGGCACTGCCCCATGTGCTTAAAACTGTTTTCTGCTGACCCGACACTAGTTCCTGCATATGGCAGGGGCCCACCTACAAATAGGTTTGCCCCACCAAGTCCGTGAAGGTTGCCCCTCTTTGAAGCACTGCACCCCAAGATTTGTGAAGTTGGCCCTCGTACATTTTGTCTTGCTGATAAGCCATTGCTTTATAGTGAACGTTCTTGTTCTTAAAATGGCAGTTTCTGTGTGCTTTGTACAAAGTACTTGATGTTGGCCATCTGCTGAGCATATAGTGTCAATTTAGCCTGATGGTGCAAGTGTGGGTGAGTAATCACTAAACAGAAATGAAGCTGGGAGGGACTGCAATTGCTTCCCATAATGCTTTAGTGCATGCACTCCTTTCCTTGGCCACAATGTATGACACTTTATCAGGTAAATGCTCCAGGTTCACTTTCTGAGGGGCTCGGGGGTCGATGTTGCTTCAAACTGGTGATTCAGTTGGTTTACAGACTCCTGTACTAAATTATTTGCAGGTATTCCTGTACGTGTGCTTGATCCCTTCACCATCAAACCACTGGATGCAACCACTATCCTTTCCAGTGCCAGAGCAACAGGAGGACGCATTATCACAGTAGAAGACCACTACAGAGAGGGTAGGTGCTTGGCCAGATTGAGCGGTATTCAGGTGTTGCTTGTCCTACATGATGTGCTGATTATACAGTTTGCTTGGTGTCAAGGTGTGACAGCTTTGTAACGAAGTATGTTGTCTCGGAATTCCCTGTATCTTGCAGTTGTCTCAATAGTGACTGTCCTCGAGCTAGTCGGTTTCTGTGGTTTGGCCTTTTGTGAAGCAGACGCGTATCCATTTGCTTGGATTCTGCAAAATGCAGACATTACAAGCTCTTGTGAATAATGGACGATTGCTGCTAACATTTTCTATTTTTACACACAACAGGTGGCATTGGCGAGGCTGTAGCAGCAGCAGTTTCTGAAGAACCAGGAATCCTTGTTCAGCACCTTGCTGTGAATCGTGTGCCACGAAGTGGGAAGCCTAATGAACTCTTGGATATGTTTGGCATCAGTGCAAAATGTATAGTGGAAGCTGTGAAATCTACCTTTGCAAACTGAGTTCGGGACCAGTTGCCCTTTTGTTATTCACCTGTGGTAGGACTATGTTTGACCCAGTGCTACAACAGCCCAGTAAGTCTGCTAACACGATTGATCTAAAATTGCAAATGTCCCAAGATTAGAATATTGTAGGCAGCAACTAACTGTTCGGACTTTCTTGGTTATATCACTTCTGAAAGGTATGCTGCTGAGTTCACTTTGTTTCAGAAATAACCTAGCACCTACTGGCCAGAAACATTACTGGGCAGCATACTTTACTTGTGTACTAAGGCCCTGGCCTCTGCTTCAGAGACCCTTTAAGGTAGGCCATAGAGGAGATGATTCAATAACAAACGTATTGCTTGGCTATTGCACATGCTACAATAAAACTGACCTTGGTTCCATGGCGGGCTTCACTCAAAGTGAATGAGCTGAGAGTCGTGCAATTTTGGTTGGGTGCCGGTTGCTTGATCTGCGGCATCTTTCACCAGTGTAGTTGGGAGTGTTGCAGTTACGGTCTGGTTTTCCTGATGTGCCTCGCTTGTGGCTGTCCGTCTGCTTCCATTGTAAAGGTGGGGGCTTGGACTCTGAAACGGGTCTTCATGGCTGCCCCAGTGTGGCTACCCTGAAAAATTAATGCAATTCTGATGTCAACATATTGTATCTTAGCACTTGTGATTTACCTTTTGACTAATGTCCCTCAGTCATAGACAATTACTTTTGTACTAGAAATAATTGTAAATCCCTTTCAAAGCAACCTCATTATTCAGTGACCAATATTTTGAGGACCACACAATGTCTCCTGCACTTAATGACGTAGTAATAAACTTGAAACCATGCTGCTGTACTGTCGTGATTCTTTTATAATTTCAATTGTGATGCATAGAATGGATACACCTGAACCATTGGTTGAGGCCTTCACTACTATGGTTGTTGAATATGGGTGCTTAAAGGGCAGGTTTTTTTTTGGGTTTATTATAAACCTTCCAATCTCATAATTTCTTACAAAAAGGGAGGGGGGCACAGCATAAACAGAAACTCAAATGCAATCAAAACGCATAAATCAGGATTGGAGCATTACATTCCCCCGTCCCCCAACCTCTATGACATCTACTAAGATTTTATTTTGGGGCATAGGGATATGACGGTCCACGGCAAGGGAGAAGCCAGAGGTCTGTATTCAGTTTTTTTTTTTTACCTTTTGTGCTCGCCCCCATCATGGCTAATTTATTTTCTACCTCCAGAATACCATAATAAATTTCACCACAGCAAAAATTGGCGAACGGTTTTCACCCAACAATAGCATTTGCAGATTTTCCACCCCTTTGCGGATTTCTTCGAAGTAGGAAGTTCTCTGGGCTACAAGGCCCATACAGGAAACTGTTACAAGACTCGGTAGAGTCTTGAAGATTGTAACAGACTGTTTCTGAGTAACCAGAACTTCTGTAGTTGGTACCCATCTCATAAATATTTTCTACAAGGACATTTTAACAAATATTGTGGGATCGATTTCATCATCCTAGTTTCACCTTGTGTTTCAGCCTCGGTTTACTTTATTTCTTTTCTGTTGGCTTGATATCCAATTATCTCGTTGCATTTTCACTTCCACAAGATTAGTGATTCTTTGTTCTAATGCCACGTTCAATTTACTCAAACATTTCCCTTTCCAAAAATGGCCATTGCAGTCTCTTCCTGGGACGCCTCCTAGAATTTCAAGTAGGGAAGACCAATTTTGCAATGAGAGATTTCGAAATGTTAGTGACTTGCAGAGGTTCACTGCATATAGCGACTGTAGGCCCAACTCAAACTGGATTGATGCCAGGGGCAGTCTACTCAGATGACGGAGGACTTTCTTTCCCAGAAGGTTCCCTCTGTTTCCCAGACTTGCCATGGAATGTATAGCCTGTTCTTGGCTCCGGCTCCATAACAATCAGCACCACTTTCATGGTATAAAAAAGATGTGGTAGCTTTTCAATGGTTCCTATCTACCATGCAGAAACGTACCCTGAGCGGCTAGTATCAGGCTCTTGACCCAAAGGGGTCTCAATCAGGAACTGGTTAACTCGTACTCCCAAAAACATAATGGATTCTATACATTTGAGCCTCCATTCTGGTTTGGAGTTAGTGTTTTGATTCTTTTTACTGAAATTTAAGAGCATGACTTGAATTTTTTTCTTTATGTTGATATGAGTCATTGATCTTAATATACTGCTGGGGGGGAAATGAGTCTCCCCTGGAGGCCTATAGGAGTTTTGATTAGAATCCAATCTGCATACAGAACCCAAGTTATTGGGGGTTCAGTTAATCTTGGCAGGGTACGCTATAACATGAGCCTGATCTGTGCTTAAATCTGATATACAGGTTAAACAGGGCAGCTGCTAAAGGGTGGCCCTGGGTAAGGCCACTATGTCCTAATTGCTCCTTTATGGGCTGGAGCACGTCTACCAGGCATTGCCAACGTTCAAGTTTTCCCACAATCTTTCCTTGCTGATGCTGTCAAAGGCCTGCTGTAATCAATGAATGCTATGCTTATTTTAGTTTCCCCTAATCACCTGCATTTTCAGCAGGAAAAATTGAGAGAAGTTCCTATGCCCTTAATGAAACCAGTCTGCTGGGGATCTAAACCTCCTGACTCATTCGCCCATCTAGTAAGCTGTGTTAAAACTAGAGTGGCAACAAGTTTGCCCAGTGCATCCAGGAGGGCAGCATGTCCTTCTTGAAAATTGAAACCACCCAGACCGCCTTCCAGGAAGGGGTGTTTTTTTTTTTTTTTTTTTTTTTTTTTTTTTTTTCTTCTCCTCTCTTGCTATCCTCTGAAATAGTAAATAAATTCGGCCCATTGTTCCAGATTTTCCTTCAATACACTGTTTGTTAGGCCACCTGACCCTGGGGCTCTGGAGTTGCTTAACTTCATAATTGACATTAAGATGTCATCTTTATCCAAGTGCCAAGACTAGGGGTCCCTATGTGATGTTAACATCCACATATCTGGCAATGTTAGTCTGGGCGAAGAGTGTACGGAAATGTTCTACCCACTGTTGTTAAGCTACATCCATGTACTGCATAGTTTTCTGGGAAGTGCCTAAGGAGTAAATAAGTTGAGAAGTTCCCAGATTAAACGTGCAGGGGTTAGTTCTGCTTCTTTATGACCTCCTTATTTCTTTGAATGACCGGTCCAATTTTTGTACTGATGTCTGTTTTTTTTTTTTAGTCTCCGTTCTCTATTTCCATGAGGTTCCTCGACTCCTGCATCTCGTCTGCAGGTTTTACAGGCCTGCACCAAGTCTTTGTATCTGTGGGTAGATTTGCAGTGGCCTTAGACCTTTTTTCCGCAAATTGGGCCAGTAGGGTCTCCTAAGTCTAGGTTTTAACATCATGGATTGACTCCTCTTTCCATCAGCAACGCCTTGGGTCTTAAGGGATGGTGTATTCTGGCTTTGAGAGACAGACCTCTCCAATCCGACTTTGCTCTAAAGTGTTGACCTTTCCTCTCCCATGTTAGGGTCAAAGTGAATGTTCAAAAGAAATTGTTCACTTGACTTTGTGCAGGACGTTTGAGGCAAAGCAATAGCCTAGGATGTTCTTGGGGGAGCCACTATGCCAGATGCAATTGCCCGGTATGTTACCTGCCCCTTGAGCGCATAGTTCTCTGGCTTCAATTTCCAATAACCAGTTACTTTTTCTCTCTCGCTTACTGCAGCAAGATTGTCTTATCAATCATAAAGGGATGGCATTGTCTACACACCTTATGTTTATGTCTCCAATAATATGGTGTACAAATTCTATTACCTACTGCCGTCTAGCAAATTGGTGATGGTCAATAAGGTAGTGGATATATCACAATAATAGCCTAGCAGCACCAATGTTGATGGGTCAAATTGTGCCCCTGACTGGGGTAAAGCGTCGGGACATGGGCAGAGGAGTGTGTGTGAGGGGAGGGGGAAGGGGTGTTGGGGAGGATTGACAAGATTTCGATGTATGTGGATCGGGCATACAACCTGGACATGAAGCCAAGTAGTAACGATCTAGTACACTAATTGCATGGGACTAGAATGAGTCTTTTTTTTTTTTTTGAAATTCGTAAAGTTACCTGTACAGTCCAATAAAATGAAGCAAATTGGGCTATAGGGAATCAAGGATGCTGCCTAATATCTGCAAATGCACAGAAGACTTAAGGAAAATATGTTCTGGCAGTAAGTAAAAATACGCCACTCCTGAATTGCCTGCCAGTTGCATCAAGTAATTGCATTGAAGATGTTATCCTTCGGCAATTTGGAATTGTGATTCCCGAAAAACTGCAGCTAGAGGTTTTTGGTCAAAATGAAACTTTTGTAATTAACTTGGAGCTGACCGACTGAGACTTAAAGTACCTGCAGGACGGAAGCCTTCATAGTTACCTTGGGAAGCTTGTCCTTTTTGTTTCACTGATAGTGTCTAGTGAATAATTGGTCATATTAATTTAAAGATGAGGTGGGGGGTGCTTATTATGGTTAATGGGTTTTGTGTACATAAAGTTGGCCCACCTAAAGCTTATTCTGCTAGCCTAGTTAAACAGATCCTTTAAAGGAAATGTTGACTTTTTTTTTGACCAATCAGATGAACATCAACCCTGCACCATATATTGTTTAAATTTTTTTTTGTGGCGCTTCACTTCCATTTCCAAGGGGTAATATCCATGAACCACAACTGATCACATACACCATATTGTGATCTTCAGGTAATCTAATCCTACGGACGCCATCCCAAAACTGCATACAAACGCTTGTTCAGCAAAATTATTTTCCTGAATAGTTTGCTTCTATTGGGAAGGCATTTGTGGGACTGCCTGCCCTATGTAACGTGTTTGAATTATCTGCTCTAAGGTGGTAACGAGCCAGTCTCTCAGTAAGGGGCATGTGCTCGATTACTACTACAGTATTGAGTTAAAGAAACGGATAACACTATTTCTCCAGCATTGGATCTTTCATGGATTCACATGCTTAGAATATTACCCGTCGTCGGGCTGGGAATCCTCGGTAAGTTATATAGACATTTTCCATAGGAAAAAATTCAGACACTTTTGTGTCCTAGCTACGTCGTTTTGGGCCGCGCACGTTGGCGCCACTAGGACGTAGAGGTATATATAGCCCCGCCCCCGCGGCTCCCTCAGATTTCAACCGTCTTCCAAAGTAGTGGGATTACCTCGCGTATCTACTATTTGGTTAGGTTGTACTTGCTACTTCTGCAACTTTTTCTTCTTGAAAAAATGTCTGGAAAGGCGTTTCGTCCGTGTGCTACATGCGGTTTTAAGAAGGTGTACGAAGGGGATGGTCATATGGACTGCATTTACTGTCTTCATCCTCACCACACAGCGGACACATGTGAAATCTGTCAGGGCTTCTCCCAGAAGACCCTCAAAGACCAAAAAAGACGCCTTGTCGATTGTGCATACCCAGCATCGGAGGTGGGCTCCACGGCCTCGAGAAGTAAGTCGGAACCCCCGACGAAGAAGGCGCATTCTGCTGAAAAACGCCCCTCGGAGAAACATTCGAAGGCCCCCTCTTCACACAAGGCGTCGTCTTCCTCCTTGTCTAAAACGGAGAGAAGAACCATCTAAATCCTCCTCGGGAGACCATCATAAGTCTACCTTGAGTCGAGAGGCCTCGGCCAGCAAGTCGGCCCCGAAGCGCCGGAAACACCTCTAAGGCCCTGCGCCACTTGCTTCGTCGACGGCCCGCTTGTCGACACCTGCGTCATCGGCGACTCCTCCCACGATTCAGACGGCGGCTGTAGGAAACGTATCGTCATCAACGGTGGTTCCGTCTATGGGATGGCAACTGGAGGTTTTCAATCCTGGTCCTCCTGAGGCCCTGCTGCAACCAGAGGTGGCTTTTTCCATCTCGTCGGCTGACGAGGAACATGGCCCGGTCGCGCACCCAACCGACCGGGGTTGCAACCAACCAGGGCGGTGACGCTCTTATGTGGGGGTACCATCCCTACGACCTCTCATTACTGAACCCCTTGGAGGTGCTAAATACGCTACAGAAGCTGTTACAGCATTTGGACACAGATACCTCAGCCCAGTGCCCCAGCACTGCTACAGTCTATGCCACTTGTCGACGAGCCGGGCCCGGCTCCTCGCTCGATGACCAGGATTACTGCCGCTTCCCAAGCTGCAGAAGATCGCCCTCGCCCACAAGAAGAGCTACCGGACTCTGATTCAGACCGCAAAGGGTCGGGTTCAGACATCTCACTATCCCCCTCAAGGGACCCAACATGGGACTCTGAAGCAGAAATGGAAGCTCCGAGAAGTCTGGCGCAGCCATCACCACCTGACGACGTGGGAGCGTTCCATGCCATGATGAGTAAGGCGTGTGCTGAGTTTGGCCTAGTCCCTGAAGAGGAGAAAAAGGATTGTTTTCTTTTTGATCATATGGGCAAGAGAAGGAAATCCATATTCGCCATCCCTATTTTAAACCATGTCTGGCAAGAGGGCCTGTAGACCATGCGTCATCCGTTCTCGGACGCGGCAGTAAAAGGTCGTTTGGAGAAGAAATTCAAGGCTCCGGAATCTACTCCCAAGTGCTTGACGTCTCAACCTTCGCCAGAATCAGTGGTATCTGCGGCAGCGGCTAGAAAGGCCAGGTCTCAACATAAATGCACGACCCCGCCGGACAACAAAGCCAGGAGGCAAGACTCTTTTGGCAAGAAAGTGCTGTCGGTCGGCGCGACTACAGCTAAAGCAGCCAACTCCTTGGCGATTATGTCTAGGTATGAAAGGGAAATGTGGCACCGGCTGGCTCCTATCTTGGAGCATTTGCCCGAGAATATAGAAAGTCCGCCATGTTGCTAGTACGGGAAGAAGAGGCCTCCAACCATGCTATAAACATTGCTGTCGACCTAGCCGAGTCCGGATTTAAGCAAATCAATAATGGCGTGGTACTACGAAGACAAGCCTGGCTCAAGTGCACTACGTTCAGACCGGAGGTGCAATATAGAGTCTTGGATATGCCGTGTGAAACAACAGTTCGGTGAAAAAGTTGATGAGGCCTTGAAGGGCATGAAAGAGGATACTGACATGGCGCGGTCACTAGGGGCCCTCCAGAGTGGTAGGAATTTTCGTTCCTTTCGTCCTTTCAGAGGAGCTTCGGGTAACTCCCGGTTTGGGTCATCTAGAGACCGAGGTTTCAGCAGACCCTCCTACTCGTCCCAAGGCTACAGACGTGCGGCCCAGTCTTCTCGTAGAGGCAGAGATTACCAAACCTCCAGACGGCAGGGTGCCTACCCGTCGACGAAAGATAAACAAGCCAAGAACCAACAATGACATGTTTCAGGATGTCCTGGGGAGCCGAGTGTCTCGTCAACGAGTGGGAGCGCATAACAGACCAATGGGTTTTGGCCATGATTCATCTGGGCCATTCTCTACAGTTCAAGGACAAGCCACCACACATTCCACTGGTGTTCTCGGCTCAGCCCCACCTTCAAATACTACTGCAGGAGGTGGCGCTTAGGCTGCAGAAAGGGGCTATAGAACTGGTCCCGGTGGCAGAAAAAGGACGGAGTGTACTCCCGTTACTTTGTCGTCAAGAAACCAAATGGAAAATGGCGTCCCATCCTGGATCTACGAGCGCTCAACAAACTGCTCAAGAATTTAAAATTCAAAATGCTTACACTCCAGGAGGTGATCTGATCGATGCAACCCCAAGATTATTTGTCGTCGCTAGACATTCAGGACGCATACTTCCATATCCTGATGCGTCGACGACACAAGATTTCTGCGGTTTGTCGTCGGACGAACCCACTATCAATTCGGGGTCCTCCCGTTCGGACTAAAATCGTCCCCCAGGACGTTCACCAAATGTCTGGCTCCAATAGCAGCCTGGTTAAGAAAGGAAGGTCACCATGTCTACCCTTATTTGGACGACTGGCTAGTGAGGGGATTGTCTCCGGAAAGGACACAAAGCCTAGATGCCACCATGTCCCTCCTACAACGTTTGGGCTTCGCAGTGCACTTCAACAAGTCCTCATTAATGCCGTCAAGGACCCTGGTCTTTTTGGGGGCAGAGTTCCACAGTCGGGGCTGGTGAAGCCATCCCTCGAAAGGATTCAGACTGCAACAAAAGGCATCGGAATGGCAGGTCGACACGAGTGTCAGTGCGAAGGTACATGTCCTTGCTGGGGACCATGTCGTCCTGCATACCCTTGATCGGCAATTGTCGCCTCTTCATGAGGCCTCTTAAGGATTTCTTGGCGGATCAATGGGCACAGAGTCAAGGGTGCTGGTCGGACAAGTTGACCATCAACGGCCAGCTCGTGCAGGCTCTTCAATGGTGGAGAATTTCCATACATCTGACGAAGGAAATGCCCCTGCTGGAACCTGCGTTCCAGAGGACAGTGGTGACTGATGCTTCTCTAACTGGGTGGGGAGCTCATCTGGAGTCCCTACAGGTTCAGGGTCGTTGGTCATCGGAAGAATCTGCCCTTCACATCAATCTGCTAGAGTTGAGGGCGGTGCGTTGGGCCCTGAAATCCTTTCTACCACAGATAAAGGGCTCAGTGGTGAGAATCATGACGGACAACACGACAACAATGTTTTATCTACGAAAGCAGGGAGGAACTCGCTCCAGGATCCTGTCGACGGAAGCCCAGGAGATCTGGCATTGGGCCCTCCAACACGACCTACATCTGTTGGCGTTCCAGTTACCAGGAGTAAAAAATGTGCAAGCAGACGCTCTCAGCAGGGAGATGAATCGTCTACACGAATGGGAACTGAACGGCCAACAACTGCACTGTCTTCGCGAAATGGGGTCATCCGGCCCTCTATCTCTTTGCGACGAGAGACCACAAGAAATGCTCACAATACGCGAGCAGGTGGCCACAAGACGACTCTCTAGGGGACGCGTTCTCCTTCCCGTGGATGGGCAAGTTTCTGTATTCCCCCCCCTTCCCTCTCATCTGTCGTACTCTGCAATGGATCCACAGATATCCATGTCGGGTGATCCTGGTGGCCCCGTATTGGGCCAGACAAGTGTGGTTCTCTGATCTACTTCACCTTTCAGCGGCAGAACCAATGAGGTTCCAGAAGATCCCCAACCTTTTGTCTCAGGAGAAAGGGGTCGTTTGGCATCACGACCCGGACAGCCTCAGTCTGACGGCCTGGCTCCTGATTTCTCCGGGTTTGGCGCGTTAGCGATTCCAGCGGACTGTCGTTGCATTTTGCAAGCTGCAAGGGCACCTTCCACGAACGCTTCATATTCATACAAATGGAAAAGGTTCTGCATATGGTGCGCAGGTCAACCAGGTTTGGTCCCGCTGACGATCACACCGGAACAGCTCCTACCATACTTGTTGCTCCTGGCTAAAAACGGTTTATCTGTTTCATCCATAAAGGTGCATCTGGCTGCCATCTCGAGATTTACTCGAAAAGACCTTCAACTCCATTGTTCAGTGACCGCCTAGTTAAACACTTCCTTAAAGGGTTGTTTCGAACCTTTCATCCCACAAAGGAGTTTCCTCCGATCTGGAGTCTAAATCTGTTTCTGGCAGCCCTGATGAACCCCCTTTTGAACCAATGTCATCAACATCATTAAAATATTTGTCTTGGAAATTGGCTTTCCTGGCGGCCATTACTTCAGCTCGACGTCTGTCAGAAATACAAGCTCTAGTGATCGACCCTCCGTATTTGAGGTTTTTCAGTAATAAAGTTGTGCTGGCCACTAACCTGCATTTCATACCTAAAGTGCCTTCCATGTTCCATAAACACGCTTCTGTAGTGTTGCCTACATTTTTTTCCAACACAGTCTTCAGTGGTGGAGAAGACTCTCCATACATTGGACGTGAAAAGAGCTTTAAAATGTTATCTCCATCGCACTCAAAGCTTGGTCCTGCGGCTAAGGGTAAAGCGATTTCCAAACAAGGACTATCCAGATGGGTGTCTTCGGCCATTTCTTATTGTCATTCCAAGGCTGGAAAACCACTAGAAAAGCGTCCAAGGGCCCATTCGACGAGATCTACATCGTCGTCGATGGCGCTGTGGTCCGGAATTCTGCTGGAGGATATCTGCCAGGCGGCTTCCTGGTTGGTACCGCACACGTTTACCCGGCATTACTGTCTCGCACAGCAACATGCTGTAGATACACAGATGGGGCGTGCAGTACTACGTCACCTGTTCCAATAAGGTAAGCCCCAAGTGGGGGTTACACCCTTCGGCAACTATGCTTTAAAGTGTTGTCTTTCACTGTTAACATACTATAATGTGTTGCCATGGTAAATATGCATTGTGATTATTGTGATGTTGGTTTGCATACACGCCTCCAATTTTGGGGGATACTGCTATACAATCTATTCTAAGCATGTGAATCCATGAAAGATCCAATGCTGGAGAAGGGAATAGTTTCTTACCTGTAACTCCATTCCCCAGCATTGGTATCTTTCATGGATACACATGCGCCCGCCTGCCTCCCCTGAGCATGCAAACCAGAGATCCCCCCCCAATACTACTTTGGGGGCCAAAATCTGAGGGAGCCGCGGGGGCGGGGCTATATATACTTCTACGTCCTAGTGGCGCCGATGTGCGTGGCCCAAAACGACGTAGATAGGACAAAAGTGTCAGGATTTTTTCCTATGGAAAATGTCTATATAACTTACCGAGGATTCCCAGCCTGACGATGGGGAATATTCTAAGCATGTGAATCCATGAAAAATACCAATGCTGGAGAAATGGAGTTACTGGTAAGAAACTATTCCCTTCTGTACATAAAATGGGTGCCTCCAAGTGAGCAGATTTGCTGCTAATCATAGGAATGTTTTAAAAATCTTTTTATTCTGGCCAATATTTTACAGCGTAAGGTTTTTGAGAACTTTAACAGCGTGGTGAATAAGTGATTAAAAGTGTTGACTGAACTGTCACAATTTCTAGAACTCCACCCGTGATCACTTGTGGACCTAACATTTCAGTAGTTTTTCACAGCATGATTTTCTTGGCAAGACTTGCAAGCCAAACCTCGAATTAAACCATGCTGCTCGTGACAACGAGTATATGTTCAGGTACCCAGACTACCACTGATCAAGTGATGAGCATGACACTTTGCTGAGTATACAGGACTGTCATCACCTGCCATCCAGAGGTTTTTTCAGGGAGTTATGGGTGGTTTTCAGAAGGAACCATGTACAAAAAATGTATGGGATATACATGTTGAACCACTAAATGCCAATGTGCAAAATAAATTGCCTGCTGGAACTTGACCAAGCTTTGGCTAAGCAGACCAAGAAAAGCTGAAGTGCCTTCACGGCTTCCTTGAAGGGTTGATGTACATTTTAGAAGGAAAAGTACTTTGAACAAAGAATTGCCACATCTTCAAAATGTGAAGTAGGAAGTGGTCAAATACGATGGGCCTGATTCACAAAGTGTCTCGATGAAGAAAGTCTATGAAAATCGCTGCGGACCAGACCAATATCTTTTTGTTCCCACAAAAGCCTATTGTTGGATAACCTGCTTTCTTCGGCTTCATATGTGATTATTGCCTCCACTTCAATAGTATGGGTCTTTGGTTTTATCTCCGGGGCTGCTTCAGTGGTTTCCAAAACAACCTCTAAATCCTTCACAAAGCCTTTTGATGGTGTTGATTGCATCACCTGATTTGCAAGTAATGGTGCAACTTTTGCTTAAAAACAGGCGAGGAACTGGTAGTAGAAATGATCCTTCATTACTTTCCACAGCTTTGCGGTGGTCTACCCGCTGCACATAGACTTCCCTCATTACTACATTTGGCCTTTCTTCAGAAATCTGCACCGAATGTTCTTCCCAAGTTGCTGTGTGACTTCCAATATCACTGGTTTGTGGGTGATCTGCGTTTGCCTCTCTTGTACCTAATTCACACAAGTAATGGTGTGCCTGTTTCAAATTGTAAATGTACAAAAAGCTAGCAATGCAAAGTCTGGAGTCTTGAGACCTCTTGGAAGCCAGTATACAAGAGACAGTGATTTACAATAGTATATTTTCTGCAAACCTATATAGCTACCCTTGTGCTGGGTAACACCAACGTATCCTATTCCAGTCTCAAGCTACATTATGTGGACTCTGCAAAGGGGCAGCCAAGGGATTAGCATTATATGCCGAGTTGTATAAGATTATACTTTATGGACTTGGTGGACACACACTATGGATCTTGTACGGGTTAGGGAGAGGAGGGGATGTTTAAGAAACTTGTCTTCCCCTTCATGGTTTTTTTTTTGTTCTATGTAGGTTTCAAAATTAATACATTTAAGAGTCTCCCCTGGAAGCCTATAGGAGTAAAATCTGCATACAGAACCCAAGATATTGAAGTTGTTAATCTTGGCAGGGTACGCTATAACATGGGCCTGATATGTGCTTAAATCTGATAGATACATGTTAAACGGGGCAGCTGCTAAAGGGTGGCCCTGTGTAAGGCCACGGTATATGTCCTAATTTGTTTGGATATTCCACCCTGTTGGTTCAGTCGAACATGCATTGATGGTCCAGAGTATAGCTCCTTTATGGGCTGGAGCACGTCTACCGGGCATTGCCAACGTTCAAGTTTTTCCACAATCTTTCCTTGCTGATGCTGTCAAAGGCCTGCTCTAATCAATGAATGCTATGCTTTTTTTTAGTTTCCCCCTAATTGCTTGCAATGTCAGCAGGAAAAGACTAAAATAAAGTTACACACCAAGTTTTATTCAAGGAATGCTCAAAGAAAAATATGGAAGGTCTTTTCTTTTTATTATGAGCTTTAAAAGGTTTGGCAGCACCTGAAGATGAATAACTACGTGAGAAACCTGAATAGCTACTGTGAAAAAAGAGTGTGTTACAACCTAGGCCCTGGGGATCCTGTACTCTGGTGGGCATTGCTTTTGGATCCGACCCTGGGGGTGGACACGTGAGGATCGATCACTTGGGTAGTGGAACTTCTGGGAGTGGGGGAGAAACACCTGATGGTGAGACATGGTATGCACCCTTATCCACAACCATCTAACGCCTATCCCTGCTTATTTTATGGGAAACTACAACTCCCATAATTCTTCCCCCTATTTACATTGGCAACACTACTGAGCTGAGGAATGAGGCCAGAAAGATTACCTCTACTGACTTCAATGGCTCTATACCTATAATAAAGACAGGCATCCTAACTATACACACCTGCCAGGATAAAAGTGAGGCTGGGTATGAGCAGGAACAGCTCTTTCGGGGGTGATGTGAACCAGGCTATGGAAGTTGGCAGGCCAAGGGGCTGATCGGCAGTTGCAAAGATTGAGGGGGCCAGGTGAGTTTCCCCGGGAAGCCATAAGCGTTACAACACAGTGAGAGGAAGAAAAACATTCAAGGTGAATGGGAGCAGCCAGCGACCCTCCTGGGTGAATGGCAGACTTCAAGAGGCGTTGGTAACAGACTTGACTGCTACATGAAGATCATTGATGGAAGACCAATTAACATGACTAGTGAGTTATTGAAGGCAACACAAGCCCAGTTTGTGTTTAAAGCAAAAGTAACTGTAACCTAAAAGTTGACGGTTGTGCGCATGATGATAAAGCTAAACTCTGGTCCCTGTTGTAATACACTTCCACTCCGAACATTTCACAAAGGCAAGAAAGTAACAGCAATCCAGAACAAGTTGGATAAGTGAAAAGCAAATTATGTGAACTCTGGAAAGGGGGCAAAGGATATGAACTTTAAAAAAAAAAGGCCAAGAGGGCAAATTAAAGAGAATAAGAACTAAAAGTACCAAGAGGCATTGATGTTGCAAGATGATGGCTGTAGATTGAACTTTTTAAAGAGAGGTTGAAGTGGTCATGCAGAGGTCTATGTAAAATCCTTTCAGTTTCAAGTCTGACCGTGAAAAGACATTTAAGACAATGTGGGGAAGGGAACCCCCCATGAAGAGAGACTGGCTCGTCCCGGCAGAGGGAAGCCTGTGCAGAACTGAAAGTGAAGGTCAAAACTAGAACTGCATTTATAACAAGGCGGACGAAGCATAAGTAAGTGGTTGAACTACCTGAGGCCCAAGCCTGAGCTGTTGAACTGTACCAGTGAGCCAAAGTGTGCAAAACTGATATAACTGTGCCATCCACCTATGCTTTTAAAGAAACTCTAGACCCTGTGGTGCTGAATGTGGGGAAGGGAGTTGTTACTTAAGTCATCCTGATATCTCTTTTGAGACACTATTTTTCCTTTTATATTCCCTTAACACTTTTATCATTTTGAGAAGGAGGGCATGGTTAGGTTTCTTTTAGTATAGACCTTTTTATTTTGACTAGACTTACATATTATTTGTTTAATGGTTGAGACTACTCTCGTTCTAGAATTGGGGCCAGTTAGGAATTCTACCAACCTAATCAAAATATCAAATACAGGTTTTTGAAGCTTGTATCCATTGTGTCTACTACTTCATACCAATCCTTCCTTATACTGTTATGTAATGAGGACTTTGGATTCGAAGTACAATGGATGCAGATTTTTATTAAGTCCACAGTAGAGCAACGGTCAGTTATTGGAATCCAGGTTTACCCTTGGGTTAGGGGTGTATGTTTGAAATGTGAGAGGATACAGGATGGACTGTCCTTTGAATACATTGGATACATTATCTGTTGGGGCAGAAACGTCAAAGGCACAGGACTGTCCTCTTGTATAGTGTAATTACTATGAAGAGGACCATTTCTGCATCTTAAATTTACAGATCCTTTGGAATTCTCCATACTGTGATTTATTCCGAATGTTTGCTTGAAGGCATCATGGCTTTTGATGTTTGTTTTCACTGTCTTCAGTGGAATAGCCAGAGACCTGTGTCTGTGGGTAACGGTACTTGCGCATGCCTTTAATCTTGTGTTGTCAATTGACCCTCGAGGACAGTGGACCCTCCTTTGGGGCATAGTGGCACACTCACCTTGTCGGAGCCTTGTGATATCAATTTGCTCAAAGTAATGTGAGGTGACCGATTGCTTTAGGCAAACAGGACAGATGACGCATGTTATTATGTTTGATTGGTTGCACCAAAGTACTAGCTTGAGACCGTGTCTGCTGTGGCCCTTGTGTGTATGGCATATATGCCTTGTCAATTGCGTGTTGAGGACGTTTCGCTCTTCCTCCAAGACAAGTGGCACACCCACCTTTTCATATCCTTGCTAAATCAATTATCACGGTCTACACTTGGAATTTGTAGATGGCCTGAAAAAATGTGAGATGTGCCGGGTTGTGGCCAGCATGACCAAAGAAGTATCTTTATTAATACAATCTAAAGAGTACTACCTTGAGGCAGCATGGCTCGGATGGCCCTTACATGAAAGGCATATACACCTTTTAATTATTTGGGCAGTCAAAAGTGGCGGTTGGGGCATCCTTGAGGCCTAGTGGCACACACACCTGGTCAGATCCTTTGGAATACAATTGGTAGTGTCATGGCGTGGGAGGTCTAAAAGAAAAATGTCGGTAGAACATAGCCCTGTGGCCGGCAGGTCTGTTCACATAGATCATTTAGAGATTTTATTTATATCATTTGACGTTTCTACAGTGATGAGCGCTTTAAAAACTGGACAACCAATGGTATCTTCCAAAATATATTTTGATATACAATTATCCTTGATAATCTAGGGAAGCCCAGTGTGTGCTGGCATGTATTTACATGCACTGGGTATCATGGATTTTATTGGAAAATCTTCGTCTGGAATTGCAGTATATTTTGACACTGAAACCTTTAGTTGTGGCATTTATGTACGTGCCTCATCCTTTATAGCATTTTTATTTTCTTCTCCAGATTGACTGTAATTTATAATTCACCTATACATCAGTATTCCAAGGGGCAACCAGGCAAGGAAGGGGTAAACCAAGGAGGACAAGACAAAACCTCTTGCTAGGCCTAGTATCATTTTGATCATGCAAGTGCACAGACAAGAAGTGCAGGGAAGAGGGTATGGGGAGAAGTGTACCCAGAGCAGCTGGGGAAGGCTGGGATTCCAATTGGAATCACAACCCGGTAGTGCAGGAAGGCCAGCAGGCAAGTGCAGGGGCGCTGGACAGGGGTTAGGGGGAGGCTGGTGTCCTGTAAGACTCAGAGGAACACCAAGCAGCCAGTTTTATTGTGCATTTTTTAGGCAGAAAGCAGAACGGTAGAGGAGAAAGGGAAGGTTTGCAGGGGAGAGGAAGAGAGAAACAAGAGTAGAAAAGGAAGTCTGGCCCAAGGTGGAGAGAGTCAGGGAGGCTGTTCCAGAGGGAGGCACCTGCAGAGGAGATCTACCCGAAATCTCTACTTGGAGAAGCAACTTGCCCGCAGAGAATTAGGTGTCGACTAGTGAAGGGCTGTAGTAGGAACGTACTTGGTAGGAGCGAGTTTGAAATGGCGAGGGCCCTGGCCCCAGAAAGCCTTATGGACGAAGCAGAGGGTCTTGAACTTGATCCTTGCCGCCACCAGGAGCCAGTGGAGGGATTTCAGGGCTGGAGAGATGCGGTCCCTGGGCTTGAGGCAAAGGATAAGTCTTGCAGTCTTGTTCTGGATGAGTTGTAGAGGGTGAAGAGTAGAGCTAGGCAGATTAAGAGGCTGTTGCAGTAGTCCAGCCTAGTGAAAACCAGGGCTCTGGAGACGGTGAGTGTCTGGGAGTAAGTAAAAGGCAGATACCTTTTAAGGAGGTGCTGCTGGAAATGGACCTCTCTGGCAAGGTCTGTGATGTGTAGAGAGGAGAGTTGAAGATGACCCAAGGTTTTTTTTTTTTGCCCCCCCACCATAAGGCCCAGGGAGGCTTGGCAGAGAGGGGGGGGGGGTGGACTGCAGCAGCAGGGGTCCCAATGAGCAGGATCTCGGTTTTACTGGCATTAAGGCAGAGCTCATTGGAGTCACATGATGCCTGACTAGCGGCTAGACAGTTGGGGGATGAGCGAAGAGGATGCTGAGGGTAGCCTGAAAGAGAGTGGTGTCATCCGCATAACGGACGACAAGCAGATCCTGATTTGCCTGGATATCTCTTGTCCTGAAACGGCGGCCCGGCTCAGGAGCTGCCTTGATCCTGGTGCCTGGATGGCAAAAAACTCAATGGTAGTAAAACCGAGGTCTGGGTGGTTGGCACGACTTGCCCTCACTCTTTCTGGACTCCTGAGTTTTGGCATCTCTCTTGGACCTTTCCCTACTATGTCTCCTTCGGTGAGAAATTTGGGGTTGAGGTTTTCATCCTCTTTCTATGGCGGATCAGGTTGGTGCTGTTTGTAAATCCGGCCACTTAAAACTGGGCACTTTGCGGAAGGTCCTTCCTTTCATACCGTGTCATTTTCATGGCCCCGTGGTAGCAGCCCTTGTTTTCAGTACAGCTCACTATTGTAACTCGCTGTACTATGGCCAACCTCGCTATCTGATTAACCGCATTCAAATGCTCCAGAATGCCATGGCCAGAGTGGTTCTGCGCCCTCCGGCACGAACACACATCTCACCACTCTTGAAACAGCTGCACTGGCTCCCTATTGAAAAATGGATTCGGTTTAAATCGATGTGCCTCCTACACCAAGCTTTTTACAAGGGAGGAGCAGAATATCTTCGGGAAAAGTTTATTCACTGTGTTCCTGCTTGCCCCCTCCGGTCCCAGGCTGCCCTTCTACTTTCTGTACCCTGTATCAGATGGTCATGGACTGGAGGCAGGGCTTTTTCATTGGTAGCTGCTAAGGTGTGGAATCGGCTAAGGAGGTGGAGGAGGAGCCAGACAAGTTGTAGCAGGAATTGCAGAAGGAAGAAAGTTGATGAGGCGAAGGTGGTGCCCATCAAATAGTAGGAGGTTGGACTGAGGCCCCTGGACCATGATGGTACCATTTAGATGGACATTCATGATCATTTCTGAAGACTGGAAGGAGGCCAAGAGGACCTCCCATTGGGTGCCACCATTAATGGGTGAAGAGGAAGGAGAGAGAAGTGACCATATGAAGGGTCCATAGGTCGGGTGAAGGAATGAGGAGGATGTTGGTGTGCATCTCTCTGGAGGAAGCACTGACATAGGTGTCGGTGATGGGAAGGCCTGGGTTAGAGACCAGGGTGTCCTTCAGCTTCTTCCTACCAATCTTAGTGAAACGAGTAGGATAGCAGATAGAAAAACAGTTAGAAGATTGTGGGAAAAGGGGGAATAGAGGGAGCCAAAACGTTCACCTAGAGAGGGGAAAATGCAGAGAAATGCAAAGAAAACAGTTCAGAGATGCAGGAGAGTTCGGCTACTCTGAGGGGCAGCCTAATGGATGCGTAGAGACAGTGCAGGGTATGAATCGCTTTGAAAAGGAAGTATGTGCGAGGTAAGGCAGATTAGTAGGACGCAGTAATGGCTGCGCCCCCTGCCCACACCTTTCTTACCTTGCGGTAGCTGATTGTCGACCGCTGTGCTGCATGCTCGCGCTCTTCGTTCCAACCCCTTCGTCACCAAACACCGTTGTTGCTCAGTGGTTGAAGTGTACGAAAAGAAGTAGTGGAACTATGTTCCCTACTTGTCTGCACTACTCCCCACAAAGCCCATTGCCACGCCCCCTCCCATGCACAATACAAACCCCCAAACACATGTGCCTGCTGTAAAAGGGAACGTCCAGTTCAGTGCACTGAAAGTGCAAGTTTAAACTTCTTCCTACACTGTTATTTTAAAACGAAACTGTTCCGGAATGGTTTCGTTTTAAAATAAAAGTATAGGAACGGAAAAACTTAATTAAAAGAGGAGCACCGCTCCCGCCCACTTCGACCATTGATGTTGCTCAACACCATGACTTTGTCCTGAGAGGGTGTAAACCAAATTTGCTTCATTGGAGAGGAACGCCTGTGCTCATCAGCTTGCTGCCATGAAGCTATTTAGGAACATCATCCACTTTTGAAATCCAGTACTTTGTGGCGTCCTCTAGGTGCTTTCAACTGTCATTTTGCTCACTAATGTGTATTTGTATTTAAAAATTCAGATATTGACACGCAATAGACGGTGTCTCTGGTGGCCCATTTTAACAGATAACATTTTGTGATTAAATGAGGTCCTTTAGCACATAAACTCAAAGTGCATGAGAGCAGAATCAAACGGGAGCATAAGCAATTCGGTCTTAGCTTGCATCGAAATGGTTGTGCTCTGCAATATGACATTGTCATGTATACCATGTAGTACCATAAGGCATATTGTATTCAGGTGTACCAAGCATCATGACGAGTTCTTATACCCAAAGTAATTTTTTTCTTCATTTTGTTTTTGAAAAGAGAGCACTGCAGAATGACGGCGCCAACATTAATTGGGTAAAACGTGGTGGAGTATAGGCAATATGTTTAGACTAAAAAAAAAAATGGTCCAATGAATAACGTGCATTGAAAAATGCAAGCAATTAAAACAATAAAACAAATTCTTAGACGTATACAGCAACAAAAGAATTGGAAACACAATCCAGATATTCTTTTTTTTAAAAACAAGCAAAATATATGTTGCTTGATTGGCCTGTATGACTATGAATCCTCTGTATTGACCTGTTGCACTTGGCAACTCTTCCCTGATGGCTTATGTTAATGTTAAAGGATATTTGTACCTTGCACTATCACCACCGGAGTGGTCCCCTGGCGCTCTGGCGGCTATGAAAAAAAGGAGGGGGGGTTGAGTTAGTGGGAATAAGCTGGAAAAGCACAAGAGACCAGTGATGTGCTGTTGGCAGCCTCAGCCTGGTGGGTCCGTTGGCTGGACTTGGGGTGTTTTACGGTCGGTAGTTGTCGTGTGCTGTTGTGCAAGTCTGTGTGGTTTGTTTTGTTGTTGCAGTGTAGTGAAGTTTGTGCGGATGGGTGTGTTGTAGGCTTCTGGTTGTGTTTGGTTAGAGTTTGAGAGGTGATTGCAGAGAGGTGAAATTGTTAGTGGATTGGTTAATTGGCATTGCTGTCCTTGTGATTATGTCCAAGTGTGATGCTTGCCATCATTCACTGTTCCATCTGAGTTTGCCACTTGCTATCTTCAATATCCCACCTAGATGAGCGGCAGGCCAGTGATCATGATTCCATCCAAGTGTGGCGCATGCTAACATTCACATTTCTATCTCGATGCCATGGAGGTTAATCTTCACAGTTCTCTCTAGGTGTGGCACTAGTTAACATTGGCTAGTATGTAATGCAAGGCAACATTTACAGCCCAGCCATGAGTAGATTTAGGCTGCTTGTCACAGATCTTTTTAAGTATGCATGGTGTAAGTCTATGGCAGTCTACATTATGGAAAGGTAAGGTAGAGTGGCGGGGGCTTTCTGGAGTCGAGTTTTGGCTCTACACCCCACCCATGCCACACTTAAAGTATTTGTTGGTGTCTGTTGACTTTATTGCTGGTATAACTATGGACTCTTGACTCCAAGTTGTCTGTGAATCCACCAAGTATGGGCTCTGTACATGACCAGCTGGTTCCATCTGTTAAAATAATGAAAAATATTCACTTGAAACGAGTAGTATACTTTCTCCAGCATGGGGTCTGGCATGGATTCACATGCTCATGAATATTCCCCGTCGTCAGGCTGGGAATCCTCGGTAAAGAAAAAACCAGTATCAGTTTCGTTTCTGATCTGTCTTTCGTAGTAATAACCAATCACTGGTCTCTGCGTCATACTGACCACAGCCAATGACTGCCCTCTACCTAAGCACCGCCTCTGGCAGCCATCTTCAGATTTTTACCGCACGTTCATGTGTTGGGATCCTCGTGCTATTGCTCTCGAGCGTTAGTGCTTTTTTCGCGCTTTTTCACAAAAAAAAAAAAACTTCGATTCTTTCGGTCAAAAGAGCCTCAAGCTCCACCGATCCTACATCCGATCAACGGGGACCCGTGTCGGATTCATCTGTGCCCCTCAAGGGTGAAGATTTCGTCGAGCTACGCTTCGGAGGACTCCAGAAGCTTCTCAGGCCCGGTCTCGGAGATGGCCCAGGAGAAGGGAAGCTCGACGCCCGGAAAGCTGTTCAGGGTCTGCCCTGGATGCCAGCTGCAGAACGTCTTCAAGGAGGACGAACACTCTTTCTGCCTTTACTGCCTTCATGAGGACAAGACGCACGTGGAGAAGGACTGTGCGTTTTGCGGCAACATGTCGGAACGGACCATGAAGGACCGCCATCAACGTCTCGCCAACTGGCTGGAGGGTAAGAGCCCGTCTGGCGAGAAGAAGAAATCCGAGCGGTCTTCTAAGACCTTTTGAGGGCGCCCCGGCGACGGGGGCCCAACATAAGGCCAAGCACCGCGAGTCCGCTGGCACCGGGAGCGCCGAACGGTCGGGCTCTACGGGCGCCAGGCAGGGCGCACCCTCCCCGGCACCATCAACCACGAGCCAACGCTCTGGGTCGGGTAAGAGGAAGGCCGAGCACCCGGCGAAGCTCCTGGAGAGGCCCCGGTCGAGCTCTAAGGCAGAGGAGGAGCGTGGCAGTGCCCCCTCCCTCAAGGATAAGGCGGTGAGCGCACCTAAGGTGGTGAAGGCCTTGATCCATCCGACCAAGCCCTCTATCGAAACGGTCGCGGCGGCCCTGGCTCAGCCTGTGGTGGCTACACCAGTGGTGGCGACCTCAGGGCCCAGAATCTCCCTGCCTCCGCGGAGGGAGTCTTCCTTTGTGCCCATCGATAGGACCCCCGTGAAACCCTCCGTGGGGAAGAAGAAGGGGGGGCAGGGCGTCGTCGTAGATTCGGCCTCAACCTCAGAAGAGGAGCTGATCGAGGTCTTAAGCCACGGCCTAGGCGTGGAAGAAGGCCAGCCCGCCGGAATGGACCCCGACGCAGGTGACGACGACGACATCGTCGAGGATACCGACGGGGCCCCTGCTCGCCCGTCGGATTCCCCTCTGCCAGCAAGACAACTCGGCGGCCATTTTGTTGGCCATACAGTCCTTATGCTCCGAGATAAGGACGAGGCTACCGTTACCGACGGAGGAACCTCTCCCGTCGGGGGATCCAGAACCGGGACCTTCTGGTGTTCCCCCTACCAAGAAAAGAAGGATCCATCCACCACCTCCTTTTCAACCGTCGCGCCCCGTCCAGCCCTCCTCCCCGTCCACCCGAGGGGATGATACGGGGACTGACACGGCAGCGACGGGTACGGACGACGAGGCATACGACGAGGATTTTCCGTCGTCGCCTCCCACCAGGGCTTCTCCGCCCGACGAGATCGGATCTTTCCACTCCATGATCTCCAGGGCTTCCGAGCTTTTCCAACTCTGCCCTGAGGAGAAGAAAAAGGAAGGCTTCCTTTATCAGCGGCGCGAGGCCAAGAGGAAGACGGTCCTCGCAGTGCCTCTGTTGGACGACATTTGGGATGAGGGCCTTTCCCTCCTCAAGAACCCTTCCACGACGCCAGCTAGAAGAGACCGGTACGAGAAAAAGTACCGGGTCCCGGACACGGCCCCCCTATGCCTCCGGGCGCAGCCTACCCCGGACTCCGTCGTCTCCGCGGCAGCCAGGAAGAAAGCGGGGGGGGGGGGTGCGGCCTCCACATCAACTTCCCCGCCGGACGGCGAGGGAAAGAAATTGGATGCTATGGGACGTAGAGTCATCTCGTCGGCAGCGACGACGATTAAAGCGGCCAACGCCTTGGCTATCGTGGCCCGCTACGACAGGGAGCTCTGGTACAAGATAGCTCCCCTGCTGGATTTTCTGCCGGACGACAAGAGGGCGGAGGCCCTTGAGATCCTGCAGGAAGGTGAGGTGGCGTCGGACCACGCCATCACCGTGGCGACGGACATCGCCGACACTGGGTTCCGCCAGCTGGGCAACGGCGTTTGCCTTCGACGTCGTGGATGGCTCAAAGCTACAGACTTTCGGCAGGACGTCCAGACCAGAGTCCTGGACATGCCCTTCGACGGGAACAACCTGTTTGGGAAGACAGTGGACGATTCCCTTCAGGCCATCAAGGCGGATACTGAGACGGCCAGGGCCCTTGGAGTCCTGCAGCAACGACGAACGCCCTTTCGGAGCGGCGGAGGCAAGGGCGCCTCCAAAGGTTCCGGCGGCGGTTTCGCTTCCTACCGTCAAGCGGCCCGCTCGTCGTCGCAAGAGGCCTACAGAGGACGAGGCAAGTCTAGCGGACCCCGCCGTCGTCGCCAAGGAGGTCAAGGCGGCAAGGCCGCGTCCAAGCAGGATTGAACCGGCCGTGGGGTCGGGCCCCCACCGAAGCACCCCGGTGGGAGGCCGGCTGGCGGGCTTCGTCAGCGTGTGGGAGTCCATCTCCACCGACCGTTGGGTGCTGGACGCCCTGGCCCGGGGCCACGCGCTCGAGTTTCAAAGAAGGTGCCCGCGCGTCCCCCCCGTGGCCAGGAAAGAACTTCACGTCCCTCAACTTCTCCTGGAGGTAAAGGCGATGCTCAGAAAGGGCGCCATCGAACTCGTCCCAAAGAGGCTTCGGGGCTCCGGAGTCTACTCGCGATACTTCCTCGTGAAGAAGAAGACGGGAGGATGGCGCCCCATCCTAGACCTGCAACGTCTGAACAAGTTCATCAAGGCGCAGAAGTTCCGGATGGTCACCCTCCAGCACGTCCTGGGTCAGCTGGAGGAAGGAGACTTCCTATCGTCGTTGGATTTGGAGGATGCCTACTTCCACATTCCCATCCTAAAGGGGCACCGAAAATTCCTCAGATTCGTGGTCCAAGGGCGTCATTACCAGTTCAAAGCCCTTCCCTTCGGACTACGGTCGGCACCCAGGGTATTCACCAAGTGCCTCGCACCGGTGGCGGCGCAGCTGCGCCGCGAGGGGATTCACGTCTACCCCTACCTGGACGACTGGCTCATCCGCGCCAAGACGAGGGAGCTCGCCGTGGTCCACACGGCAAGGACCGTCCAACTCCTCACGGACCTGGGATTCTCCGTGAACTACGCCAAATCCCACCTGGTGCCCGCGCAAGTCGCACTGTTTCTGGGAGCGAGGCTCGACAGTGTCCCTTCTGGCCTCCCCGTCGGAGGAGAGGACCAGGACCATCTTGGGCAAGGTGCAACGGATGTTGGTGGCCAACGCGGCCAAGGTGAGGTCCATCAAGTCCCTCCTCGGGATGATGTCTTCCTGCATCTACCTCATTCCCATGTGCAGGCTCCGGATGCGCCCGTTGCAAGAATTCCTGGATGCGCGCTGGATCCAGACGACGGGCAGCTTCGAGGAAAGGATCAAGCTCGACGAGAGTTTCCGACGAGCGATACGGTGGTGGGGCACCCGCGCGCATCTGACGGCGGGCATGGACTTCCAGACCCCAGCCCACCAGGAGACTGTGACCACGGATGCCTCCCTGGAAGGGTGGGGAGCGCACACCGAAAATCTGCACGCAAGGGGACTCTGGCTCCCGACGGAGAAGTCCCTGCATATCAACGTCCTGGAGCTCCGTGCAGTGTTTTGGGCCCTCAGGTCCTTCCTTCCGTCCCTCAAGGGCAAGGTGGTGAGGATCTTCACCGACAACACCACCACCATGTTTTACATCAGGAAACAGGGCGGAACCAGGTCCCCAGCGCTGTCCAAGGAGGCGCAGGACCTGTGGCATTGGGCCGTCGCCCAAGGGATTTTTCTGGTGCCGTTTCATCTGGCAGGGATAAAAAACACCATCGCCGACTCACTCAGCAGGGAGCTGCGCTCGTGCCACGAGTGGGAACTACGGCAGGATCTGGTGGATCGCCTCTTCCGACGGTGGGGCACACCCCAGATCGACCTGTTCGCGACGGCAACGAACACCAAGTGCCGGAGGTTCGCCAGCAGGTTTCCCCAGACGAGGAGCATGGGCGATGCTTTCTCTTTCCCCTGGGAGGGCCTGTTCCTCTACGCGTTCCCTCCCTTGCCTCTGCTAATCCGGCTCGTCAACCAGCTCGAGAGGTCACGGTGCAGGATGATCCTCGTCGCACCTGCGTGGCCGAGGCAGATATGGTTCCCGGACCTTCTGGACTTGTCAGCGTCCCCGCCGATCAAGCTGCCGGCGGACGCGGATCTACTCTCCAGGGAAGGAGGCGCCATCCACCACCACGACCCGAAGTCGCTGAACTTGCAGGCCTGGCTCCTGCAGCGCTAGAGTTTGGAGGATACGACATACCGGCCGATTGCAGAGAGGTTCTTGCAAAGGCCAGGGCGTCCTCGACTCTTAAATGCTACGGACACAAATGGAAGAGGTTCTCTGTCTGGTGCCACGCACAGAAGATTAACCCTCTACGGATTACGGCTCCCCAAGTACTGCCGTACCTGCTGACGCTGGCCAAAGCTGGTCTGGCACACGCGTCCATCAAGATTCATCTTGCTGCGATCTCCCGATACACCAGAACCACGGGGCGGACGTCCTTGTGGTCTCATCGTCTGGTGAAAGAGTTCATGAAGGGACTGTTCAGATCGTTCCCGCCGGTGAAGGCCCCGGCCCCGGCGTGGGAGCTCAACGTGGTGCTGACCAAGCTCATGGGACCTCCGTTCGAGCCTCTGCACTCGGCCCCGTTGAAGTTTCTATCGTGGAAAACAGCTTTTCTTGTGGCCATCACCTCCGCACGACGAGTGGGAGAGATCCAGGCCCTTTCCTGCAAGGCCCCGTACTTGACTTTCCACGACACGAGGGTAGTGCTCAGGACGCACCCCTCCTTCATGCCCAAGGTGCCGTCGGACTTCCATCTCAACGAACCCTTGGTGTTGCCTGTGTTCTTCCCGTCGCCTTCGTCGCCGGCTGAGAGGACTTTGCACTCGCTGGATGTGGCTAGAGCGCTGAAGTTCTACGTAGACCGCACGAAGTGTTTTCGGAAGACGTCACAACTCTTTGTGAACTTTGGACCTGTCAATCAGGGGAAGGCTCTCTCGAAGGCTTCCATTTCCAGATGGCTCTCCGGCTGTATCATGTACTGTCATCGGTTGGCAAACCGACCGCTGCCTGGCCGTCCGAGAGCCCATTCCACTAGAGCGATCGCAGCTACCACGGCGTTCCTATCTGGTGTGCCCCTGCTGGACATAGGCAGGGCTGCTACGTGGAGGTCGACGCACACCTTCACGAAATTCTACTGCGTCGACCGGGATTCCAGGGAGGAGTCCAGGGTCGGCCAAGCAGTGCTGCGCAACCTGTTCGCCTGAGGTGAGCCTGGTGAGGAGGTAAGATGCTTAATGTTGAGTTTATGTGATGCTTAATGTTGAGCCTTTGCCACCTCCCGTGGTTGTGCATGTGTGTACTGCTATGTATTCTTTATTCATGAGCATGTGAATCCATGCCAGACCCCATGCTGGAGAAGGAACAAGTTACTTACCTGTAACTGTTGTTCTCCAGCATGGGTCTGGCATGGATTCACATGCGAACCCTCCCGCCTACCCCTCTGCGGCTCTTCACTTGGTCATACTGCCACTTCACGTGCTTCCAAATCTGAAGATGGCTGCCAGAGGCGGTGCTTAGGTAGAGGGCAGTCATTGGCTGTGGTCAGTATGACGCAGAGACCAGTGATTGGTTATTACTACGAAAGACAGATCAGAAACGAAACTGATACTGGTTTTTTCTTTACCGAGGATTCCCAGCCTGACGACGGGGAATATTCATGAGCATGTGAATCCATGCCAGACCCATGCTGGAGAACAACAGTTACAGGTAAGTAACTTGTTCCTTTTATTTCTTCACAACCTGTATAATGTATTGGACTTCAAGTCAAGAATACTTGGAATTGGGTACAGACAACACACATATAAAAGGCAAACTGAGCATTTCAATCACGAGCGGCAGAATAACTAGGAATATATTGTACAGAAAATATATTCTTATTTGGGTTTCATTGTAAGACTTTGTAAACTAAAATGGAAAGGATCAGTTAAGGATATAAAATCGCAAAAATTAGAAACTGCAGATGGAAAACCATTGATATTGTGGAAAATGGTGATTATAGTACTATTATTTTAGCCATTTCAAACTGGATAATATCTACAATAAATCTATACCATATTAATTACTGGGAACATGTGGATTAACAGTGCCATGAAGTTTGTGCATAAGGGCCATCTGCATTCAAAGAACAATGTGGAAGGCAGGCTACCCAGCAGTCCCCTTGCTGTTTTTAATGCAATTGTCATTTGTATAGCTCCTTTCACCATTGGTATGGTCCCAACGCGCTGTAGGTTGAATGCCCTCAGGGAAACAGAAGTGTGGGTATGGCAAAGTGTCAGAGGTTTAGAATGCGTGCATTTTTGCCATCCCTACCTACCTTAATATTCGCTAAGTCGATGCTAGCCACCTATGTCGAGCTGGAAAAGTGGATGGGTGCTGAGAGGTAGCACTGGGAGCCTGTGAGAGCAGGAGAGACTTTGTGTGCAGCTAGACTGAATTATTATTATGGGGGATAGCTGCATTCTTATGTCAGAGGTGGTGTGAAAAATGTATGATAGTAGGTGCGTGTGGGTAGATGGCAGTGCCTTCGGCTAGTTTCGATCAGCGTGGAGATTTATACGCATCTGCGTGTTCTGGCTGGTTTCTTGGTTATGTAGATGCTGCCAACAAGATGGTGCTTGTGATGGAGGATCATCGTCAGATGGTCCCTGCAGGCACAGTTTTCTCAGCAACTTGTATTTCTCCAGCATTAGATCTTTCATGGATTCACATGCTGTGAATATTTCCCCGTCGTCAGGCTGGGAAACCTTGGTAACTTTAACTTGGTGTTTTCCTAGGGAAATCTTCGACACTTTAGTATCCTGTCGACGTTCTTTTTGGGTGCTTTAGGCCACACCAATAGGACGTCTGATATAAATAGACCCGCCCCTGCGGCTTCCCTTCAGATTTCAACTGTTGGGATCACCTCGTGTTTCTTCGTGTTTGCACATGCTTTTAGTTTGTGGACTAGGATGTCATTGTTAGCCCAGAAGTCCCTCTCTAGGCCGTGTGCTACCTGCGGCCTGAAGGTGGTGTACGAAGGGGATGGCCATATGGACTGTCTTTACTGTCTCTACCCCATCACTCGGCGGAGGCCTGCGAGATATTCCAGGGGTTTTCGCAGAAGACCTTGAAAGACCATAATCGACAGCTTATATCCTGGCTTAATGGGGGCACTTAACCTGGCATTGGAGGTGGGTTCGGCCTGGGGGAGCCGGTCTTCAGGGAGCGGGGAGAAGGCCTCTGTGCATCGCTGAGTGGCATTGGCGGAACCCCCCGCAAAAAAGCAATGGACAGCGTTGCCTGCGTCGGAGGTGGGGAAAGGCAGCAAGTCTTCCTTCTTCCTTTAGGTTGCATCATTCGAATGAGCGAGTGGCTCCTCCTTGTCCAAGCATGATCGGCCTGACCAGTCCAATGGGTCTGGTGGTAGGCCTGAGAAGTCTATGGTGTCGGAGAAAGGATAGGCGAAGCCGAAGGAGTCTTCATCGAAGCACCCGCCATCCAGGGATCATCACAAGTCTTTGTTCAGCCTGGAGTCTTCGAAGCACTGTTCCGGTTCGTCTTCCAAAAAGTCTGGGTCTCTGGTGAAAACTAAGACTGGGGAGGCCGTGGTTCTGACGACGAGCTTGTCAACAGAAATTCCTTTGTCGACGGTGGTGATGCAATCTGCGGTTCCGTCGTCGATTGAGGGGGGTGTCATCAGCGCTGTCCACGACTTTGACGGACAGTGGTCCATTGCTGTTGTCGTCGCAGATGGAGTAGGAAGGATTGTTGATGACGGGTGGGGCGTGGCAGTCCACCGCCTTTGAGTCCATGCTTCCTCTGAACATTTTGCAGCAGGGTCCAGCTATGTTTTCGGTTTCCTTGGGGATGGAGGTGGAACAGGAGCCGATTTTTGACTTGTCGGCTCTGGGTCTGCAGAGTGCGACGACGTTGAGTGGGTTGGGGGATGGGCTGCCCGTTTACCTGTTGGTTAATCAGCAATCCCTGCTGTTGTTGCAGGTATTATCTACGCTCCAGTCTTTGTTTGGGCAACTGGATGCGAGGTTGCCACCACCTCCGAGTCTGGTGGTGCCGGTGGTCAACTGTTTGCCTGGTGAGGCGCCTAGGAAGTCTCCTCCGGCATGATTGCCGTTGCAGGTGGGGTTGGGCCGTCCACAAAGTCATCCTGAGGGGGAGTTACCCTAATCTGACCCTGAGAGTGGAGAGTGCTCCGCGGGACACCCTATCAACTGTGTCTTTGTTGCCGACGAGTGTCATGACCCCTGCCCCTGGTCCTAATAGGCAAGCCATTTGGGCTGCGCCACGACCTTCCATCATGGCCTTAAAGGCCTCACCATCTCGCCCAAGGCTCTCTTGGAGCCAGTCCTGGCGCCTTTGGCGCCAGGCTCATGTGTGAAGCAAAGAGAACTTGAGAACTGGGCTTGGCAATAGCCTTTTGCACAACATGAATGCCCCCACATAGCTCAGTCCTAGAACCGAGCTATGCGGTCTAGTCTTTTAGGTGTGGTCAGACCTAGGGGTACCTGGGGGCTATATAAGCCACGCCCAGCCTGAGGAACACGCTTCGCGTTACTCTGCTCTTTGCAGCGTGACGCTCACCATGTTCAGCTTGGATCTTCACCAGCATTCCGGAGCCGGTTACCTGCAAGAACAAGAACACTGTTGGTCTACACTTACCTGTGAGTGAATCCTGCTCCTGTCCTCCGCTCCTGGGTCCTGAGAATATTACATCTCGGCGACGTTCCCTCGATCTTGAAGCCGCAACCTGGGAAGAAAAAGAACGAAAAACAGCATTAGTAAGCGTTTATACTCCAATACTGGAAATAGCCAAAATATTGCACGTTTACCTGGATTTAAGTCGCCCTCAGCCCACGTCCACTCTGGGCCATAAGAACGACCTGCAAGACAGGAGAAATACTGATTAGCACACAAAAGATCAAGAAGGCGCGCAGGCTACTCTTTACTCGCCTCTTCCCATCTTCTCAGCAGTATCCATTCTGGGACATCGCAGCGGCCTGAAAGGAAGAGAGAACAAACAGGTCAGCATAAGAAAAGGCACATGGCGCCGAGTACTGCGCTTTCACTTACCATCTCGTGCGCAGCCCCAGGCATCGCGGCACCAATAGAAATCATCTTGCACCTAAGGAAGAAGGACATTAATAGGGGGAATTGCAAAGTAAAGGACAAAACTGCCAAACCAGCAGTCTTACCTGGACAAACAAGTCGCAGCAGGTCTGGACTCAGAGGGCCCGCACCAGTGAAGCAACTAGGTTGCGACGTGCCCATCCAACAACGCACCCCTGCAAAGAGAAGCAGGACGGAGAGCGCACCATACAATAGAGCAAGGCCCGGTCCTCGGCCGAACAAGAGTCCAGGGGAGGGGGTTTGAGGTCGGAAGTGGTTCAACCAGACTGACTGGCGTCCCGTGGATATCAGTTGAGCGTTACATTAGGGATGACGCATGGGACAGGGACCCTGAGATGGAGCAGCTCCATAGTCCTGCACAACCATCTCTGCCGGATGATATTGGGGCATTCCATGCCATGTCAAAGGCATGTCTGGAGTTTGGGCTGGTGCCTGAAGAGGAACGTAAGGACTGCTTTCTCTTCGACCATATGGGAAAGCGAAGGAAAGCGGTCTTCTCATTTTCGACCACGTGTGGCAGGAGGGCCTGCGCACGATGAGCCACCCGTTTTCTGGACCAGCGGTGAAGGGCCATTTTGAAAAGAAATTTAAGGCTCCTGATTCTACCCCTAGATGTGTGGTGTCGCAGTCTGAGCCAGAGTACGTGGTTTCAGCGGCTGCCAGCTGTAAGGCCAGAAGCCAACACAAATGTGTTACACCTCCGGACAGTGAGGCCAGGATGCCTTTGGGAAGAAGGTCCTGACAGTGGGACTACGACTGTGAAGGCTGCAAATTCCTTGGCAATTATGGCCAGATAAGATCGAGAAATGTGGCACCGGCTAGCCCCGATTCTTGAACATCTTCCGGAGCAACACCGTAAGGACGCAATGCTGTTGGTTCGAGAGGGGGAGGAGGCCTCCAACCACAGCATCAATATTGCAGTGGACCTGGCAGAGTCAGGGTTTAAGCAAATTAATAATGGGTTGGTGCTCCGACGGCTGGCCTGGCTGAAGTTTTTTGTCCTGAGGTCCAATAGAAGGTCATTGATATGCCCTGTGAGGGTGAACACTTGTTCCGTGAAAAAATTGATGAGGCCCTGAAAGGAATGAAAGAGGATACGGAGACAGCAAAGTCCTTGGGTTCCTTGCAAAGTGGTCGCTCTTTTCATTCCTTTCAAACTTTTCGTGGAGCCTCAGGAATACGCGGTTTGCCTCCTTCAGTGATCGCGGTTGCGGGCGCTCCAGCTACACATCTCAAGGCTTTCGGCGACCAGTCCAGTCTGCTCAGAAGAGCAGGGACTTTCAATGAAAGAAAGGTTTGCAGTCCTCGGCAGCTAAGGGAAGGCAGTCAAAAGCTCAACAATGACTGCCATATGGACAATCTGCTGGAGGGCAGGGTGGCAATCCATGTCAACGAGTGGCAACGGATATCAGATCGCTGGGTGCTGGATACGGTATATCTCGGCCACTCGGAGTTCGAACGTCCTCCGGTCCCTATTCCGCCAGTGCATGTGGTGCAGCCGCATCTTCCAATCTTGCGGTAGGAGGTGGTACTCATGCTAGAGAAAGGGGTGATAGAACCAGTTCTGGGAGCGGAGAGGGGCAAGGGGGTGTACTCCCAGTACTTCGTCGTGAAAAAACCCAAAGGCAAGTGGAGGCCTATTCTAGATCTTCATACGTTGAACAAGATCTGCAATGCCTGAAGTTCAAGATGCTCACCCTTCAAGATGTCATCTGCTCGGTGCAACCGGGTGAGTTCCTGGCATCGTTAGATTTGCAGGGTGCTTATTTTCACATCGCTATGAGGCTGACACCCTGCAAGTTCCTGCGTTTTGTGGTCCGAGAAGATCACCATCAGTTTCGGGTCCTCCCGTTTGGCCTGAAGTCTTCCCCCAGGACGTTCACAAAGTGTTTGGCCCCAGTGGCTGCCTTCCTCTGGAGGCAGGGTCATCATGTGTACCCCTACCTGGACGATTGGTTGGTAAGGGGTTTGTTGCAGGAACGGGAAAGGGAGTCTCTCATGGCGACCATGGGACTTTTGCGATGGCTGGGATTCGCTGTCAACTTTGACAAACCGTATTTAACGCTATCCAGAGAATTGGTGTTTCTCGGGCGCAGTTTCTTACCCTGGACAATCTGGTAAAACCTTCCAGCGAGTGGAAAAGTTGTAGTCCAAGGCAGGCGAGTGGAAAGGGGGCACAGTGGTCTCGGTCTGAAGTTACATGTCCCTGTTGGGGGCCATGGCGTCATGTGTCCCTCTTCTTCCCAATTGTGGCCTGTTCATGAGGCCGGTGCAGGAGTTCCTCGGAGACAGATGGTCGCAAAGTCGTGGATTGTGGTCGGACAAGCTGGTGGTTGACGAGGGCTTGGTGGACGCGCTTCAGTGGTGGGCGTGCACAACCAATCTTGTGAGGGGCATGCCCTTGCTGGAGCCGGAGTTCCAATTCACGATCGTGGCAGACGCTTCCCAGATAGGGTGGGGGGCACACCTCGATGAGTCACCGGTACAGAGCCTATGGTCTCAGGTGGAGACTGCGTTGCATATCAATGTGCTCGAGTTGAGGGCGGTGCACTGGGTCCTGAAGTCGTTTCATCCGTGGATCAGTGGTGAGGGTGTTAACGGACAATACCACCACAATGTTCTATTTAAGGAAACGGGGGAGCACACATTCCAGGGTCCTGTCAAAGAAGGCGGAGGACATTTGGCATTGGTCTCTAGCTCAAAAGCTCAATATTCTCGCTTTCCATCTGCCCGGGGTTCTGAATGTTCAAGCGGACGCGCTCAGCAGGGATGCCACTTAGCTGCACGATTGGAGGCTGAAGGCGCAGCAGGTGGCAATCTTTCGACAATTGGGGTCTCCTCTGATAGATTTGTTTGCTATGAGGGAAAGCAAGCAGTGTCCAGAGGGGCTCATCCATTGTTGTTGTAGGGGGCAGGGGGGCGCGTTATCGTTCCCTTGGATGGGCCTCCTCGCATATGCGTTTCCACTCATTCGGAGGACCATCCAGTGGATTCGGAAGTACCAGTGCAGGGTGATTTTGGTTACCCCATTCTGGCCCAGGCAGATGTGGTTTTCAGATCTCCTTTATCTGGCGGTGGAAGAGCCGGTTCGGTTGGGAGCAGATCTGGATCTCCTGTCTCAGGACAATGGCAGAGGGTGGCATCACGCTCCGGCGTGGCTCCTGATCACTCCCGAGTTCGGTCATCTAGGGATATCCAGGGAGTATCGCTGGATCTTGGAGGCAGCAAGGGCCCCGTCTACCAATGTCTTGTATGGTCCTAAATGGGCGAGATTCTGTACCTGGTGTGAAGGTCATCTTGAGAAACAGCCTTTTGAACGTCTTCCCGGCTCAGGTTCTCCCATACTTGTTACACCTTGCACAAGGGAGCCTGGCGTCATCATCCATTAAGGTGCAGTTGGCAGTGTATTTCTAGGTTCACGAGAAGGCGCCCTGCTGCTCCTCTGATTAGTGATCGCTTGGTGAAACATTTTCTGAAAGGGCTATTTTGGACATTTCCCGCGGTGAAGAGGTTTGCACTGGTGTGGAGCCTCAATGTAGTTCTTTCGGCTTTGATGAAACCTCCTTTTAAACCCATGTCGATGGTTTCTTTGAAGTTCCTCTCGTGGAAGGTGGCCTTTCTAGTGGCGATTACCTCGACCAGGCGGGTGTCAGAGTTACAGGCACTGGTCATTGACCCACCTTATCTAAGGTTCTCCTGGCTACTAACCCGCACTTTATCACAAAAGTGCAGTCAGCGTTTCACAAACTGGCCTCTATTGCCTTACCCTCGTTCTTTGCTAATGCATCCACGCTGGCTGAAAAGGCCCTGCATTCTCTGGACAGAGGGCACTAAAGTTTTATCTGAATCGTACACAGGACTTCAGGAAGTCAAGGCAGCCTTTTGTGGCATTTGGGCCCTCCAACAAGGGGCAGTCTATTTCCAAACAAGGACTTTCCCATTGGGTTTCCTCTACAATTTCGTTTTTGCCACACAAAAGCTGGCAAGCTTTTGAGGGGGCTCTGAAGGCTCATTCTACGCGGTCCATGGTGTCATCAGCGTTGTGGTCTGGGATACCGCTGGTGGACATTTGCCAGGCAGCCTCCTGGGCGGTGCTGCATACCTTCACCAGGCATTACTGTTTGGGGCAGCAACATGTGCAGGTGGGGCGAGCGGTCCTCCAACGCATGTTTCAGTAAGGTAGGCCCCACATCTTCAGGGGATTTCTATTTTGCTCTATCACTTGCTGGGTTTGTTGTCTCATGTATGTGATAAAATGCTATTTGTTGGTTTGCTTATGACACACCGCCACACATCGGTTGTACTGCTATGTGATCTATTCACAGCATGTGAATCCATGAAAGAGCCAATGCTGGAGAAGGGAGTAGTTTCTTACCTGTAACTCCATTTCTCCAGCGTTGGTATCTTTCATGGATTCAGATGCGCCTGCCGGCCGCCCCTGCAGCCAAACCTGGGTTCGGGTTCCCTCTACTTTGGAGGTTAAAAACTGAAGGGAAGCCACGGGGCGGGCGATTTATATCAGACGTACTATTGGTGTGGCCTAAAGCACCCAAAAAGAACATCGATAGGACACCAAAGTGTCAGTTTTCCAGCCTGACGACGGGGAAATATTCACAGCATGTGAATCCCTGAATTATACCAACGCTGGAGAAATGGAGTTACAGGGAAGAAACTACTTCCTTTATTCCAATATTTGCATACGTTTTCAATGATATCAGCGACACCAAGTCGAAATGTCTTCCATTCTGCTAGGTTTTGGAACAGGAGTTTAATTCTTGGTGTCTGTGATACATTTCTTCCAGACTTTGCCTTCATTCCATTTCTTGTTCTGTAAATTAAGGTTTGTACATGAACCTGTGAAGACCGGCCATGCTTGTTGAATAAGGACACGCGAAAACCAGAACTTTTTGAAAAAAAGAATATTTTATTAGAACCTCACACTCGGCTTACAAAAAAATGCAGTTATGCTAATCATGCACATTTATAAAAGTAAAGCTTTGAAAGGAACACGGGAGGACGATGGATACAATTTTGACAACAATGAACTTGGAATTTAGCAATGGGTCCATGGTGCTAAAAAAGGAATAAACCGAGACCTAATGGAATAAATGGTGGATTCAGAGGTTATTTTATTTATTATGTCTATAGATACAATAATGCTTTTAGTTTTATATCTAGAACTGTGCAGTAGCAGAAAGAAAGGAGAAAAGAACGTTCTTGTTCCAGTCTAGCCGATATTGGATTTAATAGTTTAACACCTTTGATTCTGTCAAATACCATGAACACACATGCATCACTTTAATACTGGGATCTGAGCAAGGATCTGTTGATATGTATTGAATGCTAAAGCATATTGTGCATTTCCACAGTGACAGGTGATTGTCACCTGTCTAGGAATCTCAAATGTAGGTGCGTTTATATCTGCCATTCTGTGAAACGCAGGTAGAGAGTACTTTTAGCTGTTTCGTCTGCTCCTGTCACGACCAGAGGTATTGTTTTTGCGGTTCTGGTAGCTCATGTCAGGAGCAGGGGAGTGTGCTGAGATTTACTGCTGTCAGGGCACTTGACCTGTGGTTCATCATGCTGGAGATTAGCTAATCACAAAATGGCACAAGAACAGGTAGGGTTCACAGATATTCCTTGAAAAATGTAAGTTTACCTCCGCAAAAATGTTTAATGCCTCGATATATGGTGCAAGGCAGATGTCCTTACAATTGGTTGGAGTATACATGTTGGTAAAGCTTTGATATAAGCACTTTAGTAAGAATTGCCGTATCGTTATTGCAGATTGAAAGACATAAGATCTGCCATATTTTTTGTTGGTTAGCAGAATCGGGCCAGTTTCTAAATAAAGGGGATTAGTGGCAGTTGCCAGTAAAACCCCAGTGAGGACCGTAGAAACGTTTTGCTAACCACAATACTAAACGGGTGTAAAGCCGCCCACTCCCACACTGTATCATACAATTCCACCAGTCTTTGTATAATAAACCTTAAGAATTGTAAATGCGGTCCTGCTGCCATATTTGAAACATGCCTACATTAGGTTGCTTAGTCCGTAATTACACTGATGAACCCAAGTGCCAGAGCAAGAGTTGTCAGTGGTAGGGTGAATACAGAGAACATTAAAGGGAAATGGTAATGTCAGTCTTCCAAAAGGCATGCTTTCTGAATCACATGACGGAGGTTGGCCGATCCATGTTTGGTGCTCTGACTAATGTGTGGACCAGTTCAGAGAAAGCAAACCCATCTTGGCCCTTCAGGGTCGTTTATGCTGCTATAGATGGGCTATATAAAAGGGTGGTGGTTTCCATCATTAGTGATCCCATCCAGACACAAGCCATGTGTCCACAGCTATATTCTAAACCTACATGGGCAATTAGATGCAGCAAATACCTTCCTATTATACACCAACTACCACAACGAAACAAAGGCACAGCTGCTATATTCATTAAAAGAGCAGTGCATTGGCTCAGTCTTGGCAGCTATTATGTATAATTGCCAGACCAAAATTGTCAAAGGAAAACTGATGTAAGAAGGGGCCCAAAATATAAAGTTTCTAATGGATGTCTTCCTCATCTTTGATCTCCCAGTGCATCTGGTCTTTGGAAACGTTTCTGCTTCTGGGGGGATGGGGGTGGTTGCAGAGCAGCTTCGCCTGACTCCTCTATACACCTTGTGCCAGACATGTCATTGGGCCCAGTATATATAGAGGTGCTGAGTCGTGCTGGGTGATGTATCGATATATTTTCAAAACTGATATAGGATGAGGCGATATTGTTAACATTGAGATGTATATATTACATGTACTATTTTATTTATTTACATTTTGATATTTACACAGCTATGTGTATTCTCAAACAAGAAGAGGAACTTGTATTTGCACCTTATTTTGATCAATGTCTTATAAATAAAGGTGTTTGTGACATCTCACATGTAATTGACGGCTTACAACTGAGCATTTAACCCACATAAACAATATCGATATATATATCATCTCCATTCAGCCCAAAAAGAGTTCTGACTTTTGGCCCATATCGCCCAGCCCTAGCGCTGAGTCCTGTTACCTGAGTTCCTCTCAGTCCCCCTCTCCCCCCACACTCTCCTCATTTTGGGAACACTGCTTCTCATAACTTTAAATGATATGCCAACTCTTTGGCGTTTACACCCTGCATCAACTGCGCGTGTCAAATGTCCATCTCGGATCCTTACTGGATTTGTCTTTTGCCTTGATGTTGTGGCACAACATGCATAATTGCACATATTGTTAGTTAATGCACCCCAGGGCTCTTTGAGAATAGTGGTGTTGGGAAGGGGAGACGACCATCCCACAGCGGTTCAGAATAAGGCAAAGACTGTGAGATGTAATATAAGACACCTGGGGGAGGGAGGTGCTCTTAGAATATTTTGCACAATCACATTATTGCATGCTTTGTAGATCTAGTGTGCATGTAGGGGCAAACGCCATCTTTGATATTATCAGCCATATTGAAATGTGAGTACTAAACGCGGAATAGCAGCAAGCATCCCATGCTGCGAACATGACCGGAAGGAGTAGGTTGTATTCCAGGCACTGATGGGGAAAGGCCAGAGCCACAGAGATCCATAAATTGTCCTAAAAGTTGCCAGCCTCATACTCTGGGAGGAATGTGCCCTGCAAGGCCATGGGAGGAGGGCTGGGCGTCTTTGTATGATACAATCCCATGAGAAGTAGGGCACGGGCCTCTGACCCCCATCAGCCCCAACTCTTAAGGTATAGCACTCAAATGCCCTAGCCTTAGGACCCCATAATTCCAAAGTATGAGCCAGCCCCAGGTCATAAACCTGTTAGACCAAAGATAATCAAGACAGAAAGCAGAACTTTCAGCCTCACTTCTGGGTCACGTGATTTATGCTGCGGGATGCAGGGAGGGATACAATTATAGCCCAGAACGAGGGTGCAAGACCTTGGAGAGGTGCCGGCCTATCTGATTGAGTGAAGTTTGTATGACCACTTTATCTCGACCATGAACGGGACCAGATTCCTTTTGGTTTGGTACATGTTCAACCTAGGGAAGTGATGAACAAGGGGACTTGGTGGATCTTGCAGCTTCCTGGACATCTTGAAATAATTGGATAGGCGCCCTTCTAAACCTTGGGCAGCATTTCAGAGCCTAATTGCCCCCTTGGGATTGTTGTCTCCATCCCAACCCTAGGTGCGGTATGAACTAAGATATTATAGATTAGAGCCCAAAGAAGGAAACCCTACAGCCATTCAAACAAGCAGTAGTAGCACCAGTCCTTGTGCTGTGGTTCAAACTGTGCTCTGTCTTGACTGCTGACCGGGATCTAGCTAAAGTGCATAGGCCACCACCCTCAGACCCACTGTTCCTTCCGGTGGTGGTCGCTGTATGCTAGTGGCAGAGGTGTTTGGGTACGTCAAGTGTTTCAGTCTGGACGGTGTGTGTGAAAATAGGCTGGATGTGCTTAGCTGTAGACGTGTTCTTTCGTGCATGGATGTTTGGCCGTGCCCGTGTCCACACTAGTGGTGTGAGTTATACGTGCCGTAGGATGTGAGATTGCTTATTTGTGGGGTCTATAGGAGAGTCCTGTAGCGATGGGCCTAGGTTTCAAACTTTAGCCGGTACCTAGATTTGAGGATTCTGTGTAGTGGGAGAGAGGCCTAGTTTGCTCCCTGCAGTATGATTCGTCCTATAATAAGCCGAGGTGGAGGCTGCACCTATAGTTGAGAATCCTGTATGGTGGGCGGTGGCACAGGTTTCACAGTGCAGGAGGTCTCCACATATAATGAACAAAGGGAGGGGGCTACACCTTGATGCTGTAGGTAGAGGGGGTCCTAGGCTACAGAGGCCGTAGGTTTTGGCCTATTGTATAGTGGTATCCGTAATATGACAGTCATCAATGGTTTGTTGTACCAAGCTTGGGGAATAGGTTTGTGGTGGGGGGGTTGCTAGTGTTGGGGAACTTCCCTGTATGAGCGATGCAGGTTAACCGTGGCAGTGAAAAGATAATGATGTGCTAACCTGGGCCACTTATCTCATTGTTAGTCGTCTCTCCTGTGGACTGGTGGGCATGGGCACAGTGAGGTTGATGCGAGTGTAGCCACAACAAAGGCTGCTGGCTCAGCTTGGGTGCTTGTCAAGTGGGAGTGTTGTTGTGGGTGGGTTGATGGTGGATCAGGAATGCCACAACGAAAGCTGCTGGCTTACCTGGAGTAATAGTCGGCAGGCCGTGTTGTTGAGTGGTATGTGGTGGTGTGTCAGGTTAAACCACTGCAAGAGCTGCCGGCCCCTGAGTTTTGCTTGAAAGCAGTTGAGTCTATTAGGGGTGTATTCACGGGTGCAGTGGCTTAGGAGAGTATTGGGAAGAGACAGGTTTTAAGGGCCTTTCTGAATTTCAGGTGGTATTCTATGTTGCGAATGTGTAGGGGGATGGAATTCCAGATTGGCGCTTGGACGGAGAAGGAGGAGCTGCCAAGCATTATGGAGCTATGCAGTGGGATCACTAGGCAAAATGTATTTCGAGATCTGAGATTCCTGGAAGGTAGGTATGGGACAATTTTGTCTCACAGGAATTCAGGGCCAGTGTTGTGGATTGCACGTGGGTAATACACATGGCTTTGAAGGTGGTGTGTCGAGCAATAGGGAGCCAGTGGAGGACTCTCGGGTAGGGCTGATGTGTTCTCTGGCAGGAAGGTTAATGAGCAGGCGTGCTGCCGCATTTTGGATTCCTTGCAGTTTCCGTAGTTGGGATGCGGGGCCTCCTAGGTAGAGGCAGTTTGCATAGTCGAGCATTGCGGTTTCTGTACTATGCCCTTTCCATAAACCGGATTGGCAGGACAGTAAAATTTTGTTACCCTCCAAGAAGTTCTGGAATTGTGGGTGTGCCACCTTGTCCAAAATGTTCAACAAGAATGGCACGTTCGTGATTGGATGATAATTGTCTAATACAAACGGATCCAGTGACTCATAAAGGCTTCTATACTTGTGGACTGGTTATATTTGTGTACCCTAATATCGTCACTGTGTTAAAGTTGAACTTAGAAAGTGTGCCCTAATAGCGTAAGGTATCCCAACATCATACTTGTTGTTTGTGACAATTGCATCAGTGACTTTTGGGACTGTCCCTGTGGACAATTTATCAAATTCTGGGGTTGCGAGCTTTGCTGTGCTCCTGGCGTTTGCGGTTGCACTGTGTGATTTTGCCCAACTCTGTTTCCTCCCTGTTTTACTAACACAAGTGGATTCACCATACCTGCTCTGGTTCCTTGGTTGTTTAGCACCATGCCTTGACTTTTGCATGTGCGTGCTAGGTGCCCTGTCATCCCACATACCCAACATATTGGCGGTGGTCTGATCATTTGCCCATTTGACATGTCCTGACTTCCCTTTTGCATGCTTTGGAAACCTCCCTGATTACTCTGCCATCCTCTTACTCGAAAGCCTCTCCCTCTGGTGTAAAACCCATTATTGCCCCGATTACCCTGCTGTTGATTATTGGCCTGCTGCATGTTTGATCCGTCTGTGTTAGTTATCATTGCCCCTTCAATGCCATATTTTGACAATTTCTTCTGCACTAACTTAGCCTCTTCACCTTTTCGTGTAGCCTCTTTTTTGCAATTCTTCTCTGCAGCAGCCTGCAATAGTGTGCTATGGTGAACTGTATTTCAGACCACGGTTTGGCCTCGATTCCTACAAATTTCTTGAGCTGCTTCTGTACCTGATCTGGCAGCCCTTGGCATAATATATGGTAGAACACAGGTATAGATTTCCCCCAAGATTCCAGCGTTTCAAGTACCCACGCATCTTGGAAATTGTGAATATAAAGCAAAAGGTCTTCTGACTCATTCATTTTCTGTGACATTATAGCTCCCATGTCGGAGGTATCCGGATATAGCGATCGTAATGCTTTCCATACTGCGGCTCTGCAATTGTTAAACAGTGCTCCGTCATGCGCAGTATTATCTGTAGTCACACCAGAGTAACCTGCGCGTGTCCACACATCATCAGCTCTATTACCGAGTATGGCGATTAAGACCCTTGATATCCCCTATAGCTAACGTGTTCCCTCCCGTCATTTTTTCTAACTTGTGTATCCATTTTCCGGCTCCTGAAGTCAGCATTGTAAGCTTGTTTTTCAGGTTTTCCCAATCCATGTGTGGCCATGGAATATACTGTGATCTCGCTCCTCCTTTCTCGAGCAACGGAAATTGGGATGCATAATCCTCTCTCTCTTCTCTCATTGTTTTCCTATCTACTGCAGGAGTGATATTCTCGCATCGCCGCCTACCTGGTAATGTCCACAGTCGGCTCACATAGGGTGATGGGGACACCCCCCTCTGACCGTACAATATTTCTTTGCGTCGGCCTGACTGTGTGGCTGATTCCATTGCCCTCGGTGCAGACACACTAGAATCCGACCATCTTATTCACTTTCCCCTTAAGAAGCATCTTTTGCGTCTTCTCTCGTCTTGCTTTTCCTCATATTCCTCTTTCTGAGACTGACATTATCTGTGCCCAACTTGTGCAACTTCTCGCATCCTCCTTGTTCTTTCTGATTTCCAACCTATCTAGGGATAGCTCTCTATTCTTACTATTTAGGGAGACGCCCTCAGCATCATAAAGCTGAGTGCTCTCCAGGCGCTCGTCCTCCCCTCTCCCTTGAGGTACTTGTTCTAGCCCCATCTCGTCATATATTCTATCGATCGTCTCTCTGATGCTTCTGGTGTCGAAGTCATCCTTGATATTTGCCCTAGACGTGCCTGGTACCGAATGGTACTCAGGAAATAATTCTTCGATGTCTTCCCAATCTACTACTGGATCAGGTTTTTTAACCTCTTTCCAGATATTCAAGATTGTGTGCTCTCCGTCTCCGCTTACGTTCTATGTCGTCATTGAATTCTCTGCACCTCCTCACTTCCATTCTGATCCTATCTTTTTCCTCTTTCTTTGCATTTCTACGTTCATTTGCCCTTCGTATTTACTCATCCCTTCGTCTCTTTATCTGTACCTCCCGTATCTTTTGCTCATCTTCTATTCGCCTTTGTTCCTGTCTGTCTTGATGATTAGATGCTCTCTGTTTATGATCTTCTCTTTCTTGCTCTTCGCAATATAACTGCTCCCGTCTCTGCCTATCCCTTTTCCCAAGTTTTGTCTCTCAATCCTTTTTCCTGTTCCTCCTTCGTTCTCTGTACATCGTCTAACTTCTCTTTACGATTTGCGTCATCAATGCTTTTACCATCAAGTTTCAATAGAATCTGACCTCCCATCCATTCGTTCTGTGCGTATGCTATCTCATCGGTTCTATCCTCATTTCCTTTCCATCTCTTGCCTTCTCTCTCTGTACCGTGGCTGCTTTAAGCTCTCTTAGCAGGTATAATCTTTCGTCCTTACTGACTTAGATTTTTGTTTCAGACGGGGCAGGTGGCGCGGAAGGTGTCTCACCCCCCTCTGTACATACTTTAAGTAACCAATCTAACGGCGGTTCCTCCTGCTTAACCTCTTGATACATCTTCAAAAGCTCTAAACTAGCTAGGCGTTTGTCCAACTTTTTGCCTTTGAATGTGGTGTGCAAATATGTCGTCATGTGCTGTAGGACCGCTTTAGACAACGATCCACCCTGGGGTCACGGCATAAACATTTTGTTCGCCGTTCCTGTACTTTTTCAGCTTGGGTGCATGTTTTGGCAACTGTTTGCACAGGTGTACTAATGGAGTCATATCCTCCATGCTTAAATCTGTTTCCCTTTCCTTCATATAAACACTTGTTATGCCCTTCTGTTTCTTTGAACAACTCCAACAATATGAGCAAGCACTAATCGTCGCAAGCTCCAATCCTGTTTTTTCCACAAAAATGATACTTCTTTTTTCAACCAACAAATCAATTCGTATTCCACAATATCTCAGTTACTCAATCGTGTAATTTTTTATGCTTGTTCCTTAAAGGAAAAATGTCATCCTATGATGTCACAACACAAAACACATAACACAGACGTTAACGGACTAGACAAACTCCAGCTGGCTACACAGATTTCTGCCCCTAATCTTAACCCGACATGGGGTATAAGCCCATCCCTTTCACAGCGTTTTAAACTGATGTGATCTCCTAGTAATTCCCGTTTTATTCAGGACTATGGATGAAGGCTTCTTCTAACCGCTATATTAAGCATAGGAATTTGGGTGTATCCTTTCTCTTTTCGGGTGTCCTCCCCGGTATCCCCCTCTTTTTTAGGTATCCTCCTGGTATCCCCCTCTTCTTGGGTGTCTTCCCCAGTATTCCCCTCTTCTCGGGTGTCTTCCCCGGTATTCCCCTCTTCTCTGGTGTCTTCCCCGGTATTCTCCTCTTCTCTGGTGTCTTCCCCGGTATTCTTATCCACTACTTGGTCACCCCTTGAGTCTTTATTTCCTTCCCTATATATAGTTATAATTGGATTTTCATAATTGGATTTGAATTAAGTGAAAATCCATTATTGTTGTGTATTTGTAACTGCATGTGGATTATATGTGTTTTGTATTTTGGTTTTTTATTCTAAACCTTCCAGCCATCACCTCTTTGTTTTTGCTGTGTCACCCCGAGTGGGACGGGTATGCCCAGACGTGGGTCCCGTGCCTGCTGGGCCTAGAGACCCAAGCTACTCCTCACTGATGAGCCCCAACAAGGGCGAAACATGTTTGGGGATGCTTGTGGTCTCGTGCAGAGGGAATGTGACCTAGCAGTTCGGGCTGGACTGCCCCTTTTGGGGTGGGGCCAAGCCTGATTTGCATATGGTCTTTTCCCTTCTGTAATGGCTTGGCAGGCAAAGAACGGTGATCTGGAGGGTTGCCCAGAGCAACGCCAGTGGTTAAGATTCATTCTAAACCTTCCAGCCATCACCTCTTTGTTTTTGCTGCATCCTCCTGGTATCCCCCTCTTCTCGGGTGTCTTCCCCAGTATTCCCCTCTTCTCGGGTGTCTTCCCCGGTATTCTCCTTCTCTGGTGTCTTCCCCGGTATTCTCCTCTTCTCTGGTGTCTTCCCCGGTATTCTTATCCACTACTTGGTCACCCCTTGAGTCTCTATTTCCTTCCCTATATATAGTTACAATTGGATTTTCATAATTGGATTTGAATTAAGTGAAAATCCATTATTGTTGTGTATTTTTAACTGCATGTGGATTATATGTGTTTTGTATTTTGGGTTTTTATTCACCTTCCATAAGTCAGCATTGTGGGGTTGTTTTTATTATTGTAAAAAAAAATATATATTATTGTGAATTGACATTAATGCAGACTATTGACTTTGAAGAAGAAATTGGTGCTGTAACATGGTCTAAGATCAAAAATAGATCTTCATATTGAATCGAAGTTGAAAGCACTAAGCACTTTATGAAAATCAGAGGTTAATATGCACTGAAGCATTTGGCACCTTAGCAAGCTGCTAGCACTAGTCACTTTATTATGCACTATGCACTTTATGTGAGAAGGCACGGGGCACTTTAAATAAAGAGAATGTGCAACCTCGCTGTGAGCCACACGGCATGATAGCGATTCGATCATGTTTTAATGAAGGGACCACATTAGAATAAATGGAATGTATCAGCTGTGTGTACAATATATATTTAGTGAAGAGAAAAATTCCGACATGATTATTTAATCACAGACTGAGTAGCTAAATGATGCAGGGATTAAGCCCTTTCAAAGATGGCCACCGGCATTACCAGTACAATAAGTCCCTTCTTCTATGTTTATTGTTGTTGGATCCCCATGTCCCATTTCGATGTCTGCAGGCATGCCTTATGTATATAAACACTATGGTTATGGTATACGGGTGTTGTGAGCAAGCGGCAAGTAACGCCACAAAACGCGTCGACTTTTTGGGAAGACTGAAAGATGGCTAGATGTTTGAGAGCCAAGTATTTTTAACTAATGAAGAGGGTATTATGGATATGCTGGTGATGGTCTGATTTTTCAAGCATGGTATGAAGGAGAGTGCTCCTCGAATAAATGACTGACAGCCAGTTCCTCCTTTGGAAATATATATATATATAGATAGATGTATTGTTTTCCTGCCTCCCTCCGTTACCTTCCCTTAGTTGTTCTAAGGCATGTACTTTTGCCAAAGTATTCAGTCTTTTTCACTGTTCGCATGTTTCCTCTCTGGATGCTTGTGATCACTGCCTTCGTCACCGCCTCTCCTGCCGTTCACCCGCTCAGCTGCTTGTAGAAGTGGGAAGGGGTTTCTAGGGGAAAGTACAGGTCCCTTCAGGCCTTCACCTGCAGGTTTTGCTCTTTACTGTAACCACGGAGAGCTTCACAGTCTACTTAACCGGATGGCAAAGGACTTGTGATATTGCCGAGGACCTAGAGTTACTTTATGTTGACGGTCAATTGGTGTCTTATCTAATCGATAATCGCTAACCATCAATCTCTGCTACCAAGTGTGCAGGAGGGACCCCAGCTGGCCCATAGGACTGGGGTTTTCCCAAACAGCACTTTAAGATGGAATAGCAGCACCCGTGAGATGGATGGGGTTGCAGATTAGTATTCAAGCATCAAATCAATAATGACAACTTAATGGTTTGGCAAAAGGAGTCTGTTTAATGACAAGTACAAAAAATTGAAAGTTATGAACATCAGCGGTTGTTCGATCTTCCTTCTCGCTTCAACTCTGATGAACTTCACAAAAATCACATTCTTTATACTAAAACCTTGTCATCACTGACGTGAAACGCTAAAAATGGTGCATGCAATTCTATTGGTTATAGGAAGGTAACTTTACTATAGGTACTATATCTGTATACGGTAACGGGGAGAGGGGATTGGATAGACCATGTCAGGGGTGGCAACTGTAAACATCACTAAAAGTAAAACATCTTGTTGGTTCAACAGGCTATAGGATCCTAGATTACTTGGTACATTGTGATTGGGTTGATACCACGTCACCTTGTACTTTTCCACTTTGCTTAGCAGCATGCAGAATGGTCGGCCAGGTGCAGGGTGCCCGTCGGCTCCCCTAGCCTCCCACCAACGAGTACCACCATTCATCACTGACCATGTGTCAATTAGTTTCTAATTTGTAGGCCTTGATGCTGCCTCTCTGTCTGGGAGAACTCGGATATCTGTTTATGGCTTAAGGCTGCGCGTAGGTATGAAGGCCCCAACTCTTCTTGCTTGGCAGGTCACGTGTTGTAGGCACCGTGAAGTCGCCTCCGTCTCCATGTAATTCGTGTATTTGATTTTAGCTTTCTGTCCACCAAATTCCTTCTGCTGCTTCCCTCAACTCCTTTGAACAGGATACTCCGCTCTTGGCGTCATAAATTGTATTAGCCTGTGTCAGCTAAGGTGACCTTGGTTTTGTTGCACGGGTCTCATGCATCTAAGTTTCATTTCTGTCTTTGGCTTTCGATTGCCGTGTTTGAGGGCCTTTGCTCTTGGAGCCTCTAGTAACTTGCAGTTGGTTCTGCCTTTTTGGAAAGTGGACATATATGCTATATAAAGTGCTCCTTTTGAGGTAGATGTGTATGTGGCGCTTGCTGCACTATAAGTTTCTACTAAGCATAGCAAGCCGCACGATTTCCTCAGCTTTCTTGCGTTTCCAAGCATATGTACACGTGTAAACTGTTTGCATATCTTCATCGCTTTTATGGCATAAGCTTCAACTCAGGATGTCGCTTATCCATGGTGTTTCGTCTCTTTTCGTCATTCACAGGTCGTCGTTTTCTTTATCTACGAGTCAGTCTGAGTTCTTGTGACGTCACCATTTGTCTTTTAGGACTTTCGGGGCTTCTTCAGGCATCACGTTTTGATAATCGTCATTCTGTCTCACTTGTCGATACGGTTTTCTCAATGGGTACCTTACTGTCCAAGGTTTCTTAGGTGTAGGTACTTCAATAGGTGCTGTCGGTCTGATCGGTACCAGACAGAGCCCCACTGCGGCTCTCTGCTGGTTTATTTGTTCATTGTACGTTGCGTATCTTGGCGTGAGCGTTCCTGGCACTTCAAAATGGGTGCTTTGAGTGCAGTTCGTGCCTGGGACCTCCTATACAAAGCCTCTAGACATACAGTTTGACGGCAACAGCCTGTTCAGAATGCAAGCTGGAGAATCCCTGCAGAAATGGCAGGTTTCAAAGGTGATTGCAAAGTCTCTTGGGCTAGCCGTCCAACAGCAGCAGCCTGCGAGCACCGCTGGTATGGGAAGATGTTTTTGCCTCTTCACTTCCACCCACATGGGAAGGGCTCAAGCCTCCTCAAGCAAGCAGGTATAGGGGTACCTTTTCCCGAACAGGGGTCGGGGTAGTCATGCACAGAGAGGAGGTATTGCTACCTGCACTGCCCCATTTGCAAAGCCTCTTTGAGTCAGACTTCCATCATAGAGCCCCTGTGAGAAGGGATGGTAATCAGCCTATTTTCTGGTTTCGAAGGAGGACCAGGGCTTCACCCCACCTTGGATCTAAGGTGTCTGAACTTGTACTTGCACAAGGACAACTTCAAGATGGCTACCATAGCTCATATCCTTCAGGCAATGGACCTGCAGGATTGGCTGATCTCCCTGTAAATCCAGGATGCAATCTTCCATGTGCCCCTCCTTGCGAAGTACCTGAGTTTCAAGGTGGGAAACTGCCATTACAATTTCAAGGTCCTGCCATTCAGGCGCTCCTACACCCCAGGTCTTCACCAAGCTGCTGGCAGTGGTGGCAGCTCACCTCGGGGGGGGGGGGGGGGGCAGGGGGAGGGAACATGGATGACTTGTCTTCTATATGGATGATTGGCTAATCCGACATTCCGAACTTGCTCCCCAGACTGGACATTGGTGCACTTGTACCTGAAATGAAGCTTATTTCCCAGCAGGGTTTAGTCATCCCAGTCCCTCCGATTCACCTGAGCAGCCTTGGACACGCATTCCTGCCTGAGGACTGAGTAGCAAACCTCTACAAGAATGGTGCATGCCTTCCAACCACAGGACAAGGTTCCTGCCTCTACTTTTCTGCAATTGCGCAGTCTTGGGTCCTCCTGCAGCCCTGTGGTGCTAGATGTTCTGCTGTACATGAGGTCGCTTCAGTGGCTTCTCAGTTAGTAGTGGTCTCAATTTAGGGCAGTCACTCAAGTCTTTTGTTTTGCAGATCTCGGTGAAGGTGTCTAGGGACCTGGAATGGTGGTCCCGAAGAGACAACCTGCTGAAAGGAGTATTGTTTTGACAACCCTGGCCAAAACGACTAGTCGGACACGTCTGAAGGGCTGCAACGCTTCCCTCCAAGATCTGACAGTGAGTGACCTTTGGTCTCCAGTGTAGTGCTGGGAGCAAATAAACTTGTTGGAGTTGAGAGCGATCAGGTTGGTCCTTGTCGCATTCTGCTTGCCTGTACGAGTCATCATTGTGTAAGTGTTGATGGACAATGCAGTGGCCATTCCCTACCTCAACAAGCGAGGTTGTGTGAGCCCTTTACCTCTCTGCGCGGAGGCAATGCCACTGTGGTTCGTGACTCTGGAGAACAGAGTGTCTCATCTGGCTGGCAAGGAGAATGTGTTGGTGTCTACCATAAGCAGACAGTTTTCGGCCTCTCACGAGTGGGAGCTCTGTCAGAGAAGTTCTGAAGGAGGTGTCCTTCTGTTGGAGGACCCCTCAGGTGGACACTTTGCTTCCAGTGTGAAGAGGAATCGCAGATGGTTCTGCTCCAGGGAATTTCCTTGACAGTGAGCTCTTTGGGACGCTTTGACAGTCAAATGGGACTTTGAACTGCTCTCTATGTTCCCTGCCACACCACTGGTTCTAAGGAGGCTACTGTTTGGGGTCTATGATGATCTTGATCGCTCCGGACTAGACCCGAAGAATGTGGTACCCAGAATTGCTGGATATGTTCATCTGCCCTCCCTGGTGCCTTTTGCAAAGAGTTGACCACTCCCAATCGGAGAGACTGATCCTACAGCTGAACCTCAACAGCCTGAACCTTCATGCTTGGCTGCTGAAAGTCTGAGGTATAAGGAGTGTGATTTTTCGGACGACGCCTTGGGTATACTCCCAGGGACATCATTTCACCAAAATGCCTGGGGTAGTGGAAGTGACATCACATGACCCTTGACCTCTGATGACATCACAGGAAGTGGTGCCATTGGACCACACCCTGAAGTGACATCAGAGAAAGCGATGGAACACAGCCTTTCACCCCTTAACAAAACTGGAAGTGGCTTTACATATCTCTGTTCCTAAGTACACTGAAAAATATGGTTACAATATCACAAATTTGATATACATTTCATACAAGAATGGATCACCATATGTATCATTAATATCAGTGTGTATAGGCCCTTATTACTAAATTACTGTGAATGCAAGCAGACGTCCCAGGCCAAATGATAAATAAGTGATATTATATAGAACATAATAAACATTACGATTGCTCACCCTTAAGGTGATTTACCTATTTGCCATCACTTCTGTTAGACTGGTGAGTGACCACAAGGCATTGTGAGTTAATCCTCCCTACTTGGTTTACTCCAAGGAGATGAAAGCGAGGTCATCATTCCTCCCGAAAGTGGTCTCTGATTTCCATCTCTCTCAAAGTCCACCAGCCTGTCTTTTTTTTTTTTTTTTTTCTTCTTTTTTTCTTGCTGTTCCTCTGTCTCACCTTTCCAAGGCAGAGGAACGATTTCATCAGCTGGACCCGGTGCGGGCCCTAAGCTATTGTGCCTCTCAAATGAGAGATGGCAGGAAAGATGACTAGCTTTTCGTTAGTTAGACTGGTGCTCGTGTTGTAGGGTTGTGATCTGGCCGGAAACGATGTGCCTGAAGGCCTTGGGGCAAATTCCAACAGAGGGCTGACTGCCACTTCAGCTCTAGCTCTGGATATTTGGCAGGCTTGTACATGTGCTTCTTTGCTCATGCTTGCTAGACATTACTATCTGGATTATCGGTATGATCTAGATGCTTATTTTGGCTGGGCTGTCCTTCAGTGTTTTCTGGTTTAATGTGTGTCCTTGCCTCCTCCAGGTCTACATGCTGCTTTGGGAGTCTTATCAAAGATGAGGAATCTCTGGGAGGAAGGAATTTAATAAAAGTACACATTACTTGCCTCCCGGTAATGCTCTTTCTGATGAATGTTCCTCCCACACATTCCTCATCGCCTTCCCTACCTGGCCCTCGGGCAGATAGCTAGTACACCTTGATTCTGTGGTCCCTCAGCGTTGAAGTGCCAGGGAAAAAGGGGCGGTACTAAGGTCACGGGTCACTAAGGTCATAGGTGTGTTGCCTCCACATATACTGGCACCAACGCCATGTCCAGCGAGGGGTGCATAGAGGTGTCTGGGAGGCTGTGAAAAGGTTTCCAAAGAGCAGCTGCGTTGGGAGATGGGTATCAAAGATGAGGAATCCATGGGACAAACATCCATTAGAAGAACAAGTTACTTCTTACCTGGTAACGTTCTTTCGATGGGATGTTCCTCCGACGTATTCCTTATCTTTGATAGATCATCTCCCAGCTTGCTGGCCTGGGAAAAAAATTTCAGTAGAGGGCGCTGCGTGTCGACGTCCCTTGAGCCAATGTCCCTCGACAGCCTCCGTATCAGCGCCAACGTCATCATGCGTATAAATAGACTCACGCAGCATCCGTGGCTCAGTTCCGTTTTGACGTTAACAGTTGTTTTATATGAATTGGTTATTGGCCTTGAAGGAGCGTAAGCTGCAACCTCAAGGAAAGTAATACTGCGGGGATGGATGGGAGGGGCGATGAGGAATATGTCGGAGGAACATCCCATCGAAAGAACATTACCAGGTAAGAAGTAACATGTTCTTCGAAGGGATTGTGTCCTCCGACGTATTCCTTATCTTTGATAGACTCCCATAGCAGTTGTGTGTAATTGGAGGTGGGAGTAAAACTCCATGTTTCCTTTTAGGAATGAACAGAATGTAATACTGCTTTGCCAAACCTAGTCTCTTGACTAGAGGAGGAATCCAGGTTGTAAAATCTTGTGAAGGTATGTGCGGACGACCATGTGGCAGCCGCACATATGTCTTGAACCGGAACCCCTCTTTGGAGGGCCGAGGAAGCTGCAATACCCCTGGTTGAATGAGCCCCAAGATTTTGAGGAGGCTCTTTCCCTGCTAGTTTGTAACATTCCAGAATGGCCAAAATAATCCATCTGGAAATGGTTTGTTTTGTTATCGGTAGTCCCAATTTGTGTCCTGCGTAACCTACGAACAGTTGGTCTGCTTGCCTAATCCTAGCAAGTCTGCTGATGTAAAAGCTTAAAGCCCGCCTTGGGTCCAGCCTATGTAGCCTTTCTTCCTCTTTCCCCGGATGGGGAGGCAGATAGAATGAAGGTAAGGTAATTTTCTGAGTGATGTGGAATTCAGAAACCACCTTTAGGAGGAAATTAGGCTTCACCTGTAGGACAACTTTGTCTTTATGAAAAATTGTATGAGGGGGTTTACAAGATAGAGCTTGTAATTCGCTCACCCTACTAGCAGATATTAAAGCCACTAATAAGACAGTTTTAAGGGTGAGAAATCTTAGCGAACAAAAGTGGAGTGGTTCGAAAGGAGTACCCATCAGGAAATTTAAGACTAAATTTAAGTCCCATAAAGGAACCTGGAACGGTCTTGGAGGGTAGACATTAGTTAATTCCTTTAGAAATTGTATTAGTAAGGGTAATTTGAAATACGATGGCTCCTCTGCAGTGCGCTTGAAGATCGATAGCGCTGCGAGATAGCCCTTGATAGTGCCAACTTGAAGGCCTGAATTTGCCAAGTAGAGTAGAAAGGATAACACTGTTGGTGTACCACATGAAAAGGGGTCGATCTTCTCTTCTCTACACCAGCTGCAAAATTTGTTCCAACGGCAGCGGTATAAAGACTTTGTTGCTGGCCTTCTGGCCGAAAGCAACACCTCCATGACCTCATCAGGGAGGTCCCAATCCTTGTATCTCAACCTTTCAGAAGCCAGGTGTGAAGGTTGAGGGTTCTGATGTCTGGATGGAGATCCTGACCCTTCTGTGAGAGAAGATTCTCCTTGAGTGGAAGACTAATTGGAGGGCAGATGGACATGTCCAGAAGGTCCGGGTACCACGTTATCCTGGCCCAGTCTTGGGCAATTAGGATCATGGTCCTCCGGAATCTTCTCAACCTCCTGGTCATTTGAGGAATGACAGGGACTGGTGGAAACACGTGCAGGAGTGGAAACTCCGTCCACTATGAACGCGTCCCCTAGAGCTCCTCTCGGGGGAAATTCCCTTGAACAAAACAGATTGCACTTCCTATTGGTACTGGTGGCGAACAGATCCACTTGAGGGGTTCCCCAAAGGGTGAAGATCTCCTGAAGGACTTCCTGAGCTAGTTCCCACTCGTGGGAGACTGTGCCCTGCCTGCTCAGAGCGTCCGCCGTCAAGTTCTTCTCTCCGGCTAGGTGAACTGCCGATAGAGAGATTCCTTCTTGAAATGCCCAAAACCAGACCTGCATTGCCTCTCTGCACAGTGGCAGTGATCCTACGCCTCCTCTTTTGTTGAGGTAGTGCATGGCCACTGTGTTGTCCGTCATTATCAGGACATTTTTCCCCTGTACAGATGTCAGAAAAGCTTTCAGCGCTAGTCTGATTGTTCTCAGCTCTAACATGTTGATATGTAGTCTGGACTCCGATGGAGACCAACGACCGCTGATGGTAAGTCGTTGGTATGGGCTCCCCACCCCGTGAGTGAGGCATCTGTGACTACTGTTATCTCCGTCCATGGTTGCCAAAACAGTTCTCCCTTCAAGATGTTTTTCTGGCAGGCCCACCACTGAAGGTCTCGAGCCACTTTGTCCGGAACCTGAAGGAGGTCTGTCATTCTCCCTGAGAATTGCGACCACTGAGTTCTCAGTGCCCACTAAAGAGATCTCATTCTCCGGTGAGCCTCTGGCACAAGGAAGATGCAGGATGCCATGAGGCCGATGCCATGAGGCCTAGCAACCTCAAAAAGTCGAAGGCTGGAGACGTTGGGCATTTTGAAACTTGGTGACCATCTGCAGAATATCTTGAGCCCTCACCTCTGGTGGCGAGGCTTTTCCCAGGGAAGTGTCCAGGACCGCTCCAATGAACTGGAGTCTCGGTGATGGTATCATCTGTGACTTCTTTAAATTGAGGGAGAAGCCCAGTTTGTGAAGGAAGTGGCAGACATAGTCTAGCTGATTCTGAGCTTGTTCCGGAGGTACAGCTCTGATCAGCCAATCGTCCAGGTAGGGGTAGACGTGAATCCCTTCCCTCCTTAGACTTGCAGCCTCTACCAACATTAGCTTGGTGAAGACCTTCGGGGCGGAGGTCAGCCCAAATGGCAGAACTCGAAATTGATAATGAGAGCTGCCAATTGCGAACCTCAGGTATTTCCTGTGTTTGAGATGGATTGGCACATGGAAATAAGCATCCTGGAGGTCCAGAGAAGCCAGTCCTGGAGCTGGAGGGCCTGAAGGATCTGCAAGAGATTTACCATCTTGAACTTGTCTTTCCTGAGGAACTTGTTCAATTCTCGTAAGTCCAAGATAGGTCTCAGTCTTCCGTCTTTCTTCGGTATGAGAAAGTAGGGGGGGAGTACCAGCCCTTGTTCCTCTCCGCTACAGGTACCGGTTCTATGGCACCTTTCTCTAGCAGATCTACAATTTCCTGCAAGAGGAGCGGATCTGGAACTTTTAGAGAGCTGTTCCCGGTGGATGACTGAGGGATGCGTAGAAAAGGCAGGCAGTAACCTTGGGCAACTATCTCCAATGCCCAAGCATCTGACGTAATAGCCTGCCATTCCGTCAGATGTTGAGTTAACCTGCCCCCCTACTGGTGTCTTGTGAGGAGAGTCCTCAGAGTGGTTTGGAGGCGGCTGATGCAGATGCCGAGGGTAAAGAGGCACCTGCTGCTGCTGCGGCTTTTGTATTTTTACCACGTCCACCTCGGGTGAATTTTTTCTGACCCCTTTCAACCGGCTGTCCTCTGCCTCTTCCGAATGTGGAATAGAAGCGAAAGGACTTACCTCTCCAAGAGGTTCCTGATCGGCGATATGGTGTCTGACGGATTGCAGCTCCCAGGGATTTTGCTGCTGCCTTTGATGTTTGTAGTTCTTCTAAACTGGCATCCGCCTTCTTACCAAACAAAGAAGAGCTGTCAAAGGGCATATTCAAAAGTCTGCTTTGCACATCTGGAGCAAAACCAGACTTTCGCAACCAAGCAAATCTCCGGGTTGTTGTACTTGCCGCCATGGCCCTGCTGATGCGGTTAGCAGAATCGATGCCAGTTTGAAGGGATTCGCACATAGCATCTTTACCATCCTTGATGATGTTTAGGAACGCTTCCCTTTCTTCTCCCTCCGGGAGGCAGTCAGCCACTGATGAAGCACACTCCCAAAGTGTGTGGCTGAACCTTTTCTAGCATACAAGTAGCATTGATGGATTTCAACGCCATGCTACATGCAGAAAATACTTTTTTGGCCATAGAGTCATATCTCTTATCCCTGTTCTGTGGAACAGTAGGGAAAGCCGATTTACTACCTGATGAAGTAGCTGCCTGAATAACCAGACTCTCCGGAGTTGGGTGTTTGGATAAATATTCAGGGTCAGCAGAAGACGCCCTATATTTAGCTGATAATTTTTTGTTCACCGCCGGGATTACCTCAGGTGTTTCGCAGTTTGCCAATATTCTCCTTTGTAATGCTGCATGAAATGGCACCACAGGATCCTCCTGTGGACCTTTGACCAAGATATCTGTGAGGTCGTCTTGCTGAAAAGCAGGTGAGGGTGTGGACCACCCCATAAACTCTATTATCATTGCCATTAAGGTTCTATAAGGGGTTTCAGCATGTTCCCCTGGGTCTGGCCTGGCAAATTCCACTTCTGGGGAAGTGTCCAACCCACTTGCTTCCTGTAAGGATTCTTGGAGGTCTTTCAACCTACCTTCCTCAGAGGTAAATTCCTCTGGTATATGAGTTGCAGATCCCTGCAACTCAAAAGGTCTTTCCTGATCCGAATCCTCCACTTCTTCATAAATAGATAAGACTCTGGAGTGATCAGGTCTTGAAAATGGTATAAATCCCATTTCCAGAGCAGAAGGGGCCAAATTCGTCATGATTGGCTGAGAAAACGTTGACGTCGTCGACGCGGACGTTAAAGGCTTCGAAACCATTGAAAAAGGCGTCAAGAAAGGTGGTAGAGGCCTCGATGAACTCGAGAGTATCGGAATTCTACTCGAGGTTGTCGACGACATTCTCGTGATCGAGGCTCTGGGTATGGCCACTGGCTGTGAGGTGGCCATGGATTTGTCCTTTCTCGGCGTTGACGTCGGCATCGAAGACAGCGTCGACTCGACTGACCTGTGCGTCGAAGAACCCTTCGATAATGGCGTCGAAGACGCCGATCTATGCATCGAAAGGGATCTTCGACGATGGCGTCGAAGACGCGACTTTGCCTTTACTCGAGGGTTCGTGACGCTCTAGTGGCTTCTTTCGCCGGGTGCTGCGGCTTGCGGCGTTTTGATTTTTCGGGTCTTTCACCCAGGGTATCACCCTCAGCAGTCTTCGAGGGGGTAGAGGCCGCTTTCTCGAAGACACTCGGCATCTTTTTCCTGAATTCCTCCCACTCAGCCTGAGAGCTATGTTTTGTGGGGCAGGAGACCTTTTTTGGGGAAACGGAAGAAGACGAGGAAGGGGATCTTCGTCTCTTTTTTGAATGCTTAGATCTCGAAGAGTGATGGGAACTGCTTCGAGACCTAGAACGAGAATGTCTTTTGTGATGGCGAGGAGACGAATGTCTCGACTCCGCCGAGGAAACTTTCAAAGACGTTTTGACTGCCTTACCTCTCTCGAGCTTCCCCTTACACTCCTTCAAGGCTTTCGCCGTCATGGACATGCAGTCCTCGCACTCCGAACAATGGTGCTAGATTCCCAGGCACCACAAACCGATCCTGTGAGGATCCGTCAACAACATTTTCTTTCCACAGTCTCGACATTTTTTGAAGCCGGACCGTGGAGTCGTCGGTTCGGGTGAGGGAGCCATCGAGTACGAGTCAGTATTCACGAGGAATAATGAAGTATATCTTGACTGAAGAACTGAGCAACGATATTCCGAGGCCCCACGAAGTGCGGAAAAACGGAACTGAGCAACGGATGCTGCGCGAGTCTATTTATACGCGTGATGACGTCGGCGCCGATACAGAGGCTGTCGAGGGATGTCGACACGCAGTGCCCTCTACTGAAAAATTTTTCCGAGCCCAGCAAGATGGGAGATGATCTATCAAAGATAAGGAATACATCGGAAGACACAATCCCTTTGAAAGAACATTACTGCAAGATAAATCATTTGTTCTTCTGTAACATAGGTACCTGTAGGCATTGTATACTAAGTTGGCTTAACATTTGTTGCCCCCTGCCCCTGAACTTGGTATTCAATGTAATACATGTTTCACTATAGTACATTGACTAAAACATAGGTTCACCAATGTGGGCTGAAGGCAGCCAAAGCCCCAGATAATACCAAACGATAGAAGTAGAAGACTATGAAATTCCTAAGCCGGCTGCGCCCAGCGCTAATCGTTATCAGCCAAGAGCCCCAATCCCACGTGGGAATACGATAACCACATGTCAAGTGGTACACAATTGCATTGCACAGAAAGTGCACCTAGTAAATTCGAAGTTGTGCACCATATATGAGAATACCCTCAGACTTTATGTACACCTTAGGGAAAATTGGGCCTCATTATGAATCCGGCTAGTAGCCGTGCTGGTAAATACCGGCACGGCTGCCACCAGAGTAATTTTTTTTCCGGCGCCCGGTAATGGGAATGTACCGGAGCATTGCAGCCCAGGCAGTCCAGGTAATTCCCTATTGCCGGGCCCTGGAAAAAATGACTTCCCATTCGAGTCCCATTGGACTCAATGGGGAGGACGGATGCATCAGCACCATTCATGAATGGTACCGGTGCATCCGTCAAGGTCTGCGAGGTCTAACCTGGCGGGCGGTAAGGCACCTGCTCGCAGAACTCGTAGTTTGCCGGTCTGGAAACAACAGTACCTTCAAGCTTACCAGCACCGTTGTTTCCGTCTGGCAACCTTGTAATGAGGCCCATTGATTTATATGACCGCATATAAAAAGGTTGTGCAGTACATACACCGGGAGCCTTGAGCACAAGAAATGTTATCATGATTATTAAATAGGAGTTAACCCAATTGAGATGACTACCTGCATATGTGGGGCTTCTCTGGCTAAATGAGCCGTGGGTCCCATCCAGTCATGCAGCCTGTTAGGCAGACACCTGTGCAGTTCCCTTAGGGAACACTGCAAAAGGTTTAGGAGAGCCGGCCGGCTCACCACTTGGGCCAATCAGGACGGAGTGCGACTTGAGTTGCCTAGGCAACTCAGTCCAGGGTGCCTAAATCCCTCTCCACCCCTCCTAAGTACCCAAGACAGAGTGGCACCACTTTGGAGGGCTTCTGTGGAGAAGCCCGCCAAAAAGTGGAACAAAGGGCTCGACTTGGTTTGGAGTCACAGAAGAGAACACAAACGCCATTTTAGAACCGAGTTTTGGCAAAAAATACCAACCGGAGAATTAATATTAATTAAATAAACCGGCGGTATGTTCGAGGCTATTGTAATTAAATAAATAAAGATAGTAGCCTCGAACAATGGGAAAATCCCATAGAGAAATATTTGCGGTTGAATATAAAAAGTAGTATCCACTGCCACCAGCCAAAACTCGATCAGGGGGGGCGGAGACGTTCCCCCTCGACTAACAGACCCCGGGGCAATTGAATTGCCCCAGCCAGTACGTCCACAATATGATGGTTTGTACTGGTTCTGTTCAGAATTCAAGACTAGTAAAGTCAATGGTGTCTTTACATGCCCTGGGAGACAGTCAGTCCCAGGGTATGGAGTCTATACTGGGGGGTCACTATGACACCCCTGTGTTACTGCACTGAGGGTGCTGTGTAACACACATCACAAAAACACATGCAGCCCTATGGGGTAAAAGACCCCATAGCCCATTAAACACATCTAGAGTCAAAGAAACACACTCAAATCATGCCCAAGAGTGAGGGTAAAAGAGTCTCACTCTTGGCAGGAGAAAAAAATAAACCCCAAAAATCCAGCAAAGCTGCTGGGGGACTCACTAGGCTAGGAAATTCAGCCTAAACAGAGAATTCTCACTAAAACTCGCCCCCCCCCCGACTAAGGGACAGGAGGATTTAATCCACTCCTGGATGAACCTCATACCTCTAGTCGATGACATACATCCTAGAGAGTCCATCAGCATTTTGGTGGTGCCACCTTGACCTAGGTTCTATGGTCAACTCAAAGGTTTTCCTTTGTAAGCTGAAGGACCTACAAATCCTTTGAGGAACATCAGTCTTTTTGAAACTGTAGGGGATCTGGTTGACCAGTCCCTCAGAAGTTGTTACAACTTCTGAACCTGTGTTAGGCGTTTTCAAGGGGTCCTTATAAAGGATTCCCTTAGATCTAGAGGAGCCCCCAAGGTTCCTCACCACCTCTCTTGTGGGAATAGGTTGGGTTTTAGGCCTTTTGGTTGGAGGGGTTGGGGTTAGGCAATGTACCTGCTTCCCCTTCCTCTTAGATCTAACCTTACCTACTTTAGGAGTTTCCCCCCTAATATTAGGATTTGTGACACGCATCACAAAAACACATGCAGCCCTATGGGGTAAAAGACCCCATAGCCCATTAAACACATTTAGAGTCAAAGAAACACACTCAAATCATGCCCAAGAGTCAGGGTAAAAGAGTCTCACTCTTGGCAGGAGAAAAAAATAAACCCCAAAAATCCAGCAAAGCTGCTGGGGGACTCACTAGGTTAGGAAATTCAGCCTAAACAGAGAATTCTCCCTAACACCGCCAGTCCCATCTCAGTGGGCTTCATCAGCAAAGCCACTGTGCACCCCCTTGCCTTAGCTGGCCTGCCGATCGCATAGGGCATTCAAAGTATTTGCCTCTCTCAAAACCCACTGTAAGAAGCCGATCCCTAGAACCTCTGGCTCCGTGCCTCCGGTCCTCAATCAGTCCCCTCGGCTCGCAACTCGCTCTCTAGCACCCAATTTCTCGAGCCCCACCATCATTCCTTCCCTGAGCACATCTGTAGTAATGACCCCGCTGACTCACCCCCGCTGCCTTAGAAACCCCTGATCCCTCCCTCCCGTCCTCAATCAGTCCCCCCAGCTCGCCATCCACACTCTATGACCCGACTTCTCGAGCCCCCATCTCTCATCCCCTGTGCACATCAGTAGAAATCCGCCCACCCACCCCACTTCAGCATACGCCACCCGCCCAATCGCCTACCCTCGTCCCTCACCCAACTCTAAAATCCGAGCTGCACGCCTCCAACCTCCCCCCTCAGAAACCCATTCCCCCTCCCTTTTCCCACCCTAACTCAACGCTCCCCTTCTTCCCCCTGACCACTATTGAGAACTCCCCACTACACCACGCAACGACAACCCACCCCATATCACACTCTAAAATCAGAGCTGCTCTCTGGCGCATCACCCACCTCCTTCCTCTGAAGCACACTACCCCCCCTCCCGAACTCATGGCTACCCACCACCCCTCTGACTGCTACTGTGAACTCCCAAAAAACACTCCCCTTGACACCTGCCCCCTATCTATCTAACTCCCAAGCCAGAGGAACCCGCAGGTGCACCAAACAGCTCAAACTCTCAACCTCTTCCTCCCTTCCATTTCACCCCCCAGCAATCACCCCCCCTCCTTTTGCCCCCCTTACCTCTGAGTCCCTTTCCCCTAGCACATCGCAGGACTACCCACCGCCCGCCCACACCCCCTCCCTCTCCTGCCCTCCATCTTAACACCCCCTCGACACCAACCAACAACCCCCCCCTCTCCATATCCCTTCCCTTCTCTAAAAACAGCCCGTCTCGCCCTCGCAAGAACAATAGCCTCATCTCCATCACTGTCCGACCCCCCCACCCTCTCTCACACCCCTACTAGACATAAACCCCTGAAAAATAGAAAAAGAGCCTGGTCCCCCTCCACGACTCTCTACTCCTCAGAACTTCTACCTCCACCCACCCTTCCAATTTCTCCCTCCCCATCCCCATTACACTCCCCTCCACCCTCGCCCGGCTTCCACCCTCTCAACTACTCTCCCTGCATGCCTGACTCACCCATCCCCTCAAGACTCACTCGAGACCCTCCACCCCTTAACCCCCCTCGCCCACTGACCATCTGTCTACCCACCTACCCCCCTTTGCTCTACCCACACCCCTCACATCCTCTTCCGCCCGCCTACTCTTCCCACCCTCCACCGACTTGCCCCCAACCTTCATCACCCAGAGGCCGCTGATACCCTACCCTCCCACTAACCCTCCTCTCCCTGCATCATTACCATTGAGCGCCCCACCCCTTATGCCCCCCCACTGTCCCCCGCACCCCCACAACCCAACAACCTCCATGACCACACCTCACACCGAAGTCAATTGCATCCTTTTTAATGCCCGCTCTGTAGCGAAAAACAGACACATCTTCGACCTCCTATCCTCTGACAAACCCGACCTAGCCTTTATCACTGAAACCTGTTTCTCCGACGACTTTGCCCCTGTTGCACATGAGGCATTCTCCCCGGCTACTCACTCATCCCACACAACAGACCCTCAAGAGGAGGCGGTGTGGCAGTCCTCTTCAAATCTCACTTCTCTGTCTCACTCGTTGATTCCCTGACAGGCATTCCATCATGCAAATTCCTTCTTGTTAAACTTGCGCTACCTCCAACGTTCTCGCAAACATTCCTAATCATTTACCAACCTCCTGGTTACGACAGACATTTCACAACCAGCTGTCAGGTAATGTCAGGTTGGAGCGACATTCTTTTACATACAGTATCATATACTCATTTACATTGGGTCAGGGGAGACACATATTTAGTATAGAAAGGTTTTGGGAAGTTATTATGGGATATATTTTTAAACAGCCAATTTTGCCCTTAACCTTCATTGCAGTCTATGGAAAATGCCCCAAGCCAAGATGGAGGTTCTCAGTCTAAATTCTAATTGGGAGGATAGGGAGGACAGTGAACATTCTAAACTGCCTTTCATCGTCTTTGCCCAGCTGAGAGGTTGTGTGCTTTGCTGCTCCTGCTTTAACTTGTTCAAGGGTGTCAAGTTTCAAGCGGTCGAGCGGCATCTTTGAAAATATAACAGGAGTCGTGTATGGAGTTTGGTGGAGACACAGGACAGGAGTGAGACATTTCCAATTTTCTGAGAAAAGAAGTTTTCAAGTCTCAATCACAAGATAAGTGACTTTCCATGTTTTGATGAACTTTGTAAAAAGGTTATATTAATTTAAAAGGATTGAAATCGCAAATCTGTATCTAAAACTGAAGCGCGTACGTTTGTTTTCTTTCCTACGTATCATTTGAAACTAGCGTGTGATTTTTTCCCCGTTACTTTGAGCCTGCGCGTGTGACTCTGCGCGTGCGAGTGAAGCGCGAGCGTGAACTTTGGACTCGCGTTACTGTTCATATACGCGAGGGTTTTTTCTACGTGAGTTCGCGTGTGTGTTATATTACACGTTTCGTATCTGCGCAAGAACAAATCTATGTGGAGCTTTCGCGCGAGCTCTCAGAAGTGTCACGTGATAATATAAAAGCGTGTGTGCTTTTTCCCGCGATTTGGTTTTTGCGCGTATGCGTATTTTTTGTGAGTTGGACTTTAGCGCGAGTGAGTTTTATACGCGTCTTGGACTTTAGCGCATGTGCGTCTTAACCGCGAATTGGATTTTCAGCGCGTGTGCGTATTTCCCGCGACTTGGAGTAAAGCGCGTGTGTTTTTTCCCGCGGTTTGGATTTTCAGCGCGTGTGCGTATTTCCCGCGACTTGGAGTAAAGCGCGTGTGTTTTTTCCCGCGGTTTGGATTTTCAGCACGTGTGCGTATTTCCCGCGTCTTGGATTAAAGCGCGCGTGTTTTATCCCGCGGTTTGGATTTTTCAGCGCGTATGCGTTTTACCCGCGGTTTGGATTTAGCGCGTGTGCTGGATATTCCACGTGAAGATTTCATCGCAAGTTTAAAATTCGTTCCTGAGTAGAAGACACTCTAAAAAGAAAATATAAAAACAAATACAAAAAAACTTAAAAGAACTTCCTTAAACTTATTTGAAGAACTTTAGACCTTGTTCAAGAATCTTGAGAAGACGAACTACAAAGTTAAATATTACATTCATGGACCTGCTGTGAAGGCTGAATGATCTTTAAGATTCTGGTCAACAAGTAAGGAAGTCTTGTCTGCTTATCACTTCTCTGGGCATACTGAAGAGAAGTACCAGGTATGGTTTTTGACTATTTTGGTTAAGGATATAGAGTTTAAGGTTAGTATAGTAACCCATTGAGTAATGAGGTGTATTACATGTTTATGTTTTAACTACAGGTGAAGAACCAGCAAGTTGATAGCTTCCAGCCTGGTGTTTTCTTATTTGTCCCTTCCCCCTTTCCCCTGGAAGTGAGGCAAACTGAGCGGTATATATATTATCAGCTCAGAGTGCCACATTTTGGGTGGATTGTCGGGGGTTCAGCAGCTTCCGCAGACACCAGGATCTCAGCCTGACACCAGCCTCTGTGACTCCGTAGCCACCATTCAAATAAATCACCCCTCCTACGAGACTTCAATATCTGGTTAGACATTCCCACCAACCCCATGACCTATTCACTCGTCAACAGTCTTGATGTGCTCAACCTCTTGCTTCATATGAACGGTCCAACCCACTCTAAAATGCACACCCTTGATGCCATCTTCAGCTCTGATGACCTGATACATCTAGCCACCCCCTTACCACTCATCTGGTCCGACCACTTTATCGTCCCTTTTTCCATCCTCTCCCCACCCCCCCTTCCCACCTCCCCCATCCACCGCAAATGCTGGAACAAAATAAAGACCGTTCCCGACCTAGCCGAAGCCCTACAACACTCCCTCCTGACAGATCCCTAACCATCGACTCCTTCGACTCATGGCTTAACGATTAGCTAATTCCTCTCACCCCCTTGCGCCCCTCCTCCTCACGCACCGGACCATTGTTTACTCCAGAACAGAGGAATGCCAAAAAGTTTAACAAATCCCTGGAATGCAAATGGCAAGCAGAAAAAAACAGTCTCGGCAGATCCGCTTTCGCCTTGCACCATCGCAACTACAAAGCAGAAATACGGAAAGCCAAGAGAGCCTACTACAACAATCGGGTTCTCAACTGTGGAAACCGCAGCAAAGAACTCCAAAGAATCATATATGAATTTGTCAAACCCTCTTGCACCTCTTCCCTATCTGCCCCATCACAATCACTCTGCGACTCTCTCTCCCTCCACTTCTACACTACTGCTCTTGACAGAACGTCTTGCCTTAACAAAAAACTGTCCCTCCTCCCCCCACCTACTGACCATTTCAACAACCCCCCGTCGCTGTACCTTCCCCACCTCTCCCACCTTTGACTCCTTCAGACCGATCTCCAGAGAAGAATTTCTTGACCTTCTATCTGCTAGCAAACCATCTGGCTCCCTCCTAGACCCCTGCCCGGTCTCAGTGCTCAAAGAAATATTTTCGTCCACCTGCGCAGGAGAATATGCAAGAACCATTCTAAACGACTCCCTCAGGTCTAGATTCTTTCCCGATGCCTTCAAAATTGCACATGTCAAGCCTCTTCTTAAAAAACCACCCCTTGACCCCAAAAACTACAGACCCAAACGCTGCTACTAAACTGCTCCTCACACTGGGTTCAAGACAACACACCTCGCCAGCACTCAGAACCCTCCACTGCCTCCCAGTCGGACGAAGAGCCACCTTCAAGACCCTGTGCATTGCCCATCATGTAGTGCACAAGACCGGCCCACTATACCTGCAAGATAAGTTAAAATCTTACCTCCCACCCCACACCCGAAGATCAAACCCTGCCCTGCTTTTAGTGATCCCAACCACCAACTCCTTCCGGATTGGAGGATCCTCCTTCTCAGCATTGGCCCGACTCTGTGGAACTCGCTTCCACCACACATCCGACACACCCAAGACTATATGACATTCCGTAAATTAATAAAAACATGGCTCTTTCCATAATGCCAACAACAACCATAAACATGTGTCTGAACTCCCAACAACCCAACGACTAAATGCATATTGTGACTCCCAACCTCTCTTCAATGAATACACCCACTGATTGGGAATAGATGCAATATATGTATATGGAACTGATAGATGAAATGGAATGGATTGAGTGGATGGAATGCATGAGATGGGATGGAACGGATGGATGGAACGGATAGATGGAATGGATGGAATGCACAAATTCAATGGAATGGATGAAATCGATGAAATGGACGAAATCAATTAAATGGATAGAATGGATAGAATGGATGGAATGGATGAAATGACTGAAATAAATAGAATGGATCAAATGGATAGAATGGATGAAATGGATAGAATGGATGAAATGAAAATGGATGAATTGGATAGAAGAACAAGTTACTTACCAACTGGTAACGTTCTTTTGATTGGATGTTCCTCCAACGTATTCCTCATCTTAGATGTATTCCATCTTGCTTTAGCTGCATGGGAAATCTTTTCAGCAGAGGGCACCCTGCATCGATGTCGTTGAGCCGATGGTCCCTCGAAGGCTCCATCGAGGGTGACGTCATCGGGTATATAAGTAGCACACGCGGCCCCCGTTGGCCTCAGTTCTGTTTTCCCCCCACTCATGTTCTACTGTGTAGATTGTGCCGGTAGTCAGGTATCAGCCTTGCAAGAGTTGAAGTGGCAATAACACAGAAAATCTACAAAGGGGTAGGATGGGAGGGAGATGAGGAATATGTTGGAGGAACATCCAATCGAAAGAACGTTACCAGTTGGTAAGTAGCTTGTTCTTTGAATGGATTGTGTCCTCCAACGTATTCCTCATTTTAGATAGACTCCGAAAGCAATGTGGAAAATTCTCTGGAGGAGGGAGTAGATTTTTGATACCCTTATATGGCTGAATATAGCACTGCTTTACCAAAATTCAGCTCCTTAGACTGGGAAGCATCCAGACTACAGAATTTCGAAAAAGTATGCAGCGATGACCAAGTTGCTGCTTCACAAATGGATTTTATGGGAACACCTCTTTGAAGGGCTGTCGAAGGGGCGATGCCTCTGGTGGAATGGGCGCTTAAGCCTTCTGGCGGGTCTTTCTCCGCCAATCTGTAGCATTCTGAAATGCAAAGCACAATCCAACGTGATATGGTTTGTTTTGACACCGATTGACCTAATTTCCTTCCGGCGTAGCCAATGAAGAGTTGATTATCCACTCTAAGCTTGGAAAGCCTAGAAATGTAAAAGCTTAGAGCTCTTCTCGGGTCCAACCTGTGCAATCTTTCCTCTTCCTTACTAGGATGAGGTGGAGGATAGAATGCGGGTAGAACAATTTTCTGATTTAAATGAAAATCGGACACAACTTTAGGTAAAAATAAGGGTTTAACCCTTAATACCACTCTGTCCCTATGGAACATAGTATAGGGTGGCCCAGAGGACAGTGCCTGCAATTCACGCACTCTTCTTGCAGATGTTAAAGCAACTAGGAAAGCAGTTTTCCATGTTAATAATCTTAATGGACATGTGTGCAAGGGTTCAAAAGGGGCACACATTAAGAATTTTAGAACCAGATTAAGATCCCAAATTGGTACTTGAAAAAGGTAAGGAGAAAACACATTGGTGAGTCCTTTTAAGAATTGTACTATTAAAGGAATTTTGAATTGGGAGCATTCTTCCGACGAGTGCTTGAAAATGGAAAGCGCTGCAAGATAACCTTTAACGGTCCCAACATTTAGACCTCTATGTGCTAGGGACAAGTGGAAGGACAGTACTTCCGCAATAGAACATAGAAAAGGATCAACATTCTTTTCTCTGCACCAGTTGCAAAACTTTTTCCAGCCGCAACGGTAAAGAGATTTTGTTGCTGGCCTTCTTGCGAAAGCAACACCTCCATGACGTCATATGGAAGGTCCCAATCCTTGTATCTCAGCCTTTCAGATACCGAGCGTGAAGGTTGAGAATTTTGACCTCTGGATGGAGAACCTGGCCCTCCATTTGTGAGAGCAGGTCCTCTCTCTGAGGAAGACGTAACGGGACAGATGGACATGTCTGGAAGGTCCGGGTACCATGTTCTCCTGGCCCAATCCGGGGCAATTAGGATCATGTGGTATCCGAACTATCTCAGTCTCCTGATGATCTGAGGAATGATGGGAATCGGAGGGAACTCGTATAATAGTGGGAAGTTCCACTCCACCACGAACGCGTCCCTTAGGGCTCCTCTCGTGGGGAATTCCCTTGAGCAATACCTTTCGCACTTCCGGTTGATTCCGGTCACAAATAGGTCTACTTGAGGGGTTCCCCAAAGGGCAAAGATCTTTTGAATGACTTCCTGAGCCAGTTCCCACTCGTAGGACACCGTGCCCGGCCTGCTCAGAGTGTCCGCCGTCATATTCTCCTCCCCGGCTAGGTGAACTGCTGTTAAGGAGATTCCTTCTTGAATTGCCCATTACCAGAGCTGCATTGCCTCTCTGCACAGAGGTAGTGACCCTACACCTCCTCTTTTGTTTAGATAATGCATGGCCACTGTGTTGTCCGTCATTATCAGGACATTTTTTCCTCTAACAGATGGTAGAAAAGCCTTCAGCGCTAGTCTGATTGCCTTCAGCTCTAAAAGGTTGATGTGTAGTTTGGACTCCGATGGAGACCAACGACCGCTGATTGTCAGATCGTTGGCATGAGCTCCCCACCCCATGAGTGAGGCGTCCGTCACTACTGTAATCTCCGGCCATGGTTGCCAAAACTGTTCTCCTTTTGGGATATTCTCTGTGCAAGTCCACCACAGAAGATCCTGCCGAACCTTGTTCAGAATCCGAAGAAAATCCGTCATTTGACCTGAGAACTGGGACCATTGAGTCTTTAGAGCCCATTGAAGGGATCTCATCCTCAGGCGCGCCTCTGGCACTAGGAAGATGCAGGATGCCATGAGGCCCAGCAACCTTAAAAAGTCATAGGCCTGGAGACTTTGGGCATTTTGGAATTTGGAAATCATCTGAAGAATGTCTTGAGCCCTCGACTTGGGAGGCAAGATCTTTCCCAAGGATGTGTCTAATACAGCCCTTATGTACTGGAGCTGTTGGGAAGGTGTCATTTGTGACTTCTTGAAATTGAGGAAGAAGCCCACTCTGTGGAAGAAGTGGCAGGTGACTTTCAGATGATCTAGTGCTTATTTGGCAGAACATGCTCTGATCAACCAATCGTCCAGCTAGGGGTAGACGTGAATCCCCCCTCTCCTGAGATGCGCTGCCACTACTACCATCAACTTGGTGAAGACCCTCGGGGCGGAGGTCAATCCGAATGGAAGGACTCGAAACTGATAGTGTGAGTCGCCAACTACGAACCTCAGGTATTTTCTGTGCTTGAGATGAATTGGCACATGAAAATAAGCATCCTGGAGGTCCAATGACACCAACCAATCCTGAAGTTGCAGGGCCTGAAGGATCTGAGAAAGAGTAACCATCTTGAACTTGTTCTTCCTGAAGAGCTTGTTCAAGCCTCTTAAGTCCAAGATGGGTCTCAGTCCTCCGTCCTTTTTGGGGATCAAAAAGTAAGGGGAGTACTGTCAGGAATAAGGGCCTGTGGTGCAGGAGGAAGCAGGTACGGCATATCTAAAAACTACAATTCCCAGCAGGCATGGGGAAATGTGTAGTTCCTTGGGCCTGTCGGTACTCAGCTGCCGGCACTTTGCAATTAGGGATTGGGCTCTTAACGGCCGCCCGCCCCGCCCGTGCTCATGTGCTGTTGATTAATGTTGGAGAGCAGGGGCGGTGACAGCAGTAGGAGCGAAGCAGGAACGCTGAAGGTGTAAGCGAGTGGCGTGCAGGAGTCACGCCGGTCATGTCGCAAGGCATCTTTATATCCCGGGGTGCAGCGGCACATGCTCCTTAATCTGCTCCAGCGCTACAGGTCCAGGTCAGCCGCAGTAGGCACCCGGACCATCAGTTAAGTGTTTCTATGTTTGTTTGCTTAGCCGGTTTACGGCATTAACATGGAGTAAATCGGAAGCTTCAAGTATTTATGTCCGGAAGCCTGAGGAAAACGTCCGGACCAAAAGTTAAGTGAAGGCACATAAATCCTTGGTTTTGGGCAAGATAAACGCCAGTCTGGTAGCAGGCACATTGTTGTCTAAGCACCAGGGAAAACTCAACTCTTCTAATCCGCATTTCCAGTTATTACGTTTTTCCTATGTGCAGTGTATTATGTTAATCCATGTTTTGTGAGGCATATGAATGTCTCAATGTTCTCTGTTCATTATCAGTGTATTATGGTTTTAAGTTATTACCAGTTATTCGCTTTTCCACATGGAGAAAAGCGTCTTTCTATGTGCATTATGTTGTGCTAATCCATGTTTGCTCACGAGTTGTGTAGGATGGCGTGTTATGTGTTAACTAAATTCTGAAGATAGTCAGGTCAGGTTGCAGGAGTATTAAGCTATCTAGTCAGGAATTGTAGGAGTTTTTTGTGGTTTTATGTCTTGTCTTCCCTTCCTTCCCTTTATTTGTCCATCCCCTTTCCCTAACTCCTTCTTCCCCCCATTGGCTGCCACGTGGCTACCTGTAATTCAAACATCCAGGCGCCCGTGCCAACCACGGTGTGAGGGGTCGATCCATTCGGCTTCTGTGGTTCGGGAGAGGGGATTGAATTCCTCCTCCCTTAAGTTCAGTTTGTGACAGAATCAACAACCCCTGATTTCGGGATTACTGAACCACCCAGGCCAAATGGATAACCCTCCCTCGTTAGCGGAAGTGCTAAAGGCACTTCAGGAGATTCAGGTGGAATTGATACATGTCAGACAGGAATCTAGTACTCTGAAGAATCAAGTACAAGGGTTGGTAGCACAAGGGACGCCTTTGGAGGAAGCAGGGTCTTCTACCAGTAGAGCAGGAACAAGAACGCCCACTGTGGTGGTTCAAGCTCCCAGTAGTGTGCCATTGGCTGCGCCTGAAAGACTTTCTGGGGATCCAAAAAAATACATGACGTTCTTGACCCAGTGTAGATTACATTTCCTGTGTAAACCATCGGCCTTTGAGACTATTCAAGCAAGAACTGCCTTTGTAATTTTCATATCTAACAGGAGATGCGGCCGCTTGGGCAATGCCATTGGTACAGAAAGATGATCCATTATTGTATAATTGGGATAATTTTCTGGCAGAATTTGGTCGATTATTTGACCGAAGGGAAGTGTCATTGGCACAAGATAAGGAGTTATTGGCACTAAAACAGGGTACCAGAGATTTGATTTCTTATGTGACACACTTCAATAGACTGGTAATTGAAACAGATTGGCCAGAAAATAAACAGACAGTTTTATTCTATCAGGGATTGAAAGAAGAATTAAAAGATGCTATGGCACAGGTGGAGCCTCAGCCCAACACATGTACAGCTATGATTGATTTGGCATTAAGGTTGGACCATAGGATGAATGAACAAAAAGGAGATAGGAAAAAACCAGAGGTGGTACTTTTTGTACGATTGGATAGAGGAAGGGTGAACAGAAATGGTGAAGGGGAACCTATGCAGATTGGAGGGGTGAGGGGACCTTTATCGGCTATAGAAAAAGAGCAGAGGAAGGTTAATAATTTGTGTTTGTACTGTGGTCAACCTGGACATTATATTTGTACTTGTCCAAATACCCCCAAGAAGATGGGTGGTGGAGATCAGAGCAAAAGCGAGTCGGGAAAAGGATTTGGCCGGCCTTAGGGGGAACACAGGTGTCAGGCTCAGTGGTTCAAAAGTTCCCCACTTGGGTAGCAAATACTTCACGAAAAGGTAATTCTCATTTGTATATTTTGGTAACTTTATTTTTTGCTTGTACAAAACAGATGGTGTCAGCCATGATAGATTCAGGGGCAACTGGAAACTTTATTGACATTGATTTGGCCAAAAGACTGGGGTTGCCATTGCAAGAAAAGACTCAGGTGGAAGGGGTACAGTCGGTGGATGGGTCGCCTTTAATTTCAGGACCAATTTGTCAGCAAACTCAACCCATAGAAATGAGGTGTCATTCGGGACATGTGGAGGACATTGTACTGGATCTAATTGCAGCTCCTCAATTTGGTCTTATTTTAGGAATTCCTTGGTTGACTCAGCATAATCCAAGAATTGATTGGGTAGCTAGAGAGATTTTTTTTGAGAATCCAGAATGCATTGGTCACATTGAGGAGGAGGTGAGTCCTGCATTGTTTTTGGCAGATCAGCCACGGGCAGTGCAAGTGGTGGGGGCTGTGGGGTTACAGGTTCCGGCTCAATATCAAGAGTTTGTAAATGTGTTTGACAAAGGAGGAGCGGAACAATTGCCTCCCCATAGACCATATGACTGTGTTATAGAGTTAGAACCCGGGGCTAAACTGCCATGTAGCAGAATCTATGCATTAACAGAAACCGAAAACCAACATCTGAGAGAGTATTTGGATGATATGTTAAAGAAAGGATTCATTCGACATTCCACATCGCCAGTCTCATCTCCATTGTTTTTTGTGCCTAAAAAAGAAGGTACGTTGAGGACATGTATTGATTATCGTGCTTTGAACAAAGTGACAGTAAAAAACAGATATCCACTCCCTTTAATTTCTGGACTGCTGGATCAAGTGAAAACAGCAGTGGTATACACAAAACTTGATTTACGTGGAGCTTATCATTTGATTCGTGTCAAAGAAGGTGATGAGTGGAAAACTGCATTTAGAACTAAGTTTGGACTATTTGAATATTTGGTTATGCCTTTTGGTTTATGTAATGCTCCTGCGGCATTTCAATTTTTTATGCAGGAGGTTTTGAGTGAGTTTTTGGACATTTTTGTTATTGTATATATTGATGACATTCTAATTTATTCTAATTCACAAGAACAGCATGTGGACCATGTAAGGGCAGTGTTAAAGAAATTGCAAGAACATCAGTTATATGTGAAATTGGAAAAATGTGCCTTTCATGTGAAAAGAGTGGAGTTTTTGGGCTTCATTTTGACCCCGGAAGGGATAATTATGGACAAAAGCAAGGTGCAAGCAGTCCTGGACTGGCCCAAACCCCAGTGTGTTAAAGATATTCAATCTTTTTTGGGGTTCGCCAATTTCTATAGACGATTCATTACTAATTTGTCTCAGATTGTGGCACCGATAACAAGGTTATTAAGAAAAGCAACACGTTTTTGTTGGGATGTGGGGGCGCAAAAGGCTTTTCAAGAATTAAAAATGGCATTTACCACAGCTCCAGTATTACGACATCCAGATTTGGAAAGGATGTTTCAAGTAGAAACTGATGCGTCCAATGTGCCATAGGAGCAGTATTATCTCAGAAGGATCCAGAAGGGAGTTGGCATCCAGTAGCATACTATTCACGAAAGCTCACTCAATGTGAACAAAATTATTCCATCACTGATAAAGAATTGTTAGCTATCAGGGCAGCTTTCTTGGAATGGAGACATTATTTACTGGGGGCTAAACATCCGGTGTTGGTAGTGACAGACCATAAAAACCTACAGTACTTTAAGACGGCTCACACATTCAGTCCTAGACAACTACGGTGGTCTCAATTTTTCAACGAATTTGATTTTGTGGTGACCTTCCGCCTGGGAAAAAGAAATGGAAAAGCAGATGCCTTATCACGCCAACAAAACATGGACAACATGGTATCTGAAACTAAATCTATAATTCCGGCAGAGCAGGTGGTAGGGGCCGTAGTCTCTAAGTTGATGAAGCAGGTGAAACAGGCAATGAGGAATCAAAAGAATCAGAGTTGGGGAGTGAATAACCCTTTGGAAACATTTAAAGATAATCTCCCTTATTATGATGGCAGATTATATTTGCCTACTTTGGAACTCCAAACGAAGGCTATGCATTGGTGCCATAATTCCCCTCTGGCTGGACATTCAGGGAGTAAAAAGATACAGACTTTAGTGGAAAGATACTTTTGGTGGCCCAATTTGAAACAAGAGGTTATCAAGTACGTGCAGGAATGTGAAACATGCGTACGAAGTAAAGCTGATCACACCAAGAAGTCAGGGTTACTGAAACCCTTGCCCACTCCCACCAAAATATGGACACAGATATCAATGGACTTTATCACAGACTTACCACCGGATGATCAGTATGATATGATTTGGGTGGTAGTAGATTACTTATCCAAACAGGCTCACTTTGTGCCTTGTAGGGGCATTCCAGGAGCAGGGGAACTGGCAGAATTGTTTTTGCAGCATGTGGTTCGCCTGCACGGACTACCACGTACTATTGTGTCTGATAGGGGACCTCAGTTTAGATCAAGGTTTTGGCGCGCTTTCTGTCAGATGTTAGGAATCAATTGTGCCCTGTCTACTAGTTACCATCCTCAGACGGATGGACAAACGGAAAGAGTTAACCAGACGCTGGACCAATATTTGCGCTGTTATTTACATGAAGGAATGGAGTCGTGGGTTCAAGCCTTATGGTTAGCGGAATTCACTTAAAATAACGCGGAACATGCTTCCCTGGGAATGGCTCCCAATGAGTGCTTTTATGGGCAGGTACAGGAAATGTTACCAGAACAGCTACCAAATGTTGAGAATTTTCCAACACTCCAAAACAGAAAACAATTGCTTCTAACCATCAGACAGAAGGCGCGAGATAATTTGGAATATGCAAAAACTCAATATAAGTTGTACGCAGACAGAAAGAGAAGGGAGGCTCCGCAGTACAAGGTTGGGGATAAGGTATGGCTATCCACACGCAATTTGCTCTAATTGGATCTTGAAAATTTGCTCCCAAGTTTATTGGACCCTATGAAATAGTAAATATTGTGTCAGAAGTTGCTGGGAAATTGTGTTTGCCTAAATCTCTGAGAATCCACCCGGTATTCCATGTGTGTCTGCTTAAACCCGCAGCACCTGGAACACGCGTGCAGAGACCTCCAGCTATCCACAAAGAGGGTCATGTGGAATATGAAGTAAAGCAGATCTTGGACTCAAAAAGGAGGAGACAAGTGTTATGGTATTTGATCCGGTGGGCTGGATATGGACTGGAAGATTGCTCCTGGGAACCTGCTAGTGCAGTGCATCCACCTCGTCTGGTAAGAATGTTTCATGCAAAGTATCCGGAAAAGGCAGGTCCTGGGAAGAGCCCTGGAAGGGGAGGTAATGTCAGGAATAAGGGCCTGTGGTGCAGGAGGAAGCAGGTACGGCATATCTAAAAACTACAATTCCCAGCAGGCATGGGGAAATGTGTAGTTCCTGGGGCCTGTCGGTACTCAGCTACCAGCACTTTGCAATTAGGGATTGGGCTCTAAACGGCCGCCAGCCCGTGCTCATGTGCTGTTGATTAATGTTGGAGAGCATGGGCGGCGGCGGCAGGAGCGAAGCAGGAACGCTGAAGGTGTAAGCGAGTGGCGTGCAGGCGTCACGCTGGTCATGTCGCAAGGCATCTTTATATCCCGGGGTGCAGCGGCACACGCTCCTTAATCTGCTCCAGCGCTACAGGTCCGGGTCAGCCGCAGTAGGCTCCCGGACCATCAGTTAAGTGTTTCTATGTTTGTTTGTTTAGCCGGTTAACGGCATTAACATGGAGTAAATCGGAAGCTTCAAGTATTTATGTCCGGACGTCTGAGGAAAACGTCCGGACCAAATGTTAAGTGAAGGCACATAAATCCTTGGTTTTGGGCAAGATAAACACCAGTCTGGTAGCAGGCACATTGTTGTCTAAGCACCAGGGAAAACTCAACTCTTCTAATCCGCATTTCCAGTTATTACGTTTTTCCTATGTGCAGTGTATTATGTTAATCCATGTTTTGTGAGGCATATGAACGTCTTAATGTTCTCTGTTCATTATCAGTGTATTATGGTTTTAAGTTATTACCAGTTATTCGCTTTTCCACATGGAGAAAAGCGTCTTTCTATGTGCATTATGTTGTGCTAATCCATGTTTGCTCACGAGTTGTGTAGGATGGCGTGTTATGTGTTAACTAAATTCTGAAGATAGTCAGGTCAGGTTGCAGGAGTATTAAGCTATCTAGTCAGGAATTGTAGGAGTTTTTTGTGGTTTTATGTCTTGTTGTCTTCCCTTCCTTCCCTTTATTTGTCCATCCCCTTTCCCTAACTCCTTCTTCCCCCCATTGGCTGCCACGTGGCTACCTGTAATTCAAACATCCAGGTGCCCGTGCCAACCACGGTGGGAGGGGTCGATCCATTCGGCTTCTGTGGATTGGGAGAGGGGATTGAATTCCTCCTCCCTTAAATTCAGTTTGTGACAAGTACCATCCCTTGTTCCTTTCTGCTACAGGTACTGGTTCTATAACACCTTTCGCCAGCAGGGTTAAGACTTCCTGCTGTAGGAGCGGATCTGGAAATTTCAAAGAGTGTCTCCCTGGTGGATTGCTTTGAGGTAGCATTAGAAAAGGAAGGCAGTAACCTTGGGCTATTATTTCTAGAGCCCAAACATCTGAAGTAATGGCTCGCCATTCTTGCCGATGCTGTGACAGCCTGCCTCCCACCGGTGTCTTGTGATGCAAGTCTTCAAAGTGGTTTTGTAGCGGTTGCTGCGGCCGCTTATGGCAAAGAGGCTGCAGCTGGAGCTGGCTTTGCACGTTTTCCTCATCCACCGCGAGTGGCCTTTCTCTGGCCCCTTTGACTGGCCATTCCTCTCACCTTTCCATATGAGGAGTAGTAACAATAGGATCGTCCCCTCCAAGATTGTCCTGGTGCACGAAAAGGCTGAGGTTGCCTAATATCAGATCCTAAAGACTTGACAGCTGCTTTTGAGGTCTGCAACCTCTCAAGGATCTCGTCAGCCTTGTTGCCAAAAAGGTGAGTCCCGTCAAAAGGCATGTTCAGAAGACGGTTCTGCACGTCTGGTGCGAAGCCCGACTTCCGTAACCACGCAAATCTGTGCATTACCATGCTAGTGCCCATGGACCTGCTCACACTATCCGCAGTGTCCAATCCAGATTGAAGAGGTTCCTGCATGGCCTCCTTTCCATATTTAACAATGGCTAGGAATCCTTCCCTTTCATCCCCTTCTGGTATGTACTCCACCGCCATTGCAATGCACTCCCACATAGTGCACGAACATTTTGCCAAGGCACATGTGGAGTTGGCTGATTTTAACGCCATACTCCCAGCTGAAAATACCTTGCGTGCCCAATCATCCACACGCTTGTCATCGCTATCCGGAGGGATAGAATGGTACGCCATTTTATTTGAAGCTGTGGCTGCCTGGACCACCAGACTCTCGGGAGTGGGGTGTTTAGACAGATAGCCGGGGTCGCTACTGGAAGGGTGGTATTTTGAAGTAAGGGATTTATTCACTGGAGGAATAGAATCCGGAGTCTCCCAATTTTTGGCCACCCTATTTTGCAAGGCTACATGCAAGGGTAGGATTGGATCTTCGGTGGGACCATGATCCAATATATCTGTCAGATAATCCTGGATGAATTGAGTTGGTGGTCTAGCCCATCCTAAATAATCGACCACTTTTGTCATTAGTTGACGATATGAGGGACTGGCATGCTCCCCTGGTTCTGGCCTGCCAAAATATGTTTCAGGCGATGTATCAATGCCACTTGCATTATGTAAGGATTCCACCAAGTCCCTCATCCTGCTTTCCTCAGGAATCAGGCATTCTGGGACATTTGGGGTACCATATTCCAGTCCAAAAGGAACATTCTCCTCATCAGATCTCTCCTGTTCTTCAAATATTGAAGTCAAGGAAATGAAAAATCCTTCCTTGGAAGAGGTTTAAAAACCTTTTCTGGGAGAGGTGTATTAGTGGAACCTGAAGATATTACAGCCTTTGCAGCCTTCTCTTTTTCTTTTTCTGGCTGAGTTGGCTGAACTGGAGCCTTTGGAATCTTTGGTGCCGAGGGCTTCGGGGTCGACGTCGACAAAGGTGTCGATAGCGCCGACGAAATAGTGGTCGTCGACGGAGCTGGCTTCGAGGGCGTCGAGGTGCTCTTCGCAGATTTGCCCTTCGAGGTGTGTTGGGTTTCAGACGGCGTTGGTGACCTCGAACGGTCGAATCGAGCTGTCTTTTTCGCTCGGCATCCTGGAAGTTTCCCGATCCTTCCTCCTTAGATCACCCGGGCTCAAGGGCGTGCGAGTGTCAGAGCGATAATGCTCCCGGCCGGCTTCCGAAGAAGGCGCGGACCGAAACTTTGCTTTTTCAAACACCTCCATCATTTTCAACCTGGATGCTTCCCACTCTTCGGAGGAAGAATGTTTTGTGGGGCATTTCTTGGATTTTTTCATCGAAGACGAAGAGCGATGGGAATCGCTTTCGGACCTAGACCGATGCCTTTCGCGTCGAGGAGACTTCTCCTAACGGGACCTCGACTTGACGCTAGAGGCTTTCCAGTCGGATTTACGACCTACCTGCAGTTTTCCCTGCCTCTCTCGCAAGGGCTTCCCCGTCATCGCCTGACACTTCGTACAGGCCTCCATGTCGTGGCCTTCTCCGAGACACCACAGATATTCTCGATGCGGGTCCGTGATGGACATTTTCGAACCGCAAGATTTACACTTTTTGAAATCCGATTGCGGGATCGTAGTCTTAGTCGATGACATATCGAATATTCTTCATTCTTCATTCTTCAGTATTTACAGTATAACTCAAGGCACGCAGAGTCCCAGAAGCAACATGTACTGCAGAAAAACAGAACTGAGGCCAACGGGCGCCACGCGTGCTACTTGTATACCCGATGACGTCACCCTCGATGGAGGCCTTCGACGGAGCCGCATAAAAGATGCAGACTGCAATGTTCGCGGGGAAAATGATTTAAGGAATTATTAAGTTCACAGCAACAGGATCCGGGCAAACTTAGTCTCATTTGAATCGGAGCAAGACTCGCTGAGAGACTGAGTCTTCTTTGCGCCACCGTGTGCCCGCCGAAACCCTCGCTCTCTCCTCCAACTGACGCCGGGCCAACGGAGGCCGAGGGCTGCTGCAATCAAGTTACACAGCAGTGCGGAGTTGGCCCACGGTACCTCAGTGCCTGCCATTTGGCCCCCACTACCCGCAGCCACTGGTCTGGGGGGCGAGAGAAGACACGCGACGAGGTGGCCCCACAATCGTACCGCCATAATCCTGCCAAGTTCCCGGCTTTTTTCCAACGGTCGGTGGGGCAGCGGAGGTGGGGGACCCTAAGTAGCCAAGGCACACAGCGGGGCGGCGGATCCTCTGAACTCTGCAGCCCGCCATCCATCCAACCCCCACCGCCAGCAGTCGCTGACCTGGGGGGTGCGTGGGGACTTGCATCGGCACTTGCATCGGCACTGCCCACCAATTTAACTGAGCTCTCTCCACACTACCATATGCCTGCCGGAATCATCGCTGCTTCTTAACGGACATCGGGTAACGTTGGCAGGTGACTGCACACAGTCAAGGCGCTCAGCAGAGGGCTGCTCTCTTCGAACCTCACAGCCTATCCTCAAAGACCAGCGGGACTACCTATCACGAATCCAGCGCAAGAATTGGAGGACACCTCTGCAGTCATCCCCACAGGTGAGAAGGGCTGGGGGGGAGTAGGGGCCGGCCGTGTTGGGGCCCCACCATTCCTACAGCCCCAAGCAGACATCATAGCCAAGGTGGCCCCTTGGGGCTGCCGCCTCCCTCACCCCTCCAGTGGCGATACACTTCAAACTACAGCCCTAGTGGGGCCCAGGTCATGGGGCTTCATACAACTGTACAAGAGGGGGGAAGACTGGCACCCTATCTACTTGGGGGGGGGGGGCACAAAGAGGCATAGACTGCTGGAGGCTAAGCGGTGGGGGAGGTACAGCCCTGACATAAGGGCCAAGGACCGCTGCATGCCTGGGCCCCTGGCAGCAGCCCCCCAACCACCCCATTAAATATAAAGGACACATGCCCTTCAACCGCCTCCCAACCCTGCTGGCTGGTAGACGGGCAACACCCCACAGCACCCATGGGACCCAGGCTGCAATACTAGCGTGAACCGAAGGGGACCTTCTCAAGCGGCTCCCAATGCAACCAATTCATCGCAGCGGGGGTCTGAGGCACTCCCTCACCCCCCTCTCGCAAGTATACCCCCGTGCTCACAAGCCTAACCACCGAGCTTGAGATGCCAGCAACCCCCCTGCATAGCATGGCCCCGGGACGATCGAACCTACTACCCCAGCTCACACCAGGAGGGGGTCCAGGCACGCACAGCCAAACGGGCATGCAAAAAGGACCTCGGGTCCCGGTGCCAGGTGATCCCCCAGCACCTGAGACACCCAGCCAGCCCCGGAGATCAAGCCGAAATAAGGCAGAGATGGATGTCTAGACACAGCTACAGACAATCTTGGCCGAAATGAGGATCATCGGGCAAAGGACACAAAAAAAGAACACTACAGTCCTGGACATCAAGCGGGACTTGCAAGACGTCCAAACCAGCCTGCTGCGCAAGCTGAACGCATCACAGACGATGAGCAACGGATTAGCGCACTGGAGGATAATTACTCAACCACTGGAGCGGATCTTGATGGGGGTCATAAGAGACATTCAGAGATTAGGGGAGAAGATCGATGACCAAGAAAATCGCTCCAGACGGAATAACCTTCGCCTAGTAGGGCTACCCGAAAATGCCGAAGGGGTGAGTCTCGAAACATATGTGCGCGACTTCCTTCGCGACACCCTCAAAATAGAGAATACTCAAGACATCACAATTGAAAGGATCCACAGGGCCCCCATACCCAAACCTCCGCCGGACCAAAGACCCCAGATCGTGACCATGCGCCTGCTCAATTTTCAGCATAAGATGCAGATCCTCAAAGCATAAAGGGCGGCAGGCCCCATCAAGGTCGGGGCGTCGGTCATTCGAATCGTCAACGACTACTCGCAGGAGGTATCACGACGGTGTAGAGAATTTAACCCGATCTTCGTAGCCATGAAAGACTCGGATCTCTGTCACTACCTAAAATTTCCAGCAACTTGGTGTGTCCAAATTGATAAACAATGGCACAGTTTTGAAGACCCGGAGGCAGCCTGGCGCTTCCTTCAACAGCAGGAAATAATAACGAATGACCTTGAACGGCCCCCAACCGAGCCCCGGCACCGGGATCTTGGACGGCCCCCTAGCCTACAAGGGCCACAGACACCCGGGAAATGGCACAAGATCAACAGACGCCCGAGAGGTAGGGGGCCGAAGCGTTGACTGTTTACCCTGGCAGAGATAAACCACACAGTACTAGTGCATTAATGAACTATGTCTGCAGGGCCTGAATCGGGCCCGAATACGCTGAGGAAACCTGGATCCTGTTGACAGGCACACCAACCGCGGATCCTGCATCGCAATCACGCAACCATGAATCATGCACTGTCAAAGCCGCCCCCGCCTGGGAGTCACACCTGCGGCCTAATCAGGTCACCACAGTGGCAGGAAACACCCAGGGTCAGGTGGGGCAAAAAGGGTGGGAGGGCTCAATTTATAGGGCATTCCTAACACCCTCGGCCATTGCACAAATGCCACTTGTTGGGGTTATGCCGTATGTTAGGCCGACCCAAAGTTTGGTTAGAAGTTATCAGAGACTCATGTTGGAGCCACTTTGAGTTGCTCTCTCCCTGGGAAGACACTCGTCCATATCTACCATGGCACTCACCATCAACTTACTGACACTCAACATGCAGGGCCTAGGCACCCCATTAAGTGCAGGAGAATGCTTAACACTATGAGGGACCTCCAGGGGGATATAATCTTCCTCCAGGAAACACATCTGGGGCCCACTGAATCCGAAAAACTACGGAGAGGATGGGTTGATACCGCAATCCATTCCCCGTGCCATGTGAAAAGAGGAGTCTCCATACTAGTTAACAAAAGAGTCCTGCTTCAGATCACATACACAATCACAGACAAGGAGGGCTGGTACATTCTCGTCCAAGGCCAATTATACCAACACATTATCTCTCTCCTAAATGTATATGCACACACAGCAGATAATCTGCAGTTCTTTACAAGGATCTTTACTGAGTGCGCGCAGTTCAGGGGGAACCTCATGCTCATAGGGGGCGACCTCAACCTAGCTCTTGACCCCCTCTTAGATCACCAAGGCGCCACCTTGGGAAGCACCCACCCACCCAAAAAAACAGATTGCCCTACAGACGCTAATTCACAACCTCCGCCTGGTTGACATTTGGAGAGACATACACGGACAAAAAACAGGCCTTCACATTCTATTCACACCCCCACAACACCTACTCTAGGCTTGATTACTGGCTGATCCCCTCTACCGCAGGTTACTTGGAGAAGGAATGCAAGATCCTCCCGATCACCATTTCGGACCACGCCCCAGTCAGGCTTTGGTTCTCCCTCCCGGGACACACAGCGTTAACCTCCCCATTGGCGTCTCAACCTACGCATGCTCCAATATCCCGATCTAGTAGAACAGTTAGCGGAAGAAACTGAGCGGTTCTGGCAATACAACTTAGCCCAGGACTACTCTGCTCATAATTGTTGGGACGCCTTCAAAGCGTTAAGGGGTCAATGCATTTTGCGATGGGAGCACAAACGTAAAACCTAGGGGAATGAAGCTGCCCGCCTCACGGAACAGTTAGGCAGAATCGAGCAATCCCATAAAATGACCAGGAATAAGCTTCTGAAATCCACACTGAATAAACTCTGCACAAAAATAGCCCAACTGTTGACCAATAGGGCCCAAAAATTTTATACCAGCTGGACCCAAGAGTATTACTCAGATAGCGATAAACCTCTACGGTCTTTGGCCCTAGCCCTGAGGCAAAGGCAAGCAGAACAAACAATAACCTCCATTCAGGATAAGGAGGGGAATCAAGTGCTTGGGGATGCCCAGATTAATGCCAGATTTAAAGAATTATACCAGGAGCTATATACGGCCGCCAATGCCCCCCGCCCGCCAGCCCAAGAAATTGATGCCTTCTTGGAATCGAAAAAGATCCCTAAAATCCCAGCTGACCATGTACCAGATATGGGAGCTCCAATCACAGCCGCCGAAATTTCCAATGCAATAATGGCACTCTCCCCAGGCAAGGCCGCAGGCCCTGATGGGATTCCCATAGACTTTTATAAGGACCTAGTTGAGGACCTAGCACCCCGACTTGAAGAGGTGCTCAACAAATCGGTGACCCTAGGCCACCTTCCCCAATCAATGCTTGCTGCTAATATCATAGTCTTCCACAAGGAAGGGAGGGACCTGATGATTTGCAGCTCCTACAGGCCCATATCGCTTTTAAACGCTGATGCCAAGATCCTTGCGAAATGCCTGGCAAAACGCATCGAAAACAGCCTCCCGACTGTCATTCACAGAGACCAAATGGGCTTCATTCAGAATAGACACTCAAATGACAACATTAGAAGGCTACTACACATAATAGCAGGGATAGAGACCCGGAGGACATCATTCGGGTAGTCGAGGACGAAAAGGCCTTCGACAAAGTACAGTGGGAGTTTACATTTAGAGTCTTGCCACAATATGGCTTCCCTCCCACCTCATTCGACTGATCAAGCTCCTGTACACAAGGCCCACGGCCGCAGTGGTCACTAACCACGTCACCTCCCCTGCTTTCGAGCTACAATCGGGAACACATCAAGGGTGTCTATCACCTTTACTATACGCCCTCTCCATTGAGCCAATTGCGATCAAACTCCAGGCGGACAGGGGCTGGGCGGGCATAGCGCAGGCCGGAGAAGAACACTGCATCTCCCTCTACGCGGATGACATGCTTCTGTACATTAGCAATGGCCACATCAGCCTTCCATACATCCGCACACTCCTCACAAAGCTTGGCCCAATGGCGGGATACAAAATTAAACTCCGCAAATTGGAGGTTATGCCATTGCGCCCAGACATACCATGGTCCACTACCTCGGTATCTACATTAGCGCCACACTGGGCGACCTTGGGGATCTAAACTACCCACATAAAATATCAGGCATATGTCAAGACCTGAAAAATGGGATACCTTGAACCTCTCTCTAACCGGGCGAATTAACGCTCTAAAAATGAACTCCTTCCCCAAACTCACGTATGTCGCTATGATGATCCCGGTCAGCCCAACCGCCACTTCCCTAAAAGAGTTGGATAAAGCAATTTCTAGATTCATTTGGAAGGGGAAGAAAGCGAGAATCCGCCTCCAGATCCTACAAGCCTCTAAACCAAATGGGAGCCTCACAGTCCCATCCCTAAAAGCATATTACCAAGCGGCGCAGGTGTGCTGGGTGATACGGTGGTTGGACACTTCAGACGACTCCAGCTGGAGGGCAATGGAGCTCGCAGTGATGAAACCCCTGAACCCAATAGAAATAATGGCCATACCCCTTAAGAAGCATCCGCCCGGAGTTTGGACACACCCGGTCCTAGGGCCCACGCTCATCCAATGGCATAAACTCAGGGCAGATCAGGGGATCCAAACCAAACAAGCTCTGCCATGGTCCAGCATCCGGGCGGTACTGCACTGGTGACACGTAGGGAGAATACATCCTAGACAGGGCCACGACTGGGCTAATATTAGGATTATAGACATACACGAAGAGGCGTCATTGCAGACATTCCAAGATGCCCGCGTGAAACTGGGCCTGGGGCGGGGCGATTGGCTCATATATAATACTATCTGCACCACGATTAGGTGCCACACCGCGTGACCCCCCCCCCCCCTTCCCAGAGGTACTCGCTCCTTATGGGGCTGAGATGGAACAACATCTCGACGCGTTCCCGCATCTCCGTACATTCTATCAAATGGCAATCCCAGAAAACCGGGGGCAGAACCATACGCTTGCACACCTCTGGGCTGCAGACTTAGGGGCTGAACTAGAAACAACTGACATCCTCGAATACTACGCCGCCATTCCTTCAGTATCCACCAACCTCAGAAATAGAGAGATCCAATTTAAAATAATACAACTGACATATTTGACCCCCTCTACTCTCTTCCAAATGGGGATATCCCAAACTAATACATGCTGGAGAGATTGTGGCGCCCTGGGCACGATGGGGCAAATTATCTGGTATTGTCCAAAGATCTCCCAGTACTGGCGAGTGGTGTACGATCAGATAAGTGGTATGGAAGGGGCCAACGTCGTATTCTCACCTGAGGTAATGCTTCTGGGGGGGGGGGGGCAATGATTCTTGGCATGAAAAGGGGCTCGCACGCAAACTGAAACATTCTACTCTTTACGGCTAGAAACCCCTCATTATGCATTGGAAGGCCAAGGATCCCCCTCCGGGTGCAGAACGAAAATCATTCCTATCGAAAACATGCAAGATGGAATGCGCAGCTCTCGCGCGCTCACAGCCCCAGAACCCCTTATGAGCATCACAAGCACGAATATTCAACGAGCTGATAGACAAATATACATAGGGGAGCAGGTCATAGGCCCAGCTGAACAGAGATATGAAACTCCTGGTTTTTGACATTCGACCTTGAACTTTGCATGGGGAGAAAAGGCTTGGGTAACCAACATACTGCATAATTTCAGGAGTGCCGGTCAATGAGACCATAGTTTAGGGGGGGAGGGGTTTGTTACAGGGTATGTTTCGGTCGTTTGAGATTTGGGCCAAAACGGAATATGGGAGGGAGGAATATGGGGGGACTGGTAATTCAAGGTGCGGACTCTAGCACCCCCCCTGTGTCCCCTCGGCCTCTACAGAAATACTATTAAGACAACATGAACTGAATATCAGGTCTTATGCCTAATCTCGACCGTATTTAACTGCATGAAGTTTGTACCTATATTCTAAATGCCAATAAAATATTTGTTCAGAATGGAAGACATTGGATGGATGGAATGGCTAAAGTGGATGCAATTGATGTATGGAAGGAATGGAATGGCTGCAGTGGATGGAATTGATGTATGGAAGGAATGGAATGGCTGCAGTGGATGGAATTGATGTATGGAAGGAGTGGAATGGATGGAGTTGATGGAATATATGGATGGTATGCATGGGATGGAATGGATGGATAGAACGGATGGATGGAACGGATGGATGGAACGGATGGCTGGAACGGATGGCTGGAATGGAAGAAATGGATAGAATGACTGATATGGATAGAATGGATGAAATGGATAGAATGAATTACATGGAAAATTGATTAATTGGATAGGATGGATGAAACAGAATGATGAAAAGGATGGATTGGATGAATGAATGAATGAAATGGATGGGACTTACAGAATGGATGGAATGGACGAAAAAGATTAAATGGATGGACGCATGTGGAATGAATGGAATCTAGGTATATGGAATTTAAGGATGGAATGTATGTATATGGAATTAATTAATGGAATGGTTGGAGTGGATGGTGATGAAGTAATGGAAGACATTGGATGGATGGAATGGCTACAGTCGATGGGATGAATGAATGAATGAATGAATGAAATGGTTGCAGTGGATGGAATTGATGTATGGAAGGAATGGAATGGCTGCAGTGGATGGATTTGATGTATGGAAGGAATGAAATGGATGGAGTGGATGGAACTGATAGAATGGATGGAATGGAAGTCACGAAATGATGGAGGACATCGTATTCACGGAACAAATGGATGGAATGAATAGATGAAGAAATGAAAGAAACAACAGGATGAATAGATAAGATGGATAGATCGAATGAACAGACGAAGAAATGGAAGAAATGGATGGATGGATTAATGTGATCGATGTATGGAATGAAAGGATGATGGAAAGGGAAGAAGTAGATGGATGCATCAACGATATAGGTGAATGGAATGAATGAATGCTTCATTGGTTATAATGGCTGGCTGAACTGATTGAATGGATGGATTTACCCTACCCTCTAGTGTGTGCCCACTGTACCTTCTTGTGTACCCAGCCACCTGTCACTGAGTGTGTCCCTATGCCCCCTGCCATCCTGTTGCCGTGATGTGACTATGTATCTCAATGTATTACCCAGCCCTCTCATCACCATATGTTCCCACTGTGTCCATATGTCTCTATGTACCCTGCTTTCTTGTTCCCCATACTCTTGCTATATATCTGTATACCCCCTCTTGTTGCTGGTATATCCGTATACCCCCTCTGCCCCTGTTACTGTGTGTCAATGTGCTCCCTGCCATCCTGCTCACGTGTCTGGTCTTAGGCCCCTTAAGGAAGAACCAACATAATCATATATCACATCACTACGCCTACTCTCTTCTATATAATATCACTCACTGTCATGTTGATGTATCCATGGGAACGGGAGGTAGAAGGGAAGTGACGTGGGAAGGGAAGTGATGCGGGAGGAGGCGGGGAAGGGGAGTTCCTGTAAGTTAATGATTAAAGTTGGACGTGCGTATGCAGAGCTCCGTGTCCTTGTGTTCTTTACTGCGCCACCACACCATCACAATGGCGACGAGGAGGGCGGTACTGTAAGCGGAGCCGTGCTCAGAAGAGAGCCGCCGCAGCCCGCTTACTGCAACACAACGCAGAGGAGCAGCAGAGCGCCCGAGGACGCGGGCCTGCTCAGTTGGTGAGTCACACAGTGCGCAGACCGGGTTGCAGCGGTGATTGCTCGCGCAGGAGGGGCTGCTGATTACCAGCCCGCAGCAGCAGCAAGGAGGCAAGGCACACATGTTCTCCACAGAGGAGAGAGCCTTCCAGTGGCAACCGGCCTGCACGAGACACGGCACATGTGTTTTCTCCACGTAGGATAGAGCCTCCTCATGGCACCCGGCCCGCACGGGGAGAGGGAGGAGCACAGCACGTGCGCACCGCTCGCAAGGGGGAGGGCCCCCCCCCATTGGACACACTCACGAGCTCATGGCAAAGAGCTCCAGACCAGCTGGTTCTGAGGGCACCCCAAGAAGGGGTTCTGGACAAACTGATGGTGCTTGTGCCATTTTGGCAGCCATCCAACCCTGGTGGCAGGCGAAGCCACTCCCTGCAAAGGAGGGAGAGGGGTACAGAGGACCCTCATCAAGTCACCCAAGACAACAAACGGATGGTGTTCGTGCCCTTGCGGCGGCCATCAAGAAGAGGGAGAGCGTGACAAACAGCCAGTAACGCCCATATCCAGTAAGTGACACCCCCATTGAGCACAAAATGTCGGGCGAAGATGATGGGCAAGGAGCACAGGCTCAAGGTAATGGGCCCCCAGCGCCAGTGGCGCCAATACCAGATCACGTGCCGTATCAACTACCAGACACACTGGCAGCCCAGATGCTAGGGGTATTTGATGTGACTGACACCAGCAACATGGTCCCAGATGGACCAAGTGGATCAGAGACTTTGATCTATACATGGGAGCCACAGAGCCAATTGCCGACGCCAGGCAAATTTGCCTACTAAAATTGGCCGTTGGGTCCGCCACACGTGACATCATCGACAAAATGCCCCCAGACTCCATAGACTCGATCCAAGACCTCAAAGACGCGCTAGCAGCTTACTTCGCTCCCCACACGAATGTGGATTATGAAAGATACTTGTTCCACAGCACCAAACAAGCGAAAGGGGAAACCATGGACACATACGTAATGCGACTACGTACCAAGCTAAAGCACTGCGACTTCACAAATTATTCAAACACCGAAGCGCTGAGGTCACAAATCATCTCAGGATGTGAGTCCCAAGCTTTCCGCAGGAAGTTCCTTCAAAAATCCCGCACGCTGGAGGAAATACTGGTGCTAGCAAGAGTCGAAAGGGCCATTGACTCCCAATTAGAGAGCTTTGGTAACACCAACCCAGGGGAAAGTGTGAACAGACTGCAATTAGACAGGAAAGCTGAAGAGCTTTTCTGCTACAAATGCGGGTTTGAATATCCACACGACGGAACATGCCCCGCAATTGGACAACGCTGTACCTCCTGTTGTGAAGGACACTTCAAGGCCGTATGCAGAATATTCCGAGACCGAGGGAGAGACCGACCCAGAGACAATCCCTCACGTTCAAAAGGCCGGAACACGGGGTAGTCGAACAACACACCAGCCCAAAGTGCCCAAAGTACCCAAAGCACCCCAAGTCAACCCACATTTGGCCACAGGGACAGAGACTCAGGAGAAGACCGGCAGAAGAGAGAGAGGAAAGAAAGAAGAAGATCTGCAATGCGTGCAAGACCCGAGCACAGTTCGAGACAACATGTACGATATCTGGTTGAACAACCCCCCACAGACTCTGACCCCAGCTCGTCAGGGAGTGACCAGAAGAAAAAGGCCTACGTTTATGCCCTAGGAAACCCCACGGCAACAGCCCACAGCCCAACACTCATCAAACTCAATGAGAGACCGAGTTTCTCATAGACACAGGGGCCACAGTAAATGTGGTAAGTGAGAACGTCTATGCCGACCTACCGCAGAAACCCAAGCTTCATCCGGCAACCATCGACATATATGCCTACGGAGCCAAGGCACCCTTAAAGTTTCTGGGACAGTTCGGTGGGCTCTGCCGCTACACGGGTTATGAAATGAGAATACCGATACATGTCCTGGCCACAGAGACAGACAGTGGTTGCATTTTAAGCTTCAAGGCGGCCACCGACATGGGGCTAATCCACATCCTCTATAACATAATGGTCCATAAATACATAAACCCAGCCGAAATGGTCAACAACTTATACCCCAGGATATTCAAGGGAATTGGCAAACTCAAAAACAGGCAGGTCAAGCTCCACATGGACAACTCCATACGACCAGGAGCCCAACCGTACCGTGGAATCCCAGTCAACATCCAGAAGAAAGTCGAGGATGAGCTCCACAAACTGTTGGAATAGGACATTATTGAACATGCCACGGGCCCTACCACGTGGGTGTCCGCAATTGTCCCAGTCCCTAAAAAGGAATCGGAGGCCATAAGACTGTGCGTGGACATGCATCGCCCGAACCAAGCCATCCGACGGGAGAGACACCCAGCACCCCGCATCACGGACATGATTCATTTACTAAATGGGGCGAAAGTCTTTTCCAAACTCAACCTGCAGAAAGGGTATCACCAACTGGTACTAAGCCCCGAGAGTAGGAACATTTGTCACCCATGTTGGCTTTTCCAGGTACAAAAGATTGAGCTTTGGGGTGTCCTCGGTGGCAGAAATATTCCAAGCCGAGGTACATAACGTCATAACGTCATCAAACACATCCCAAATTGTCTCAACTACAGCGACGACATACTTGTGTTTGGTGTGGACGTGAACAAACATGATGAAACCCTCATGAAAGTATGCAAAGCCCTGCACGATGCCAATCTCACTCTGAACAGGGACAAATGTGAATTTTGCAAGAGCACACTAAAGTTCTTTGGGCACGTCTTCTCGGAATCAGGAATGACTCCAGACCCAGAGAAGGCAGCAGCACTAAATGACACCTCAGCCCCGGCCAACGTGTCGGAAATTTGGTCCTTCCTTGGCCTGGCCAGTTATTGCAATCGATACATCCAGGACTTTGCGTCTGTCAGCGAGCCACTGCGACATTTAACACATCTGGATGTCTCGTTCGAATGGACCGATGACTACCAAAAAGCATTCAAAATCATAAGGGAAAGAGTTGCAAAAGCTGAAAACATGGCATACTACAACCCCAGCAGGAAGACCGAGCTAACTGTTGATGGCAGCCCTGTAGGTCTGGGAGCCATTCTCGCACAAATTGACCAGATGGACCCCTCTCAGAAACACATTGTGGCATATGCCAGCAGGAGCCTATCCACCACCGAACAGGCACATTCCCAAGCGGAGAAAGAAGGTCTCGCCATCGTATGGGCGTGTGAGCACTTTCACCTATTCCTTTATGGGAAGCCGTTCCGAGTAGTCACAGACCATCAAGCCCTGTTATTCTTGTATGGGAACCCCCAAGCCAAAATGCCCCCTCGAATCGCCCGATGGGGCCTGAGATTACAGGACTATGCATTTGAAATCGTACACAGGCCGGGAAAAGGGGAGAATCCGGCAGACTTTCTAACCAGGAGACCACGGGGGGGGGTGCGCACCCAAACCCTCAGTCGCCGACAGGTACCTCAGATAACTCATCCACCAGACCACGCCGGAGGGAGTCAATACAGAGACACTCACTAGAGCGACCGAAAGTGACTTAGCCTGTCGCATCATATGCGAGGGACTCGAGTTTGGACTGTGGCGAAGGGCAAAGGAAAGGGGGAGAGCTGCAGGACAGAAGGTGAGAGAGGACGTGGAACGCCTGATACAAGTGAAAGATGAGGTAGCGTTGTCGGAAGATCACTTGCTACTGAAATACTGTAAACTAGTAATACCCGAAGCCATGAGAGCAAAAGTCATCGAGCTGGCACATGAGAACCATAGCGACATGGTATCCACCAAACGCATGCTCCGCCAAAAGGTGTGGTTCCCCCACATGGACACCATGGTAGAGGCCGCACTGAAAGCATGTCCCACGTGCTGTCTCATAACACCAAATTGGCACCCCGAGCCATTGCTCATGTCCGAGCTCCCGTAAGGAATATGGGAGACTGTTGCAGCTGACTTCTTTAGACCTATTGAGGGAGGAAATAATGGACGAATACTCACGATACCCTGACGTCCAGTTAATATCATCAACTGCAGCCCATCATGTCATACCCGCTTTTGACCACATCTTCTCGGCCTATGGAGTGCCCAAGGTACTCAAGACTGACAATGGACCCCCATTCTGCGGGCATCAGTTCGCCGACTATCTAGAGTTTCACCATAGGAAGGTCACGCCCCTATGGACCTAAGCCAATGGGATGATTGAACGTTTCACGGCAAATCTCAAGAGAGCATTACAGATTGCCCGGCTAACAGGACAGCCCTATGAGCAGGTGCTAAACCAACTCATGAGAGACTACAGGGGGACACCCCATAGCACCACGGGGAAGACCCCAGCCGAGCTAATGTTTGGACGGAATACCCAAACGCGAATTGCCCAGGCTGAGGTGATCAGCCCACCCCATGCTCTAGACCCATAGGTGCGGGAGCGGGATGAGGCCGCGAAAGCCCGAATGAAGGAATACACAGACACTCGTCGGCGGGCACAGGCGGCCCAAATAGAGATAGGAGATGTGGAAGCGGTCAGACAACCCATGACGCACAAACCCACCTCGCCGTTTCGTGAAGAACCTCTACTTGTCACCCAGAAGAAGGGTTTCATGGTCACCGCACAAGGGATCTGTCACAAGGAACTCCTCCTACTTCAAGGAACTTCGACAGACGCGAACCAGAGGCCTGAGTGGGAGGGTGCAGGCTCGTTTGGACTACGAATCGGATGATCCCTATCAGGGAGGTCAGTGGGACTCTGATGAATCAGAGCAGGACAAGGGGAAGGAGAATGCCGAGAGTGGATCGTCTCCAGCAAGGAGTAAGGCACGCCTACAGAGGGCCCGGAACAGACCTCGCCGATGGATTGAGGAAATGGACTAGAGTCCCACCAGACCGTCGCCCATTGCAAAGAGTCTGGTAACTGTTTAAAATGGGGGGAGATGTCATGTTGATGTCTCCATGGGGGCGGGAGGAAGAAGGCAAGTGACGTGGGAAGGGAAGTGATGCAGGAGCGGGCGGGGGTAGGGAGTTCCTGTAAGTTAATGATTAAAGTTGGACGTGCGTATGCAGAGCTCCGTGTCCGCGTGTTCTTTACTGCACCACCACACCATAGGCCTGGTGAAGCCATCACACTTACCATCACTCAATTAGAAAAAATGTTCTAACCTATATTCAGATGGGGATGGGATCGGTGGAGCTGGATGGTAGTGATGCTCTGTCGCCCACCCCATTAAAAGGTTTTTGTCCATCTGATGAAGAGGTGGGGGAGGCTGTATGCTCTGAGAAATTGGGTAAAGCTGTAGGGTCGGACTTGATATCAGTGGACTTCTACGAGGATGAACCACTTTTTTGGACCCTGCTGTTGTCTAGAATTTTTAACGCAGCCATTTGCACAAAAGTAGTCCCTAGCACTTGGAGAGAGACCAGAATTGTACCTGCATATAAAAAAGGAGGCAAGGAGCGGCCGAAAAATTACCGCCTTTCATCATTATTGGACTGTGCAGGGAAAACCTTTGGTAAAGTATTGCAAACTAAACTGCAGGGTTGAGTGGATGGCTCAGGCATTATTAGTAATTGACATTCAGGGTTCAGTGTGGGTAGCTGAACTATTAACCACTGTTTCTTATTATTTTTACTCATTGAAGAATACACCAAGTTACTTAAAATTAAGTTATATGTTATTTTTCTTGATTTGAAAACAGCGTTCGTAGTAACCAGAGAAACATTGTGGCAGGTTTTAGAGAAGAGAAATGTACCACAACCCCTATTAGAAGTGATTAAATTGATTCATGCTAAGACTTTAGTGTCAGTTCAGTATGGGACAGATGGGGAACAAACCAAATCCTTTGAGGTAAATCGGGGGGGTTTGTGAAGGATGCATTCTGGCTCCGCTCCTCGTCTTGCTCTACATCCAGGAAGTAGTGGATGCCGTGGAGCTAGGTGGGCTGGATGCACCTAGAATTGCATTCAAGAGATGGCCCTGCCTATTTTTTGCTGATTTAACTATTTTACAGCGTAGGTAATCCATTTTGGTGTTCGCAAACTGTTGATGGATATGTTTTAATAGTGATTTCTCGATTACAGAAGTGTGAACTTGCTTCTGTTTAATACATTGGGCCTCATTCCGAGTTCGGAGGTAACTACGCCGCAATTTGCGGCATGGCTGCCTCCGAACTCGTCCAAACTCCGGCCTGGTGAATGGAGTAATTACCGGTCCATTCCGAGGTCGGCGGGACCGGTAATTCCCCATTCACCAGGGCCATTCCCCATTCCCATTTGAGCCCCCATAGGGATCAATGGGAAGGGTGAAAGCGTCAATAACGGTACATTACGGTACCATTATTGACCCCGGAGTCCCTTTGCAGGTCCCGTCCTTAATGCCTGCTAAAAGCAGGCGTTAAGAAGGACCCGCAAAGGGAACTCGTAGTAGGGCGGTAAGGGTTTAACGGCACCCGTCTCGTTACCGGTGACCGTTAACCCTTACCGCCCTACTCGGAATGACCCCCATTGTTTTTGTACTTGCCTGTGTGAACCCCTGCTCCTTAAGAGACGTTCCTCTTAACTGTACTTCACACTAAGCCTACCACCTCCAGAGTCTGCCTGTTTGCTCAGTCACTGAAGTTTTTGACCTAACTCTGAAAAGTAAAAGTATAAACTGAAGTGATGAACCCTGCATATCTCGCGCGCGCTGGTAGATATAATGAAGTAAGCGTAGTTACGCAAATTTTCATGAAAACTTAATTGATGTTTAAGGTAGTTCAGCGTGACCTAACTTAAACACCAATGAAATCTTCATGAAAATGTGCGTAACTATGCTTCATTTATTATACCACCAGCACGAGATATTGGGGCTTCATCCCATATGCTCACGCAGAGGTGTGGGCAACGCCTCTACCTCCAGTGATCTTGCTGCCATTCCAATCCATCCCAAAATTGATATAACACAGATCATACACCTAACTACCAGTGCTGCGCAAGTTGATTCAGCCTCTAGTGCCCACTTCGTATTGTAAAGTATAAACTGGTTGCACCTTAAGGTGGCTTCTCAGAGCCCATCACCAGAATAGGTTCTGAACATCTATCATGCTAATAGCTGCTATCTCGTCAGACCTGCCAGGGCCACCTTCATGCATCCAAAGTTACAGATCACCCCCACGCTCCCCTATATGCAAAACAAATGACTCACGGAACACTTTGCATCCCATACCACCACCTCAAATATTCCTCCTGAAGGGTAAAGTATAGTAGCTGGGAGAAATTGTAAATAAGGTAGCTATCCTCCTAACAAAACAGTTTCCACTTGATGAGGTAAAGAGATCTGTCCCCATACCTGTACAAAAGCTGTTGATGACCTGTTTTGCTCCATGAATGTTTACTTTACGGTGGAATGCAATTTGCATGTTGGAATATTTAGTCTCAAAGGTTGGCTCTGCTTTTCACAAAGAGGAACATGGCAAATGGAAAACAGGACAGGGAGGGCAAGTAAAACTTCGTCCGATGCAGTCTTCTGAATGGCTAAGACTGGAAGGTGGAATTGGAGCTTGGGGCGGGGCTAATTGCCGTGTAAAAATGACATGTGCTTGCCTTTTGTGCATTGCGGGAGGAAGCTGGGCAAAATAGAATTGACACTAGTTTTCACCATCTTTTTGGTACTTGTGAAGCATAAAACAAACCTGTGTATGGGAGAGAGGGACGTGTTATTTCGAACCCAACATAATGTGCGTTTTATCTGCATCAACCTTACCATGTCAAAATGCTGTGCACACGGTTGGCATTAACTTTCACCATGTAACCTAATGCAAATGTCCTGGTGCCTAAATACGTTCCTATGGGTGATGGTTGGACCTTGCTAGGCGACTCTTGCAACTGCATAGTCTGTGGTATGTGACGTGGGCTTGAAACAGTTAACACATGGGAAAAGAGCTACATATGTGAAAACCAAAAGATGAGTGAAATAATGTGTGATTGGCTGCTGCTATAATACTGGAAGAATATGTGTTTCCTAGCTGCTGGAGCATTTCAGCAAACCAGCTTCGTTGTCTGTGGGAGGCTTAGGTGGAATGCGCTACTCTGTGCCAGATTACTCTGTTCAATATCTGCTATTCCTGGGTGAACATGACCTTTGAATGTCTCGTGCTAATAACAGTGCTCTATCTGTGCAAAAAGCTTCTAGAAGCATTGCCTAATCACTGAACAGTTAAGCACAAAGCTAGAGGAAGGGAGATAATTGGACGCAGACCCCAGCCTGGAGGAAATCGTGCATATCTGCTAGGCACCTAACACCCGCACATGATTCGAACAGCTATATCTGCACCACAGAGAAGTGATCAACTCTCAAGGGGACCCCGGTGCACAAGGGATGTGAGTTGATCTGCCCATCTGAAGGAATTATCAGAGCCGAGACTGAGCTGGAGACCGCACAGACCAAGCACAGCAAGGGGAAGAAGCCACTCTTCGTGTAAATCTACATACCTCTAGCTCTACACCCTTGCTGGCTCGTCTTCATCACAGAAGCAACGTGCTTATATTTGGACATGCTACACTGCCTATATCTTGTGCTAATTAAAGTGCAATATCAGATATGAACGCTTTGGGTTTGAATTGGTTTTCTTTTTACTTTCCTACACCAACAAACGTACGTAAGAGGCAGCCCATCTCATCCCCTTCAGTCTGCTGGCTGACTTCTCGAGGCGACACAGACTCAGCCCAAGAAAGTAGGTTAACTTGTTAACTGCTGCATAGTGGGCGAATTTTAAACAGTTTGTATTTGTAGTTATTTGAAGAACAGTGATATCAATTTCTGTCAGAAATTACACATTTACAGATAGCGGAGACATTCCCAATATGCAAAGAAAAAAAACAGGACTGGATAAGGACCTACACATTGGAATGGGTGTAAAAAAAGAAAAAAAAAAGTCGAACATATGCATGAAGAACAAAATAAACAGACAAATATGTATTAGGAGGAACCCAAGAAGAAGTGGCGTCTTAATAATCCTAGGAGACTTTAAATCAAAGTCTGGGCAAGTAGTGGTATCATAAATCGGCTAGGGTAACTCTTTATTCAAAAAACGGGCTAGGGGTCTGCTACATGAATTAGAAGCATGGGATTTGAGCATGGGAATGAGGTGAAGCGGAGCCTCTCTAAGGCACAGTGAGCAAGCGGTTCACGTATGGATTACCCTTGGTTACTTAGGGTCAAACCCCAGATTTTCCAAAATTGAAAAGGATTGTGGGAATTCCACACGTGGACCTCTTGCTCACTGTGCCTTAGAGAGGATCAGCTTCACCTCACTGAGGAGGCCCAACAAGGCCAAAACACGTGCCTGTGGTTGCTGATGGTACTCTTGTTCAGAGGAGAGTTGTCTAGCATTTCGGTGCTGCACTGCCTTTGTGGGTGGGACAAAGACTGATATGCAAATGGTTATTTCTCCTCTGAAGGGTGCAGTGAGCTAAAATGTGGTTGTAGACCCTCCTGGGTGGAAGAAATTCAATAGAACAGTATATTTGACCAATGTTTCTTCTCAGTAGAGGGTCTCCCACACTTCTTTGTAATTATATAAAGCTTGGGGTTTCACCCTAAGTAACCCAGGGTAATCCAGACGTGGGCCCCTTTTTCACTGTGCCTTAGAGAGGTTCAGCTTCACCTCATTGAGGAGGCCCAACAAGGTCGAAACACATGTCTTGGGTTGCTGATGGGACTCTTGTTCAGAGGAGTATTGTCTAGCATTTCGGTGCTGCACTGCCCTTGTGGGTGGGACAAAGACTGATATGCAAATGGACATTTCTCCTCTGTGAAGAGTGCAGTGAGCTAAAACGTGTTTGTGGACACTCCTGAGTGGAAGAAATTCCATAGAACAGGGTATTTGGCCCATGTTCGTTCTCAGTAGAGGGGCTCCCACACTCCTTTGTAATTACTATTCAAACTGTCCTGGGTAGATTAACAACCCCAAAGATGTTGATGAAAAGGGTTTACTGGTCAAAATCGCAAATATAACCCACCTCTGTTGAGGTCTAACAGTGTAGGAAGAATTACGCTTTAACCTGAGTATTAAAAAGAAAGAGGCTGCTACCAATGACTAAGATACAAAACGTGAAGACTAAATTAAAACATTGGAAACGAGGCCACACATTTTTTATGCTCATTAACAATGCAGAAAGGATGTTGAGGTGTGTTTGGGAAAACATACTGATACATTTTGGCACTTGATCACATCAGATGGAATTGACTCTTTTCTTCAAACTCAGCCAGTAAGGAGGAGGTTTGGATAACCCGCTTTAAGGGGATATGCATAGTAGGTGAACCAGAAGAGCCAGTGGGATATAGTTGTCATACCTGGACGGGTACTATTATCATACCTGGATGGGTGCTATTATCATACATGGACAGGTGCTATTACCTGGGACAGTGATGATATTGTAAATCTAATTAATCAGAGCAAAAAATCAAATGTATCTGGCCTGGACGGTTTATCAACCATGACATTAAAATCGGATTAACTTTTGTCGTCGAGCATCCTTTCTGCATTGTATGGTAACATTTTGGTGACCCAAGTTATTCCACCATCTTGGACGTTGTCAGTTTTGATTTAGGTGTTCAATAGGGGGACAGATTCTCACCATTGAACTATATACAAATCTCATTACTAAATGCACCAAACAAAATATTTGCGAAAATGTTACTAAAGGAACTGCAAATCTGTGCTTTAAATTCAAATCATTTGGATATTTATCAAGCGGGCTTTAAAAAGGGAGTTGGCAAAGCACTAAATAGCTCTCATTGTTGGACAGTCAGGCGACGGAACAGGAAAGACCAGTGTACCCCGCCCTCTTAGATATAAGTAAGGCCTTTAGCTGTGTGAACCATGCAACACTTTGGAAGAAAATGCATAAATGTGGTTGCCCAATTGTATTGATTAGTATTTTAGTCGCCTTGCATAAGGACACAAAAGTAAAAGGGAGGCTTGAGACCCAGGAAACAAGCACCAAGTGGATAAACACAAACCGCAGCCTCTGCCAGGGGTGTGTCTTGATTATTATTATGGCACCCTTTTTATTTAATGTATATATCAAGGATATGGGGTCATACTGGGACTTAATGCGAATGAACCCCCCCCACCCCCGTCTCTAGGACAGACTAGAATACAATATCTAAAGTATGCTGACAATATAATCATCTGTGATTCGAAACCGATCGGTCTGCAACGAGCTCTTGATACTATAAATGTATATCTTTTAAATAAATTACTCAATTTAAATATTACAAAATCCAAAATACTGATTTTGAATGGAGATAAATCAAAGTGGAAACATTTCAGGCGGTGTGTTTCGCAGCAGATGTTGGAAGTGGTAAACCGGTTCAAATATTTGGGATGTTTTTAACATACAAGAACAACAAAGCAAACAACATATGAGGACAAAAAGGAGTATTCCTAGCTTATGCATCTCAGTTGTCCCAATTAGATTATAAATGTCGCTGATTTTCAGTCTTGTCTATACTTAAATTATATAGGAAAAGATATTCCCAACTTGATCTTTGGAGCACAACATTTTAATTTAGATAGGTCCAAACTGGAGGGCTTGTTATGGAAAAAGGTGCTGCGTCTTCCCAGCTCGGTACCAATGGCTGGATTTAGGAACAAACTGGACTTACTTCCCCTGCAAATGTTTGTAGAGTGGAGGGTGTTACAGATCTTTGCTTTAGCTATATCTCCACCTAAAACGTCTTTATATGTCAAATTGAAGGAAGAATTGAATGTGGGAACAAGTAGGTCACTTATGGAATGGCAAAGCAAATGTACTGACCTGCTGGAGAGGATAGAGTCCTCCGCTGAAAAGCTTGTTACTAATCCTAACAAAGTCAAAATGAAAATGTACAGATGTGAATGGATAAAGAATAGGGTAGTTTGAATGAGTTATCGTTATTTTAATTAATTTTAATCTCTTGGCACCCTATTTGAGTTAACATCCCTAGAGAGATTTTAGATTTAGGATATCTATACTGAAATTGAATCTGCTTCCGATATTGGATGTCTTAGGTATGCGACTGAAGTTCCCAAGTGAAAAAGAGTTACGTCGTTTACTGTGCCCTGAGACATGAGACCCTAAGACACCTATGTATTGAGTGCCTGGCACTGTTGATAGTAGGGTATGAGAAAATAGGCAGATTTATAAACTATTGGGAGGGTGCCTTTTTGGAACAGTTATGGATATGAATTTTAAACACAAATTAATTATCACTATTAATTGCAATTTTAGAATTTAGGGATTTAATACTGGTTGAATATCCATGATGAATCAGACTTTTGAAACATTTATTTTCCATTTGTACTCTGCAAAATTGATTCTTTTTGCACTTCAACATTTTTTTTTATTTGAATGTATTCATTGTTTTAATGGTGTATTGAAGGTGTGAAAGGTTCTGTTGAGATACCAAAACGCACAATAAATAAATAAATATAAGAAATGGGTGACTTACTAAGGTAACATTAACCTAAGGGGACGTGGGGGGGCACGTGTTTCAAAGTTTCAAACAAAAGAGTACTACATGAATATACACAATTACATTACGCATCACTGTAGGGCTTGGTGGGGTATGGAGGATCTGGAAAGAGGGCAGAAAGAGCTCCTTCTTTGGCAAGTAAGCACAGTTTAAGCCAAGCTGTGACGAGATCCACAGTTGGGCTGGCTTTGATTATGATGGAAAGTGGGTTTGAGTAGAGAGGGGGAGTAGGGAGTGCAGAAGCGAGAGGAGGCACGGGACAGTGAGGTCGAGTGCAGAGGAGAAGTGGAGTGAATGAGATGCAAACTGATGCAAATAGACACGTAGTGAAGAGCATGACCATTGATCGCTTTGGAGAGTAGGAGAAGGAACTTGATAAGGGAGTGGTTGTGCATAGAGAGCCAACCGGCATGTTGTCGGTAGGTAGAAGTGGGGGAGGATCTGGGTAGGTTGTAGAGTGTAGCAAAGTTGAGGACTTTGTCTAGAGGGAGGAACGAGCAGAGCGGAAGGCCAAGTGTAAGGCTTGAGCAGTAGTCATGTTTGCGGAGCAAGAGGGTGGAGATGAAGTTTTACAGTGGTGACAGAGAAATTGATGCATTTTCTGGATGTTGAGGAGGCTCATATGAGCAGCAAAGGCAGTAGTAGTGATGAATTGTTGCATTGAGAGGTCGCTACCAAAGAGCACCCCAAGGTTGCAAGCCTTAGGCGAGGGAGCAAGAAGGTCAGGCAGTAAGGAGATAGGAGCAGGGGGAGGGTAGGGATGGTACTTAGTGATCCGGCTGAAGACCACTAGCTCAAGGACCTTTGTATAATGGGGAAAGAGGGAAACTTGGCAATAGCTTGCTGGAACGTGTGGGTCCGCAGGGGGCATCTTCAATAGGGGTAGGACAGTTGCAGATTTAAAGGAGGCAGGGTAGAGTCCAGTGGAGGGAGATGAGGGCAGGTGATTGAGACTAAGTCGTTGACTATTTGGGGAGCAAACGGGTTCATAGGAGCACAAGGTGGGTTGGTGCTGTGAATGATTGGTGCTAATTCGGTAGGGGAAAATAATCCAAGGAGAAGAGGCGGAGGCAGAGGTGGTGGACAGGAAGGTTCGGGAGGGAGAAAGGAGGTCTTTGGGTCACTAGTTTTAGATATTTGAGAGGAAAGGTAGTCAGGAAAGTCACTGGCAGAAAGGAATGAGGCAATGGATATTAGTTTGGGAGGTGTGAGCAAAGCTTGGAGGGTAGATGAAAGTTTGTGGGGGTGATTGCGAAGGGAGGAGATTAGGTTTGTGAAGTAGGAGTATTTGGCAGAGGTAAGGGCAGCAAGGGACATTTTGTAGGGTATGGGCCCCTGATTTGCACCAGTGTCGTAGAGTATGGTGCATTCTTATTTTGAGGGTCTGAATCTCAGAGGTGATCTAGGGCTGAAGATGGGAAAGGGAAGGTTTGAATATGTCAGCAAGATGATGTTGGTCAAAGGGAGTCATAGGTGTGTAGTGAAAGTTGGAAAAAGCACGGCCAATGAAAGAGGAATAATTAGGGGAGGGAGGTCCTCACATCAAGGTAAGGAGCAAGAGTCCTGCCTGAATTTCCTATTAGTCACCTCTTAGTCATAGAAGAGGGAATAGGAGTACTAGAGGGTGGAGGGACTGAGAAGTTAAAGTGAACAATGGAGTGATCATGGTCAAAAGAGGAAAGTAAAAGTGAGAGCAGACTGAGGTCAAGTGAGTTCCCAACCGGGTGAGTAGGCTGGTCCTGGAGAGAGTAGAGGGAGAGGTCCGATAGGAGGGGTTAAGTTTAAGGTGGGTGGCTACAGAGAGTTTTGGAAGGTTAAAGTCGCTCAGCATGACATTGGGGATGTCGGTAGTGTGGTGGTAAATTAACCAGTGTGAGACAGGCATGGTATCAAGAGATGGCACAGACACCAGATGTAACAGTTTTGAAAACCTTTATTAAAATGTCAGGATGGCTGTAATGTCTAACTTGCCCTACAGCTATGGTGGGAATAGCCCTACCTAAAGAAACTAAGGAAAAGTCTAAGTCCATAAGTTCAACTCAAAAGTATGTCTGGGTCAAAGGAAAAGTCTAAGTCCATAAATTCAACTCAAAAGTATGTCTGGGTCAAAACGTATACTTGCCCTCACATCTAATACAGAAATGTAGTGTAGGGATATTCTAACTTAAATAGTGTTCAACAAAAGTCTGGAGCAGTCTCTAGTCCCCTTCACAAGTTCAGGATGCAGTTTTAACCACAAAGTTAAAAAACGTGCTTAAGCACTGTTTCACCAAAACAACAAAGTTCCAGAGGAGCTCAGCAGTTCCCTTCCACAAAGCTTCAAGCAGGAATGTTCAGAACAACAATATTTCCAAGGAGCTCAGGAGTTCTCTTCCCCAGGCAGGAATGTCCTAAACAATAATGGTTCAGAAGGAGCTCAGGGTTTTCCATCCCCAAGCTTTGAATACTGATGCGCAAAACGTCACTGTCCAGCTTTAGTGTCTTTCAAGGTTGCTTTCACTCAAATACTGTTTATCACCATCAAGACACCAATGTTCAGCTTTAGAGCATTCCAAAGTTGCTTTCATATTTTCTTCTTCTTGGGACGTCCTGGTTTAGGCGCAGTTAATAGGCTGCATGGCTCACCCATTGCAGGTCGGGCAACCAGTTGCACGTTTACAGCTTTTTATCACTTTGGCGGATTACAGCGTTTCCCCAGTTCTTAGATTCAGGGTTTGCCTTTCTTTATGCTCCTTTAGTTCTCCTTTCTATAATGTGCTTGCTTGATTTTCAATTAGTTTTATTTTGTCCGATCAGCATTTTGCTCACACTTCACTGGCTCCCCTCTGGTTACTCATTGATCGCTTTCAGCGTGTTTTACTCGGACACAATGTTTCTGCAAGTTTCAGTTCAAGTCCTGGATCCGCTTTGATTTGTTCCCTTAATTCATTCTGAGTCTTTTGAGAATGTGCCGACCGCACATGACCACTTCGCTACAATGTCATCTTTTCACTTTCATACATTCTCTTGAAACTCACCGGCTGCAATGTACTTTTCTTCAGTTTCTTCAACAAGATGCTTTTGGGGATTTGAGGTCAGGATCTCACTGCCTGCCCCTCAGTCACCCCTGGATGATTACTGCCATTCAGGGAAACAAGCAGTTCTTGGCCCTAGTTAAAGGGACTGGTATCTTCCACAGTACCCTTCCCCCGCCTTCTCTGGCTTCTTGGGGACACGGCTCCCTTGCCACGCAATGACAGCTTTCCTTGCTCTGCTGTCCTTCAGTATTCTGGTGTCCCATTCTGCTGCGGCTTCCCGCGGACTGCAATGGCTCTCCTACTGCTCTCTCCAACTCTCTCATCTCACACCCTGTGGATTCCACCTTTTATACACCTTTGAGTCTCGCTGCAGGTGTAAAGTCCTAGGCTCATTTGCCTGACCCGAATTAGTCCAATTAACAGGATATGCCTGACCTTCAGTTCTATAGTCTTCAGGTTCCCTCTTCTTCGTCCCAGTACTATAGTGGTGTTTCCTATGGGTAATCTTCATTACTCTTGGGGTTAGTTTCTTTGTCTCAGTACTTGGTTTGACTTCAAGGGGAAACGTAGGGTCTGTGTAAGACTATCCTACAAAGCATGAGGGAGGGTAAGGTAAATCACTGTCAGGAAATGGGGGATACCATGTCTTGTACTCTGGCACCCTTTCCCCAATCCCCAAGGACCCTCTACCCAGGTGATCCTCCCTTGCTAGTTATATGAATGTGAGAGAGTTTATATTAGCCTTTACAGGCCAGAAAGCATTACAAGGGGTCCCTTTGTACCCAGAAGTATTTTTGTATGGAGTGACTATTTTATTATCTTGGTTACCCAGATTGATAGGTAAACTATCAAGAATACCTGATGAGTTTCTGTTCAGACCAGAAATCCCTATGGATGATGACAAAGGGATGATTATCCTCTTGGATTTAAAAGCAGCAGTGGTCAGATAGGAAAGGGTGGTTCTTCATGGGGCAGATGATGAGGGAAGAGGATGGAGAACAGTGATAGCCCTCAGTAAAGGATATAGGCTGACATATTTTATGACAGACAAGTTGTTTAAGGATGAGTACTCATGATAAATTAGCATTTTTCATAAGTCTCACTTTATGGATAAAGATAGACAATAGAGAAATACTACACAGAGTGGCGTTGGTAAAAAGGAAACCATTATTTTTCCAGGAAGATTTAGAGAAAGTGCCGAAGATTTTATGGACCACAAGTCCATATGACGTGGGTCTATTAAAATGAGTAGGAGCAGATCAAATCAAGCTTAAACCAGGAGCAATACCCCATGTCCAGATAGGCGGATTATGGTATATTCGAGACCATTTCCGCTTTAATGAAGCAAGGAATATTGGTACCATCCGATTCTCCATGTAACCCGGCTGTGTACCCAGTGAGAACATTGAAGGGGGCGGTGAGGGGTTGGTCATGGAGATTTATACAGGACCTTCTCCGCCCTCTAAACAATATAGTTGAAGCTGAGTTTCCTTTAGTTCCAAATCCTGCGACAATATTGTGCAACATCCAATCTAAGGTCAAATATTACAGTCATAGATTTAAAGAATGCGTTCTTTTCAATTCCCCTCCATGAAGACTCACAGGATTTGAATTCCTTTTTGTACAGAAATATCCACCTGAAACATACTTGTTTGCCCCAGGGGTACTGTGAGTCCCCTTCAATCTTTAATAGAGTCCTTCAGATGGACCTAGGCAATGTCCAGCTCGAAAGTGCAATAGTTCAATATGTGAATGACATTTTGGTGTGCAGTGAGACACGAGAAAGATGTAGAGAAGATCAAATTAAGCTTATGACTATCCTCTCAGAGAAAGGATATAAACAGGACAAAGAGAAACTACAATACTGTCAGGAAGAAGTCTTGTATATAGGACAGTTGATTTCTCATAAGGGGAGTAAAGTGACGCTTGAAATAGCAGAAGCAATTATGAAGACCTTAGAACCTAAAACAGAGAGAGAAAGCAACAATTTTTAGGCCTATGTAATTATTGCAGGGCCTGGGTTTTCGATTACAGTACACATACTCAACCACTTTTAAAAGGGCTTAAAGAAGCGCACGTGGGCAAGAGTAAAATAATGTGGGCAGATGAAATGACTGAAGGATTTGAAGCATTAAAAAAGGCGATCAGTACAGCCCTTGTTTTGGGAATTACAGATTATCATGAAGAATTTTACTTATATTCCCATTCAAATGGCAAAGTCATGACAACAGTTCCTACACAGAAAACAACATTAGGACATGGACACAAACCATTAGCCTATTATAGTGGGATTTTTGATCCAGTGATGAAAACGCACTGTGAGCAGTTTTTATCTGTTGCCGCATTCGCGATTGAAAAAGCTTCAGTTATAACAATGGGGTGTTCAGTAACTTTACTTGTTGAGCATGCATTATTTGTGATTTTAGAGAAACCCAAAAGTACATTGACCACACAAAGAGCAACAGGATATGAGGTAATAATCTTGAATCATGCAATTAAAATTGTCAGATGTAAGACAGTGAATCCAGCAACGATGATAGCTGAACCAGTAGGGGAGGATGATTATGTACATGATTGCACAACGTATATTGAAAACTATAATGAAATTCCCCAAGCTAGAGAAAATTCCCTGGGCAGGGGGGAAGTTGTCTTTATTGATGGTTCTTCAAAAATTGACCAAACGACAGGCGAAAGACATACTGGAGCAGCTGTAGTAAAGCTGAACCAAGAGGGTACATTTGAAGTAGTGACAAGCGCGAGATTGCCTTCGCATTACTCAGCACAGGCTGCAGAATTAGAGGCGCTTATCGCCGCTCTTCAGAGATTCGAAGATGAGGAAGTGACAGTGTACTCTGACTCTGCCTATGTGACATCAACCGTACACGCAGGTCTGTCACGCTGGAAAAGGCGGAGCTTCCTCCGTGCAGACGGCACTCCAGTGCAACATGCGGCCCTATTGTATAAACTTATTGAAGTAGTAGCATTCCCATTGACCCTAGCAGTCATAGAATGAACAGTACATTTGAAAAAAGGACCGATTTAATTATTCAGGAACCGAAACCGCAGATTTAGAAGACAAAAAGGCAGTCTATTTGCCAATCATTTCTAATTTTCAAATAGAAAATGTTAAACAAATGACAGGACGATGCATGTTGGTAAAGGAGGGCTTTAACATGCTGTCTATTGTCCAGTTAATTGAGATACATGGGCGAGCACCACAAGAAGAGAAGCATTTATGATTATTTACTGAGGCAATTTGGAGACAGGATAGCACTGGAAAGACGGTTATGTCTCTAGCATTTTTAAGGGTAGCGCTGGAGCAGCACCACTACCCCGTGCATGTGACTCGAGAGATTCTATCTGCTACAATAGCAGAAGAGTGGTTTTTGTCAAATCTGTTAGAGCATGTGACACAGTTTATTGTAAACTGCATTGTGTGCCAGAAATTTACTGCGGGGCACACTATGGGAACAGTGAGAGGAGCAATTCCTGGACCCAATTGCCCATTTCAGCATCTACATATAGATTATGCGGACATGCTGCAGACAAGAAACAGTTACAGATATATGCTGGTCGTGGTATGTCCTTTTTCTAGATGGATTGAGTCAGGTCCATGCACACTCCCTGATGCTACGTGCGCTGCCAAATTCCTTGTGCGTGAAGTGTTCCAAAGATGGGGTGTCTGTGTGAGGTTTTATGGTCTGACAATGGACAGCATTTTGTAAATGAGCTCTTCGACCAAATAGTTCTTCTATTAGGCATTAAGCATACCTTTTCTTCTGCATATTACCCACAGGCGAATGGCATGTGTGAGAGATTAAATGGATTATTGAAGGAAAGGATTGCAAAAATAAAAATAACTTTGAAGACGGGATGACTACATTGTCGACCCCTTGCCTTATATGCCCTAAGAAACCAGTCTGGCTCAGATCACCATCTAACTCCTCATGAGTTGGTGACTGGATGCCGCATGAGAACCCCCCTTGCTTCTCCAACTAGGTTAAAAACCGATGCCCATAGTGTAGTGAAGACACTAGGTGATGGGATGCATGATTACCTAACAACAATGACTGCAAGTATGTCTTTCATGTCTCAACAGGTCAAGAATCGAAGGGGAAGGTCAAAGAGAAGCGACAAAGACAATCAACCCATTGAAGAAGGGGATTTGTTAGAGCAACCAATTTGATATACAAATGTTTGTATACACTTGGAGTGCTCCCTTCTTTGAAGGTCCGTACGAGGTGGAAGAAGTCACACCCACAGCAGCCAAGTTAAAAGGATGAAGAGCCTGGCTTCATTTGCATGACATCAAGCCATATAAATGAGAAACCCTGACCCCTCCTGCAACTACCGACTGTGAAGCAAGAGAAGAAGATCTGCATATGCAAACTCATTCTATGGCCAAGAGTAAAGATAAGGAAAGTGAAGAACACAGCAGCACCATAGACAAAAAGGCCAATATCTTTTAAAATTTGACAAGGAGTAAACAGACTTGCAGTTACCCTGGAACTTTTTAGATAGGCTAAAGGAACAATGTGGTGAATTACCCGAGCAGAAAGAAGAAGAGCACATTTCATCTGTATGTTTCATATTGCAATAATATTACACATGTATTTGTATGCTGTTTTTACCTACATATTACAGTCTTATCCAGCTCCAATAAGATACGTCAGTGGCATAACGTTTTTTGGAAATCCTAAGAACTATCATATTACTTTTAGAATAATTATAGCAATCATCTTGCAGTTCTTGATATACACGTGTGATTCATAAAGATTTACAGAGTTTCATATTAATAGTTTTAGCAAAAGCAAGGAGGTTTCAGAATATTAGAAGCTCATTGCCATCAAGAAAATTGATGATTTTTCATGGAATAATAATTGTGGCATCATTCTGCATTAGGATTTGTGTTTTCATCCTGATTATTATGACATTTAGACATATTATGAGAAATAATACAGACCTGGTGGGTAACAATGAAACCTTTGCTATTGCCCCTGATGAAATCACGAACAGCATTTTTTTATAATCTTACTAGGCATTTATTTCGATTTAAAAGGGATGTTGGGGAAGATAATGAAGATATAAATATGTATCTTGATAATTCGGCTCATTTAAAGAATAACCAATGGTATCAGCACATGAAGAAGGTGGGAAGAAGAACATCAGACCAAAGCTGTTATGTGTTTTCCATTATACTTTGCGAACCTCTAAAATATTGATAGCAACAGAAGTATTTGTGAGAAAGCCACATTGCCTGACATACCTTGCACTTTGCCTAACCAGAGGACAGTTCCAAGGCAGAACAGCATCCATAGTGTGGGTGAACAAAGCGACATCCCAAAGAGAAGACAATTATGTACAAGACATAAACTCAAGAGAAAAGCCAGAAACAATGTATCAGATAATAAAATATGAACAGCCTGGAATAAATGGAGCAGAAATCAAGAATGAAGAAAATAAGATGTTATAATGCAAGGATAAGAATGGGAAGGAAATACAAGAATGCTGGGAAAGAGGTCAACTACAAATTAAAGGAACATTGCTTACTCGTGAAGGATGGGATAATGGTTTGGTTGTGTGCAAAGCACTGGCATCAACCAGACGATGGGAAGTAGTTGTGGCAAATGCAGAAAAGGAATGCAAAAATCAATGGCCTAACATTGCAAGATTGTTGTCATGGGTTGCGATGAGGGAGGACCATTGCAGATACTACCCCTGAAGAATGCGTCTTTATGCTTCAGAAATAATTGCATGGTGAAAGTTGGAGAAAACCGCAAGTGTGGCTGAGGTATTGATGTACCAGGCATGAAGGAAGGAACAGCAGTCCTGATGGACCATTACTGGACCTGTAGATCAAGAGCATATATAAAGTTGCCACCAAAATGGTGAGGAATTTGCTCATTGGTACTGATAAGCATACCAGCTTTAGTAGTACCACAAAGTGACCTGCAGATCATAGACTTCCTAAAAATGAACACGCACCTGAGGAAAAAAAGATTGTTTCATCGAAGTAGACAGAGAAGACATAATTACTTCTCAGCAAAATCAATAGAAGCCTATCATGACATTCCAAATGAGCATAAGTTGTTCAGCAGAACAGCAGTGACATTCATAGCTATATTTCTGCCCGGAATTCAGACTGCAGTAAATGCCAAGTGGTTACAGATAACCAGATGGGAGCTGCTGCAAACTATCAATATAACAATAGGTTTTAATGAGATCAGAGAAGAGTTGAGGGCAATCAGGCTCATGGCCCTCCAGAACAGGTATGTCCTGCACTTAACTACAGCAATGGAAGAGGCATGTGTACCAAAATTGGGCCTTCTTGCTGTATATTTATCCTGCCCATGATGAAGAGAATGGGACTTTGATCAAAGAAATAATGATGTTGTCAACCTTGTACTCAGAAATGATGGATGAAGTAGCCAAGACTGAGGAGGACGACTGGTTTTCGACCCTGTTTTCATGGATTACAACTTGGTTGGCAAATGCCTTCAAATTACTTGGAGCAGTACTGGTGTTGGTATTGCTAGGATTTTGTCTCATAAGGATCATCTTGGGACAATTCCAGAAGACAGCCAAGAAAGCTATTGGGATGAAGATCATGATTGATATAGATGCTGCAACTGGTGAGCACATGCAAAATGAGGAACGTACTTGTGAGAATATAAAGAAAAGTACCCTGGCACCTCCAGGGACGATGTGAGGATCATAAAAAATATGTAGGACGGTGGATATTCTGTCCATCAGGAGATTGTGAGATTGTTGTGACATGACCTGGAGTGTGGATGAATATATAAAGAAGGCAGGTCACCTGAGGGGGATAACAAAGATATGGGTCCCAAAGAAATGACAGTATGAAGAGATGATAAAGGAAAATGAAGAGAAGAATATGGTTGAGGAGTCAAGCAAAGGGGGGAATGTAGAGGAGCAGTTGGATGCATGATCCCTAACTCTCGTCCCCTCACCGCCATCCTATTGGACCAGTAGAAGAGCTCTGTATGGGACCCCATGTGTTATGCCGATACTGCATCGAGTGTACGAGAGACAATATGCACTCAAACAACCCTACCAAATGTATCCTCACACCAAAAGTGTGGAGGGATGCCGTGTGGAAGGATGTCAGCACGAACCATTAGAAATCATGGAGCGCTGAGTGAAAACCTGATATGGGGAGAGTGATGTCATGAAGCAAATATATGAAGACATACTCAAAAGATATGAAAATACTTAAGAGTGACGATGTAAGCGAAGTGACAAGAGAAACATGTATGAAACGATAAAGTAATCAAGAATGCAAAAGAAGACAAAGTAACTTCCTGACCAATAAGTATAAATAGGCAGTAACGCAAGGCAGAAAAGACATATAGAAGATTTCTATAGAGGAATATATAAAGTGGCTAGGACAGCCATAATTGGAATTGGATGCCGGCTCGTGTCAATATTCAATTCAGCTACCTCAGAAACAGATCAGGGTTGAAGATTCAAGAGAGGCTGGAAGAACAGCTTTGTGTGCAAAACAAAGAGGAGTCTATGTTGGCTTGGGATCAAGGATGCAATGTTTAAGGAATAGCTGCAAAGCAAGAAATGAGGCAGATGGATAAGCCATGGAAGAGATATTTTTCTATTAGATGAACGAAGAAGACATCATCTGCAGCAGCCAAGTATTGGACAATTAAAAGTGTATAAGATCTATGCAAGATGGAGTGAGCAAGTCTCTAGAGGCCAAGAGGAGCAATGACACTCAGTATAATTAAATCAAACAGCATAAAAAAGAGGTTGAAATGGACGAATTCATGGTCTCTTCACATGTGACTCAGAAGTTGGAAACAAGCGCTATTTATTAAGCATTGGATGAAGATCGTGATGTGCCTGCACTCCTTTGAATGTCCCAGAACAGAGAGCAGGCTACAAGGTTAACTACAGATGGGAAACGTTGGCTCATGGCCTGACTGATGAGAGATGATGGACTAATTGGGAAAGTGGGGAGTAATCTGATGTGATTCAAGCACCTGGGTTTCGTTTCACTTACGTGCTGCTAGCCGAGCAGAATGTCAAAGTTTGAGAATGCCAAACAATCAGTGGGTCTATGGGGCAACCTGCATATGTTGCATAGACCAATCCGTTGCCATTTTGTACGCTATAATCAGTACTATACGTATTTAGAGGTAGTTCGAGGCGTGCCTCACAGATAAGAGACAGCCAATGGTGTACTAATCCCTATGTATTCTATAAGTAGATACGTTCCCCTAACCAATCCCTCCCGCTAATATGTTTTACAGATTGCCATGTAGGATAACGGCATAGATGACGCATATTGGGGTATAAGACCCCTGTGTAATCAAGTTTGTGTGTGCATGTGCAAGCATCAGTCCGATGTTTGCCAGTTGACCCTGCTTTATTAAATTGAGAATAAAGTAGTACTTTGCCATATTCTTTGAGTCTGTCCGGTTATTTAGTCTGAGATCTTTATTGGTAATTCCATCTAGCACAAGGGACGCTTCCAGGTGCTAGAGTGCAATAGCCTGAATATTATGCCCCATATCACACACAGTATCAAACATATGTGCCACAAATGCAACAAGCTCCTCCGTGTCAGCTCAGGCACAGCAGACACACACACGCATACACCTCCACAGCAGACATACATGCAGACGCACCACAGCAAGTGCACACGCAAACGCAGCAGCTGCAAGAACCACCCCAAACACTGATCCAACAGAATGCCATGACTGTATGGAATCCAACCACCACAGTACAGACTCCTGCACTCAAGATAGGGAATGTAACAGGGAGGGAATCCTTTTACCGGGCCAGAGATGAACCTATACCCACAATAGGACAGCCCAAAGACTGGGTTGATGTGTTCCATCCTATCTATCACACCTAAGTCGCAAGAGAAGCCACGAAAGGGGGGTCACCATAGGTGACAAAACATCCTCTTTGCTTGTAGATACGGAGGCCACTAAATCCTGTGTTAGGGAAGGGAGATACCCAATGCCAGATGCTGCCATGAATGCACAAGGCTTTTTCTGGGGTTACAAATGTGGTTACATTCACTAAAGAATTGCCCCTCACAGTTTGGGAACACAACCTTACCATGCCACTACTATATTCACTCCAGATCCCAGTGAACATAATGGGAAGGGATATGATGAGTAAGCTCAACATGACCATCTAATTTACTGAACAGGGGATAGTGTGTTCTACTCCAGGAATCCACTACATGAATGCACAAGAATGTATTCTAGCATTTTGTGGGCAGACGGTGTAGAGGGGGCACCCCTCATTCCCAAGGTGTTCCAGTACGGAGTGAGCCTTATACTAGAATGGCTTCCTTGGATACAAGGTAAAACATTAAGGTTACCCGCAGACATTTTATTCAGGCCAGAAATCCCCATGGACGAGGAAGAGGGACATGTGTTTGCATTATAACTAGAAGTGGTCATAATAAGGGAAGAGAGAGTGGTTCTTCATGGGACAGATGATGAGGGGAAAGCATGGCAGGCAGTAATCGCTTTGGACGAAGGACACAGACTGACTGGCTTGACTGGTGAGGAGTTGTTTAAAGACGACTATATATTGGTGTTCTCTACAAGCATTACTTATTGGATAAGAATTGAGTACAAGGAAGTGCCGCAGATAAAGGCACTCGTGAGAAAGACACCATCATTTCTTGATGACGAATTGGTACAGGTGGCCACTATCTTGTGGTCCAACAGTCCGTATGACGTTGGCCTAATAAAGGAAGTAGGGGCAGTCCAGAACAAAGTAAAACCAGGTGCACTCTTACCCCGAGTGAAACAATATCCCGTGTCCAGAGAACCATACAAAGGCATTTTGGAAACAATGAACAATTTTTTCTAGTGCCATCTGTATCTCCATGTAAGATAGTTGTGTAACCAACGAAGAAGGCAATGGGGGGGTGTCGTGGAGATTTTTACAGGATGTGTGCCCCCTAGAAAACATTGCTTAGGCAGAATTACCATTAGTTCCCAACCCAGCAACCATATTATGCAACATTCCAATGAGAGCAACACATTTGACAGTAATTTACTTATAAAACGCATTTTTCTCAATACCCCTTCATGAAGAAACAAAAGATTTGACCTAATTTTCATATCGAAACTGGAAATGGAAACATACAACATTACCACAGGGGTACTGTGAGTCCCCGTCTCTATTTAACAGAGTACTCCAAATGGACTTGGGGAACGTACACATGTATAGGCCAGTAATTCAGTATGTGGATGACATTTTGGTGTGCAGTGAGACAGAGGAACGATGCAGACGAGACTTGATACAACTGATGACAGTCTTGGCAGAAAAGGGATACAAGGTGGACAAAGCAAAAATACAGTACTGTCAGAAAGAGGTTCTGTACATTGGGCAAGTGATTTCGCAGGAGGGCAGGTAGGTAACCCCAGAAAGAGCAGAAGCAATCACCAAAACACCACAGCCAAAGACAGCAAGGGAGATACAGCAATTTATAGGTTTGTGCAATTATTGTAGGGCATGGGTATTTCATTACAGCACATACTTTAGGCCCCTCCTAGCAGGACTTAAGGAAGCTCGGAGAGACAACAGCGAGATAGCTTGGACGAATTGGAGGACAGAAGCTTGTGGCAAACTGAAAAGAGCAATATGCACAGCACCAGTTTTAGGGATCCATGATTGCAATGAGGAATTTTACTTATTCTTGCACTCCAATGGGGTGGTGATGACAGCAGTACTCAAATGAAAGACTACCTTGGGACACAAAACCTGGCCTACTACACTGGGCTTTAGATCCAGTGATGAAGGGTCATTACCCTTGTGAGCAAGCATTGGCTGCACTGGAGAAGTCACCAAATAATACCATGGGCTGCGGAACACTGTTCATGGAGCATGCCTTCTTTGTCATTCTTGAGAAACCCAAGGGCACATTGATGATGCAAAGAGTGTCTGGGTACTGGGAGAAACCTGAGGGTATTCTCACTCCTAAACCCCCTGTATCCTCTTCTCAGGTGGCCAGGGAAAGGCCATCGCTCTTGGATCCCGACCCTGGGGGTAGAGAAGCGAGGGAGGATCACCTGGGTGGAGGTTCCTCAGAGATTGGGAGTGGGGTACCTACAGACGATACATGGTAACCCCCTTTCCCTATTAATGAACAACCTAGCCCTCCACCGACCTTCATGGGCCACTGCAAGACATCTCCCCTCATTTCTACACATTCGACATTTGAAAGTACTGGGGAAAGCAACAGAAGACTGAGAGTAATGAACACTACACCTTTATTTTACCACTCTGGTACTGGGACGAAGAAGATGCCTGCAGAGTGTGGTGAGAGTCAGGCATGTCCCTTTAATCATAGTCAGGCAAATCTAAGTAAGGGTCCACACCTGCAATCTATTAAATGGTTGTAGGTGTATAAAATGAGGGTCAGAGAACAGGAGAGGAGAATAACAGTGAGGCCTGCGTGGGAAAGACCAGCAGACGACCCCTTTGTGTGGAGGCAGCCGTGGTGGGACTAGAGCAGGAGCCATGATGGCGGCAGCTACCCAGGGATAATGTGGTGCCCAAGATAAATTGGCTGTGCCGTGGCTGGAGCTTTGGGCGAATCATGGAGAGCAAGGACGCTGTACGCGTTGGGGAGAGAAAACTCTCCAATTGCTAGCGTGAAGTGAAGAATGCCTGTCGTGTTAAACTGAATTCGTATAATACCGCCTTGTTATGAATATTGGCCTAAGCCCATTCGCGTTGCATGGAAAACCATGTCTGAAATATTCCGATTTCTGATCAACTTCGCCGCCATTTTAAGAAGCATCTGCCATTTTGATTTTAACTTTTGCTTTGGGTCCTAAAATGGTGGACCGTGTTTTCAACTACAGCCGAGCTGAACGACCTTTGAGTTGTGTCAACATTTAGGCTGACAGAGAGCAGACTGCTTGTTCTATGCAAAGAAACCTTGTGACTCGTATGAACTGCAATCCAAGTGTTGTCTGCGCTCACAAGCCTCATCCTCATAAAAACAATGAGACAATGTAGAACAAACTCAGACCGTGTGTTTTTGCTGAACTGCATTGTATCGATTCTTGAAACAAGGCTTACTGTGTGTCAAACTTATAAAGGAATAGGGGACTCGACCCCCTCTCCCGAACCACAGAAGCCGAATAGATCGACCCTCCCGCCGTGGTTGGCACGGGCGCCTGAAATTAATATCACAGGAAACCACGTGGCAGCCAATGGGGGGAAGACGGACTTAGGGAAAGGGGATGGAGTGACGAAGGAAAGGGAAACATAAACAAGCAACTATATAACATTATACTCAATACTCCTATACCTGTACCGGTAAATCTTGAACACCTAGCCTAACCTCCTAGACATGCAATGAACCTGCTATATACCCACAGTAGTGTACCTTGTTAGTGGCCATGTAAGACACAACTTTGCACACCACAAAACATGAGGTTAGCACCTGGAACATAACATAAGACTGAAACAGCCTGGGACACATAACTCTTGAAACACAGAGGTTTGCATACAATCCAAATGGCACAAACAAAGGGATGCCCCTTTCATGAAGATACAAAGACTCATGGACCATTGGGCACAATGAAGCAACAAACAAGGGTTCACGACAATTACTCAAAACACATGACCTCTTGCTGTGTGGACCCTAAAGAATGAGAATATCCTCCTATAATCCCAGTGCACTTTTTGTCAGTTCTGAGACTTATAGCGTAGCGCACTGTCAGTTCTGAGACTCATGGCGTGTTTCCTCACACACCGCAGGTCGCCTTACACATAGCGTATTTCCTTACACCTAGCGTGTTTCATCACACACTCTCAGCATGGTTCGTATCATGAATAAACAAGCAGAATAAATCATGCTGTATCACCAAAACATTAGCATTGCAGTAGTAAACTTAACTGATGGTCCGGATGCCTCACGAGGACATCCGGACCCTGAAGTTCGATGGCCAACACTCTGAATGAAGCCAATTCACCGCCGCGACCCAGCAACTGTTTCTTCTCCTGCTTAGAAAGGCTGCAAAATCACTGTCGCGGCCCAGGGTGAAGCTCCAAAAGTCCTTCGGTGTCCAAACGCTCCTGCATGCCCTCGCGTCCTCAGCTGCCGCCGCCCGTGCTGATAATCTGTAATTACCTGCACTGAGGCATAGGCGGCGGCGAGTTTTAATTTAATTACTAATGATCAGCTGGCGTGCCGCGCGAACTGGAAACTAAACTCATCCCAAGGCCTGCTGGGAAATGTAGTTTATCGCCTCTTGGGACATAAGAAGCGCCGTCCTTTACCCCAAACCAAATTCCTGACAGTACCTCCTCGCTCAGGGCCCCTTCCAAGTTTTGCCTTCTCTGGATGCTGCAAATGAAACTGTCTCACTAATCTAGGTGCATGAACTGCACTAGCCGGTTCCCATGAACAATCCTCGGGTCCATATCCTACCCATTGGATGAGGTACCACAATTGATTCTGTCTTCATCTGGAGTCTAGTATCTTCTTCACTTCATATTCCGTTTGCACATCCTTGATTATTGCCGGTGGTCTCTTCACTCGTGTCCTTGGAGCTGCAGGTTTAAGCAAAGACACATGGAACACTGGATGTATCTTTAAAGTTTGAGGCAATCTTAATCTGAACGCCATCTTAGATATACATTTCACCATTTCGTATGGTCCGATAAACTTAGGGGCAAATTTACGGGGTCCTTTCAAAGGCAAATTGTGTGTAGAAAGCCATAACTTATCTCCCACCTTATACAGAGGAGCCTCTCTCCTTCTCCTGTCTGCATATTCTTTATACTGTTCCTTAGCCTGGTCTAAATTGGCTCGTGCTTTCTGTCTGATATGTAGGAGTAACGTCTTTCTATCCTGAAGCATAGGAATGTTCTCCATATCAGGTAAATGCTCAGGTAACATATTCTGTTCTTGACCATACAAACATACATTTGGAGACATACCCAAAGAGGCGTGTTCTGTGTTATTATAAGTGAACTCAGCCAACCATAATGACTGTACCCAAGATTCACCACCATCATTTAAATAACAGCGCAAATATTGTTCAAGCGTCTGATTGACTCTCTCTGTTTGTCCATCCGTTTGTGGGTGATAACTGGTGGACAAAGCACAATCAATTCCTAACATTTGACAAAAAGCATGTCAAAATTTGGAAGTAAATTGGGGACCTCTATCGGATACAATACTCTGAGGTAGACCATGTAATCTGACCACATGTTGCAAAAACAATTCTGCCAATTTCCCTGCTCCCGGAATACCTTTTCAAGGTACGAAATGGGCTTGTTTAGATAGATAATCCACCACCACCCAGATTGTATCATACTGATCATCCGGAGGCAAATCAGTAATTAAATCCATGGATATATGTGTCCAAACCTTTTCCGGAGTGGGTAGGGGCTGGAGTAACCCTGCTTTCTTGTTATGTTATGATCTGACTTACTGCGTACACATGTTTCACACTCTTGAATGTATTTAATAGAATCCTGTCTTAATCCTGGCCACCAGAAATATTTCTCCAACACACCTTGTGTCTTTTTACTTCCAGAATGTCCTGCTAAGGGTGAATTGTGACACCAATGCATCGCCTTCCTTTGCAAAGCAAGCGTCAGTAAATACAATTTCCCTGCATAATAGGGAAGACCATTGTGAAATGTTTCTGCTGGATTCGTCTCTCCTCATTTCAACCTTTCCTTTCCTTTCATTTCTTGTTTTACTTGTTTCAGTAATTGAGTCATTACAGCTCACACTACTTTTTCCACAGGAATGATAGTCTTCACTTCAGTTACACTGATGTCCAGATTCTGCTGCCTAGATAGAGCGTCAGCTTTTCCATTATTTTTTCCTGGTCTAAAAGAGAGCACAAAATTAAACTCGTTAAAGTATTGTGACCACCGTAACTGCCTGGGACTCAATGTATGAGCTGTCTTGAAATACTGCAAATTCTTATGATCAATGACCACTGTAACCTGATGGTTGGCCCCCAGCAAATAATGTCGCCACTCCAAAAATGCTGCTCTAATTGCCAATAACTCTTTATCGGTAATTGAATAATTTTGTTGACAGTTAGTAAGCTTACGAGAGTAGAAAGCTCCCGGATGCCACACTCCTTCATCCTTCTGAGACAATACTGCTCCAACAGCCACATTAGAAGCATCCGTTTCCACTTGGAAAGGTTTCTCTGGATTAGGGTGTCTCAGTACCGGAGCTGACGTGAATGCTTTCTTTAACTCTTGAAAAGCTACTTCTGCCTCAGCGTTCCAACAAAATCTAGTGGCCTTCCTTAATAATTTGGTAATGTGTGTAACAATTTGTGAAAAATTTGAAATAAATCGCCTATAAAAATTTGCAAAACCCAAAAAGGACTGAATATCCTTTATGCATTGAGGGGCTGGCCATTCAGTAACTGCTTGCACTTTCTTCTTGTCCATCACAATACCAGAGGGAGTCAAAATAAAACCAAGGAATTCCACTTGAGTGGTATGAAAGGCACATTTTTCTAGTTTTACATACAACTGATAGTCTTGTAATTTCTTCAACACTGCTCTAACATGACCTATGTGCTGTTCTTCAGAAGAGTAATAGATCAAAATGTCATCAATATATACTATGACAAATATATCTAGAAACTCACTCAATACCTCCTGCATAAAATATTGAAATGCTGCAGGAGCGTTGTATAAACCAAAAGGCATAACAAGGTATTCAAATAAACCAAACTTAGTCTTGAAGGCTGTCTTCCACTCATCCCCTTCTTTAACGCGGATCAAATGGTAGGCCCCTCTCAAATCTAATTTGGTGTAAACAACTGCTGTTTTCACTTGGTACAATAACACTGAAATCAAAGGCAAGGGGTACCTGTTTTTCACTGTCACCTTATTCAACGCTCTATAATCAATACATGTCGTAAGAGTTCCCTCTTTCTTTGGGACAAAGAACAAGGGTGACGAAACGGGTGAGGTGGAATGTCTAATAAATCCCTTACTTAACATGTCATCCAGATATTCTCGTAAATGCTGGTTTTCTGCTTCAGTCAAAGCGTAGATTCTACTACAAGGTAACTTAGTCCCTGGTTCAAAATCTATCACATAATCATAGGATCTATGGGGTGGTAACCTGTCCGCTCCCCCTTTGTCAAATACTTTGACTAAATCTTGGTATTGATTTGGAATACTCACAGCCATTGCTCCCACCATTTGTGGTTTTGCCACCTGATCTGCCAAATATAATGCAGGTCTCACCTCCTCCTCCATGTGACCCTCACATTCCACTCCTGCAAATACTGCTTCCTGCTTAATCCAATCAATTCTGGGATTGTGCTTAAGTAAGCAAGGCATGCCTAAAATGAGTCCAAACTGAGGTGCTGCAATTAAATCAAACACAATTTCCTCTATATGTCCAGACTCACACCTCATTAGAATGGGCTGAGTCTGTTGACAAATGGGCCCTGAAACCAATGGTGATCCATCCACTGATTGCACCCCCTCAACCTGAGATTTTTCCCTTAACGGTAAACATAACCTTTTCGCCAATCCAATGTCAATGAAATTACCGGTGGCTCCAGAATCCACCATTGCAGACACTAGCTGTTCAATACAGGCAAAAAATAAAGTCACCAGAATGTATAAATGTGAATTTCTTTTCCCTATCGTATTTGCAATTCAATTGGGGAACCTAGTTTTTTCTGAGCCTGTCACCTGAGTTCCCCCTAAGGCCGGCCCAATCCTTTTCCCGCCTCCACCTTGTTTCTGTCCACACCTGCTCCTTTCTTGGGAGTATTCCGGCAGGTCATAATAAAATGTCCTGGTTGTCCACTATAAAGACACAAGTTATTAGCCTTACGTTGCTCTTTCTCTGCTATAGACAATGGCCCCCTTACTCCACCAATCTGCATAGGTTCTCCTTCTATATTCCTGTTTCCCTTACCCCGATCCAACCTGGCAAAGGGCAACACTTCCGGTCTTTTCTTCTCTCCCCTGTGCTTTCCAACACGATGATCCAGTCTTAGTGCTAAATCAATCATAGCCGTGCAGGTACTAGGTTGAGGCTCTACTTGAGCGATAGCATCCTTCAATTCCTCTTTAAGCCCTTGGTAAAATAACACAGTCTGTTTATTCTCAGGCCAATCTGTTTCAATCACTAACCTGTTAAATTGGGCAACATGTGAGACCAAGTCGCGAGTTCCTTGTCTTAGAGCTAACAATTCTTTGTCTTGAGCCAAGGAAACTTCCCGGCGATCAAACAATCTTCCAAACTCCCCTAAAAAACCATCCCAATTATACAATAAAGGATCATCCTTTTGCACCAAAGGCATTGCCCAAGCTGCCGCATCTCCAGTTAAATAGGAAATAACAAATGCTGTTCTAGCCTGTACGGTCTCAAAAGCCGTAGGTTTACACAAAAAATGCAGTCGGCACTGTGTTAAGAAGGTCATATATTTCTTAGGGTCTCCTATGAATCTCTCTGGTGCGGCTAATGGCACACTACTAGGGGACTGCACAACCACTGTAGAGGCGACTCTACCAGTTTGACCTCCTGTGGAGGTTCCCGCCCCATCCAGAGGGGTACTTTGTGCTACCAAACCCTGTACCTGAGCTTTCAATGTACTGGATTCCTGTCTAGCCTGTACTAGCTCCACTTGTATATCTTGTAGTGCTTTTAACACATCCGCTAAAGAGGGAGGATTCGTATCCATTTGGCCTGGGTCCTTCAATTACCCCGAAATCAGGGGCAGCTAATTCTGTCAAACTTATAAAGGAATAGGGGACTCGACCCCCTCTCCCGAACCACAGAAGCCAAATAGATCGACCCTCCCACCGTGGTTGGCACGGGCGCCTGAAATTAATATCACAGGAAACCACGTAGCAGCCAATGGGGGGAAGACGGAGTTAGGGAAAAGGGATGGAGTGACAAAGGAAAGGAAAGGGAAACATAACCAAGCAAGTATATAACATTATACTCAATACTCCTATACCTGTACCTGTAAATCCTGAACACCTAGCCTAACCTCCTAGACATGCAATGAACCTGCTATATACCAACAGTAGTGTACCTTGTTAGTGGTCATGTAAGACACCACTTTGCACACCACAAAACATGAGGTTAGCACCTGGAACATAACATAAGACTGAAACAGCCTGGGACACATAACTCTTGAAACACAGAGGTTTGCATACAATCCAAATGGCACAAACAAAGGGATGTCCCTTTCATGAAGATACAAAGACTCATGGACAATTGGGCACAATGTAGCAACAATCAAGGGTTCACGACAATTACTCAAAACACATGACCTCTTGCTGTGTGGACCCTAAAGAATGAGAATATCCTCCTATAATCCCAGCGCACTTTTTGTCAGTTCTGAGGCTTATAGCGTAGCGCACTGTTTGTCAGTTCTGAGACCCATGGCGTGTTTCCTCACACACCGCGGGTCGCCTTACACATAGCGTATTTCCTTACACCTAGCGTGTTTCATCACATACTCTCAGCATGGTTCGTATCATGAATAAACAAGCAGAATAAATCATGCTGTAACACCAAAACATGAGCAGTGCAGTAGTAAACTTAACTGATGTTCCGGATGCCTCACGAGGACATCCGGACCCTGAAGTTCAATGGCCAACACTCTGAAGGAAGCCAATTCACCGCTGCAGCCCAGCGACTGTTTCTTCTCCTGCTTAGAAAGGCTGCAAAATCACCGTCGCGGCCCAGGGTGAAGCTCCAAAAGTCCTTCGGCGTCCAAACGCTCCTGCATGCCCTCGCCTCCTCAGCTGCCGCCGCCCATGCTGATAATCTGTAATTACCTGCACCGAGGCACAGGCGGCTGCGAGTTTTAAACAGTATTACTAATGACCAGCTGGCGTGCCGCGCGAACTGGAAACTGCACTCATCTCAAGGCCTGCTGGGAAATGTAGTTTATCGCCTCTTGGGACATAAGAAGCGCCGTCCTTTACCCCAAACCAAATTCCTGACACTGTGGGTCAGAGAACCAATGTTACCATTGTATCTTCATGGGCAAGCAAACTTGTTAAATCTGTGAAATAATATTGTCATATTTGTCATATGAACTGGGCACGAACCCTAGCATGTAAATTATTAGTTTGGAGAGGGGCAGGACAATGATTGGAGAAAAGTATAAAACAGCCCATGTTAAGATGCCCAGCACTCTCACCCCTCACTGTGTCTTCTGGTACACACTGCAAGGTGTTGGGAGCCAGATAACTATCTGTTTGCTTTGAATTCTGTACAGAAAATAAAGATACATGTATCTTTCGAGCCGTGATTGGTGTATTTCATTTTGTGGTACTAAGCCTCTATATTTCTTTGGTCTTTCAGATGGCGCCCGAATAGGGACCCTCCAGATTGATGTCTCCTTGCTGAAAAGAAGACGCGGCTATCGGACCGAGATCGGAGAGTGAGAAAAAGGGGGTCCCTTTGTATGAGACGCGACACCTCGACAGTACTGCACGATCCTATCCCTGGACGGTGAGCACGCGGTTCGAGAGGGCATCTTGAAGAGGGTACCCATATCGAGGCATGCTCTTTGCCGAAATCGCCAACCACAAGGATCCTTTGTAATCCAATCGGACCTCATTAGTACTTTGAAATCGGGTGAGTCGTGCCCCGATTCCTAAGAATTCGGATATTGGTTGCAGTTTTGCACTTGCAAGTACAAACAACGCCAGGTAATACCAGTGATCTGACATGCCTGGGAAATTGTCTGCCTGTTTCAGGGGTTTATTTCGCAGAGACAGACAATCTTTGGGACAAGGTCAACCGGTGCCACCTGTTGGCTCACCGGCTAGTTTAATGTACTGTAAGTACGGATTCAATAGTATTGGATTCAACGATATTTGGCACAGACAAACTAGACATGCTTCCGAATTTCACTGGCCAGTTCATGGTAGTTTTGAAATTGCCCTTATAGAGTACTTAGAGTCTATATTGTTAAAGAAAAAGGCTAGTGTCATGGCCACTGGCCCGAAAACACAGACCCCGCACCATCAGGGGACGAGGGTAAGGGGTAACACAACTTTTAATTGTCCCTTTGGGACAATAAAGCATAAAAGGCCCAGCTGGACTCAGTCCTGGCGCCTTTGGCGCCAGGCTCATGAACAAATGTAAGCTGACACACTTTATTTGGTGCAAAAGTACTTTATTTCACCTGCAGGAACTTCCACATGCATTTATGCGGGCATGGCTGCTGGGGAAAGCTGGATTGCATGTGCAGCATCCTTTAGGAGTGGCAGGGTGGGGCCGGTAAACCAAGGCTAATGGTCGTGGCCAGAGCTAGACTATATAAATCCGCCCAGCCTTCATGCAAACGCTCCACGTTATTCTGCACTGATGGCAGCTCACCGCCGCCTGAGCGTATCTTACCTTTGATTCCACCTACTCAGCACTTACCTTGGGACCTGTTCTTGTCGGCATGCATCACTGCTGACTCTGGCATTCATCATCCATCTCCAGACCTCGGAAAAAGCAGCAGTTCAACCCCGACATCGCGGCACAGCGAGCAGTTCATCCGAAGACGGCACCTGCAAGAGAAAAAGATAAAGACAAGGTTAGAAATTACAAAGACATTACGTTTAAGGTCGCGCTTTTGACAAATCTTCGCGCTTAACCTTAAACCAATACTCACCTGCTGTCAGAGCATCGTGGGCTCCTTTCTCTTCCATTTTGGCCTCACTTCATGCACCGCAACTAACGTAGGGCCACAATTTCACCTGTTGGAAGAAAGCAGAAGAGAGACATCATTAAAAGACACAGACAATAATCAGGAACTAACATCACAATATTTTAAAGCCATAAGACACTTAGCATCAGGAGTGGCTAAACCACAGCTAGTCTGGGCTGCCACGTACAATGGGCCAGTGAAGGAAATCGGTCCATCAAGAAGCGCCCCTGCAGTGAGAAGCAGGAGGGAGAGCGCATCATCATTAATCAACAGGTGAGCCTATATGGGTCGGCGCATGCTCACCACACTTTGAGAAGAAGGTTTCGAGAGAGACAACAGTCACATAGCAGCATTCTCACGATCTCTCATGTCCACGCAGGAGCAGTGTCACCAATTGTCGCAGCCCACAGTATTTGTGCAGGGGAAGAAGCCTGACAAGGGTGATCCACTTCCAGGGAGGTCTGCAACCGTGCCCCAACGTCCCCGCAGAGACCAAAGTAACAGAATGCAAAGCCTTCACGAATCTCTGCCTGGGCGTTATGGATACTTTGGGAACAGACCAGTTGGCCCAACTATTGGGGGAATTACGGGCTGAAGTCCATGCCTCCAGACAGGAAACCAATGCTTTAAGGAGGGATCTTATTGTTACTCGAGAATGAACTGACGACCTGGCAAGACAAATGTTTCAGGCCCACGCGGGTCAGGTTCCACTACCTGGATTTTCCCATCCTCCCACGCCGCAGCCATCAACACCAGTTCAGGTGGTACTTCCAGGTGCAGTGCGACTGGCCCCGCCCGAACGCTTTACTGGTGACCCTAATAAGTACGCTATATTCATGAACCAATGACGCCTTCATTTTTTGTGCCGGCCTGGGGCTTTTCCTAACCATCAAGTCAGAGTCGCATTTGTACTCTCATATTTAGGAGGCAGAGCAGCGGACTGGTCAATACCGTTAGTAAACCATGATGATCCTCTGCTTCGAGACTTTGGGGAATTTCAGCGTAAGATGGAGAAATTGTTTGCAAGGCATACTCAAGGACAAGTTCTGGACAATGAATTGTTGTCACTCCGACAGGGAAACCAAGACCTACTGACCTACATCGCAACCTTCAATCATCTGTAGCACAGACAAACTGGCCAGAAAAATCGAGAACTACGCTCTTTTATCGAAGGTTGCGTGGGGAACTTAAGGATGTTCTAGCTCAAGTGGTAAATCCCCCCGAGGGATGTGCAGAATACATCAACTTGACTCTGCAGCTCAATCACAGATTGCAGAATCGAAAAATGGACCGAAGAAGAGCTGAAGGGAGGTCGGTCTATGTGTGACCCCGTGACAATCAAGCCAAATCACACAAACAGACTGAACCAATGCAGATCGGTGGATTACGGAGTCCTATTACCAAGGCAGAAAGGGAGAAAAGAAGGCAACAACAGCTCTGCATATACTGCGGTAAAGCAGGGCACTTCCTCCGAGAATGCCTGGTGAAACCATCCAAGAAATTAGTCGGAGCAACGGACAAAGACAACGAGGAAGAAGAACAAGATTCGGGAATCTCCAACGCCCGGCAAGCATACAGGTCCACTTGTCGAGTGAAAAGAAGGAATCCGTACAGACCTCACATCTAGTCATCCCGGTATTTTTGGTTAACCACAAACAACCATCCAAGATACATGTCTTGGAGGCATACATTGATAGCAGAGCCTTGGGAAATTATATTGACCAATATCTGGCTACACGAATAGGCCTTCCTCTCCGACAAAAGCAGAAATCGGAAAACGTCACAGCAGTGGATGGTTCTCAGCTATCGTCCGGGCCAGCGACGCAATATACCGAAAAAGTCATGCTTATGTGTCAGGACAGTCATCAAGAAGACATTACCTTCGATTTCATCGGTGCCCCTCAGTTCCAGATGATACTAGTAATGCTTTGGCTGGAAACCCACAACCTTAGGATTGAATGGCGAAAGTGAGTTCTAACCTTTCCTCAAGAGTGTGCTAACACCGGTTACAGTACAAATTTTGCAACCTGAAACCAAAGAAAGGAACCCTTCTGGGACTCACTGGTTCCGTACCACCTGCATATCTGGATTACCAGGATGTTTTTCAGAAAGAGCAAGCAAACATCCTGCCTTCACACAGGCGTTACGATTGCCAAAATGATCTGGTGCCCAGAGCCCACACCCCCTGCAGTCGGATTTATGCCCTAATGGAGCAGGAAAACCATCATCTAAAATCTTACCTGGATCAGTATCTAGCTAACGGCTTTATCTGCCCGTCAAAGTTCCCTGCCTCCTTGGCTCTCCTTTTAGTACCTAAAAAGGAGGGTGACTTAAGAACTTGTATTGATTATAGATCGTTTAAGCAGATCATGGTAAAAAACAGATATCCACTGCCACTTATTCCAGAGCTTTTGGATCAGGTAAAGAATGCTCAAATTTACACAAAACTGGATTTACGAGGAGCCTGTCATCTTGTAAGAGTTAAAAGGGGGATGATTGGAAGACGGCTTTCCGCACAAAGTATGGTCTTTTCGAATACCAGGTTATGCCCTTTGGGTTATGTAATGCCCCCGCAGCGTTCCGATTTTTTATGAACGACGTGCTTCGTGAATTATTGAATGTTTGCGCACTTGTCTACATTGATGACATTCTCATTTACTCGGCTTCCAAGGAGGACCATGTGGGAGTAGTATTGGAAAAGCTTCGACAACATTGGCTGTTTGCCAAGATGGAAAAGTGTTTCTTCCATGTAACAGAAGTTGAATGTTTGGGCTTTATGCTTACACCACAAGGAGTACACATGGACACACGCAAGGTGGATGCTATCCTCCAATGGCCATCACCAACATCCACAAAAGGAGTACAAAGTGTGCTTGGATTTGCCCATTTTTATCGTCGGTTTATTCCCAGGTTTTCACATATAGTACATCCAATTACCTCCCTGCTGAGAAAAAACAAGAAATTCTTTTGGTCCTCAGAAGCAGAGAAAGCCTTCCAGGAGCTGAAACTTGCCTTCACCACAGCACCAGTTCTTCGACATCCTTGACCAGACCTGCCATATGTGGTCGAAACAGATGCCTCCAACGTAGCCATGGGGGCAGTATTGTCGCAGAGGGACCCCAAAACAGGACAATTACATCCCGTAGCAATCTGGTCCCGTAAGTTTTCTGCACCCGAGTTGAACTATGTGATCACAGACAAAGAACTTCTAACGATTAAAGCAACCTTCAAAGCATGGCGACACTACCTTCTTGGAGCGAGACATACAGTTATTGTCATCACGGATCACCGCAATCTGCAATACTTGAAGACCACCAAAGCCCAACCCTCTCGCCAACTTCGTTGGGCTCTTTTCTTTGCGGAATACGATTTTATCATCACCTACAGACCCAGAGTATGCAATGGGAAAGCAGACGCTCTGTCACACATGAGTGAGGACAAAGAAGCTTTTACCACGTCTGAGCCCATGGCCATCATTCCTGAAGAACGAATCCAGAACAAAATCGCTGCAACAACCTGTTTGGACGACTTGAAAACCAAGCTCCGATTTCAGAGGAATCAATCAACATGACAGGAATGGCTATCTAGAGGAGACCAATACACCATTGAAAATGATCTACTGTACTTTCAAGGGAGACTGTACATTCAGGACAAAAAACTACAACATCAAATAATAGCAAACTATCATGATTCACTAGTGGAAGAACATCCAGGAATTGCCAAGACTAAAGCTAAAATACAAAAACACTATTGGTGGCCAATTTGGAGAAAAGACATTGGCCCTCATTACGACCCTGGCGGAAAGTGACTGACCTGACCGCCATAGCGTAAATAGCGTTTCCGCCATCGCACGACGGAGCAAAGTGCGGCCAATTCCGACCCATCGGGCACGAGCACTACGCCATGGCGGAAGTGCAAAGTCCGCGATGGCGGAAATGTCCCCAAAACGCGCCTCACCGCCGTCGTACGGCGCCCTAGGTGCAATTTCGCCACCCATCTTAGCGGTCACCGTAATGAGCAGCAACCGGAAAGTACGGTGACCGTAAACATACGGAAACGGAAGTAAAAACATGGGCCCGGAACGGGAAACAGCACGCCGTACACCTATAAAATCAGAATTCCCACACAACCATTAAAAATACTACCCTGAGACACATCCCAACCCGTCATCCACCCCAGTGAAAGCAATAGAAATGGGAAAAGTAGCGAAAAAAGCGTGCGACCGCAAGCGGCAGGTCCACTTCTCCCGTGAGGAACTCACCGTGCTTACAGAGACCCTCCAGGAGAATGCTGCCGTCGTCTTCTCCACGCAAATGACCAGGACGGCACTTGCGAACAAGAAGGCCATATGGGCCCTGGTGGCACAGCGGGTAAGTGCGGTGGGGACCGCACCCCGCAACCCACAGCAATGCAGAAAGCGATGGAACGACCTGCGGATACGCGTACGGAGCATACTATCAGCCAACCGTAACATTGCCACAGCTACCGGGGGAGGATCGGAATCACCCATCAAGTTGACCCCCTGGGAAGAAATCTGTGCCTCCACCATTGGAATGGAGAGTATAGAGGGAGTCGGAGGGATGGAGAAAGGAGTGCAGACATCCGAAGAATCAGGTAGGTGGGCCAAATAAAACAATGCTAAATCCACAATGTCCAATCATGTGAAGTACCATGTGTCCACATAGTGCAACAGAAACACATGTCCAGGAGAACGTCCACATACATTGGCCTGATAGCGCACTTTAAAACTCACATTAAATACATAAATAATTAAAAACCCTAAAAACACCCTCTACACGTGCAGCAGGCACACCCTAACTGCAGGCTGCAAAACAACTGCATCCTCAATCCACACAAAAATGAAACCACCTCCAAGGCCCCGACCCAAATCACCCTCAGGTACCACCCCAATGCATGTGATACATTGCCATTCCAATTTCAACAGACCCATGAATAACGCTCGCCCTCCTTTACTCCACCACAGGGTCTGATTCAAACGACGAGCTCCAGGACACCCCTACCAGCACACCTGCAAAGAGGGCCAAGACCAACGGCCAAAGACCCTCCACCTCAGCTGCACGCATCAAGACACGGCAGCAGCACAAATCAAGTGGCAGCACACAGGAGGGAACATCAACAGGCACCCCAGCAGCCAGCATGCCCACAACAGCACCACCACAGGTCCCCCCAATGGATGCCACAGAAGGCACCCATTAATGGCAGCATGCTCCGACACAGAAGACGGGGATGTCGAAGTAAGATGACCTGTCTCAATCCCCCTGTTTGTTTCATCCCGTACACCATGAGGATACCACGCAGGGGCACCCACAAGACGACGACTGGCCATCCCCCACAAGCCCTGTGGCAAGGCAACATGAGGTGACCAGCCCCTCTGTGACACCACCGCAAATGGCCATGGCACAGCAGAGGCAACAGTCCCTCGACCAGGTGATCGTGCAACAGCAGCAACTGGCCACGCTCCTCAAGGACCATGCTGATGAATGTGGGGGTACTAAGGCAGCCATAGAAACAGCAACTGAGACGCTTAGGGCAGAAATGGAGAGAAGCACCGAGAGCCTGAGAGTACAAATGGAGAGAAGCACCGAGAGCCTGAGGGGGGAACTGCATGCGACGTCCAAAGACGTATGTGCTGAACTTGCCGCTGTGCGCCGTGTGCTCACTGAGCTCTCACAAACCCTTAGGGACATGCATGGACGTGAGCAGGCAGAGACATCATCCGTTGCAAGTTCCGTCCAGGGCAGCCCCCAACTTAGATCTGGGAGGAACCTGCGCTCCACAGGCAGGGGTGCCCCTGATACCCGGAGAGGGGGCTTGCAATAGCGTCTTCCCACTGACAATGAGCATCTTTGGACACTGGTGTTCGGGGGGGAGGTAGGAGGGTGGAAGGGGTGTGTTGGGCTTACTTGGGTGGCGGGTCGATGGGGTGTGTAACATAATTTCACATATGCTATAAACATTTCACAATCATCCAATGAGATGTGTGGACATTGATCTTTGTGTACAAGGCCTTTATAGGCGTACAGTCCATATTGTGCATGTTCCAGACACACACAGTGCCACAAGTCCCGTGTCCATGTATCAGCCACCAGGCGTGAGTGCTAGAAGCATGAATCTATGAGAATCTGACGAATGTCACGGCCCTCCTGTGCCTCGCGGACTCCTTGAGGTGCTGCCACATCCCCACCCTCATCATGACCATCTTCAGGTGCTTGCAGTTCTGCGTCAGGGGGCATGGGCACATTTCTACGTACGCACATGTTGTGTAGCATGACACATGCCATGACCATCTTTGCAACCTTCTCATGGCGGTACAGGAGTGCCCCGCCAGACCTGCTGAGGCAGCGTAAACGAGTCTTCAGTAGGCCGAATGCCTGTTCTATGACTACACGGGTACATGAGTGGGCATGGTTGTAGTCCTCCTCATGCTGGTTCTGTGGGTTCCGGAGTGGTGTAAGGAGCCATCTCTTCAGTGGATACCCGGCATCACCTGTATGTGGACAATAAAGGATGTTTGTGGAATGACATTGCTACGTACGCACACCCCCCCCTTCCTGCCAGGTCATTGCCGCATCACATACCCCACATTATCATGCATGAAATGAGACTCACCGAGTAGCCAGGATCTGTTCCCTGCGTGTCGCTCCATGTAGCGTGGTATTGTAGAGTTCCTCAAGACCATAGAATCATGGGTTGATCCAGGAAATCGGGCACAACAATGTGTAATGATCCTGTTGGAGTCACACACCATTTGTACATTAAGAGAATGAAATTGTTTTCGGTTGCGGTACTGGGCCTCCATGGCATGTGGGACGACCAATTCCACATGGGTGCAGTCGATGGCACCAATGCAACCCGGTATGCCGCCAAGTGCATGGAATCCCACTTTTGTGTTCGTAATTTCCTGCTCCGAGCGTGGTAGAGAGATGTAGTCGTCTGCGTGCTTCAGGAGGGCATCGAGCACTTGCAATAGTGTCCGTGAGAACAGTGGCTGTGAAATGCCATGCAACTGTCCGACTGTGTGCTGGTAGGTGCCTGTGGCCAGGAAGTGGAGTACAGACACCACCTTCAGTAGGGGTGGGATGGCGGTTGGGCTATCTATCATGCTGACAAGGTCAGCCTGTGTCATGTCCACAATGGCGGTTATGGTGTCCCGGTCCAAACGGTAGAGGGTGTGGATCTGCTCATCAGTGAGGTTGAACGGATGAGCTCGGAGGCGTGGGATTGCGGGCTGCCTGCGTGGTGGTAGTGGCTGTGCTGGTGGGCCTTGCTGGCCCTGCCTTGCCCTCCTCCTCCTCCTGCGTCTCCTCTGTGCGGCCGGTTGTTGTAGTAGTTGGTGTTCGTCTTCTTCTTGAAGTTGGAGTACTTGCAGTGCTATCAGGTCCCCCAGGGCCAACATCGCTAGTCCTGCCGGTAGCATTTTGGAGTGGGTGTGGTTGTGGGAGGGGGTTGGGTGTTCAATTTATGTGTTTTCAGGCTGTATAGCCTCCACCTGTGGTGATTCATTCCACCTGTGCCAGCTGCAATCCCCTTTGGGCGAGCACCGTACCGAGGTTCACCGACGGGCGGGGCGTCCCATTTGTGAGTGAAGCCAGTTGCCATTTTCACACACTGCCGCACTACATGGATGATTTTGTGATTTCAAGCGGTCACAGATGCCTTTTCGACGTGATGTTGCAAATGTGGAATTCGAAGGACAGCGCTTTCAGTTTTCAGCTAGCGGCGAGGAGACGCCCACAGGTCTGACTGCAAATATAACGTTCTATTGTTTAATGTCCTTGGGACAGGGGCCATGGCGAGAATGCTATGATTGATATGAATAGTATGGGATGCGCAATAGCGTAGTGGACAAAAAGGCAGGACGTTCCCAAATACATGTTACTTCACAACACTAGAATTCCGGGCTGGAGCACAGTGGATTTTGCAGACTGCATTACGCACAGACTCCATGGAAGTTTCAAATGTGATGTGAGTAAATAATCAGGTGTTTTCATACCGGGATGAGGGAATGATGTATGGATGCATGGACAGATGATTTGATGGAGAGTTTGCCATGTACAGGGCTTTTTGGAATCTATCCACCTCCCCTGCGCTATGTCATGCAGAGTTGCCATAGTGGGACCATCGTCTTTCTGCCCTTGTTGAACCCTCCCTGTCTCGACGCGCCTTCAGGCACTTGTGTCTATGCACGTTACTAATCCCATCTAATGGATTCTGTCTTCACAGACGCATGCACACAAACACTCGTTTGTAATGGTGTTTTCACCTCGATTTTTATGGTTGTGATTCGCAAGTGATTTTTGGGTGGGTATAATCCTTTTGAGTGGGCTAGCATGCATATGGCTGTAGATTTAGTGTGATCATTGAAGTGAGTTATACAAATGTAGTTCTGATGGCCATACTATTCTTTTTCATTTCATTTGGGTGACAGGTATCTCCTCCCCTTTTGCCGCTGCCATCTGTACGCCACTCCTGCAGATGGCTTTTACTCCCGACACCTGCTGCTTCGTGTCAATCAGTGGAGCACCATTACGATCTTATGGGACGATCGCCAATGGGCCACATGCCCTTACGCAGTGCTAGTGGCTAGGAGCAACATATCGTCCTTTCTGCTGGACTAGTGCCTACCTAATGGGACGGCCCTGCGGTTCTAGGCGCTTCCGTGTTGCCTTTTTGGACGTGAATGTAGCCCCTGTGTACCATGATGGAACAGGGCGTCACACAAGCAGAAGCTGGTCATTTATTGCGGATGCAGCCCACAATACTGGAATGTATTTTGGAGTTCATGACCTAATGGCTGTATGGCCCTTGGTGGTTTTGTGGTGCATTAAATTTCTATTCTGTTTTTGTTTGTCTCATTTTTCTGCTCATGTTGCTGTACTTGGACCTTCACATGCCTGTGCTGCATCAGTGCGGCAATGGTGCCATGGCAGATATGGATGCCCACTCACAAGGCACTTGGAGCCCCTGGATTCATTTGTTAGTTGGCATGCATGGGTGACTTGTACATTTCACTGGTTGCATTGTGTGACTTCATTGCACCTACGAGGAGTTGTGCAATGTGGCCAGGGAGTGGTGTACAGGCACTCAGTAGGGCCGTTTACGGTTGATTCGCGATGCCGTACTTCTCACCATGGCGGAATGGTACTTTCCGCCATGCTTGATGGCGTTAGGTACATGTCCGCTAGGGTCGGAATTCGCGTACCGTTGCGCCATGGTGGTAATTACGGTTTGGCATGGCGCGCGTGCGCGTACTTGGTGCAGTTAGCGTTGGCGTTCACTACGGTGTCGCTAATGGCATCGTACTTTACGGTGACGGGTCATAATCGCACCGAGCGCTATTCGATGGCGGTATTGCATTTCCGCCATCGTTTTTCGATTCCCGCCAGGGTCGTAATGAGGGCCATTGCCCAATTTATTGCGACCTGTGGTGTCTGCGCACAACACAAATCTCAAAAACTAAACCCAGCCGTTTTACTGCATCCACTGACGGTACTGCCAGCTGTTTATAGTCAAAATCTCGAAAACAAAATCTCGAAAAAAAAAGCACGAATTCAAAATCTCGAAAAAAAAATATCGAATTTTTTTTCAATGCGTTTTTTTTCAAAATGGGGGGGTTCCCCCCAACCCCCCTTTTTTCATTTTTTTTATTTTACCCCTTTTTTTTACTTACCTGACCCCAAAAACATATATAAATAAATAAATAAAAAATTCGATATTTTTTTTTTCGAGATTTTTGTTTCGTGCTTTTTGTCATTCGAGATTTTGTTTTCGAGATTTTGACTGACCACCACCGCCAGCACCGTAGCATATGTTGTCAATGGACTTTATCACAGATGTTCCTCCGTGCAATGGATATAATACCATTTTAGTTATTGTGGATTTGTTCTCCAAAATGGCCCATTTCATCCCATTAAAAGTACTCCCCACTACTTCTGCCCTCGCCACCATGTTTTTGGAACAGATTGTCAGATTACTTGGGTTCCCATCAATATTAATATCAGATCGGGGAACTCAGTTTGTCTCAGCACTCTGGAGAAGATGCTACAAAATTGCCAAAATCGACCTCCGGTTATCCACTCGTCATCATCCTCAAACCGATGGCCAAACCAAACGGACCAACCAAACCTTGGAGCACTATCTCAAACCTTGGAGCAATATCTAAGGTGTATGTTGCAGCAAACTGAGGAATCCTGGAAAGACATACTTTGGTTGACCGAATATGCCTACAACAATTATTCCATCCACACTAGCACCAGACAGACTCCATTCTACACGGTGCATGGTCGACATCCTCGAAGGTCCATTTTTGATTCACTTGACGAATTGGAAATGCCAGCAGTGACAACCTTACATAAAACCATCACTCGGATTCTTACAGAGGCAGCAGTACATGTGACCAGAGCTAAAGAGCAGAAACAGTTTGCAGACCGACACCGAAGAGAGGCCCCATATTATCAGGTCGGAGACAGGGTTTGGTTAGCATCCAAAAACATTCCCTGAAAGGACCATGAGCCTTCCGTCCCAGGTACCTGGGGCCTTATCCCATCAAAGCCGTGATAAACCCGGCTGCCATGAAATTAGAACTACCACCTAATATGCGAATCCATCCGGTATTCCATGTTTCACTCCTGAAACCAATGAAACCAGGTACTCGGATTGAAGCACCACCCGAGCCCGACATCATAGAAGGAGAACCAGAATACGAGGTCAAAGCTATTCTGGATTCCAAGATAGTGCGATCTAAATTGTACTACCTTATAGACTGAAAGGGTTATGAACCTCAAGACCGTACCTTGGAACCCAGTGAATTTGTCCACGCTCCACAACTGATCAGACAATTCCATCGCAACAATCCCACCAAGCCTGGACCAGGAGAAAGAACACCCGTGAGAGGTGCCTTGAGGTGAAGTGCTGTCATGGCCACTGGCCCGAAAACACAGACCCTGCACCATCAGGGGATGAGGGTAAGGGGTAACAATAAAGCATAAAAGGCCCAGCTGGACTCAGTCCTGGCGCCTTTGGCACCAGGCTCATGAACAAATGTAAGCGGACACACTTTATTTGGTGCAAAAGTACTTTATTTTACCTGCAGGAACTTCCACGTGCATTTATTCGGTTGTGGCTGCTGGGAAAAGCTGTATTGCACATGCAGCATCCTTTAGAAGTGGCAGGGTGGGGCCAGTAAGCCAGGGCTAATGGGCGTGGTCAGAGCTAGACTACATAGGTCCGCCCAGCCTTCATGCAAACGCTTCATGTTATTCTGCACTGATGGCAGCTCACCGCCGCCTGAGCGCATATTACCTTTGATTCCAGCTACCAGCCTCAACACTTACCTTGGGACCTGTTCTCGTCGGCACGCATCACTGATGACTCTGGCATTCATCATCAATCTCCAGAGCTCCGGAAAGCAGCACTTCAACCCCGACATCAATGCACGGCGAGCAGTTCATCCGAAGACGGCACCTGCAAGAGAAAAAGATAAAGACAAGGTTAGAAATTAAATCTTCGCGCTCAACCTTAAACCAACACTCACCTGCTGTTAGAGCATTGTGGGCTCCTTAGTCTTCCATTTTGGCCTCGCTTCATGCATCGCAACTACCGCAGGGCCGCAATTTCCCCTGTTGGAAGAAAGCAGAAGAGAGACATCATTAAAAGACACAGACAATAATCAGAAACTAACATCACAATTTTTAAAGCCATGAGGCACCTACCATCAGGAGTGGCTAAGCCACAGCTGTTCTGGGCCGCCACGTACAATGGGATAGGAAAGGAACTCGGTGCATCAAGAAGCACCCATGCAGTGAGAAGCAGGACGGAGACCTCATCATCATTAATCAACAGGTGAGCCTATATGGGTCGCGCATACGCACCACACTTTGGGAAGAAGGGTTTGAGAGGGACAATAGTCGCATTCTCACAATCTCTCATATCCACACAGCAGCAGTGTCACCAATTATCGCAGCCCACAGCATATGTGCAGGGAAAGAAAGCGGACAAGGGTGATCCACTTCCAGGGAAGGCTGCAACCGTGTCGCAACATCCCTGTAGAGACCAGGTGAGTGTCACAGCTAGGCCTGCAGCATTTGATGTGATTAAGGTTTGAATAAAGGAAGCTATGCAGCAATTTAAGAGTAAAGAGAAACATGCACGTCGACATATGTCTAACACTGAAAAAGCATTATTGTATGATCAACAGAAACAGTCGGAATCTATTAGAAGTATGGATAGGGCTTTTCAACTTGGAGAACAGAAAATATATCCGTCTCAGGATTTTCATACCTCAGATGAGCTAATCGATAAGCTTTTGAATGAGCGTAGGACTGTTGCCACTGCACCACCTCCTTATGTGACTCTCCATGCTGTTTTACCTCTTCCCGTTGTTGCACCTCCTCCCGTTGTTGTTCCTCTTCCTCCCGTTGTTGCTCCTCCTCCAGTTGTTGCTCCTCTTCCTGTTGTTGTTTCCCCTTCTGCATCCTCGCCCTTACCGACAGTTGCCGTTCCCTTAATTCCGTCTTTACCGCCAGCGGTAGTGTCTCCATTGCCTATTGAACAAGATTTGTCTGAACTTTCTTTTCCAAGTGGTTCTGCTCCATTTGTAGCGATTGAAGGGGCGAGTTCTGATTCAAGGATAGTAGCTTGTAGTACAGTATCTAAAGCTAGAAAAAGACAATTGTATGCATGGGCTAAGAAATCTATAGAAGAAGGTGAAAAATCAGCTTCCTTAACTGCGATTTCTGACCAAGAAAGTATTCCCGAACAGAATATTTTGATAGAGGGGATGGGAATGCATTTGGCTGATATTTGGAGTGATTTGACTGACATGAATGTCCCATTGAGGGATTCGAATGTTCTAACCTGCTCAAGGGACACTGCAGAGAAAGTACATGAGCATTTTGAGAGAGCTTTTTAATTTAAGAGGGAGTTAGATCGGTTACAGAATGATGATATAGATGGCGATAGATTGGAAACCTCATATGTGCAGAAATGATTTCTTCCTTCATGTTGACCAATGAGTGAAGAGACCCGTATTTGCACAAGAGACGCGCTTGGTTGGATTTCGGATGTTTCAATTTCTCCCATTGAAGTATTAGTCAGTATGCTCCGGCTATGCAAAGGAAAGTGTTACAGGTAATGGTAGAGTACCCACAGGATGAGCTTATGAAGAAAAAGGTTTTTGTCCTGCAAATTTGATGGTCATTTATAAGAGAGCATTGTCGCCCGATACTGCTTTGACAACCTTGTCACTTGATTTAGCCTTGTTGCTTAATGAACGTTCAGAATTGCCTCCTTCTCAATTGCCAATGAGGGAGGTTCCTCCGACATTTGTTCCTAAAGTAGAAATTCCAGCTCATGCCGTGCCAGGCAGAGCAGCCACTACTATTGAGGCTCATTATGTTTCACAGTTTGTTCATGTCCCATTTTCCAGACAGGAAGTGAATACCATTAGACAAACGATTCCAGATATTAGGAAAAATCCAACAGGATTTTATAAAGAAATTGAATCTGTTTTGCATTCGTCAGTTTTCACGCTGGGCGATATAGACTTGTTGTTCCCTGTGATCCTACCTGCTGATTTATGGAAACAGATTAGGACTGTAGATGATCAGGCATTGCTGGGTGACACATGGGTTAACTTGGTACGGATAGATGAAGAAAGGAATGCTGGTGAGAAACCGCCACAGGTGATATTGGCACTGCCAGACAGAATAGTAACTAAATTGAAGACTTTGGTTCCAGAGAGAAGAATAGTTTGGGACAAGCTTACAGCTTGCATCCAAGGGAAATCTGAGGGCGCTACTGAATGTTTTAATCAGTTCAAACAAGTGTTTTCAGATATTAGTGACCGAGTCAGGAAAAAGGGTGTTTGTAGACAAATTTGTGCGTGGATTGTTGTCTGATATCCAATTACAAATGATGACTTCCGAAAGCGCCTGGCAAGCTAAATCACAGAATGAAGTATTGCACATGGCTCAGTATTTTGAAAATAGAGTCAACACTGAAAAAGAGAGGATAGAAAAGAAGAAGGGAGACGTAAAAACAAAAGTATTGTTGCAGCAAATAGTAAGAGGAACCAGCGGTGGGAATACACAGTTTAGAGGACAGTTTTCCCCACAGAGTAATGCGCAGATGGGTCCTGTACACATGAACCAATGTGCTTATTGCAGACAAGAAGGTCATTGGCGATCCTTCAGCAGCGATCGAATAACACATATGGTACCATGGGTAGACAATCCAGAGGCCGTCCTGGGATAGGGGGTCCTTGTAGAAGACAGTTCGCTCAGAACCAACAGTCGTTTTCACAGGATAGTCAGCAGCATAGTGCAAAAAATTGGAACATTTTTGATAATCCCTCGACTGTCTATTTTTCTGAGGATCTTGCATTTGATGATGTACTATTCCTTTAGGACAGACCGAAGCAGAGTCTGGAACCAGTACCTATTCCCGTCGATCAGAAAGGGCCCTACGTTGAAATGAAGGTGGGGAATATGAAGCATCTATTTTTGATAAATAAAGGAGCACAGAAGTGTTCCATTGATCATTTGCGGGTTCCAGATATTCCACTGTCAGGGCAGAACAACATTTCTGTAGGGTTCTCTGGTACACCAGTGGTTAGTCCGGTCTCTCAGCTGGTACCGATTTCACTGGGACCATTCCCCGATTCATGTCCATTTCTTTTGATGATGAATTGTGGCGAAAATGTGTTGGGGTTGAATCTGTTGAAAGAATTGAATGCTTCACAATTCTTGACTAGGCCTTTACCGACTGAATTGGATAAGGTTCCGGCATGTTTATGGGCAGTTGATGATAATGACGTTGGTATTTTGTTAAAATTGTGTTGAAACCAGATGTTAAACTACCATGTATTCCACAGTATAAGATTTCAGTTGACGGTGAACAAGCCTTAAAGAGTATAGTTTCTGATTTTGCACATCCAGGAGTAATTGAGGAAATTGCAGGAAGTTTGTGTAATAGTCCGATTCTACCGGTGTATAAGAAAGGGGATAATGCAATTATTTTCCGTTTTATTATTGATTTGCACGCTATCAATAAGATTGTTGCTCCACAATTTCTGATTGTGCCTGATGCGACTACAATATTAACAATGATTCCAGCTTCAGCTACTCATTTTAGTGGATCTAAAGAATGCCTTCTTTAGTATTCCTGTACATGTTGACAGTGGATATTCATTTGTGTTTACCCTAGGGGGACGCTCGTTTACATTTACTCGTGTGCTACAAGGGTACACTGAGAGTCCAATCATTTATAGTACAGCTTTGAAGGAACAGCTTGATACACCTGAATTGGTTCCACCTGTACATTGTTGCAGTATGTTGACGATCTTCTTTTAGCTGCAGATTCAGAAGTTGCCTGAAAGGAGGGCACTGTGTTTCTGCTTATCCATCTAGCAGAGCATGGGCATAAGGCTTCATTGAAAAAGTTTCAATACTGTCAAAGGAAGGGAGAAGACTGACACCTGAACGGATACAAAGCATCTCTAGCATGTCTGAGAAAATACGAAGGTTGCCTTCCCCCTCTGGGGACCGAAAAATGGCGGCCAGACGGAATGAGCAGTGAGGGACGCAAGAAGGACCCCGCCGAAGGACCATAGCTGGGGGACAGCAGAGTGAAGCCTGTGAAGCGGTGAGTGCAGCAGATCTGCTACGAAACGACAGCGGGTTCGCGGGGAGAAGAACGAGAGGCGTGGTCGGGCGTGCAGAGGAGGCAGGATTACTACAGCCGGCATTAAATATTGCACCGTGGAAAACACGGTACGAAGATCTGCGCTGTGTCTGAAGCTGGTGAGGCCCCTATGAGAGTGCTTGAAGAAGCGGTGGTGCGGTGTGGAGAGACTGTGGGCAGACGGGTGACTGGACTGCAAAGCGGGGGCTCGCCCAAAAGAGGCGCGAACCAGCGGCTGCTTTGAAGGTGAGCGCGGGTCCGCTGCATACGGAACGGGGCACTGAAGGAGCTTAAAGAGCGGGAGCGGAATCATATTTGCAGCCTGCGGGTGCCCGCAACGCCGCTGAAGGAAGGAAGAGAGCAGACTGCATTGGAGAGAGCTCTTATATGCCCAACTGCAACCGGACCATAAGTACTGAGGAGCTGCATTCTGAGGTCTCCCTCATCCTCTGCACGAAGGTGAGAGCTGTTTAAGGGCACACCAGCTAGAAGTGGTTCTCACCCTACAAGCGCAAGGGCAGGTTAGCTACAGACTAAAAGGGGGGCCAAGAGGACATATGAGAAGAAGAGAGGCTTGTTGTCAAAAACGAGGCGGCAGGATGAATGAACGCTGATGTTCTAGAAATGAAATTGAAGGGCTCAAGTCTGACATAGAACTTGGGTAGGCCAGTAAGATTGGAATTTAGACCCTGGCTAGGTAAAGAAGTTAGGGTCCCTGAGGACTGAGGAGGGACTTGAGTGAATAAGGAGTAGGAATAAGCAATATCAGAGAGCTTTTGTGTGACCTTGCATAGGAGTGTAAGGCAGAAAGATAGCAAAGGCAAGAGTGAGAAGCAGCAAGGAGAGCAGCCTAATATTGAAAGGCCTAGGAGAAGAGAGACAAATATATGCAATTCCTATGCCGAGAAGGGGGGATACAAAAATTGCAAAGCTATAGGAGAGAACAGCAAGCGGACCCAATATTGCAAGTAAGGGAACCAATAGTGAAGACAATGGCTGTGACAAAGGAAGATATTGTTGGAATTTTAGCAGAGATAAAGGCGTTACGCTCCGACATTCAGACATCCATATCGGAAATAAGGGGAAAAGTGGATCGGATTGAGGGCAAAGTTGAAAATCTGGAGAATAACCAAGCCAATATTGATCTAATAGAAATGAAGCTGAATGCAAGAATGACAGACATTGAATTACGAGAGGAGGAAATTGCATTAAAAATGGATGACCTCGAAAACAGGGAACGGAGAGCGAATTTTCAGATTCTGGGGCTGGCGGAGAAGGATGGGGAGACCCTGCAACAAGTTGAACAGAAGGTACAGGACATTATTAACCTCTTGTATGAAGCAGAAGGAGGAAAATTGGTGGCAATGGAAAGGGCCCACAGAGGGGGAACAGCATTTGGAAGGGGCCTGAGATCAATTGTGGTTAAATTTGTGAGCTACAAAGAGAAAACTGAAATACTGAGCAGAGCCAAACAAAGAAAGGAAATTAAATATCAAGGATCCAAGATTAGAATATATCAGGATCTCTCAAGTATAACCCTGTCGAGAAGGAGGGCATGTAGACCGCTCACCATGTGGCTCACAGAAGGGAAGGTGAAATACAGATGGGGCTACCCGTTTGACCTTACTTTTGAATATCGAGGTGAAGATTATAGGGTCACCACGGCGGAAGAGGCTACCCTGGTTCTTCAGGGATTGAAGGAGACAATGGACACACGTGCTCCGTTGGGGCTGCAAGAAGGTTCCAGTTCGCAATCGGAAGGTCAAGGAAGGGGTCCACTGCAGCAAAGGGCGACAGTCGGAAGGAAATATTTTAAGTCGATCCCGGTATCTCCAGTGAAATTGTGAGAAAAAAGAAATGGATATTGAAAGGACAAAAACCAAAGGAAACAAGAACTTCAAAATGTGGGGTGTGAGATCCTGTAATCCACCAGGGTTCAGTAATCTGGACAACGGAGGTAAATACAGATGTCCCGGAGGGTATGCGGAAAAGAAACCCTAATGGCCCTCAAAATGGGGGGGGCGTCTCCAAGAAAGGACCAAAGACAGCCTATTAGGGCTGTGGTTCAGTTCATTTCGTTCAGTTGGTTTACTCAATTTGTGGTTAGGGGGGAAAGGGGGGAATGGGGTGGAAGTGGGAGGGGAAGAGAACAACATGGAAGGTAATGTGGCTGGGACGGATGTGGGGAGGCCATAGAGAGAACAAGAGTATGCAATGGGATCTGATGTTCTGATGTTGCAACAGGAGGGCCCAATAAAAGAGAGGAGGGTGCTGAAGGTTGGGACCCTGAATGTAAAGGGGCTCAATTCCCCAGCCAAGAGGTCTCTTGTGAGCAGGGAGTTTGCAAGGGCAGAGTTGGATATTTTCTTTATTCAGGAAACCAGATTAAGGGCGGGGGAGGAGAGACCCATAAGGGGCAAAGGAGTGGGTCAATCTTTTTGGGCATCAGGGACTCAAAAACGGGGGGGTAGGGGTGCTCTTAAATAAACAATTCAGGATGGAAAATCTGACGGTGGAGCGAACCCCAGAGGGCCGGAGAATAGTGCTGAGGGGGAAATGGGAGGGAAGGCAAATTTCATTGGTGGGGGTATACGCTCCTAATCAAGGGCAGGGGGTGTTCATTGAAGGCGCCTTGACGGCACTGGGAGGGAGTAAGGAGACTCTGGTAATAGTAGGGGGGATTTTAATACCTGGACGGACCCATCAAAGGATAGAAAACAGACAAGAACCCAAGTTAAAGGAGTTCAAAGGGGGGAGTCCAATAGATTTGCAACCACCTTGATGGAGGAGGGGCTGGTCGACATCTGGAGGGAATGCAACCCGGGGGAAAGGGGCTATACTGTCAAATCGGAGGTTCATGAAACATTCACGTGAATTGATTACCTTTTGGTTAATAAAGAACAGAGTTCCAGTTTACAAGGGGCGAGTATTCGTCCAGTGGGATGGTCAGAACATGATATGGTTGTGGCAAGTATAGAGGTTAAGGGGATGGACCGCAGAAATAGCAAGTGGAAATGTAATGACTCTTTATGGCTGGATAAGCTTTATGAGAAGGAACTAAGGAGGGCCATAGAAGAATATTTCCAAATTAATAACAATGGCGAAGTGGAAATGGCCACGGTATGGGAGGCGGGTAAAGCGGTATGGAGGGGACACCTCATAAGAGAAGGAGCGAGGAGAAAAAGGGAGCGTAAATTAACTGAGGAAAAGCTGAAGGGGGAAATAATAGTACTAGAGAAGAGGATGCATGCACAGGGGACATACCATAAAGAACATTTAAGGGTCCTCAAAGAAAAGCGGGAAGAATTGAAAAAGTTGGGGCATGGGGAGGTGATAAGAAGGTTGAAATTTCTAAAACAAAAATTTTATGAGAAAGGGGATAAGGCGGATAGAATGCTTGCTTCCAGACTTCGGCCCAGAGGGTGGAGAGGTGGGTGGATGCCCTTCAGTGGAAGAGGGGGGACTGACTAGAGAGTCACAAGAGATTGCAGACCAGTTTGCCAAATATTACGAATCTCTATACAGGTCAGAGATGGAGCATGATGTGAAAGGAATGGGGGAATATATAGCAAAGGCAGGCTTGACGCATTTACTGGAGTCTGAAAGGGCCAGGTTGGAAGCGGATGTATCTCCAGAGGAGGTCCTGGAAGCTATAAAGAGATTGCCGCCGGGGGGGGCGCCTGGGGAGGATGGATATGGCATGAGGTTCTATAAGCATTTTGAGGACATTTTGGCGCCGCACCTAGCAAATTTATTCCACACTATATGTGAAAGGGAAGTTGCGCCGCAATCATTTTCTGAGGCAATGATAGTAGTCATCCCTAAGGAAGGAAAGGATCCTACCTTGTGCAAATCATATAGGCCGATATCGCTCCTTAATACTGATGCAAAAATGTATACAATGGTTTTGGCAACGCGAATGGAGGGTATAATGCCACGACTGGTTCACCCAGACCAGGTGGGGTTTATTAAAGGTAGACAAGGGGCAGATGCAATGCATAAAACCCTGGACATAATTGGAATATACGGTGGGTGAGGAGGGTGACCAGGACGCTTTTGAGTATGGACTCCGAGAAAGCGTTTGATCGCGTGGAATGGAGTTTCCTGTGGGGGGTGATGAGAGACATGGGGTTTGGTGAGACATTTTTAAGGGAGGTACAGGCATTGTGCAGATGTCCGCGGGGAAGGGCTGTGGTGAATAATCAGATATCCAAGAGATACATATGATGAGAGGGACGAGACAGGGATGTCCCATGTCACTGCTTTTATATGCGCTTTATATGGAGGTTCTTGGAAATAATATAAGGGGAGAGCCTACTAGAGGGGTAAGGGCGGGGGCAAATGAATACAAATTGGCAATGTTTGCCGATGATATACTACTCTACCTGGCTCGTCCACATGAAGACACTCCAATTGCCATTGAAGTTATTAGGAAGTTTGGGAAATGGTCTGGTCTGAAAGTAAACATGGATAAGTCCATTCTTTTTTTATATAAAGGTAAGTGTGGTGGAAGAAATGGTAATTCATCAATAGGAGGAATCCTGACGAATTATACGTCTCTTAGGTATTTGGGAATCAATATTGCCAGATCCACGAAGGAACTTTATGTGGCAAATTTTCTGCACATGGTTAGAGAAGTGAAGAAGGATATGGAAAGGTGGTCACCGTTAACCATATCGTGGTTGGGTCGGGTCAATGCATTAAAGATAGCAGTGCTGCCAAAGTTACTTTATCTTTACCAAATGTTCCCTATTAGTATCCCGAAAGAGCCCTCTATGGAAATGAAGAGGCTGATTAATAGGTTTATCTGGCAGGACAAAAAACATAGAATAGCATATGAAAAATTGGACAAGCCAAAAGAGGAAGGGGGAGTGGGGTTGCCTGACATGTACGAATACTATCGAGCATCCCAGTTCAGGGCGCTAATACCTCACTTAAGGGAGGAGACCCAAAAACAATGGGTGACGATTGAAAATTATAGAATGAGACCAGTATCATTTGGGGAATGGCTGTGGGCCCCAAAGAATACTTCCCGAGTAGTGTAATCAATCATTATGCGTTGGGTACCCTGCTGCGATTGTGGTGGAATAAAAAGGAAACGAGGAGGCTCACAACGTGGCCATCACCAATGGGCTGTATATGGGCTCCCCCGATCCGAGATGAAGTAAGCGATCCTCTGAGGTTTCAAAGTTGGTATGAGGCAGGGTTAATAAGAAATGGGCAAATGGTAAGACAGAAAGGCTGTATATCAATTCAGGAGTTAGAGGCAGGTCTACAAATAGGCCCGCTGGATGTATTTAAATTTCTTCAACTGAAAGTGTCCTAATGGCCGGGAAATGGAAAGACCAACTGCAGAGGGATCTCACCCCATTAGAAAAGATACTTAGTGAATGGGTTTGCACGAAAGGTCTTATATCTAAGTTGTATGCAGTATTGTTGGACGCAAAAGAAACTAAAACAGATGGTCCAAGGAAAAAGTGGGGAACGACATGGGGTTTCCGATCTCTGATGCTTTGTGGTCCCGAATGTGCTTGGCGGCGCATAATACGTCTATTTCAGTACAGTATAAAATGCACGGAGTGAAGTTGCTGCACAGGTGGCAGCTATACCCTAAAAGGCTTTCCAAGATGTATGCCCAGATGAGCCCTAAGTATTGGAGGGGATGTGAGGTAGAAGCGGATTATTGGCATCTATGGTGGTCTTGCCCCAAATCACAAACTTACTGGAGGGAGGTTTTGGGCTGGATCAGAAAAGTGGAAGGAGTTTCGAGAGTTTGTGATCCGAGGTTGGTCCTTTTTTGGTCTGGAACAGTGTGGCTCTCGGTGGGAAAGGGTGCATTTCCTCCTACCTAGGCCAAGGAACTTTATGAAATAGAGATCTTAACAGCTCAACTTCACGACAAGGCATCGGCTAGGGAAATGGAGTGGCTCTCCTTCAAAGGAATATATAAATGATGAATGAAAGGGGGGTGTGTTGCCACCTTGCCTCTGTAAACCCCCAAATGAGGTCATGTATTTCCTGTTGTTCCTTAACTGGAGCTGAGAAATAGGAAGGGTTCGCGGGGGGAAAGGAGGGTTGTTTTTCTTATTCAGGGAGGATTGGGAGATGTTGGCTATTAAAGTGATGTTGTCTCACTGTGGGAGTTGAATGTAAAGGTGACTTAAATTGAATTTTATGAAAAGAAAGGGGCAATAGAGAAGGGGGGATAGGTGCGAGACTGTGTTGACGGGGGACGGGTGAGCTATGCTATTAATGAGACATTGTTTACTGTTGAAGTTTATTATGAAATGCTAATAAAATTAAATTAAAAAAAAGACCCACAAGCGGAGCTGTTTTGCGATAGCTCCTGCTTCAAACTTCCAGATGGTACATCCACTGCTGCTTACGCAATCACTACATTAAGCACTATTGTGGAAACTAAAAGAATTCCACATAACTCTGAGCAGGCCGCAGAGATTATTGCATTGACTTGTGAACTTTCCGAAGGGCTTAGTGTAAATATATTTACAGTCAGTATGCCTTTGGGGTGGTTCACAACTTCGGTAGATTATGGGCAGAGAGAGGTTTCTTGACCTTGCATGGAACTAAGATACAACATGGCACTTTGATAGTTTGGCTACTTTCAGCACTTGCGCTTCCTACTCATTTAGCGATAATGAAGTGCGCAGCACACCAGATGATGTGGGGAGCGGAAACGCTTTTGCTGACAGAATAGCCCAGCAGACTGCCACCGATTTGCATTCCAAAATTTATATAACAAAAGAGGTCACTAACAGTTGTGTGATAGACGTAGGAATTGGTTGTATAAAAGGCATTCAGGCTGATTCCACTCCAGACAAACTTAAACAGTGGGCTGAGGGTTCAGCAAGTTTAGACGATGAAGGTTGTTAGGTAGATAATGGAAAACAAAAATGGATGCTGCCCGATGCTTATGTCATTGCTATGGTTACGATGGCTCATGGCCCCACTTTCCTATGCACTAAAAAGATTTGTTAACTGTTAGAACCTGTCTGGGTGAATGAAAATACCTTGAAAACTGGAGAGCGTTTTGTCCAAAATTGCATGGTATGCTTACAGCATAATGTTGGGAAGGGTACATTGACACTCAGGGGTAGTTTTGGTCCCCCGTCTATGCCTTTTGAGGTTATACACTTCGCTTTCATTGAAATGGAGCGTTGTCAGAATTACAAATATGTTTTAGTAGTTATTTGCGCTTTTAGTAAATGGGTCGAAGCTTTTCCTTTGAAAGATGCCACAGCAATGACGACGGAGAAAACCATGCTGAAGGAATATTTTCCTAGGTTTGGTTTGCCGAGAGTCATTTGGTCAGACAATGGTCCACATTTTATCGCTGCTGTTATCCTGCAAGTATGCGCAGGATTACAGATCGATAAAGCGTTCCATTCGGCCAGACACGCTCAGAGTGCCGGACTTGTAAAACGCCATAATGGTATATTAAAAAGTAAGATGGCAAAAATCTGTGCGAGTAGCAATTTGAAGTGGGCACATGCCTTACCAATAGCTCTATTGTCCATGCGGACGACTGCACAGTTGAGAACAGGGTTCTCTCCCTATGAGATAATCATGGGGAGACCAGCCAATATTTGGAATGTACCCAAACCCAAGCAGCTAAAAGATGCAGAGCATTTGCTCCTTTCTGAGTACTGTGACCAGTTAACTCAAAACTTGTATTTGATTTATCAACAGGTGCGGGAAGCCCTCCCAATAAAGTACGATGGTCCAGGTCATCGACTCCGACCTGGTGACTGGGTGCTCATTAAATCGTTTGAAAGAGCCTCCTGTCTCGCACCTCGCTGGAGAGGACCGTACCAAGTCCTCCTTGCCACACAGACTGCTGTACGACTGGAAGGGAAACAACACTGAATTCACACAACACACATCAAGAAGACACCTTTTTCTTTGCCCCACAACAAAGGGGAAGAGAAGGAGATTGTTCATTTTGATACTCATCACAAGTCTGTTCTAACCGACACTGAGGGTGTCCCGGAAATCCTTCCTGAGCCCATGGGGCCTAGAGAGACTGCTGCTTTGCCTTCAAGTTCTTTTTCAGATCTTTCTTCACTGTTGAACAATCTTGCTTCTGCTTCATCACTTCCTTCAGGAAGCGACGACACTCTGTTTGCAGATTACACAGTACCTGGAGTCTTGAGGTACGATCTGCGTCCGAGACACCGGACATACAGCACAGCATCGGCTGTGCCCACAAGGAATCATCGTTGAGCCAGTCCCTTGTCACTTTTTCACTGAAAAATAAATAAGAGGCAGGGACCGGCAAAGTTACCTTCAAGCAAGACAGGCCACATGGTCAGGTCCACCGACGGATGAACTAAAAGAGCCTAACGGAGAGGCTTCTAAACGAACTCTGAGAAACAATGCGCCTTCCTAAATCCACTCGTGCGGAGAAAGCTATTGGACTTGTGGCTGACAAAGAATCATCAGAGATCATGGTCATTGAGGATCCACTGTTTTTTAATCACAGTACTGGTTTGTTTAATAATTATATTTGCGCTTGGGTTCTGGTACATGGAAAGGGTGCATCCACTTGAGACTTTGTTACCTACTGAAATTATCTCCACTGTGTCTCCACCTTTCCTGCATCTGCACACTCTTCCTCCTCGAGACCCCCAACATAGACAGGGTTATCATAATAACACTCTCCTAATGATCATGAATACGACCCATGCAATTCTGAACAGAACAAATTGCTGGGTGTGTTCATACTTACCACAACACAGGGAAAAGGGACTGGGCTGGTATATTCACCCTCTTCCTTAACTACTACATGCTACACCTCACTTAGGGCATTATTCTTTGGTCGTTGGAATGACAGTATTTCTGGGAATTTCGATGGGACTAATCTAAATGAATTTGAAAAACAAGTCCTAACACCTTTAGGATGTTCTCTCTTTGCGAATAGAAGCAAACTCAATGTTGCTTCTATTAGGCCTTCTGGTAGACTCTCTAGAACTTTTCAATCACTGATTTCTTTCAAGATGGTTCCGTAAGCAACACGGATGCCATGCCTCCTTCCTATACTATTAAACATAGCCCCAACTCTGAGTCCTTCTGTATACAAAGGGGAGGTTCTCAGCCAATGGGTACATTTGAGGGTTGTACTTACATTGCAAATCTAACCAGTGTGGACAGACCTTTGTATGTAGGAGACCCTGTTTACTTTGTTTGTGGCAATGAAGCTTATCCTTGGTTACCCAGAGATTGGCAGGGTACTTGTTACTTGGGTATCTTGTTACCAGGGGTATATGTGGCTACAACCTCTGAAGTCTCTAGAGCTCGTCCAAGTCGGGATGAGAATGGTGATACTCCTTCACAAGTCATGGGTGATGTAGCAAAATACTTTGTGCCATTTTGGGGACAGATAATGAACTCAGAGGGTATTAGAAGACTAACAAGGGTACTGAAAAAAACCATCAATAGGACCACCGATATTTTGTACAACATGACGCTAGAGTAAAGGCAATTAGACTAGTGGCCCTCCAAAGTAGGATGGTGTTAGACGTCATCCTAGCTGAGCGTGGTGGGGTATGTAAATTGGTGGGATTCGCGTGCTGTGTTTTTGTACCTGACTCCTCCCCTACCATATTCAAGGCAATACAAACTCTACACACCTTGAGTACTGAAGTACATGTCCCCGAGGGAAACTGGGATCTTAGTGCTTGGTTCTGGGACTTACTACGATCATGGGGTTGGAAGATCTTTGCAGTACTAATGATAGTTCTTTGTGTTCTATTGTTTTGTTGTTGTTGTGTACAATGTCTTGCTGCCATTTGTTCGATGTTAGGAGGATGTTGTTCACAAATGATAGGTACATTAAGACCAAAGGTACATGCGCCCAAGAAAACTGCTAACGCTTTTGTAATGAAGGATATTACTATCAAGGAACTTATGGCAATTGATATTTCTGAAGAATGTGATTCAGGATGTACGGACATTGAAGCGTGGGGTTTTGAATAAAGCAAATGTTTGAGTAATGCTCTTGGCTTAGGCCAAAAGGAGGGTTTGTTAAACTGTATTCGTATAATACTGCCTTGTTATGAATATTGGCCTAAGCCCATATGCGTTGCACAGAAAACCGCATCTGAAATGTTCCGATTTCTGATCAACTTCGCTGCCATTTTTAGAATCATCTGCCATTTTGATTTTAACACTTGCTTTGTGTCCTAAAATGGTGGACTGTGTTTTCAACTACAGCTGAGCCGAACAACCTTTGAGTTGTGTCAACATTTAGGCTGACCGAGAGCATACTGTTTGTTCTATGCAAAGAAACCTTGTGACTCGTATCAACTGCAATCCAAGTGTTGTCTGCGCTCACAAGCCTCATCCTCATATAAACAACGGGACAATGTAGAACAAACTCAGACCGTGTGTTTTTGCTGAACTGCATTTTATCGATTCTTGAAACAAGGCTTACTGTGGATCAGAGAACCAATGTTACCATTGTATCTTCATGGACAAGCAAACTTGTTAAATCTGTTAAATAATATTGTTATATTTGTCATATGAACTGGGCTCGAACCCTAGCATGTAAATTATTAGTATGGAGAGGGGCTTGACAATGATTGGAGAAAAGTATAAAACAGCCCATGTTAAGATGTCCAGCACTCTCACCCCTCATTGTGTCTGCTGGTACACAATGCAAGGTGTTGGTAGCCAGATAGCTATCTGTTTGCTTTGAATTCTGTACAGAAAATAAAGATACTTGTATCTTTCGACCAGTGATTGGCGTATTTCATTTTGTGGTAGTAAGCCTCGATATTTCTTTGGTCTTTCAGTCGTACAAGCAGGGCTCAAAACCAGATGGCCCGCCAGCCTCACGAGCAGAGAGGAAGCTGCGGGAGACATCGGAGGGAACTGAAAAGAGCCAGGGAGTGTCCGGAAGAGCACTTAGGCACCAGGGCACTCCTAACAGACCGTGAATAAGTAGCAGTCTTTGAAAACAAGTTCAGCAAATGCCTATTGTGAGAAACCAGAAGGTGTCTCACCCACTAGTCCCCGAGGATCTGTCATCCAGGTGGAGAGGACATGGCCATTGCATTTGGATCCAGTTTCTGGGGGTGGACCACTGCGGGAGGATCACCTGGGTGAGGGGTCTTCGGGGAGTGGGATGCCAGATGGTGAAACGCAGTATCCCCTTCCCTGTAACACCTTTACCCCATCCTACCAGGTAGGATATTTAGGAACTCTACTCCCCCATCCCCTTTAACAACACTTTCACACGGACAGCCGATATGATAGAAAACAAACTAACGCCTGAGCAGTATACCTGATGTGTCCCAATACAATGGTCAGGTGAGGTCAGGCAATTACTGACCATCACACACACCAGACTTCCATTAAGCTTCTCCATTAGGCTTCCCCACATGGATAAAAGGCAGAGCACGAGAGCACACCCTGAGCGAGGCAAAGCACACAAGGAAACAGCAGTTTTGGGACAGCAGCTGAACGAGAGAAGGAAGGCGGAAAGACAGAAAGGGGAAGTTCCCTTGACCTTTTAGACAAGGAACCGTTACTTTCCATAACCCTCGAGAATAGGAAGCATAAACCAGGAAACCAGGCTGAAGAATCCTAAATTGTGTGTCAGAGATACGCGGGGCCCTCCTGCGTCAATAATCAACGCAGGGAGAAGCAGCAGCCGGTGTGGTACCATCCTTGGCTCCAAGAACAAAGCAGCATCAGTGAATTAACACAGCTGGTGAGTTGGGGAGACCGATACAAGACCGTTCTGTGTTGAAGCCAAGGTTGCAAGCAGCAACATTGTATGGCGAGCGCTGGAACGAACATTGTTTTAAATGCGTATGATAAGAGACACAAGTAAAATTGAGCTGCTGATGAGTGATTGAACTTTATAAGCAAGATACAATACCTTTGACAGAGTGGTCTGGCACCGCGTGGGTGTTTTATCAAAGGTCTCTGTAAGGTATCCAGATGAGAAGTGCCAAAAGTGAAGTGAGGAAAAGGTTCTATCAAGAAGAGAATGAGTAATTGTGAAACAAAGTGATCCTGCGATGGGTCGAGCAAAATCCTGCGCACAGTCGAAAGTCTTCGATTTTGGTGAAGTAGAGAAAGTTTGGAAAAGTAGATAAATTTGGTCCGAGCCCAGCGGAGGGAGACCAGTCGAAGGTTTTGTGTTAAAGTGGGTCTGAGCCCGGCACAGGGGGATCTGGGGTGAACAGAAAATCACCCGAGAAGTTGTATATGTGAAACTTTAATGTTTGTTGTGTTGCATCAGGCCCTCTGAAGTCAGAGACTTTGAATGGCAAAGAGGCTTTGGCACAGAAGGTCCTGATGTTGAGGTTTTGAACTGTATCCTCGTGCTAGAGAAGCCACAGAGAGTGCTAAGCTCGAGTGTGCCGCTTTGTCCCGTGCAGAAAACATGGGGAAGGGAAGCTAACGGCTTGAATATCCTGACATATAATTTCTTGAACACTTTTCTTTTGCATAACATTGTTTCCCACACTATTTGTATGTAGAAGTAAGGATTGGCAACATGGTTATTAGTATAGGCCCTTTTATTTTGAAAGACTCAACTAGGACTGCGTTATTATTATTTGATGGTCGTAGCTTGCTCCCATCTTTAGAATTAGGATTAGATAGGAGTTTTTTCAAACTCAATTGAAGTTCAATAAACCCCCTTGAACTGTGATCACTTGTGTCTGTCTTACAGTTTGATAACATGCCTTCCTTACATATGGTGTCAGAAGTGGGATGCGACTCAATTGAGACAAATTGGCGAACCCTAAAATAACAGAGGCTTAGTCATCGAGCCTCAGATCCCTCTATCGCCATGAAGGAATGCATAGGCTTTGATATCTGTAGCAGCAGAGAAGCAAGCTACTATGCCTACAGGGAAAAGAGGAATGATTCCCACAGACTTACTCCTAATACTCCCTCTTGGGTGTTATATACGATTGGCTCCAAAATCTGGCCTGACCTGGGAGTTCGGTCTAGATGTCCTAGCGCGCGTCATAGATCCCGACTTCAGGGGAGACAAAAAGGTTCTCCTACAGAACCACAGCAAAACTTCATTTGAAGTACATCGTGGAGACCAAATTGCAGAGGGAATCATTGAAAGGGCTCTATTTCCCCATTTTATAGAGAGTGAACCAGAAGAAACCAAGAGAGGTACCTTAGGATTTGGGGAAGCTGATGAACCATCTACCACTGAGGCAAAGAGGGAAGAAGAACCTACCATCCTTCCTGATCTAGCATTCGACCAGCAAAATGATCCAGCACTCGCAGAGGCTTTCATGCAGGTGATTCCTGAAGGGGAAGGATTAGAGAAGGCAAGTCCCTTTTTCTTCCTAAGGCAAGGACTACTGTAAAGAAAGAAAACCTCCAGAGAAGGTCTAAGTAAAACTCAGTTAGTAATCCCCAAACCCTATCGGAAGATCGTGCTAGAGATTGCACATTCTCATTTGACAGGGGGACACTTAGGACAATCTAAGACCCAGGCAGACATCGGTGGGAAGTTTTACTGGCCAGGTATCCATGCTGATATAAAGAACTTCATTCAGACAAGTGAAATATGTCAGAAAACCAGTATGTATATTCCCTTGCCTGCCCCTCTGGACCTTTACCAATAATAGAAGTCCCTTTCTATCGAATTGGGATGGATATCATTGGACCATTGGAAACCTCTAGACTGGGTAACAAATATGTCCTCGTAATCGTTGATTATGCTACCCGATACCCAGAGGCGTTCCCCATGCAGAACAACACAACCCAACACATTTTAAAACATCTCTCGCCATATTTTTCCTGGGGTGGTTTCCCCAAAGGAAATTCTAACATATCAGGGATCAATTCTTTGAGCAAATGCATGGGTGAAGTCAAGGAATTGCTCCATATTTAAACCTTAAGAACCTCATTTTACCACCCCCAAACAGACGGATTGGTAGAAAGATTTACCAAAAACCCTTAAGATGATCCTAAGAAAGTTGGTAGACAAGGACAGAAAAGACTGGGATCGCATGATTCCCTGGGCCATATTCGCATTAGGAAAGACCCCTCAGGCGTCCACCGAATTCTCTCCTTTCTAACTACTTTATGGTAGAGAACCAAGAGATGTCCTAGACATTCTCCGAGAGACCTGGGTAGAAAGAGAAGAGGCACCTATTCCCCTCTCACAAACAGCTACCTGATTGCCAGAGCATATGAAACTTGTTCAAAATCTGGTCTATATTCACATGGAAAAAACCCAAGCACAACAAAAGTCCACCTACGACAATAAGGTAAACTTAAGATATTTTTCAGTAGGACAAATGTCCTCTTACCTGCCTCTGAAAATAAACTTGTCTCAAAGTGGCATGGGCCATATGAAGTACTAGAGCAAACAGGGACCTGTACCTATTAAATAGCCCAACCAGACAGGAAACAAAAGACCCAACTCTGCCACGTAAATCTCTTAAAAGAGTGGAAAGAAAATCCTTCTGCATACTGTCTTGTTTGGTACCAGAGGAAATAGATAATTTTGAAGTAATCCCCCAAGAGCTATCTAGTCAACAACAAGAATACTTAAAAGATTTAGGGTCTCATCACGACTTTGGCGGTAACCCTTAAATCCGGCGGTCACGCTATTACCGCCAGATTTAAGGGTCCCCCAAATCAGGACTTTGGCGGATTTCGCTGCAGCTCTTGGCTGGGGGGAAATCCGCCGAGAATTTGCGCTATTACCGCTGGCGGGAAATCCGCCGGTGGTAAGAGCGTGAATTTTCCCCATTGAGCCCAATGGGGAATGGGGCATTCCTGAATGGGCTCAATGGGGAATGAGGAATTACATTACTGCCGAACTCGTGATCCGGCGCTATTAGCTTCAGGGAGTTCGGCGGTAGGGCTAATACCGCTGGCGCTAATACCGCCGGCGTTACCGCCAAAGTCGTGATCAGGCCCTTAGTCACAACATTTCTACACCTCTGGGACTATTCCAGTTCAAGGTCCTCCCTTTTGGCGTAGACGGGGCCCTGCCACTTTCCAAAGGCTTATGGACAGGATATTACATTGCTACTCCAATTTCTGTGGTGCTTATATTAACGACACAGTCATTTATAGTAAGACTTGGGAAGGCCATCTCTTTACTATTATGAGAGCCCTCAGTGAAGCCGGCTGAACTGCCAATCCATCCAAATGTAAGCCGGCTCAATCAGCCGTGAAATACATCAGCTTCTTTGTAGGGAATGGCAGTGTCCAGCCTCAACGAGAAAAAGGGAAAGCCATCCTAGATATCCCCATGCCTAAAACCAAGAGAGACTTCAGAGCATTCTTAGGATTAATTGGTTATTACCGTAGATTTATCCCTAATTTCTTGGACAGACCAGTTAGGTTGACAGACAAATTAAAGAATGCCAAACCCAGAAGATTCATTGGACTGATGAGGATGATGTATGTTACAACAGCTTAAACAAACCCTGTACCAGAACCTGACCCTAAAGGTAGTAGATTTTTCAAAAGGGTTTGTGTTACAAACTGACGCCTCTCTTACTGGGTTAGGAGCAGTTTTGTCACAAGTTTGTGATGGATTAGAACACCGATCCTTTTCACTAGTCGAAAACTTTTCCCACGTGAAAAAAATGACTCCATGTTAAAATTATTAGGCCCTTGCAATCAAATTGGCAATCACCCATCTAAGATACTATCTCCTAGGTAGGAAGTTCACACTCGTCACAGATCATCCATTAGTGTGGATAAGCCATTAAAAGGACTCTAACCCTCGAGTCATGCGATGGTTCCTAGGCCTGAAATCCTACTGTTTCACTGTGGAGCACGGAAAAGGTAAAGACCAGGGGAACGTTGGTTTTCTTTCTCTATTTCCCTGTGAAACACATGTGGTACATTGCATAGGGGAATGGCATGTAAGAAACCAAAAGGTGTCTCACCCACTAGTCCCCGGGGATCTGTCATCCATGTGGCCAGGACACGGCCATCACTTTTGGATCCAGTTCCTGGGGGTGGACCAATGTGGCAGGAACACCTGGGTCAGGGGTCTTCGGGGAGTGGGACATCTCATGGTGAGACACAGTATCCCCTTCCCTGTAACACGTTTACATCAGCCTACCAGGTAGGATATTTAGGAAATCTACCCCCCCCCCTTTTACAACACAAACACTTTCACATGGACAGCCCGCTATGAGAGAAAACAGACTAACACCCGAGCAGTATACCTGATCTGTCCCAATACAATGGTCAGGCGACATCACACAGATAAAAGGCGGAGCACGAGAGCACACTCTAAGCAAGGCAAATCACACGAGGAAACAGCAGTTTCGGGACGGCAGCTGAACGAGAGAAGGAGGATGGCAAGACAGAAGGGGATCACGAGGAGGGAAGTTCCCTTGACCTTTTTGACAAGGATCTTTTACTTTCCAGGACCCTTGAGAATAGAAAGCATAAGAACAGGAAACCAGGCTGAAGAATCCTGCATTGTGTATAAGAGATACCCGTGGCCCTCCCGCGTCACTTTTGTGGAACTTTCTTGTACTTGGGGAAGGGGAGCTGAAAGAAAGCTGGAAGCTAGTTAGCTTTAGCTGTGAGGGCAAGAATAGGTTTTGGACACAGACTTTTAAGTTGAACTCTTTCACTCAGACTTTCCTTAGTTTTGATCAGGTAGGGAAATCCCACCTTAGCAAGTTAGGCCTTCTACCATCCTGATATTTAAGTTAATAAACATTGTTTGAACTTTAAGTCTGTTATCTGTGTCTTACTTCATGATGTCTTCACAGTATAAAGTAACTGTCTCAAACCCGGCAGTGAAGGTAGTGAGGTGCAGAGTAGTGAATCCAGCAACATTCATAGCAGAACCAGTAGAGGAAGGAGACTATGTACACGACTGCACCAAATACACTGAATACTATGATGAAATATCCCACGTGAGAGAAAATGCCCTCGGATGGGGGGGAAGTACTCATTGGGCCTCATTACGACCCAGGCGGTAAGTTACCGCCTGGGTCGTACCTTTACCTTTACGCCATGGTGGTTGGCGGACTTACCGCCCCATTCCGAGGTTGGCGGGGCGGTAAGTCCCCAATCCCCATTTACCCTTCCCCGTCCCATTTTTGCCCCATAGGGCATAATGGGAGTGGGGAAGGCGTTAATTACGCCACCGTAAATTACGGTGGCGTAATTAACAACAAGGTCCCTTAGCGCCATGGATTTTAACACCTGCTAAAAGCAGGTGTTAAATCCTCCATGGCGCTAAGGGACCTCGGAATCAGGCGGTAAGTGTCGGCGCTGTTTACGCCGCCGTAAACCCCTTACCGCCTGGGTCCTAATGAGGCCCATTGATGGGTCTCCAACAATTGACCAGACTTCGGTTGAAAGGCACACTGGGACGGCAGTAGTGAAGGGGAGACAGAGTGGAATTTTTGAGGTAGTGGCAAGCGCGAGATTGCCCTCACATTTTTTAGCACAAGCAGCAGAATTTGTAGCGCTTATTGTAGCCCTTGAATCACATGATGATGAGGAAATCACAGTTTGTTCTGACTCTGCCTATTTGACATCAACAGTACATGCAGGACTGTGACAGTGGAAAAGGCAAAGCTTACTAGGTGCTGATGGCACACCAATGCAGCACACACCCCTATTGGACATGCTATTCAACACACTACAATTCCCAGCAGCCATTGCCATTGTGAACTGCGCGGCCCACTGCAGATGCAGAGGCCAGACAAGTGTTGTATCTTTAATGCTATAGTGTGTCTGTGTAAGCAAACTATGTCCTTTGGAATGTTTGGTGGAGTGTGGAGTGTTTGGGGTCTGGGGATTCCACAGGGTGACAGTTGGGACTTGGAGCCTGGCAGGGAACCAGGAGAGAGGCCTGTTGATCTTCTTTCCTACTTTCTCACCTGTACTATGTAACAAAGAGTGAATAAAGCAGTTTCCGTTTCTACTCACCTGAGTCAGCCTGGTTCCTGCTCCTTGTTCAACACTGGCTCAGGTACAACTTGCAGGAGGCAAGTTACATTAAAAAGCAGCATATTGTCCTGAAATTACCTGAAATTACCTAATTCAACACCTCTTCCAATAAACGCATGCGAAAAACCCCACATGATATTGAAGGAAGGTTTTAATTCACTGCCCCTCACCCAGATAGCAGAATTGCAGGGAACCAGAAGAACAGGAGAGGTGGAGAAGAAGAGGATGTTCAATATTCCCCACGAATGCCTTGTGGCACCAAGAGAGCACCGGTAAACCGGTCATGCCCCTCTCACTATTGCAGACAGCATTAGAGCAACTCCATCATCCAACCCATACAAGTAAAGAGAGTCTTGCAGCACAGATTGCAGAAGACTGGTTTGCTCCAAACTTGGCAGAGCATGTTGTTGCTTTTGTATTCAATTGTATGATTTGTCAACAATATACAGCAGGACATACGTTGGGAGAACCAATACCCCGCCCCACAGGGCCCTTCCAACATTTGCACATTGATTATGTTGACATGATTCAAAATTGTAACTGCTACAGGTACATTTTAGTAGTCAAGCAAAAGTGGTTGGAATTAAGGTGTCTCGCGCTCTGCCTCTTTAAGTTAGGTAAGAGTATGGTTGACATAGAAATTAGTTCAAGATATCCTCAGAGAAAATCTTGCAATAGATGGTTTATTATCAAAGGAGGTCAGCCGACACGTGTTTCGACCTTAGTCGTCCTCAAGGCTGACAAAGCAAAACATAATACCATATGTAATCACATCAGAGTTTTCAAATGTATATGGTAACATGATAGAACATTGTTGTACATGATTAATACACAAAATATATAATTGCAATACATTTTTGATTTGTGAATTGTTGAGACAAATATTGAAAGATTGGGTCAAACGGTTACATACCCATGAATAATTCATCCGCGGGGGTAGTGCAGAAGCGGAAAAATAAAACAAAGGTACATTTTCATAATGATGGTTCACTCATGGTTTTTTTGTTCTAGAAAGCTTTAGCTAAGCCTAAACTGAGTGATGCACCTCACCCACATCAGTGCCGCTTGGTGCTTATGCTAACAGCTATTAATTGCTTGTGTATGCATGCTCACAAGTTTTTCTCAGTGTTCACCAAGTGGCGCGCTGGTGCTCGATAATTAGAGTACATCTTTTTACTAAAATATTCTGGGCATTAACGCCAAGTGATCATGGGCATTGAGACCTACAATAGCTGGCTCTTCGGCGCTGTTGCAACTCTGGTGTGTCACATCTCATGTAGGTTGCTTGTGATTGCATTGTGAAGAAAGTGTGTTCATTCTGTAATAAATGTTGAGCAAATGTGTTTGTTTAGACATGCTATATCTATTATTGATAAAGGACTCTTAATGTATCGTTTTTTAGCAAGATCTTGAATGAATCTCTTACCTAAGCAAATTAATTGTGATTTGTATAATGCGCGTGTTCCAGCTGCAGATGGGTAAATTTCCCCAAAATATCTTGTCAGTATGTGTCCATGACTGTGACAATGAAACAATTGGTATGCCTCATAATCATTTCTCAGGTAATTATCCATAGAAATTAAGCATAGCAACTTTAATAGTTTAACTTACCAATGCATTCCTAGGTCTATCTACTTCCAGCGTCGCGCACGAGTGCCCGTGTTAACACCATTGTTATTGCAATACCAATTCCGTGCGTGTGACGTCACGCCCACCGTGATGTTAGTGCGTGCAGCATCACACGCATGATGTCATATGTTTACAATTTGGCTTGCGCATGTTTCCTGCTGGCAATGCTGTGGTTCTTGGGTAGGATTGCTCAATAATATGTTAAAAGTGAAACTGAGAAGCATACACTGTACATTACAAATAAAAGCTTGAGTGCTGTGTGTATACAGACAGCTGAAAATATGTAATTAGATGTGGAAATGGATGTACTTAGTTCCCAGATACTGAACATGTATCTGATAGACCCCAATGCTACGAAAAGTATTCTGTGTCAGAAAATGACGTAATGCGCGTGTAATCGTCATTGTATGCAAAGTAATCTTAATCACTACTGGAAGTCTGATTAATTTATTTAAAAAGATATAAACTCTAGATATATCAGAATGCATTGTCCTGTGTGAACTAATCCTGACCACCAAATTAAATTCTTAGAATTCCATGCAGATTGTATTGCGCATTGCCACGGGTCTGTATGGTAGATGCAAACAAATAAGATTAGATAAAACAAGGAAACCCAAATTTGGGTATGTGACTTGTTAGTGTGTGATGAGGTGCATCTCTCACTCAAAGGGTACACTTACTCACTGAGTTGAAATGCATCACAAAAAACAAAAGTTTGATTTAATTCACATATCAGTAGGCCAATATAACATAAAGATATTCTCATAATATTGTTTAATAACAATGGCGTTAACCTGGACTCCAGAAACATCCTTTTCTGGGGTTGTTATATCGATGACATCATCATGATCTGGGAAGGAGACACTATGGAACTAACCTCATATGTGAAGTATCTTAATGACAATGCATACAACCTACAATTTACCATGAACGAAAGTAAAGACAGAATTCAATTTCTAGATCTGGAACTTTATACAGACCAAAACAAAATTCTGACAAATCTCTTTACAAAACCCACAGCGGGTAACAGCATTTTACATGCTAGTAGTAGCCACCCGAAACATGTGACTGCTAGTATTCCATATGGAGACATTTTAAGACTGAAAGGAAACTGTAGTACACAGTCAGCATATGAGACCAATATCGATCAAACAATAAGGAAATTCAACCAACGAGGATACAAACATCGCAAACTCAGAGAATCAATAACGAAAACTGAACAAATTACAAGAAAATTCTTATTGAAAGACAAGCCTAAAAATACAAAACAAATACAAAGTACCAAATGTATCTCTACCTACAATTCCGATGCATCAACTATCTGGAGAATTCTCAATAAATATTGGAGGATATTGACATTAGACAACAATGTTGGGAAACACATAGATGAAGCACCATGCATATGTTATTGGAAAGCATCAAACTTAAAGAACATGATAAGGCCAAGCCATTTGAAACCTTTAAAAACAAAAGATCTCAGGAGTTTACTGAATCAGAAGCCTTATATCGTACCTACAGATGTGGGAACTGTCAGCGTTGTCCGCAAGTTGCAGATGGAACAAACAATATCACTTTGCCAAATGGAAAAGAGAAGAAAATATCACAGTTAATCAACTGTAATAGCAAATATGTAGTGTACGGAATAAAGTGCATCTGTATGAAATTTTACATTGGGAGTACCATTAGATGCCTGGAAATCAGAGTTTTTGAACATCAGAACAATCAGAAATAAAGACTTAAGATATCCCCTTGCAATGCATTGTAATACGAAACATCCGGACCTAAACACAAATGACAGTCGAACAAATGACAGTATATGGGCTAGAACAAATTAATGATCTACCTAGAGATGGAAACAAAGAGTTAGTACTGAGGCAAAAAGAAGTGAAATGGATATGCCTCATGGACACTTGTGACACAGGTTTAAATTGTGACAATTACTTCTTTAATTGGTTATGACTGTATTCAATATTGCACTTTTACTGCAGGAATTGGTATTTCCAAATGAAGATATAAGTAATTGTGTGATTGATACCTTTAAATTTGATAGCTGAGAGATGAGCAAGTGAAGGCAGCTCTCTTAGCCCTAAAACAGAACATGTTTAGAAAAACATATCTGCTAAAAAAAGAAAAATAGCAAAATTCCTCATGATCTGAATTAATGCGCCTTAAATTTAAAATAGATATTGGTAAAAACTCCATATAACTATTCCACCGTTATTATTTACTCTAACAGTATTAACTGCAATCTACAAATTGTGGTAAATAACAGTTTGGAGCTAACCATATGCTGAAGAAAATATAACTAACATTATCCCTTTAAAAAAGCCTAAAAAAGCCCAAACCTCCCCCAAAAAACAAAAACCATTGAGAAACTTTAATAATTTTGTCCAAAGTGGCTGCAACGCTCAAAACGTGATGATGTCACCACGCACGCACTGTACGAGCGTGATGAAGTAATCGCAGCGTCTACCGGCACTATAAAAGCCTGCAAATTTGCCTGGGCTTCATGCAACAGATCTGCTGCATCCAGAGAATGACAATCAGATCCCTCTAAAGTAGGCTGCCACTTAACATTGTAAGGTAAGTGCTCTGCATCCCAAATTCAATGAAAATTAACTATCACCTTTAAGTAATTGTATTCTAGTTGTTTTGCCCACTCATAATAGCTATTGAGTGGCTGTTCCTTTATCTTTTTCTACTCAGTGCCAGTAACTGAAAGGACCTGGCATTTGAAAGACCTGTAAATATTAAATTTAAGAAAAATCAAAAGATAGCACACATCAGGATTTACAAGTGTGTAGCAATAGGTGAGTAGCCCTCTGAATAATTATTATTCTAAGCTACTTTTTAGCTTTAAACAGCCAAAAAACAGATTTACCTTAATAAATTAAAAAATTTAAACAATTTATTTAGAAGAAATTTGATATAAGTAGGCTATTACGTTTAACCCCTTAAGTGCCAGGTATCTCGTCCTTGGGATTACCTCCCTGTTGCCAAGGACGAGATACCTCGTCCTTTTTGGCACTTCGTTTTGTGTAATCCCTGCAAAGCAGGGATAACACAAAACTGTAATCCAACCCCTGGGCTATGTGAGGGGGAGGTCCCTCCTCACTGCCCAGGGGCTGGATTACCTTCAGTTTCACGTCGGCGTGTGTAACGCACGCTGACATGAAGCTGAAAGTATTTTCACTGCGGCAGCCATTTTCGGCTGCCACGGTGAAAGGGGAAGGTAAGCTCCCTTCTCCCTCTCCCTCGATCTCCAGCTGCATTTCAAGCCGGAGATCGAGGGAGGTGTCGCTGGAAAGGGGAGTTTCTCCCCTTTCCAACAACACCTTTTGTGAAAGCATTGCTGGGCGCGGATCGGGTGCAGAGCGCTCGATCAGCGCTCAGCAATGCCACTGGACCCCCAGGGATCCGTTTGTGACATGGGGGGAGAGGGGGCTGCTTACAGTAAGCAGCCCTCTGCCCCCCACCCCCGCAAAGCATGGGGGCACATATATGGAGAACCCTGGAGGCAGATGGCTGATCATCTGCCCCCAGGGAAGGGGACACATTGAAAAAAACAAATGAAAAAAACAAAGGGGGATTTGGGTGGGGGGCCACTAGCCACCAGGGATTTTTTTTACAAAAAATGGTGGTGTCCCTCTCCCCCTCATCGCAAGGGGAAAGTGGGGCACCCCTTGTAGCCCTCCTTGGTGGCAGATTTCTGCCCCCAGGCAGGAGTACATGAGATAGCCCCCCATCCAATTGGAAAGTGTGGGCAGGCCCCCCAAAGGATGGGGCCTGCAGGTTACGGCCCCCCTGGGGCAGATGGTTGTCCATCTGCCCCCATCTACCCCTAGGGAATGGGCCCAAAGGGAAACAAAAATGAAAAGAAATGCAATGATAATTTTGGGGGGGTGCCCCACCACTAGACCACCAGGGAATCGTTTTTATGGAAAGGGGATGTCCCTTCCCCCACCCACCCAAAATGGACTGGGGCCATGTTATGCCATGTCATGCAGCCCTCCCTGGAGGCAGTTATCTGCTCCTAGGAAGGTGCAGCTGACCCCAGGGAGGGCTGCATGAGATGCCCTCCTCTTATCCATCCCCAGGGAGGACTGAATGAGATGCCCCCCCTGAATTTGGTGTGGGGGGAGAGGGCCACCCCCCTTGACAATAGACAATTCCCCGGTGGTTTAAGGGGCCCCTCAGCCCCCCTAAAGTGCAGTCTACCATTTTCAATATTTTCTTTGTTTACCAAACTTCCTTTGGCGCAGATGGGCACATTAGTGTGCCAATCTGCCTCCAGGGTGTCCAAACCCTACTGCCCCACCCATGGGGGGGCTGTCCCACATTTTGTGGTGGCCCTCTCCCCCCACCCCAAATAGAGGGGGGGACCTCATGCCACCACAAAATGTCGGACAGGCCCCTCAATGGGTGGGGCACTAGGTTTTTGGCACCCTGCGGGCAGATTGGCAAACTAATGTGTCCAACTGCGCCATGGGGAGTTGGGTACACAAAGAAAAAAAATTGAAAATGGAAGACAGCATTTTAGCACCTGACCCCAGGGAGGACTGTATGACGTGGCCCCCCTTATCTGCCCCAGGGAGGGCTACATGAGAAGCCCCCCTCCATTTGGGGTTGGGGGGAGAGGTGCACCCCCCTTTGAATTACAAAATTCCCCGTATGTTTAGGATTGCAGCCTACCATTTTCAATGTTTTTCTTTGTTTACAAAACTTCCCTTGGCGCAGATGGGCACAATGATGTGCCAATCTGCCCCCAGGGTGCCCAAACCTTACTACCTCACCCACTGGGGGGGCCTGTCCCACATTTTTTGGTGGCCCTCTCCCCCCACCCCAAATGGAGGGGGGGCACCTCATGCAGCCGTTCGTAGGAGCCCCAGGGAGCCCTGCACAAGGTGCCCCCCATCCATTTGGGGTTGGGGGGAGAGGGCCACCACAAAATGTCGGACTGGCCGCCCAATGGGTGTGGCAGCAGGTTTTGGGCATCCTGGGGGCATATTGGCACACTAATGTGCCCATATGCGCCATGGTGAGTTGGGTAAACAAAGACAAAAATAGAAAATGGTAGACAGAATTTTAGGGGGGGCCTGTGGGGCACCCTAAAATGCTGGGGAATTTTGTAATGGGAAGGGGTGTTGGCCCTCTTCCCACCCACCCAAAATGGAGTGGGGACCATCTCATGCAGCCCTCCCTGGGGGCAGATATCTGCTCCTAGGAAGGGATACCTGACCCCAGGGAGGAGTGCATGACAGCCCCCCCCCCTTATCTACCCACAGGGAGGGCTACATGAGATGCCCCTCCCTCCATTTGGGGTGGGGGAGAGGTGCACCCCCCTTTTACATTACAAAATTATCTGGCAGTTCAGGGTGTCCCACAGCCACCCCTAAAGTGCAGCCTACCATTTTCAATTTCTTTCTTTGTTTACCAAACTTCCCTTGGCGCAGATGGGCACATTGGTGTGCCAATCTTCCCCCAGGGCGCCCAAACCTTCTGCCCCACCCACTGGGGGGCCTGTCCCACATTTTATGGTGGCCCTCTTCCCCCCACCCCAAATGGAGGGGGGGCACCTCATGCAGCCGTTCGTAGGAGCCCCAGGGAGGCCTGCATGAGGTGCCCCCCATCCATTTGGGGTTGGGGTGGAGTGGCCCACCACAAAATGTCAGACAGGCCCCCAATGGGTGGGGCAGTAGGATTTGGGCACCCTGGGGGTAGATTGGCACACTAATGTGTCCCTCAGCCCCCCCTAAAGTGCAGCCTACCATTTTCAATTTTTTTCTTTGTTCACCAAACTTCCCTTGGCACAGATGGGCACATTAATGTGCCAATCTGCACCCAGGTTGCCCAAACCCTTGTGCCCCATCTATTGGGGGGCCTATCCAACATTTTGGGGTGGACATCTCCCCCCACCCCAAATGGAGTATGGGGGGGGGGCACCTCATGCAGCCCACCCTGGGGGCAGATTTCTGCACCTAGGAAGGAGCAAATGTGTTTTCACTGGGGGGGTGAGGTACAGAGTAGACCACCCGGGATGGCTTGCAAGAGGGTTACTGGGGGGGTGAGGTTCAGAGTAGACCACCAGGGATGGCATGCAAGGGGGGGCATGATTGGAAAGTATGACTGTAGATTTGTTTTTGCTGCGGTGACTGTAGGTAACAAATGTTTTTTGTTTCGTTTACAGCTTTTTCTACACGAGCAGCTGCAACGTTATGTGAGTACTGCTTTTTATTATTCTATGGTTAGGACCCATTGTCAGTGGGGTGGGTGAGACTGGGGCTAGATTGTTGGTGGTGTGGGTGGGAATGGGCTGTCTGGGCAGATATTTTGGTTGGCTGAGACAAAATTGCAGGGGCAGGCCACAAATTGCCCACCATGCCAGCAGAACATTGGTGTTTCCCTGGGAGCGGATGTCTCCCATGTGGGTTGTCCGTCTGCAAGCCCAGGCTGCACCTCTAGCTGTACTACATTACAGATGTCACCTCTGGGAAGGAATGGGGATCCTGCCGGGGCTCCCTGGAGCTGCCGCTGTGCTTAGGGGATGGTACACCCACATGGTAAATGGATGTCCAAGGCTGGGGACATCACCTCCAAACGTCCTGGAGTTGTGGCTGGGCTGCATTACAGCTTTTCCCTTCGGGAGGTATTGGCACACTGCCGGGACTCCCTGGTGGGGAGAAACTCTAACGCAGGCCAGCCAGAGCTCCAGCAAAGTCAGCGGTAATGTACCAGGCCTTGGACACCCTTCTCCCATGTGGGTCTTTGGCAGGGCTTGCGGGTAATACATTCTGGGGAGATTTGCGCAAGTCAGACATCTTTGGATTCCCACGGGTGTCTTCTTTTCAGAAATGCATGGGGTTCCCTGTTTTCCAATCCCTGGCAAAGTCCAAACTTTGACAAAAAAACACAATTTTCAGACATTTCACTCTGGCCACCCATCAAAACACGCCGGCAACACCACATGTCCTACCTTCCCACGTTCCCACAGGTGTCCCGATGGAAAAGGTACCTCACATGTGTGGGTGCACCTACCTGGGCACAAAGAGGAAAGCCTAAAACACGGCTACCCCAAGTCTTTTCGCACAGCAGAATTTCAGGAATTTTGCTCAAGCGCACACAATACAGATATGGGCCTAGGGTGTCCAAGCCACCAAGGAAAACAGGGAACCCCATGCATTTCCGAAAGAGGATACCTGTGGGAATTCGCAGAGGTCTGACTTGCGCAAATCGGCCCAGAATGTATTACCCAGAACCCCCAGCAAAATCCGAAATGTGGCAAAGAAAACACAAATCCACACATTTCACTCGGCTCACCCACTGAAACACACCACCAACAACACATGGCCTACCTTCCCGCATTTCCACAGGTGTCCCGACGAAAACAGTACCTCACATGTGTAGGTGCAGCTACCTGGGCACCGAGGGGAAAGCCGAAAACGCGGCTAACCCCAAGTCTTTTCAGACAGCAGAATTTGTGCAATGTTGCTAAAACGCACACATACAGATATGGGCCTAGGGTGTCCAAGCCACCAAGGAAAACAGTGAACCCCATGCATTTCCGAAAAGAGGACACCCGTGGGAATGCGCAGAGAGGTCTGACTTGCGCAAATCGGCCCAGAATTTATTACCCAGACCTAGACCTTAAGCTCGGCAACTGGCGGGCAACCCACGCAGCGGGCCCCGCGTAGTGAATACGGAAGCGAGCAACAAGGGGCAGAACCACTGGTTCAGGGACTTGCCCCGGACACCGCACCACCTTAACCCTAGACGCAAGCCACCACCAGGACGCCAGATTCGGCTCGCCGGAAGACCCCTGTCTCTCACTTCTTCCACCTAGGGGGAACGCAGTCGGCCGCCTGGACGGTACCAAGAAAGGCCCACCACTAACCAGGTGCCCCCCAAGAACCTCCGTGGTCCTCATAATACGAGCTCAAGGAACCAACGGCCCACGAAGCACCTTCTCCTGACACTACACTTACGCTGCCACCCCTCCCTTGCGAGACCCTTCCTGGCGGAACCCGACATACAGGACGCATCAAGACATAACACACCGCGGAAAACGCAGAGGTGGGAAGGAGCCTACAGAACCGTGGGGGCACCGCCTAAGCCAGGGGCGCCACCCTTTGCAGAGACCCGACTAACCAACCTTTGGATCACGCCCATCTAAGAAGTGCGGGCCTACACAAAGCACACTGGTCGGTCGGAACCGGACTGGTAAGGGGGGCTAGCCTCATACCCGGCCAGGGACCTGCATACTTTGAGGAGTGCCACTGACACTGGCCAGAAGACTGAAACAGACACACACCCTGTTACCAGGCCTAACTGTGCAACGAACACAATGGGCAAAGACAAGGGCAAGCGGCAGACCCTACAGAGCAAAATGGACCTCTTCACGGCCGGCATTCCCCCCAAGCTCCACATCACAACCTCAGGATGGTGACAACCCAGGAGAAGGAGCCCAAGACACCACTATCTCTCTCACGGACGTTATGAAGGCGATTGGCGAACCAAGGGCATCCCTGGAGCTAAAGATAGGGGGACTGTCTGCAGATGTCTCATTTCTTCGCCAAGACCTCCATAAACTAGCAGCCAGAGTCAGGGAATCAGAGCAAAGGATATCTGACATGGAAGACTCACTCAGAAAAAGAACTTGTCGCGATCTCCAAGAAGGTGGACCAGCTAGAATACAGCGCAGAAGATAGTGAAGGAAGGACACGACGAAATAACCTAAGGATCCCCGTAAAAGAAGAGGGCCACAGCGCAGAACTCTTCTTTGAGGACTGGCTCGCCCACATCTTTGCTCCCAAAAAGCTCTCTAAGTTCTTCTCGATTGAACAGGCGAACAGTGTCCCCACCAGACGACCCGTCCCAGGTGCCCCGCCGCGGACGATCATTGCACGTCTCCTAAACTACAGGGTTAGAGATACCACCCTTCAGATGGCCCGCACCATGGGGCCTGTTACATACAATGGAAACCGCATTGGGTTCTACCCAGACTACACCAAGGAGTTTCAAAAGGCCTGCCAATCCTTTGACTCTTTTAAGAAAAAGCTGCATTAACCGTCCATCAAATATGCACTCTTTTTCCCGGCACTACTGAAAGTCCACCATGACCGGACCACCCACTTATTCTACACAGGCCTGGGAATGGTTGGAAACTCAAATCCTTAACAACAACAGATCCAGCAAATCGCCACAAGGAGTAACCAGACAGACCTCAGGGTCGGGACAGTCTTCACCTCACCCACCCTCCCGGGACTGAGAATCCATGGCCACAAACAGACCGGGGGCACCACAGACAACGGATGACCGATGTGACACCCTGATTTACAGGACGCGCCTGTAGGTACCAATGGGAATGCAACCAGCGACCGCCACCTTTCGGAGGTACACTGTGGAAACGTTGATGTACCCTAACTTCTGGATGGGTCCGTATGTATCAAAGGGGAGTGCTCCCAGCGGCTGCCGCCTTTCTGAGGTATTCTCGTCGCTCGAGCCTGGGCAACTGCCCTATAATGGTTCACGTTAATGTTTTTGTCACGCGCCCTCTTGGCGCTAGGTTCGGGTTACAGGTTCTTCAGGTTGAGGGGGGGAAGTACGAGGTGGGGGGCGGGGTACGTTTTTCTTTTGGAAACGGTCGAGACAATCACACTCCCCACTAAAGGCTGGGTATGGGTCAGAACCACTGGTGGGCAGGCTGGGATGCGGCACTAGAAGGGGGGCTCTGGACGGACAGGGTACCACCATCGGGGTGCCGTGGCCGCAGAAGGGCCCTGGCCAGGATCCCAACCCCCCCTAGCGAATGTCATCTGTATATACTCACCGATGGCACATGACAGCCACCTTACCCAGCTCACCTGGAATATGAATGGGCTGGGCTCGGGGGTTAAAAGACGGCTTGTCCTCCAACTATTAAATAGACACTCACCAGACATCGCCCTCCTCACAGAGACACGCTTGATGGGCACCAAATGTAGATTTTTCAAGAAATCCAACTATGCAACAACCTTCCACTCCGGGTTCTCCAGTGGCTCCCGGGGCATCATGATTCTGCTGCATAAAAGGGTCCCATTTCAACTGAGGGAACTTCATGCGGACTGGAGGGGCCGCTTCATGGTTGTCACTGGGGACATCGGGAGGACCTCCTGGGGCATTGCGGCGGCCTATTCCCCTCCCCCGTTGGCACAAAAATTCCTCCGAGACCTCCAGGAGGCAATGTTGAGGGCACAAGCAGATAGGTGGGTACTGGGCGGGGTTTTTAATGAGGTCATGGACCTCCGTAATGACAGAACGCACGTGGGCAATAGAAATCCTGATACTCAAACCAAACTCCATGCCTTTGCATCTGAAATGGGTTGGGTGGAAGCATGGCGCACTCTCCTCCCCACAGACATATGCTATTCCTTTTTCTCCAATGCCCATAAACTCCATGTCCCGCATAGACCACCTTTTTGTTCCCCGAGATATGTCACACATGCTGCAAACTGCCACCTACCTCGCTAGAGGTCTCTCGGACCACTCCCCCCTCCAGCTCACTATATCCAGCTGCCTCAGGCCAAGCACCAATCCTCCAGGTGACTTAACGCGTACTACTTGGGTGTCCCCGATGTGTGTCAAGGCCTCGTACAAAAGACAACCGACTATTTTACCCTCAACGAAGGGTCCGTATCCAGCCCTGTCACACTGTGAGAGGGCTATAAGGCAGTGCTCCGAGGAGAAGCTCTGTCTCTGATCACAGCATACCGTCGCCGCCAAATCCTAGAAATCTCTGAAAAGGAGGAGGCTGCGGCCAGGGCCGAAGAGGAATTCCTAGCCTCTAGTACGCCAGAGTCCAAAGAGGCGATGGTCACCACCCAGGAACTGTTTCAGAGCCTGGCACTGGATTAAGCCAAGACCGCCCACTTCACTATGCACAGTCAGATCTATGCCGCGGGTGATAAGGCCGGTAAGACCCTGGCCTGGCTGGAGCGACGCGACAGCCCCAGCGGACATGTCAGAGCCATCAAGGGGTACGAGGGGGTCCTGCATCAAACCGACGCAGATATAGCAAACGCCTTTGCTGCCTTTTACCAGAGCCTCTGTGCCTCCAGGGACATCATGCCCGCCAGGTGCTCCCCACACTACTTAGATGCCACCGCTCTCCCCAGGCTCTCCGAAGCCCAGACCAATACACTGGAGGCAGAAATCGCAGAGGAAGAGGTGGCCGCGGCGCTGTCTCAGCTTCAGCCTGGTAAAACCCCCGGCCCTAACGGCTTCCCTGCCGAAACCTGGAGGAGAATGGGTGACTCGGTCGCAGGCCACATGCACCGTATGTTGTTATGCTCCCGTACCAACGGTATGCTCCCGGAGGACCTAAGGCAGGCCACCATTGTTGTGATCTCCAAACCCGGGAAACCCATGGACCTCTTCGCCTCATATAGACCCATCTCCCTCATCAATGGGGAGGCCAAAGTGCTAGCTCGGGTCCTAGCCGACAGAACGGTAAAGGTCATCCGCTCCCTGGTCCACCCAGACCAGTGCGGGTTCATGCTGGCTAAATCAACTAGGATGAACCTGCGCAGGGTCCAATTTGCAAACAGTCAGGCCCCCAACATCAAAGAACCCCTGTCGCTTCTCACAGTCGACTTTGAAAAGGCTTTTGATTCAGTGGGGTGGTCTGCCCTGTGGGACATCATGGAGCGAGTGGGGTTTGGGCCCAACTTCATGTCTTGGGTCAGGCTTTTATACACTGCCCCTGAGGCGACTGTCTGGGTGAATGGGATCTCCTCCAAGCCCTTCCCATTGGGCAGAGGAACCAGGCAGGGATGCCCCTTTTCTCCCCTCTTGTTTGTATTAGCCATTGAGCCCCTTGCAATCCGACTTTGAGTATCCCCTGCATGGTCTGAGTTCACGTGGCCCTGGGGCGGCGAGGATTGGGTCTCGCTATATGCTGACGATCTGCTTATCTTCATGAGCAGTCCTAGGGTCTCATACCCCGAATTCATCAAAATCCTCACAGAATACCAAGCGTTCTGTGGGCTTAAAGTCAACAGACAGAAAACTATCTTCTTTCCGCTCCAGAGAAAACTATCTTCTTTCCGCTCCAGGGCGGGACGGATGTGATCCCTCCGCACTGCCCCTACTCAGTCTCCATCCAGAGTTTTGTTTACCTCGGTATCAGGGTGACCCCCAATCCCGAGGACTTTCTCCGACTTAACCTCCAACCCGTGGTGAGCAGGCTGAAAGCAGATGTCACTCACTGGCAATCTTTAACCCTGGGCTTGCTGGGGAGAGCCGCCCTGTTTAAAATGCTTTCCCTCCCAAGATTCCTTCATGTCCTCCAGAACGCTCCCATTCACATCCTCCCCACAACCTTCTCTAATATTGACTTCATCCTCCGGAAACTTCTTTGGAGTGGGAAACAACCATGCATCGCCTTGACCATGATGCAGCGATCCGTCTGGGAGGGTGGCCTGGGTATACCTTGCCTTCGGGCCTACTACTGGGCGGCACAATTAGGCGTTTTGAACAAATGGCACCATGCAGATCCCGCTCCCCACAAGTCGGTAATGAGACCAGGTGCATGGGATTACGAACGGCCCTCCAGGTCCTATACGGAACGGATCCTGCCACGGCCAACCTCCCAGGTATGATACGCCAAATACGGCTGGTGTGGAGGGAAGCACTTCAACATATTGCGTGGGAGGGACGACCAAAGGTGTGCCAACCGATGTGGGGCAATTGGTATATCCCGGAGGTGGTCACTATGGGCGGGTTTCCTGGTTGGGAGGACCGGGGCATACGAACCCTCACGGAGGTCCTACAGGATGGACACCTCAAACCGTTTGCAACATTACAAGAGGAGTTTGTTCTATCACCCAGTGACATATACAGACACACGCAACTGGCACACGCCCTACACACACAATTCCCCACCCTCTCAGACATCCCTGCAAGCTCACCCCACGAGGTCAATGTACTACACGCAAGGATCTTAGCAAAACCCACTTCGACACAATATCAGGTGATTACTGCATTCGGGGCTGAGGAGCTAACCCGCCTGCGATAGAACTGGGAACGCCTAGCGGGTCCCCTGGAGTCAGAGGAGTGGGTGGAGGCCCTGATGTTCACCCGCGAAATAGGCATCAATGCCAAATTAAGGTTAATACAGTACAAATTACTCCACTAAGCCTATCATTCCTGGGCAAGCTTGCTAAGTGGGGACTGAGAGAGGACGCCAACTGCCCCAAGTGCCGTAGGGTGCCTGACACTTTTTCAACATATGCTCTGGGAATGTGATGTTATTCATACATTCTGGAGGAAATGCATGCATGAAATCAACAAGGTCTTAGATAACCGGCCCTGTTGGAACCCAAGGCCGCACTACTGGGCATCCAGGGGGAAACTGATCATACGACGGGAGAAAAAAACATTTGTGGCCATAGCACTGGGCTTTACTAAAAGACTGGTTGTCACCACATAGGGGGCGCCCGATGGGCCCACCATTAACAGATGGACAAATGAAATGGACAGGTGTGTGTCCATGGAAAAACGCATATACGCCGCCAGGGGTTGCCCTGGCAAATTCCTGAAAGTATGGGGCAAATGATCCGGCATTATATGACTAGGAGGGTCTCACCGCATACCCCGATACTGTGTCCCTCGCCCCACTCCCCTGTGGAATCACCCTCCGGCCAGCCCACCGCTCCCCAACGAACTGGCCCATGCCCAACCATTGCATGGGTCCCTGACCCACTCACCACTGTCTAATACATGCGCAATGTATTGCTGGCTAGCCGGCTGGTCTACTTCTTGTATGAATGTGTCAATCCCGTATTTGGTTGTTTGTTGGACGGCGGGTATGCCCGCCTTCTTGTTGTAAACCAATAAAAAGAATTTATCCCCAAAAAAACAAAGTTTGGACTTTGCCTGGGATTGTGGGTAATACATTCTGCTGCAATTCACGCAAGGCAGACCTCTGTGGATTTCCATGGGTGTCCGCTTTTGGGAAATGCATGGGGTTCCCTGTTTTCCTTGCTGGCTATTTATTACCCAGAACGCCCGGCAAAGTCCAAATTTGGGGGAAAAAATCCACAATTTCCACACATTTCACTGTGGTTACCCACTGAAACACACTGCCTACAACACATGGCCAACTGTCCCGTGGTCCCACAGGTGTTCCGACGAAAACGGTACCTCACATGTGTGGGTGCACCTATATGCATATAGTCTAAACCTTCGACATTCTTTGTGGATGGAACATAAAAAGCAAGCAGGGATAAGTTCATACATTATTGCTCCAAGTCGGCGATTAATCCTCCATATCTATGCACGGTATGCAACCAGACGGTACCATCTATTTTTTTTAACTTGTTTTAATTGGCATTTTGCATCTTATAGAACGAGTAACACAAACATTCCCTCCTCCCTCCCGTCCCAGTGACAGCAGCTTAGCTCAATTTGCTTTCTTTTCCCATTCCGCATGCCCCCGCCCGCCACCATCTACATAATGTCCAATATGCGCAAGTTATGCAGACAACATTGATTCATAAAGTCACTTTGGAGGTAAGCCAAGACCATCCCCCAGTCCTGCTTGAATCACGCATCTTTCCCTTGGATTGTATACGAGACCCACTCCATCACTACGAATTTCCAAAGCTTCTGGAGCAACTCAACCCCTGTCGGTGGCTGCCTCTGTTTCCACAGCTTCGCTTGCACCAACCAGCAGCCAATAGCATCATGGATGCTTTCTTCTGGGCCTTGGTGTGCAACTCAATTCCTGGATTCTACAGCCAACACATCCACTCCCGCGGGTCCAGGGCCGTACCAAATGAACCAAGCTCCCAGTCACAGCCTCCCAAACTCTTACTATGCACCTTATTTACAGACCACCAGGGCCAGTATCCACATTCAAAGAAGATATTACTACTCTTCATTCTGCCAAAACGAAGCTAAATTCTCAGATCATCCTACGGGACAACCTCAACCTCGGCTTCCAAGACACTAAGGATGCTAAAGCCCTTGACATTGCAAACACGATGACAGAATTGGGCTTCACTCATCACATATTTTAACCCACCACATAAAAGGTAGGACTCTTGATTGGTTGGCAGACCTTAACTGTAACATCAACATCCTATCTAACCCACCTTGTGTCTGGTCAGACCACCATGTGATCTCATTCACTATCAAATACGATAACCAGCGCCCGAAGCAGAGCCTCTCTACTCCGATATATACAAGGAACAACAGGGACATAACACTAGAGAAACTACTTCCACTCATTCTACCCATCCTCATCAACCCTAGAGAATCAAAGGCAGACCCCACTGCGTTAGTGGACATTTATAACCAAACCCTTCTCAAGGTCATCAACACTATCGCCCCACTTAAACTGTGCAAGCCTAAACCCAGAGCCCACCTTAACTTATGGTTTACGCCGCACCTCAGAGCCGTACGTAAGAATAAAAGAAGTGCAGAGGCCCTTTGGAAGAGCCTCCCTACAGCAACTAATAAGCACAATCCTCTGATAGCATCCCTCAAAATACAAAGAGGCGATTTTACAGGCTAAAAAAGATACGTACAATAACCGGATTACCGAAGCCAAGTCGAGTACTAAAGAACTCTTTAATATACTCAAAGAATTGGAATCCCTGTCAGCTCCACCCTACACCTGCGTCAAAGACATCACGTGGTGTTCCAACATTCAAAAGCACACCTAGGCAAAATCACTTTGCTCCAAGAAAAAATTGAATCTAAAAAAACCAGCCTATCACTCGCCTTAGCACAAACCACTCTGGAAGCCTCATCCCAGAACACCCAAAAACGATTCAACTTTACCCCACTTTCATCCCAAGACGTAGAAAACATAATACTTAAACGGGAACCATCCAATTGCCAGGAAGACACTTGCCCAGCTCCCATCATCAAGGAGGCAGCCAAATAACTAGCTCCTTTTATTACCTCCATAATCAATGCCTCTTTTAATACAAGCATAGTTCCCAACAATCTTAAAGATGCCTGGGTTCTACCTCTACTTAAGAATCCTTGTTAGACCCCAGTATACCTTCCAGTTACAGGCCCATTACCACAATCCCTTTTCTCTTAGAAATCCTGGACAGAGCAGCTTCCTGTAAATCCAGGAGCATCTAGAAACTAAAAACCTCCTCGGCCTCAGACAATCAGGCTTTAGACCAAGGCACGGGACAGAGATGGCTTTGATTGATCTGAAAACGCAAATTGAACATTTAAAAGGCAATGGCACACTCGCCCTCCTCCTACTACTTGACTTGTCGGCTGCATTCGACTTGGTAAATCACCAAGTCCTATGCAACCACCTTATCTCCGCAGCACACTTTTCAAACAAAGCTACTACCTGGGTCCAATCATTTTTAGAGAACAGATCAATGAGAGTCTTCTCTCCATCAGCTTCTGCCGAAACTGCTCCAGTCCAGTGTGGAGTTCCCCAAGGCTCATGCGTGTCTCCAACCCTCTACAATGTGTTAACAAATGACATTTGATGACATTGACCATTTGGGTGTCACCTAAAGAAATTATGCAGATAACTCCCAAATACTCATTCCCATCACCGGCGACCGCAAAGCTGATTCCAACGCACTCAATGACATTTACCTTGTCATTCATTCTTGGATGGCACAGCATGGGCTCTGTCTTAATGACAATAAAATAGAGCTACTCCTCCTTGGACCACAACACAAGACTCAGTAAGCTAGATGCCAGCTTCGACAACTTCACCATAGATGGCAACCCCATCAAGGTCTCGAAAGATGTAAAAACTCTTGGCATCTACTTGGACTCCACCTTAACCTTAGCCAGACAAATGAATGCAATAACCTCCTCTACAACTTACACGTGCAAACTTATCACTGCATGCAGACCTTTTCTAACCACCAGCAATTGAACCACCATAGCCAGTGCTCTGGTCCTGTTGGAAATAGACTATAGCAGTGCATTTTACCTAGGGACCAGCAGACGGAATACTAATAAGTTACAAGTACTAGAAAACAACGCCATCAGGGCTGCTAAGAATATCCCTAGAGACCTACACATCTCGAAACTAGACACAGTCTCAACTGGCTATGTCAACAAAAGAATTGCCTTAAAATCACTGTCTCACACGCATAAATGCTTTGCGAACCTCGGACCAAGCTACCTGTGCAATTTATTTGTACGCAACATCTCTGACCGACCCATTAGAGCTGCAAAAGTCATTGCCTCAAGGTCCCAAGGTTTAAACTTCAGAAGGCTGGGGGCAGCAGCTTCCCTGTGCTTGTAGACAAACTGTGGAACACATTACCAATCTCACTCAGAACTGAACCCTCGTATCACTCGTTCAGAAGCAAAGCTAAAATCTGGCTTCTAGTGCAAGAATATTAGCTCTTCCACCTCATGCGCCTCTGCCTGATAAATGCGGAATCCATCTTTCAACTTTTACACAGGATTAATGTAAACTGATCATTGACAAATTTCCCTGCTTAAGTGCCTACTGAAAATCCTATGTAACTTGCAATCATGCACAATGTATATATGTAATCATGCAATGTAATTTCAATTTGCAACTGTGTAATCTGTAATTATGTATAATGTATATATGCAAACATGTAATGTAAATATGTAACACAGTGAACTTAAGAAATGCGCCCAGATGCCTAAGGGCTTTGTGCGCTTTACAAATAAACAAATTACAAATAAACAAAATACAAACATGGACACCAGGCTTTTAGATCCTGTGTGAGTGTTGATGAACTTTTCGAAGGTCGTCAGCTCCCTACATGCAACTTGGGTAATGGTGGTGTCCGACAACCAATGCTGCAACTGGTAATATCTCATTCTATCCCTCTGAGTGAGCACAATGTGATATTTACATGCATCAAAAGACAACACTTCAGTCCCCTGCATCATGTTCCGGACTTTCACACAACCCACCTTCTGCCATTGCCCAAAAGCTCTGTGTACCATACCTAGAGCAAACTGCGGATTCCCAAATAGTGCTGTGAAAGGAGAGACATATGAAGAAAGAGCAGCCTTCCCAGCAACCAGTCCCAGATATCGCATACAAGCGATATAATATGGCTTATGTGCTTTTTCCGGGGGGGGGGGGGTCTATCCTGCCAAATCAGCCATAAGATGCCCTCCAAAGGCCTTCCCACCACTGCTCTGTCAATCCCCACCCATGGTTTAGATCTGTCCCTAGAGAACCATTCCATCACCACCCTCAGTTGTGCTGCCTCATAATATTTGAGGAGGTTCGGGAGTCCCAGGCCCCCTCTCTCTGGTGGCCATCAGTGTCCGCAGCGCAATCCTGTGGCGCTTAATTCTACCATATAAATGCTGATAATATTTTATTTAACGAGACAAAAAACAGGATTTTGGGACCTGAACAGGCATATTCATTTTAAGCCCTGATCCAATATCAGCCTGTCATAGTTCCATTATCAGGGTTGGTTAAGACATTTCAGGTTCCGTTAAAGCCATTAACATGTCATTTGCGAACGTGGCAACCTTTGGTCCCCATCATCCCTCAAATGGAATACCCTTTATTCCCAGATTGGGTCTAATTCTGGAAAGGAGAGGCTCCATGTATACAGCGTAGAGTAGCAGGGACAAGAGACACCCCTGCCTCGTTCAGCCAAGCATAGGGATGCATCTGGAGAGGTGCGAGTTGATGGACAAACATATTGTGGGGTTCCTGTAGTTAGCAGCTTTTACCATCTGCAGGAATGTAGCCCTAACACCCATATGATCTACGGTATAGTAAAGGAAGGAACAAGTTACTTACCTGTAACAGTTGTTCTCCAGCATGGGTCTGGCATCGTTTCACATGCTCATGAATATTCCCCGTCATCAGGCTGGGAATCCTTGGTAAAGAAAAAATCAGTTTCAGTTTCGTTTCTGAACTGTCTTTCTACTATTAATCAATCACTGGTCTCTGGGTCATACTGCCCCCAGCCAATGACTGCCCTCTACCTAATCCCCTCCTCTGGCAGCCATCTTCAGATTTGGTAGCACATAAAGTGGCAGTAGGACCAAGAGAAGAGCCGCAGAGGGGTAGGAGTGAGGGTTCGCATGTGAATCCATACCAGACCCATGCTGGAGAACAAGAGTTACAGGTAAGTAACTTGTTCCTTCTCCAGCATGGGGTCTGGCATGGATTCACATGCTCATGAATACAAGAAAACATAGCAGTACACACATGCACAACCACGGGAGGTGGCAAGGCTCAACATAAAGCATTACAACAACTCAACATTAAGCGTCTCTTACCTCCTCACCAGGCTCACCTTCAAGCGAACAGGTTGCGCAGCACTGCCTGGCTGACTTTGGACTCCTCTCTGGAATCCCTGTCGACGCAGTACAATCTCGTGAAGGTGTGCATCGACCTCCACGTAGCTGCCCTGCAGATGTCGAGCAGAGGCACACCAGATAGGAACGCCGTAGTAGCAGTGATCGCTCTGGTCGAATGAGCTCTCGGACGGCTAGGCAACGGTCGGTTCGCCAACCGGTGACAGTGCATGATGCAGCCGTAGAGCCATCTGGAAATGGAAGCCTTCGAGAGGGCTTTCCCCTGGTTCACAAGGCCAAAGTTTACAAACAGCTGAGATGTCCTCCGAAAACTCTTCGTGCTGTCCACGTACAACTTCAGCGCTCTAGCCACATCCAGCGAGTGCAAACTCCTCTCAGCCGGTGGCAAAGGTGACGGGAAGAAAACAGGTAACACCAAGGGCTCGTTGAGATGGAAGTCCGACGGCACCTTGGGCATGAAGGAGGGGTGAGTCCTCAGCACTACCCTCGTCTCGTGAAATGTCAGACATGGAGGCTTACAGGAGAGGGCCTAGATCTCTCCCACTCGTTGTGCGGAGGTGATGGCCACAAGAAAAGCTGTCTTCCACAATAGGAACTTCAGCGGCGGTGAATGCAAGGGCTCGAATGGCGGGCCCATGAGCCTGGTCAGCACTACGTTGAGCTCCCACTCCGGGGCCAGGGCTTTCACCAGCAGGAACGAACAGAGCAGTCCCTTCATGAACTCCTTCCCCAGGCGATGAGACCACAGCGACGACCGCCCCGGAGTTCTGGTGTAGTAGGAGATAGCCGCCAGATGGATTTTGATGGAGGCATGTGCCAGCCCTGCCTTGGCCAGCGACAGCAAGTACGGCAGCACTTGAGGGGCCGTGATCCCCAGAGGGTTGATCTTCTGTGCACGGCACCAGACAGAGAACCTCTTCCACTTATGTCCATAGCACTTAAGAGTCGAGGAAGCCCTGGCCTTTGCAAGAACCTCCTTGCAGTCCGCTGGGATGTCGTAACCTCCGAACTCTAGTGCTGCAGCAGCCAGGCCGATCAGCGATCCCGGGTCGTGATGTAGGATGGAGCCTCCTTCCCTGGCGAGAAGGTCTGTGTCCGTTGGCAGTTTGACCGGGGGAGACGCTGACATATCCAGAAGGTCCAGGAACCATATCTGACTCGGCCACGCCGGTGGGACGAGGATCATCCTGCACCGGGACCGTCTGAGTTGACTGATGAGTCGCAGAAGCAAAGGCAACGGTGGGAACGCATACAGGAACAGGCCGTCCCAGGGGAAGGAGAATGCATTGCCCATGCTCCACGGCTGGGGAAACCTGCTGGTGAACCTCCGGCACTTGGTGTTCGTCGCCGCCACGAACAGGTCAATCTGGGGATTGCCCCACCGTCGGAACAGGAGATCCACTTGATCCTGCCGAAGTTCCTGCCAGATGAAAGGGTACCAGGAACATCCACAGGGTGACGGCCCAGTTCCACAGATCCTGCGCTTCCTTGGATAGAGCTGGGGACCTGGTACCTCCCTGCTTCCAGATGTAGAACATCACAGTGGTGTTGTCGGTGAAGACCCATACCACTTTGCCCTTAAGGGACGGAAGGAAAGACCTGGGGGCCTAGAACACGGCCCAAAGCTCCAGGACGTTGATGTGCAGGGACCTCCCCTCTGGGAGCCAAAGGCCTCTCGCGTGGAGATCTCTGGTGTGTGCTTCCCATCCCTCCAGGGAGGCGTCCGTCGTCACTGTCTCCTGGTGCGCTGGGGTCTGGAAGTCTATGCCTGCCGCGAGATGCGCGCGGGTGCCCCACCACCAGATTGCTTCACGGAAAGTCTCGTTGAGTGGGATCTTGTCTTCAAACCTTCCCGTCGCTTGCACCCAACGGGCGTAAAGGAACTCCTGCAGTGGCCACATCCGCAACCTGCAAAGACACACGAGGTAGATGCAAGATAACATCATGCTGAGCAGGGACTTGATGGACCTCATCCTGGCCACTTCCATGGTCAACAGCCGTTGTACCTTGCCTTGGATGGCCCTCGTCCTTTCCTCCGACGTTGAGGCCAACTGCACCACTGTGTCGTGCCTGGCTCCCAGGAACAGGGCGTCCTGCGAAGGTACCAAGTGGGACTTCGCAAAGTTGATCGAGAATCCCAGCTCTGTGAGCAGGCGGACGGTCTTCGCTGTGTGGTTAACAGCGAGTTCTCTTGACTTTGCTCGGATGAACCAATCGTCCAGGTAGGGGTATACATGGATCCCCAGCAGGCGCATTCGCACTGCTACCATTGCCAGGCACTTGGAAAACACCCTTGGAACTGACTTCAACCCGAAGGGCAGGTCCTTGAACTGGTAGTGCCACCCTTGGACCACGAACCGTAGGAACTTTCGATGTCCTTTGTATATGGGGATGTGGAAGTAAGCATCCTCCAAGTCCAGCGACGATAGAAAGTCGCCTTCCTCCAGTTGTCCCAGCACGTGCTGAAAGTTAACCATCCAGAACTTCTGTGCTTTGATGCATTTGTTGAGGCGTCGAAGGTCCAGGATGGGCTGCCAGCCGCCGGTCTTCTTTCGGACAAGGAAGTACCGTGCGTATACTCCAGAGCCCCGGAGCCTCTTTGGGACGAGTTCCTCAGTATGGCTCGTACCTCCAGAAGAAGCTGTGCAACGCGTTTTCTTTCCTGGCCACAGGTGGAAAATGGGGGCACTTCCTTTGGAACTCCAGAGTGTGCCCGTGGGCCAGGGCATCCAGCACCCAACAGTCTGTGGAGATGGACTCCCACACGCTGACGAATTTCACCAGCCAGCCTCCCACCGGGGTGCTTCAGTGGGGGCCCAGCGACACGGCCGGTTTAGTCCTGTTTTGCCGAGGCCTTACCACCCTGAGCTCCTTGGCAACAACGACAGTATCCACCGGCCTTGCTGCGGCTTCTGTAAGCTTCCTGCGATGAGGAACGGGCAGCTTGTCGGTATGACGAACTGCCGCCAAATCCTTTGGAGGCACCTTGGGATTTGCCTCCGTAGGTCCGAAAAGATGGCCGTTGTTGATGGAGAGTGCCCAAGGCACGGGCCGTCTCAGTGTCTGCTTTGATGACCTGCAGACTCTCGTCCAACGCTTTCCCGAACAGGTTGTTTCCATCGAAGGGCATGTCCAGTACCCTGGTCTGCATGTCCTGACGGAAGTCGGTGGCCTTGAGCCAACCGTTCCGGCACAGGCAAACGCTGTTGCCCATCTGGCAAAATCCAGTATCAGCGATGTCCGTTGCTACCGTGATGCGTGATCCGATGCCACCTCGCCTTCTTGCAGGATTTCCAGGGCTTCCTCCCTCTTGTCGTCCAGGAGGAAGTCTAGGATATGGGCGATCTTGAACCACAGCTCCCTATCATAGCGGGCCACGATCGCGAGGGCTTTGGCCGCTTTGATGGTCGTCGCTGCCGACGAGATGACTCGACGTCCCATAGTGTCTAGCTTCTGTCCCTCGCTGTCCAGAGGGGAAGTAGAGGATGATGCCGTCGCCCCTGCTGCCTTCTTCTTGGCTGCTGTGGAGACTACGGAATCCAGGGTTGGTTGCGCCGTGAGGCACATAGGAGCGGAGTCCGGGACCCGGTACTTCTTCTCATACTGGTCTCTCTTAGCAGGGGCCGTGGACAGGGTCATCAAAAGGGACAGTCCTTCGTCCCATATGTCATCCAACAGCGGGACTGAGAGTACTGTCTTCCTCTTGGCTTCCCGCCGTTGGTAAAGAAATCCCTCTTTCTTCTTTTCCTCGAGGCACAGCTGGAAAAGCTCCGAGGCCCTGGCGATCATGGCGTGAAAGGAGCCAATTTTGTCAGGGGGAGAAGCCCGGGGGTGGGAGGTGACGGGAGATCCATTCCGTCATCGCCACCGTCGTCAGTACCCGTCATCGCCATCTCCGTCCCCGTCTCCGCCTCGTCCCTCGGCAGAGGAGATGGGGGTGAAGGCTAGTAGGGAGGGGGAGGATGGAATTGCCTCCACTTGTTCGGCGGGCTCCCCGATGGTCCAGGCGCCGCTGGATCGTCCATTGGGGGTAATGGCAACCTTGTCTTTATCTCCGTACACAGGGTCTGCAGAGCCATCAAGATTGCTCCTGAGTTGTCCTGTGGCATAGGCATTGGTTGCGACGGGAGCGTCGGCTGGGGAGTTGGGTCCTCCATTTCCTCCACGGCCCGCGGCTCCACGTCGGCTCCACTCTCGCTCTCTACGTCCGCCTCGTCGGGATCCTTCCCGTAGGTCCTGGACTCCTCAAACTTCTTGTCCAGGATAGTTTTGATGTCGTTTTGATGATTCCCTCTGGGGTGGCACGGAAACTCTAGGCCCGGAGATCGTCTCCACTGGGGTAGCCTCCGCTGGCTTCGCCAGGGCTGCCACGACTCCTTCAATCGAGGCCTTAGCCGGGTGAATCAGGGCCTTCACGACCTTGGGCGCGTCTGAGGCCTTCACATTAGGGGGAGGGTCACTGCATCGCCCCCTCCCCTTGGCTTTCTCCGTCGGGATCGACCGCAGCTTCTCCCGAAGCTTACCCGGGTTCTCCAACTTCCGTTTCACCGAGCCAGAGCATTGGCTCGTGGATGATGGCGTCGGTGGCATCGTGCCCTGCCTGGCAGCCAAGGAGCGCGAACCAACGGCGTTCCCGGTGCCCGCGGACTCGCGGTGCTTTGCCTTTTGTTGGGCCCCCGTCGCCGGAGCACCGTCAAAGTTCTTAGAAGACCGCTCAGACTTCTTCTTCTCACCTGCTGCTGGGCTCTTCGCCTCCAGCCAGTCAGCAAGTCGTTTACGACGGTCCTTCATGGTCCGGACGGACATGTTCTTGCAGAACGCACTGTCCTCCTCCACGTGCGACTTGTCGGTGTGTAGGCAGTAGAGGCACCGGGAGTGCTCCTCCTCCTTAAAGACGTTCTACAGTCCACATCCTGGGCAGTTCCTGAACAGTTTGGATCCAGTAGACGTTGAATCTCTTTTGTCCTGGGCCATGTCCAAAACGGGGTAGGCCTCAAAGGTCTTCCGGAATCCTCCAAGAAGTGTTATTCGACAAAAATCCACTCTTGAGGGGCGTAGAAATTTCCAAAATGGGTCCCCGTTGATCGGAAGAAGAATCGGTGGAGCTTGAGGCTCGAATTGACCGAAAAAATAAGAGTAAACTCTTCGAAAAAATGCAATACGCAGTAAAAGCTTGAGAGCTACAGCACGAGGACTCCCAACACTTGAACGTGTGGTAAAAATCTGAAGATGGCTGCCAGAGGAAGGGCTTAGGTAGAGGGCAGTCATTGGCTGGGGGCAGTATGACCCAGAAACCAGTGATTGGTTAATAGTAGAAAGACAGTTCAGAAATGAAACTGAAACTGATTTTTTCTTTACCGAGGATTCCCAGCCTGACGACGGGGAATATTCATGAGCATGTGAATCCATGCCAGACCCCATGCTGGAGAAAGGTCATTCGACATGGCCAAATGCCTTTTCCGCATCTAGTGATATTAGTACGGGTGGTGTCCATTTTATCGTTATTTTTTTTATCAAGTGGCAGATCCGCCTACTGTTGTCAAAGGTCTGTGTCCGTTTTATCGTAGTTTTTTTGATCAAGTGGCAGATACGCCTAGTGTTGTCAAAGGTCTGTTTCCGCCAATAAACTTGGATTGATTGGGAGCAATCAGCGTCGGAAGCAATGGGGAGAAACATTTAGCCAGGATGCCCATGTACATTTTCATGCCGATATTCATTAGCGAGATGGGTCTATAAGTGCAGCAGGTCCTTATTGGGCTTCCAGAACACCACCAATCACTGCCCGTAGAAATAAATAGCGCCCATAAGGGTCAGCTTGGGTGTATGTAATGTGCACAGTGAGAGAATCCTTAAATACGATCAGTACCCCCGCCAACTTCCCCTGAGCATTAGCCTGGTATACCCATGAGAATACCCTAGGTCTTACAGTGGCTTTATCCCTCATTCCTATATGTGTTTCTTGAAATAGGATGAAGCCAGCCTTCTCCCTCTTCACATTTGCCTCTAGTTTCCTGCGCTTAATAGGGTTATTCATTCCCGTAACATTGTGTGACAGAACCTTGAATGTTATCCTAGCCCTCGCCTCCTCCAATCCAGCCCATCACCATGGTGTGTCCATTCACCACTATGCCCCCTCTGCTGCTGTCACTATCCACCCCCTCCCTGTTCTCCCTCACCCTGAACCCCTTCAAAATCCAAACCAACATCCCCCTGACCCCTGCCCTCTCCGACCCCCTATATCCTTCCCCCTTAATCCCTATTCCCACTAAACATACCCTTTTCAGGCTCAGACCATAGATCCTATTATACCCTCAGGGATTAACCCTGTGGCTCTGGCCTAATTGACTACCTGAGGCAAGAACTTCGGGAGGATTCCTAATACCTCCTCACAGATTCCAAAACAAACCCAAGCATCCCATGCCCACCCTGGGCCTCTTCTAAGTCTTCCTATTCGACGCCCTTGTCTTCACTCACATCCTTTCTGAACAACTGGCAATGCCTCTTATGTTGCCCCACATGCATCAATGCACACTTGCCTACATTTGCTCCCTTCCTCCCCCCTTTTTCCTTTTGACAGACTAACCCTACCTAAATCATTGTGGCGCGTCCTTGGCCAACGACGACGGCTCTTTTGGGCAAGTCCCCCTGTTGCCCAGCCTCCCCGACACTATAGACCATTCCCACACAGTCATCCTCTTCGTCCATGTGCAGCTGGGCCTGCCCTTCGTCACATGTCGTTATTCGATGCTGTTTCTACTCTTTTGCAGAGTTATCAGCGCCAAGTCTTGGAATAACTGAACGTTCGTTCCATTGATAATTATGTTATCCTATGTGCCGGCTGTTCTTAGCACACTCTCGTTTTGACAATACAGGGACATACCGATCAGGACATCTCTGGGCCTCGCACCCGTTTAGGCCCTCTTAGGGCCCACCCAATGGACCCTGTTGATCCCCACAACCGTCGGGTGAGTTGCCAGTAATAGATCTGCAAAGCACTACTGTATTATGCCCCGAAGATCTTTATCTTGGTTGGTCTCACTCAGCCCTTTTACACAGATGTTCAACCGCCTTGATCTGTTTTCCAGATCCTCAACCTGGGGTTCTAGGTTCAGGGTTGTCCTTGCCACGTGTTCCAGCAGTTCACTGTTCTGTTTGACAGCATCCACCATCTCGGTTATGGCCAGCTTGTTGGTGTCCACTCTGTCCCCTATGCTCCTCAGGTCTGACCTAATTACTTTCAAGGAGTTCTTTAGCTCATATTTCAATGATGCAAACTGATCCTGGAATGCAGTTGTAATCCTTCCCTCAAGATCTTTAAGGCACTCCTTCAGGTCCTCCTTGCTGAGTGCCATTTCTCCACCCAAGGTGTCCTTGGGTTCTTCCTCCTGTCATGAACATACGGGAGGGGTTGCTACATCTACCGCCCGATTCTTCCTGCAGCGCTCCAATTGCCCTTCTGAGGTGGGGGATGCAGTTTATGATGGGCCGGCATGTCCTTCCCCTTTGCTTTGGGCTTCTGGGAGCCATAAGCCTGCACACCTCTTAACTTGCTGCCAGGGTTGGCCTGCATGGTTCGCTTCCAGCTGCTTCGGTATCCCCCCTTCCTACTGTCCACTGCTCTCCCTATGCCAGCATGTCCACCATGGCCACAGGGATGTGTTGCAAAGTCCTGGGGTACTGTATACCATGAAGCCCGCTTGCATTGCTCTTTTCCAGATAGCCAGACCCCCTCTCTGCTGCTGCTTTCCTCCTCTGCGGTCCACACTGTTGAATGGCCCTCCTTTTAGGTCCTTCAGGTGAGGAAAGCGTCTATCACGAGCTTCCCAAGCGGACCCCATTGTGTGCCTTCCTCTTACCATGTCAGCTTGCACTGGGGCCCACTCTGCTGTCCTGCCCCAATCCAGATGCCTCCTTCTATGCCCTCTGTTGTGTCCCTGATTCCGGCCAATGCGTTGGCGGGAAGTAGGGAGGAGTAGGCCCGCGTGGGTGGACCTCGCTGCACGGCTCCGTCAGGAGCAGTAAAGACACGGACACCTTTGTGTTGCTGTCACTGTCCCGGAACTGCCTCCGTGGAGCGGGGGCGCTGCCTTTATTTGGACACCTTGCATCACCACGTAGCGGGACGCAAGGCGGATATAACATTCCTCATTTAATATAACTGAATAATAAACAAATACACATAGCCCAGCCAACACAGGCTGGTCCCTTTTTTCATTAAGTCACTCGTGGGGGTATTTCTACCACACATAGTCTCTGAGTCTGGCTGGGGGACGGGTGTTGGCTCTTAAACCATATCGTCCTCCCCTAGGTATGGCCCCTTGCGTCACCTCGGGTTGCTCACCTTCATTGCCCTGCTCACCCGGTTCTGGTTCGCTCCACGGTTCCTCGGCTCCTTCGTCCATGCTTTCTCCATCGCGTGGGTTTTCCTGTCCCTCGTTCTCGGCGGATTCTCATCTTCTTCCGGGGGGTATTCGCCATCTGTCCACAAATTCCTGGGCACTGCTTTGAACCATGACTCATTTCTCGTCACTTGTCTTTGCCCCCTTTTCGAAGTTATCATAGTACCATGGCGTCCACTTATTGTCCACTGGGCTGCGTCAAAGCGGTGTCCAGTTTGGATTTGGACGGATTCCTCACCATGACCACTTGATCACTGACTTGGTGGTCGGACTGCCTGGCACGCCTCTTGTTGCTCATGTGGGCGTTGGCTCCTGTCCTCCTTGTTTCGGTGCGCTTGTGGTTGAATGTGTCTGGACATCTGCTCAGATGGTGTCGTATGGTGGAGTTGATGATTGTGCCGTACATTAGGTCTGCCGGCGGTATTCCTGTCGTGGTGTGGGGTGTAACCCTGTAATTCCGTAGGAATCAGTTTAAGTCCATCTGCCATGGGCTGGCGTTCACGTGTGACAGGCGTAGTACCTTATTAATTGTCCGCATGAAGCGTACCACATCGCCGTTTGCCTGCAGCCATTGCGGCATTATGTGGTGCTATCGGATGTTGAGTTCTTTGAGGTATTTTTTGAATTCTTCCCCTGTGAAGGGTGGACCATTGTCGCTCTTGATTGTTCTTGGTAATCCATGCGTCGCGAACATCTTCTCGATCGCGGGTATGATGACCTCTGCTGCCGTGGAGTTGACAATCTCAACCTCCGGGTACATGGAGTGGTCGTCAATCGCCACCAGTAGGTGGACGCCTTCCTGTATTTTGCGTAAGTCTATGCTTATTGCGTCGCATCTAGAGGACCCTCGCACTGCCGATTGAATGGGCTACGGTTGGGCGGAGGCCCTGTTATTTGGCATGGGAGGCAGGTGCTGACCAGCCGCTCGACATTCCCGTCAATCTGGGGGAACCACACCCGGTGTCTTGGTCCGGACTATCCCTTGGTGGCCCTCATGTGCCAACGCCACGATCTTGTCCTGTAGGCTCAGAGGGATGATGATTCGGGTTCCTCGTAGGATGAGTCCTTCTTCCGTGAGGGATAGGTCCTGCCGGATCGTGAAGATCCCCGAGAGGAATTCTTTGGCTTCTGCTGTTCTATTGTGGATGTTCCGTAGGAACGACCTCCATTCCCCTGAGATAATCGTGTCCTTTATCAGGTCGCAGCATGGGTCCCTTTGCATGGCCTTTACTATGTCCTCTAGGATGATCGCTCGAGGCACCATGGTGTGTATCACCTGGCAGATGTGCTTTTCCATCTCTTCTGCTACGTGGATCTCTTTTGGTGTTGCCGCTCTTGGATGTCTTGAGAGGAAGTCTGCCGGATTGCCGCTGCCTGGCTGGTATGCCAATTCAAAGTCATATTGCTGGAGGTGCAGCAACCACTTGGCAATCCAGGCCGGGGTGTGAGATGAGGTGCCCGTGAAGATGGGGATCAGGGGTTTGTGATCTGTGTACGTTTTAAATTTCCGGCTGTACAGATACAGATGGAAGTGGCGGCAACCCGATAGCACGGCAATCGCCTCTTTTTCGATGTGGGAGTATCGCTGCTCCGTTGGTGTTAATGCCCTGGAGGCATAGGCAATCGGCATTTGTTCTCCCGCGTTTGTCACCTGTATGAGAATGGCCCCTAGGCCCATGGGGCTGGCGTCCATGTACAGTTCAGTTGGAAGGGCTGGGTCGTAATAGGCCATGGTAGTGTCAGTCCAGAAAAAGTAGACATGAGGCAATGTACTTTTTTGGCCGAAGACCAACCGCTTCATGTGTTTAGTATTAGAAATATATAGCCATAAGCTTGACTGAAGAGCAGCCATTTTGAAGTGACTGAAATTGCCATTTTGTTTTCTAACGTTTGCCTTTTGCTTTCTGTTAAAACTGCTTTGCTGAAAACGTATTCTGCTCCACTAGTACATTATTGTTCATGTAAAGTGCAAGGCAGCGAGAGACTTGTTGAAACATAACGCAGCAACCCAGACAGAAATGCCCGGTCTCCTCCCTCACAAGTCCTTGGAAGTAAGCAGCGAGGCATTTTAATCAGTACACAGGTGCCAGCTAGTCTCGTTAATACAGTAGAAATGTTAGAAGCGAACATTAAATGGCTTGAATTATGCTCTTCTCTGCGGCCCCCTTTTCCTGAGCCCTGTAGAGCCCTGGAGAGCAAGTCGACCCCCAGTACACAAATAGAAACTAGGAGATAGCGAGACCTGGAATGTGTATCTCCCCTGCACGCAGCTTGCTTGCAGGGAACAGAAGCAGTGTGTTCTTATAACAAAGAATTGTGTCTGCAGGCTCATGAAATTGCAAACTGTTGCTAAATAAATGTCTGAAGGTGTCATACTCGTCACAATTGTCAATCATTGTGCCCAATTCAAAGAAAATACATTATGGGCGGCATTGAATGTGTCACCACTGATTATAAGATGCTTGCTTTGTATATATGTAACTGTTGTACGATTCTCACTCTCTTGCATCCCCCGGGGTCTGGAAACACATGTTGCGGGGCGTGGGACCCAGTTGGCCAACTGAGACTATTTGCTTTGCAATGAACCCTAGCTTTTGGGAATACAACCTTGTGTCTGGCGTATCAGTTTGTGTGTGGTGATTGTGCCTTGTTTACATACGCGAGGGTTCCCTGGGGGCCCCTTCGAGATGGCGCCCGAATAGGGACCCTCCCCCACTTGTTCCATCGTGTACGTGGTAAAATAAGGAAGGCGGAGAGAACGGCGAGGACGGGACGATCGAGCCGGGATCAAGAGGTGTTCGGGGCGCCCCTGTGAAAGTGATGAGAGACCCCTTTGCAGAGCTGCACACAACTGATCGCTGATCGACGTGCCCGGCCAGAGAACAAGGAGGCGAGGGTCCCGAAACGAGGCAGAGTGAGCCAAGATACGCAGACACAACGTTATTGGTTGCGTCAGTATACAGACGAATCGCATCTTGAAAGACGATTTGACTTATCAGGTGAGTCGTGCCCCGATTCAAAATAACCCTGATATTGGTTGAGAGTTGATTTAGCAAAATCAAAAACCCAGCATAATGTTGATTAGCCGAGGGTAAGGTTAAAACATGCCTGGGGTATCGTCCACTTTAGTGGGATTTTTCCGCTGCGGTAGACAATCTTTGGAAACTGGCCAGGTCATGCCACCCGAGGGGTCGCCGGCGTATGAGATGTATGTGAAGTATGGTGTGGGAGCGATAATGTTTTGTGAGAATTGGCATAGGCAAACCAGAAAAGAGGAAGATCTGCAGTGGCCGAATCACGGGAGTTTTGAGATTATGAGGATAGATTACTTGGAGAAGGTGTTGATAAAAAAGAAAACACGTCTTGCAGTATTTGATATCCTTAGGGACTGGAGAAGGGAAGCTATGCTTCGCTGGAAAAGTAGAGAGAAGAACGCACGCAGGCATAAGTAGAAAGCAGAAGGAGTGAAAGAAAAAGAGGAGGAGGAGTGGAATGATAGTTTGAAAAAATCAAATAGACGTGGTCAGTTGAGTATAGATAAAATATACCCACAACAAGAGTTGCATTCATCAGATGAATTGATAAATAAAATATTGACTGATATAAAGAGAGGCCCAAGGAGAGAGACTAAAAAGACTGCGTCAGTGACTATTGCTCGGCCACCTCCAGTTGCTCAGCCTCTCCCTACTGATCAAATCCCAGCACAGCCACAGACCACACAATCAGCGCCTCCCATTAGCCAGTCAGCGCCGCAACAGTCACTTCCCGTTCCTGTTGTCCCATCTGCACCTTCCCCCCAAGAGATTGTTTCTGTCCCATCCGCCCCTCCAATAATTGAACTTGAACTCATTGAATTGAGAGAGGGGATCAGACAAAGTGGATGCACGAGAGTGACCCGTAGTGCGATCAGCAAGGAGAGAAAACGAGAGTTGCAAGAACAGGCAGAGATGTATATAAACGGGAATGATGAAACGTCAACGCTAGCTTTGATGTATGATTTTAGGAGGAGCAATGAAAGACAGGTATTGTTGGAATGCATGGGGGAATATTTAATGGGGAGATGGAAACAGTTAATTGGAAGGCTACCGCCGCAACAGTTGTTGGATTTGAATGCATTAGCACGTTGTAGGGAGAAAGAGGAAGACATAAGGGAGCATGTAGACAGACTTTTTGAATTTAAGAATGAACTTGATGATGAATATGCTGAAATGTTTGCCACACCGGGGTATAGGAGTAAAGATATTAGGAGAGAAAGAAGGGAAGCGGTGACACCATATATACAGCGGCTATTTTTGCCGTCGTCAAGACAGACAAGTGATAAACTAAAAGTATTTATACGAAAGGCGTTAAAATGGATTTCAGATCCTAGTATTCCCACAATGGAAATACATGAGATATTAGATGAATACCCCTTGCCAATGAAAATAGAAGCACTACGAGCAATGGTTGAGGTGCTACTTCAGCAAGTGGCGGGACAAAATAGAGGAAGAGGAAACGCACAAGGCAGAGGGAATTCGAACATGCATGGAGGACCTCTGGCACTAAATCAGTGTGCGTACTGCAGAGAGGAAGGTCACTGGCAAGCGCAATGTCCACATTTACAAAATAGAAATGGGTATGGCCAAAGAAGACAGCATAGAGGGCATCCAGGAACAAATGGGCAGAATAGAAGCCACATGCAGCAGCACCAAAATAGCCAAGGAAATGGTACACAGAATCAGAACCAAGCGCAGAATCAGACTGTTTTCTCCCAGAATCAGAGCCAACAGAACACGCAAAATAGAAATAGAGGAAGGGGCGCAAACATTTTTGATACCCAATCAAATACGTACTATAGTAATAGTGGCGATTACACATCGGATGATGTGTTATTTCCTCAATAGGACAGCCCAAGACAGGGGCCGGAACCAGTGCCTATTCCTGTGAATCAAAAAGGACCCTACGTAGAAATGAAAGTCGGGAATAGAGAACATAGCTTTCTCGTAGATACGGGGGCACAGAAGTGCCGATAGACCATCACTTGGTTCCGGAGATACCACTGTCAGGGAAAAGAAATATTTCAGTAGGGTTTGCAGTTACCCCAGTAATCAATCCAGTGTCCCAACCAGTAGCAGTGACATTAGGTCCATTCACTGAATATTGTCCATTTCTCTTAACAGAAAATTGTGGGGAAAATCTTTTGGGGTTAAATTTATTGAAAAAACTGAGTGCAGTTATCCATTGCACTCCAGATGGAGTGTTCTTGACAATTTCGCCACAGGATGTACCAGTATCTGAATTTCTGTCCAAACCTTTGCCAGGAGAATTGAGTGAAGTGCCAACTTGTATATGGGCGATGAATGACAATGATGTGGGATGCTTGAAAATAGAGCCAATAAAGATTGTTTTAAAAGAAGGAGTAACGTTACCGCGTATTCCACAGTACAAAATTTTAGCAGAAGGAGAGAAAGGATTGAAAAGTATTGTTTCTGATTTGGTAAAATGGGGAGTGATTGAAGAAATTACAGGCAGTACATGTAACAGACCCATTCTCCCAGTGTATAAGAAAGGAGGAAATGAGGTACCATATCGTTTAAAAATTGATCTGCATGCACTAAACAAGGTAGTAGATCCTCAATTCCCATTGGTTCCAGACGTCACCACAATTTTGACAATGATTCCTGCCTCAGCAGAGTACTTTAGTGTTATTGACTTGAAAAATGCCTTCTTCAGTATTCCAGTACACAAGGAAAGTAGATACCTGTTTGCCTTCACATTAGGAGGATTATCATTTACATTCACGCGCATTCCACAGGGCTACACAGAGAGTCTGAGTATTTACAGCAGAGCATTGAAAGAACAGCTAGATATACTAGAATTACAGACAGGTTGTGTATTGTTACAGTATATAGATGATCTATTGATCGCTGCTGATACAGAGGAGATTTGTAAAAAGAGCACTGTTTTACTGTTAACACACTTAGCAGCGCATGGCCATAAAGCAAGCTTAAAGAGATTTCAATATTGTCGAAAGGAGGTGGCTTATTTGGGCTACCTACTTTCGAGAGAAGGGAGAAGACTGACTCCAGAGAGAATAAAGAGTATTTCTGGTATGCCTACTCCAAAGACACAAAAAGGAGTCAGAGCTATAATAGGCATGGCTTCATATTGTCGGCAGTGGATTGTAAACTTTGCATTGATTGTGAAGCCAATGGTGGCATTGACGAAAAGGGATGCTGTGATGCCTTTGCAGTAGAATGAAGAATGTCAGAGAGCATTTGATCTGCTCAAAACTGCATTGTGTTCTTCTCCAGTTTTGGGCACACCAAATTATGAGAACATTTTCAGATTGTTTGTATATGAAAGTAAAGGCTGCGTGTTGGCTGTTTTGACACAGGAACAAGGTGGAAGAAATAGGCCATGCGGCTATTTTTCTTCCGCGCTGGACACTGTAGCGCGCACTACTACGTTGTTTGCGAGCTGTTGCAGCGGCTGCTGCGTCAGTGAAACAAACCGAAGGAATGGTATTGGGGCACACCTTAATTTTGATGGTGCCACATTCCATAGACGTACTATTAAATAGAACGCAGACACAACACCTCACCTCTGCTAGATTGACCAGATACGAAATTGTCCTTTTTGTGCCACACATCCAAATTATGAGGTGTAGCGCTTTGAATCCTGCAGAATTAATGCCACTGCCATGGGAGAACTAGGTGAAAATGAATCACCTCCCCATGATTGCCTAATGGTTACTGAGGAAGAAACGAAAGGAAGAATTGATTTAACAGATACCCCACAAAAAGAGCCAGATGGAGAACTGTTTTGTGACGGCTCCTGTTTTAAATTACCTGATGGCACATCAACTGCTGCCTATGCTATCACTACGTTGAAGAGTATTGTAGAAAGTAAAAGAATCCCCTGCAACTCTGCACAAGCCGCAGAGATAATAGCGTTGACTAGAGCCTGTGAGATTTCTGAAAATCTGATTGTACTGACAGCCAATACGCCTTTGGTGTGGTTCATAACTTTCGCCGACTTTGGGCTGAGAGGGGTTTCTTGACATCACATGGGTCCAGAATTCAACATGGCCCTTTGATTGTACGGTTACTGTCTGCACTTACGTGTCCGAAGCGCCTAGCAATAGTGAAATGCGAGGCGCATAAAACAAGTAATGTGTAAAGTGGGAGAGGGAAACGCATTTGCAGACAGGATTGCGAAGCAAACTGCCACTGATTTGAATACTAAAATGTTGACAATACAGTCTGAGGAAATACCCTGCATGATAGAATATAGAATTGCTACTGTCAAAGAGATGCAGGCAGAGGCCACTGCTGATGAAATACGAGGGTGGGCTGAGGGCTCTGCTGAATTAGATGTAGAAGGTTGCTGGGTAGACAAGAAAAGTAAAAATTGGATGCTGCCCAACTCCTACGTAACTGCAATGGTCACGATGGCCCACAGCCCTACTCACATTTGTGTCAAAAAGATAGTTCAGCATCTAGCCACAGTATGGGAGAACACACAAATAAAGAAAAATGCAGAGAGGCTGGTCCCGAATTGTATCACCTGCCTACAACACAATGTGGGGAAGGAACGGTGACTCCAACAGGCAGTTTCGGCCCTCCTCTATGCAATTTGAGGTAATCCATTTTGATTTCATAGAGATGGAGGGATGCCAAAACTTGAAGTATGCCCTAGTGGTTATACGTGCATTCAGTAAGTGGGTGGAGGCATATTAATTAAAAGACTGCACCGCGATGAGCACTGCAAAAGTAATGTTAAAAGAGTATTTTTCCCGTTTTGGTCTGCCCGGTGTCATATGGTCAGATAATGGCCCACATTTTGTGGGCGCAGTGATATTACAGATTTGCGCAGGTCTCCAGATTGACAAGAGATTCCATTGTTCTAGACACCCCATGAGAGCCGGTCTTATTGAACGCCACAACGGCATTTTAAAGGCCAAAATAAGCAAAGTTTGTGCAGGAAACAAGTTGAGCTGGGTAGATGCATTACCGCTAGCGTTACTGTGCATGCATACATCTGTGCAGGCAAGAACTGGGCTCTCCCCATACGATATAGTGATGGGGAGGCCGGCGAATGTTTGGTGTGCACCACAGCCAAAACGGCTAAGGGAGCTTGAATATCCTGTGCTCAGCATTTATTGTAATCTGTTAATTCAAAAATTGCGTTTGATTCATCAGCAGGTGCAGGAGGCATTACCAATCAGATACACTGGTCCGGGGCATGCACTAGAACCTGGAGAATGGTTGCTGATCAAAAATTTTGAAAGGAAAACATCACTTGCACCCAGATGGCGTGGACCCTACCAGATACTTTTAACAACGCAGACCACCATTCGTGTGGACGGAAGGAAAGCGTGGATACATGCAACTCACGCTAAAAAGGTCCCATCACCGTCCGAGAAACTGCCTGATCGAGACGACCAGAAAGAGACAGCGGTCACAGAAACGAAAGAAACTGTTGCCAGTTCTTTGCCACAAAATCTGTCTGATCCTGAAATAAAGTATGGAACGAAGCCTGAAAAGATTGCTATAAAGGAGGAAGGGCAAAGAGTGCCCCAATGTTGTCCAGCAGAACATGCATCATTGCTGGCTGACACAAAACGTGTACCACTTTGGCGCCCACCATCTTTCACTGCGCCGCAGCCTGAAATGAAATATGCATCATCACTTTGGCGCCCACCATCATCTGTCATTGCGCCACATGCTGAATCCGAGCTTGAGTCTGGAAGTGCACCTGCACTATTCATTGATCACACGATACCAGGAGCAAGGCGGTATAATTTACGGAACTGGAAGAAAGGGTGACCAAATCTTCATTTCTTTTGATCTTTCTTGCCTCTGTTTCCTATTGTGGATGAAGTAGGAACCGGAGGCCTAGAGGAGAGCGGTGTGAGGGTTGTGCAAATCGGACAGCCCAAGAGCGAGGCTCCTCGGTCTAAAAAAAAAAAAGTCCATGTGCCGATCACCCCTTACGGACAAGAGGGGCTCACATGGTACGAAGGCAATTGATAACTGCTCTGGAGTTCTTTGAGCAATGTGCAGATGCACAGAGATCTTGCCCAACGTATAGCAATCCAAGCTGCTAAGAACTGGCAGAACAGACTGTTGACATTTACTGAACCTATTGACATTCGAACGAGTGCAACGATAAGAGATATTCACAACGAACATTGTTGGAGAAGAAGGAAAGCGAGAGAAAAATGCCAGAACCAGCTTTTGCCCCCTCCTGCACCACTGCTGATAATGAGTTAGCTATAGAGACTGGAAGGTTACACAAAAAGAATTGCCGAAAAAATTGTATGCTGATCTTAACCATAGTTATGTGCATAATGAGTATATTAGCCCCAATAAAGACCCTTCTGGTATTATGGTACTTGGAAGAAATACAACCCTTAGAAGTACTTTTGCCTGTTGGAAACATTTCCACTACTGAATGCCTGGTTCATGTAATTATTTACACTCTGTCCCCAATGGAAGAAAGACACAGGGAAGGTTATGGGAATAACACATTACTGCTAATAATGAACATGACTCACTCAATATTGAGAAAGAATAATTGTTGGGTATGTGCCCACTTGCCGCAGCATGGTGGGAAAGGAATTGGTTGGTATGTGCAGCTGTTGCCATTGAATACTGCATGTTACGCATCCTTGAGTGCATTATATTATGGGAAAAAGAACGAAAGTGAAACTGGTCAATTAGATAGAACAAATATGAATGAATTCGAAGAAATTATTATGAAACCTGTAGGTTGTTCTATATTTCACAAAACACAACTGATCACACCAGTAGTGATGCCACAAGACAGACTATTTGTGCCCTATAAATCATCTGTAATGACGTTTCATATGAACCCAGAAGGAAATAAAGACCCAGTGCCCCCCTCCTATACATTAAATTACAGTCCACGCTCTGCCCCCTTTTGCTTGAGAAAAAAGGGTTCCTATTCGGTGGGGACATTCACTAGATGTATGAATATAGCATTCCTTGATAAGGAGGTACAGCCAGTTTATGTAGGTGATCCTGTTTATTTTATATGTGGAGAAAATGCATATCCCTGGTTACCTAGAAACTGGGGAGGTACTTGTTACTTGGGATTTTTGTTCCCAGGGGTATTCCTTTCAAGAACAGTAGATACAGCCAAACTGGCCAGGTCAAGACCACGGCAGGATGAGGAAGGAGTTTTGATCGCAAAGGACATAGCAAAATCATTCATACCATTTTGGGGCCAAGCAATAAACTCGTATAATATTAGACAACTGTCCACAATACAATAAATGGGACAACAGATATATTATACAATATGACATTAGTGGAAAAAGGAATTAGAATAATGACACTTAAAAATAGAATGGCTCTTGATGTAATCCTGGTTGAGCGTGGCAGAGTTTGCAAAATCGTGGGATCAGCGTGTTGCGTTTTTGTAAACGACTCCTCCCCTACGATTTTCGAAGCGATAAGAAAGTTGCACGTTTTAAGCTCTGACCTTCATCCCCCTGAAGGGAGTTGGGAATTAAACATAAGCTCCTGGTTCTGGGAGGTGCTACGCTCATGGGGATGGAAATTATTTGCGATCCTAGTAGCAGTGCTAGGAATATTCATGACATGTTTTTGTTGCATACACTGCTTACCCATAGTATGTACTGAAATAAGCGAGGAGTGTGTACGTATGGTAGAAAAGAGCACTACTAAATCAAGTACTCACTGTAATGATGAATTAAAGACAGTAAAAGAATTCATGTCAATCAATATTGATGACCATGAGGAGGAGACCAGTAGTGTGCAAGATTCAGAATCAGAATCAGATACTTGGTCTGAAGAGGATGCAATGTATGGATGAGGCATTTGGCATACCTGTCATGATGCCTACCCCCGGAGCACCAGGCCAGGCCCAGCACCCCCGGGAGCAGGCATCACGCCCCCGGCTAAAAGCCCAGCGGCCCTTTATAGGGGCTCTTTGGACTCTGTCCTGGCGCCGTTGGCACCAGGCTCATGTTGGACATCAGTTCTGGTAGGCGCCAGGCTCATAAGGGGAAGTGTTTGGTGCACTTACCTGAAGCAGACCATGCTGCACACTCACCTGATGCAGACCATGCAGCATGAAGAACCAAGCCAAATGAGGCTTAGGAGGGACTATTTTTCTGAAGGAACTATTTTGTTACTTGGGTGGGGCTGTGGAAGAATACTCACCTGGAACTTCTTCCAAGGCTATTTAAGCCACGCCCGGACAGCCACACATGCTTCGCGTTGTTCTGCATCCCAGCAGCTGAACGCTCACCGTGTCTGCTCCTGCACCTGGACTCCAGCCACGCCCACCTCGAACCTGGAACACCTGTAAGGGAATAAGAGAAGAGAAAGGTGAAAACCAAGAACTATTTCAACCTTCTTACCTGCATCCGGAATCTTCACGCCAGCATTCCTGAAGGAAGACTTCCAATTAAAAGCACCGCGTTGCCCGCTGCAGCGCCGCGCTTCACTCACCTGTTCCCGAGATGCCGCCCGGCTCCAGCGCGGCTCTCAGTGCCGGTCGCCACATCTCTGCACTGCACCTAAGGGAGAGAAGAAGAGACAAAAGGTGAGCAAGGGAACACAAGAGGAAAGCCGAACTTTCAGCCATATTACTTACCGGCTATTCTTGGTGAACCATTCCACATCTCGGGTCGGCGCCACATCTCTGGCAGGTACCGCACCCCGGCCCCTATGGGGAAAGGACAAAAGACATTACTGGGGAATTATAAAGACATTTAGAGGGGTCGCCCTCATCACTAACTCACCTGATTTTACCCCGGCAATTTAACCCCTCAACGCATCGCCTTTGTTCTGCACCTGAAATAAAGGACAGAAAAAGACAACATAAAAGGAGGCTCACACTTGAACTTTTGCATCTTCATACTTACTGTGTATCGCTCAGTAAAGTCAAGTGGATTTGCCAGCGCCATTCTGAAAACCAGTGAAGTAACTGGACGAACGCGCGCCCCTGCACCAGAAGCAGGATGGAGAGTTCATCCTTCCAAACCATAAGGTGAGCTTAAACCGGGGGTTTTGGAGGAAGTCAGAGAAGAACGAAGGAAGAAAGGGGGGAGCAAGCACATTATTCAGCAGACAGTTAATCCCCTTTCTCATCTGCAGAAGGATATTCCTACGGGCCAGACAAGCAAGATTTGGGGGTCCTGTTCAATCGGTGGCCCAAATTCTGCACATCACGCTTGAAGAGGCCACAGCAACCCAGACCAGACCAGCGCCTCCGTGGGAGCCAGGTGAGCGTTACAGAACGCGAAGCCTTCCTACAAATTCCCACCCAGGCGCTATGGAAACTTCCGAGACTGACCAGTTGGCCCAACTACTGGGGGAATTACGGGTCGAAGTACACGCCGCTCGTCAAGAGACTAATGCTCTCAGGAGGGAAGTGATTGTAATAAAGGAAAGAGCTGATGACCTGGCTAGACAGCTTTTGCAAGGTCAAGCTGGACAAACTCCTTTACCCGGTTCCGGAGGGAACCCCGCTCCTGTGCTTTCCACTAACCCGGTGCAGATTAATCTACCTGGAAACATGCCGCTGGCCCCACCCGAACGCTTTGCTGGGGACCCCAAACGATTCGCCGTATTCATGAATCAGTGGCGTTTGCATTTCCTGTGCAGACCTGGGGCCTTCCCTAATGACCAGACCAAGGTAGCCTTTGTATTGTCATATCTCAGCGGCAGTGCTGCCGATTGGTCAGTTCCACTGGTAACTCAAGATGACCCGATTCTTCGTGATTTTCAAAGATTTCAAGCAAGCATGGAAAGGTTATTTGCTCGTCACTCCCAGGGGCAGGCTCTAGATGACAAACTTCTATCTCTGCGACAGGGCAATCAAGACCTCCTTTCCTACATTGCAACCTTTAATAGACTAATTGTGGAAACTGGGTGGCCAGAGGATAAAAGAATCCCGTTATTTTATCGAGGTCTACGCGGAGAACTTAAAGATGTCCTGGCCCAAGTTGTAAATCCGCCCCAAGAGTGCTCAGAATATATAGATTTAGTGGTCCAATTGGATCACAGACTGCAAAACAGAAAAGCAGATCGGTCCAAGTTTGAGACCCGGGTGTTAGTCAGGACCCACGCTAACCTCAAGGGGGCTGAAGCCTCTGAGCCAATGCAAATCGGAGGAGTTAAAGGACCTTTAACGCAAAAGGAACGTGAAAGAAGACGGCAGATGCACTTATGTCTTTATTGTGGATCCTCTGGACACTTTCTACGAGATTGCCCGGCAAGGCCGCCCAGGAAGGTGGTAGGAGCCGCTGAAAAAATCCATGAAACCTCTGTATCGGGAAACGACCCCGCCCGACAAGCGTAGGGGTCCGCTTGCCGAGCTTGAAAACGAACTCTCAGACCTCGCATTTCACTGTGCCAATGGTCCTCGTAGATCCGGGACAGCCTAAGCGGTTGCATGCAATAAAGGCATACATCGATAGTGGGGCTATAGGAAACTACGTGGATCGTGAATTGGTCTCCAGGATTAACCTCCCCCTGCGTCCTAAAACCAGCAAAGATGTCATCACCACAGTCGATGGAACCGAAATTGCCTCGGGACCGGTAACACATTCCACAGCTGAGGTAACACTTGTAGGTCCGGACGGCCATCGGGAGGCAATTGTGTTTGATGTAATCAAGGCTCCACAGTTTCAGGTTATACTCGGACTCCCTTGGTTAGAGACACATAATCCTCGAATTGATTGGCGAGCGAAGAGAATAACCTTTCCAGAGTGTGCACGAACCTGCTACCCAGAAAATCTGAAGTTCAGTCTAGCATCAGTAACCTCTGTCTCCTGCAACTACCTCCGGAATACCAATACTTTCAGGACGTCTTCCAAAAGGAACAGGCCAACACGTTACCTCCTCACAGATCGTACGATTGCCAAATCGATCTGGTGCCCGGTGCACAACCCCCTTGTAGCAGGATTTATGCCCTTACTGAGCAGGAGAATCTGCATTTGAGACAATATTTAGATCAATACCAAGCCAATGGTTTCATTCGCCCGTCAAAGTCCCCGGCATCCTCGGCTTTGTTCTTCGTGCCAAAAAAAGAAGGCGACCTTAGAACTTGTATCGATTACCGCGCATTGAACCAGATAACTGTTAAAAATCGTTACCCTCTGCCTTTAATCCCTGAACTCCTTGACCAGGTGAAGGACGCTTGCATAAATACCAAGTTAGATCTCTGGGGGGCTTAGCATCTGGTACGAGTAAAAGAAGGCGACGAATAGAAAACGGCCTTCCGTACAAAATATGGACTATTCGAATACCAGGTGATGCCTTTCGGGTTGTGCAACGCGCCTGCTGCCTTCCAATTCTTCATGAACGATGTCCTTGGGGAACTCATCGATGTCTGTGTTGTCGTGTATATCGATGACATTCTGGTGTACTCCTCTTCGGAATCTGATCACAGAAAACATGTCAGGGCCGTCCTTGAGAAATTGCGCCAGCACAAACTGTTTGCAAAGCTGGAAAAATGCGTTTTCCATACCACCGAGGTTGAGTTTCTTGGATTCATCCTGACACCTAAAGGGGTCCGAATGGACTCACGGAAAGTGGATGCCATCCTCAAATGGCCATCACCTAGTTCGGTGAAAGGTGTTCAAAGCATGCTTGGTTTTGCCAATTTTTATCGCATGTTTATCCCAGAATTTTCATGGGTGGTGCAACCCATCACTGCACTCTTGCGGAAGAATAAATGTTTTGAATGGACCGAGGAAGCTGAACAGGCCTTTCAGGAATTAAAAGCTAAATTTACGTCCGCACCTATTTTGAAACATCCACGTCCTGATCTCCCATATATAGTCGAAACCGATGCATCCAGCTTAGCCATGGGAGCTGTCCTGTCTCAGAGAGACCCCGAAACCAACCAACTGCACCCCGTAGCATTTTGGTCCAGAAAGTTCTCGCCACCGGAGATAAATTATGCAATCACCGATAAGGAATTATTAGCCATTAAGTCTGCCTTTAAGGCTTGGCGGCATTATCTTCTTGGCGCCAGGCATACCATCACCGTGATCACTGATCACCGAAATTTACAATATTTAAAAACTGCCAAGGCTCAGTCTTCACGACAGCTCCGATGGGCTTTATTCTTTGCTGAGTTCGATTTTGTAATCACCTACCGCCCTGGCTGTAAGAATGGCAAAGCGGACGCGCTATCTCGAATTGGAATGGGAGAAATGGACACAAACTCAGAACCTGTGCCGATAATTCCCGAACAAAGAATCTTGGGGATAACCACTTTACAAACCCTTGAAGACATTCAAGCACGGGTAAAACTATTCCTGGACTCTTCAGCCTTGCAGGATTAGATCAAAAGGGGGTCTGCCTTTTCAATCAACAATGGCTTACCTTACTTCCAAGGACGTTTATTTTTGCCAGAAAAGGAATTGCAAGAACTGGTTATTTCCCGTCATCACGATACTCTGATGGAAGGACATCCTTGCATTGCCAAAACAGAGGAAAAAATTAAACGACAATTCTGGTGGCTGTCCTGGCGAAAGGATATTAAATCTTTCGTGATGTCCTGTGGAGTTTGCGCCCAAAACAAAGGTCAAAAAACAAAACCCACCGGTCTTCTTCAACCCTTAGACATTCCACCAGCACCTTGGCACACCTTGTCACTAGATTGTATCACGGACCTGCCCTCTTGTAATGGATACAATACTATTCTGGTTGTGGTGGATTTATTTTCTACGATGGCCCATTTTATTCGTTGAAAGGATTACCTTCAGCTTTTGTTCTTGCCAAGGAATTCCTCGAAAATGTCATCCGTCTACATGGATTCCCGTCCATACTAATCTCCGATCGGGGAAGCCAGTTCATTTCTCATTTTTGGAAAAAATGTTGTCAACTGGCACAAATCGACGTAAGACTCTCAACCAGCCACCACCCACAGACCGATGGTCAGACGGAGAGAACGAACCAGACCCTTGAACAATATCTACGATGTATGTTGCACCAATCGGAGGGTGACTGGAAGGACATTTTATGGGTGGCTGAATATGCATACAATAACTCGATACACTCTGGAACTGGTCAGAGCCCCTTGTATACCCTATATGGACATCACCCTCGTACTTCAGACCTGGACTCACCTTTGAGCCTCGAAATGCCTGCAGTGGACCATTTGCATTCTACGATTACTCAAGCCTTCAAGGATGCTACTGCACACTTACAACATGCAAAAGGGAAATACAAAAAGAATGCGGATCTGCATCGCAAGGAGGCGCCTCCATACCAAATAGGGGATCAAGTATGGTTGGCTACCAAACACTTATCGCTCAAGGGACCTCGGACTTTTAATCCAAGGTATTTAGGCCCTTACTCGATAAAAGCTATAATTAACCCAGTGGCAGTCAAGCTTGATCTACCAGCTAACATGCGGATTCATCCCGTCTTTCATGTGTCGCTTTTGAAACCAGTGCAACCAGGAACCAGATTAATAAAGCCACCAAAACCAATCCAGATAGATGGGGAGCCTGAATTCGAGGTGAAAAACATTTTGGACTCTAAGATCTCAAAATCAAAACTTTTCTATCTAATTCATTGGAAGGGGTACGGGCCTTAGGAAAGATTTTGGGAACCCAGCGACCACGTACATGCACCTCGGCTAGTAAAAAGGTTCCATCGGAATTTCCCGAACAAACCGAAACCTCCTGGGGAAACGGCCTTGGGAGGGGCCTTGGGGGGGAGTGCTGTCATGATGCCTACCCCGGGAGCACCAGGCCAGGCCCAGCACCTCCGGGAGCAGGCATCACGCCCCCGGGTAAAAGCCCAGCGGCCCTTTATAGGGGCTCTTTGGACTCTGTCCTGGTGCCGTTGGCGCCAGGCTCATGTTGGACATCAGTCCTGGCACCATAGGCGCCAGGCTCATAAGGGGAAGTGTTTGGTGCACTTACCTGAAGCAGACCATGCTGCACACTCACCTGATGCAGACCATGCAGCATGAAGAACCAAGCCAAATGAGGCTTAGGAGGGACTATTTTTCTGAAGGAACTATTTTGTTACTTGGGTGGGGCTGTGGAAGAATACTCACCTGGAACTTCTTCCAAGGCTATTTAAGCCACGCCCGGACAGCCACACGTGGCTTAAATAGTTGTTCTGCATCCCAGCAGCTGAACGCTCACCGTGTCTGCTCCTGCACCTGGACTCCAGCCACGCCCGCCTCGAACCTGGAACACCTGTAAGGGAATAAGATAAGAGAAAGGTGAAAACCAAGAACTATTTCAAACTTCTTACCTGCCTCCGGAATATTCACTCCAGCATTCCTGAAGGAAGACTTCCATTTAAAAGCACCACGTTGCCCGCTGCAGCGCCGCGCTTCACTCACCTGTTCCCGAGATGCCGCCCGGCTCCATCGCGGCTCTCAGAGCCGGTCGCCACATCTCTGCACTGCACCTAAGGGAGAGAAGAAGAGACAAAAGGTGAGGAAGGGAACACAAGAGGAAAGCCGAATTTTCAGCCATATTACTTACCGGCTATTCTTGGTGAACCATTCCACATCTCGGGTCGGCGCCACATCTCTGGCAGGTACCGCACCTCGGCCCCTATGGGGAAAGGACAAAAGACATTATTGGGGAATTATAAAGACATTTAGAGGGGTCGCCCTCATCACTAACTCACCTGATTTTACCCCGGCAATTTAACCCCTCAATGCATCGCCTTTGTTCTGCACCTGAAATAAAGGACAGAAAAAGACAACATAAAAGGAGGCTCACACTTGAACTTTTGCATCTTCATACTTACGGCGTATCGCTCAGTAAAGTCAAGTGGATTTGCCAGCACCATTCTGAAAACCAGTGAAGTAACTGGACGAACGCGCGCCCCTGCACCAGAAGCAGGATGGAGAGTTCATCCTTCCAAACCATAAGGTGAGCTTAAACCGGGGGTTTTGGAGGAAGTCAGAGAAGAACGAAGGGGGAAAGGGGGGAGCAAGCACATTATTCAGCAGACAGTTAATCCCCTTTCTCATCTGCAGAAGGATATTCCTACAGGCCAGACAAGCAAGATTTGGGGGTCCTGTTCAATCGGTTGCCCGAATTCTGCGTATCACGCTTGAAGAGGCCACAGCAACCCAGACCAGACCAGCGCCTCCGTGGGAGCCAGGTGAGCGTTACAATACCGCCAAAAGGAGGGTTTGTCAGCCCAGAAAAAGTAGACACCCCCTCAATCATGAGGCAATGTACTTTGTTGGCCAAAGGCCAACCGCCTCATGTGTTTAGTATTAGAAATATATAGCCATAAACTTGGAAGTAAGCAGCGAGGCATTTTAATCAGTACACAGGTGCCAGCTAGTCTCGTTAATACAGTAGAAATGTTAGAAGCGAACATTAAATGGCTTGAATTATGCTCTTATTTGCGGCCCCCCTTTCCTGAGCCCTGTAGAGCCCTGGAGAGCAATTTGACCCCCAGTACACGGATAGAAACTAGGAGATAGCGAGGCCTGGAATGTGTCTCTTCCCTGCACGCAGCTTGCTTGCAGAGAACAGAAGCAGTGTGTTCTTATAACAAAGAATTGTGTCTGCAGGCTCATGAAATTGCAAACTGTTGCTAAATAAATGTCTGAAGGTGTCATACTCGTCACAATTGTCAATCATCATGCCCAATTCAAAGGAATGTGTCACCACTGATTGTAAGATGCTTGCCCAAAAAGAAAACACGTCCTGCAGCATTTGATATCCTTAGGGACTGAAGAAGGGAAGATATGCTTCATTGGAAAAGTAGAGAGAAGAACTCACGCAGGCATAAATCGAAAGCAGAAAGAGTGAAAGAAAAAGAGGAGGAGGAGTGGAATGATAGTTTGAGAAAATCAAATAGACTTGGTCAGTTGAGTATAGATAAAATATAACCACAACAAGGGTTGCATTCATCAGATGAATTGATGAATAAAATATTGACTTATACAAAGAGAGGCCCAAGGGGAGAGAGTAAAAAGACAGCGTCAGTGACTATTGCTCAGCCCCCTCTAGTTGCTCAGCCCCTCCCTACTGATCAAATCCCAGCACAGCCACAGACCACACAATCAGCGCCTCCCATTAGCCAGCCAGCGCCGCAACAGTCACTTCCCGTTGTCCCATCTGACCTTCCCCCCAAGAGACTGTTTCTGTCCCATTCCGCCCCTCCAATAATTGAACTTGAACTCATTGAAATGAGAGAGGGGACCGACAAAGTGGATGCCCGAGACTGACCCGTAGTGTGATCAGCAAGGAGAGAAAACGAGAGTTGCAAGAACAGGCAGAGATGCATATAAACGGGAATGATGAAACGTCAACGCTAGCTTTAATGTATGATTTCAGGAGGAGCAATGAAAGACAGGTATTGTTGGAATGCATGGGGGAATATTTAACGGGGAGAAGGAAACAGTTAATTGGAAGGCTACCGCCGCAACAGTTGTTGGATTTGAATGCATTAGCACGTTGTAGGGAGAGAGATGAAGAAATAAGGGAGCATGTAGACAGACTTTTTGAATTTAAGAATGAACTTGATGATGAATTTCGAAGTGTGCCCAATAGCCTCTCTGTGAATTTAGAAGTGTGCCCAATAGCCCAATAGCCTCTCTGTGAATTTAGAAGTGTGCCCAATAGCCTCTCTGTGAAAGTCGCATTTAGAAGTGTGCCCAATAGCCTCTCTGTGAAAGTGGCATTAAGAAGTGTGCCCAATAGCCTCTCTGTGAAAGTGGCATTTAGAAGTGTGCCCAATAGCCTCTCTGTGAATTTAGAAGTGTGCCCAATAGCCTCTCTGTGAAAGTCGTATTTAGAAGTGTGCCCAATAGCCTCTCTGTGAATTTAGAAGTGTGCCCAATAGCCTCTCTGTGAATTTAGAAGTGCCCCCAATAGCCACTCTGTGAAAGTTGCTTTTAGAAGTGTGCCCAATAACCTCTCTGGGAATTTAGAAGTGTGCCCAATAACCTCTCTGGGAATTTAGAAGTATTCCCAATAGCCACTCTGTGAAAAGTCGAATTTGAAGTGTGCCCAATAGCCTCTCTGTAAAAAGTCGAATTTGAAGTGTGCCCAATAGCCTCTCTGTGAAAAGTTGTATTTAGAAGTGTGCCCAATAGCCTCTCTGTGAAAGTTGAATTTGAAGAGTGCCCAATAGCCGCTCATTGAAAGTTGAATTTAGAAGTACATTCAGAAGTCGAATTTAGAAGTGTACCCAATAGCATCTCTGCGAAAGTTGAATCTAGAAGTGTGCCCAATTGCCTCTCTGTGGAACGTTGAATTTAGAAGCTTGCTCAATAGCCTCTGTGTCAAAGTTGAATTTAAATGTGTGTCCAATAGACTCTCTGTGAAAGTTGAATTTAAGAAGTATGCCCAACTCCTATCTGCCCGCAAACCATCTGGCTCTCAGCTGGACCCTTGCCCGGCCACAACCCTCAAAGAGATTTTCGCTTCCAACTGTGCAGGTGAACATACAAGATCCATCATAAATGCCTCCCTTTCCTCTGGTATCTTTCCCGACGCATTCAAAATGGTTCATGTCATACCGCTAATTAAAAAACCTTCCCTTGACCCTCTTGAGCCCAAAAACTACCGCCCCATCTCAAACACGAGATTCCTTGCCAAACTCATTGACCGAACCGCCTACTCCCAACTAAATGCCTTTGTCGAAGCAACAATCTCTTAGACCCCGCACAATCAGGTTTCAGAGCCCGTCATGGAACTGAAACCAGCCTAACCTCAATCTGGGATGACCTTAAAATGACGGCAGACTCCGCGGGATGCGCCGCACTAATCCTTCTTGACCTATCTGCCGCCTTTAACACAATCAATCACTCAATCCTCCTAGACCGCCTCCACTCCCTAGGAATTTGTGGAACCGCTCTTAAATGGATAGCCTCATTCCTCAAAGATAGGTACCAAATAACGATACTCTGCACCTATACCTCCCAAGCCCGACCAGTCGACACGGGAGTCCCACAAGGAGCATGCCCATCCGCCCTCCTATTCAATCTCTACCTGATCACCCTCCCACCAATAAATGGTTCACACAACATCCTGTGTTACAACTACGCTGATGACACTCAACTAATTCTAAAACTAATGAACTCAAAATCCAACTCCAGACCTGACCTGGCCTCCTGCCTCCTCCACATAGAACTCTGGATGACCCAAAGCCATCTCCTGTTAAACCCCTCCAAAATGGAAATTATGGTATGTGGCAACTCCGAACTTCTTCTGCACCCACTACCCTGGCCACCCGCCATGGGCAACTCACCGACCCCCTGCAACTCAGTAAACAATCTTGGATGCACCCTTGACTCTGACCTAACACTCTCGTGCCAAGTCAACAACGTCTCAAAGTCCTGCCACTACCACCTTAAAACCCTTAGGCGCATCTTTCCATATCTCTCCTTTCCCAACAGACTCTCTGCGGTCCAATCAATCGTTATATCAAGACTGGACTACGCAAACCCCCTATACCTCGGAGTCCACGTGTACCAACTGAATAAACTCCAAAGGGCACAAAACGCAGCAGCCAAAATGCTACTTGCGCTCGGCCCAAGAGACCACATCTCCACAGCCCTTAAGACGCTTCACTGGCGCTTCACTGGCTTCCAGTAGCCCGAAGGGTGACTTTCAAAACCTTATGCATCGCCCATCGAGCACTGCATAAAACCGGACCTCAATATCTTCAAGACAAGCTAAAACCCTATCACCCTCCACGCACCCTAAAATCAAGCTCAGCCGGCCTCCTAGTCATACCTAAGACAAACTCAGTCAGGTTGGGTGGATCATCATTCTCAGTCTTGGCCCCCACCTTGTGGAACTTGCTCCTACCCCACATCCGCCTAACTGAGGATTTAACGTCTTTCCGCAAACTGCTGAAAACCTGGCTCTTCCCCTAAAACCAACCAGTACCAAAACTAACCCAAACAGACTAACAGCATCGCTTTGACACCAATCCAACAAACTACCTGATGCGAGAAATTGACAGCTAATAACCCCGAATATAAACTAGAAGGACAAACAGAATTAAACGAGTAAAGAATAAATCATAGGGAAACAGTAAAGAGATTTAAACTGCCGAAATGGACATAATGCATGAGCAGCGAACAAAGTGAATGGCGTGGATGAAATAGTTAGAATGGATGAAGCATGTGGAACAGATGAATGCGCCGAGTGGAAGAATGCATGAGTGGAAGAACAGATGACTATATAGATCGAATGAGTATGTAAATCGAATGAGTATGTAGATCATGAGTGTGCAGAGCGGTTGCGTGTGTAGAGCGGACGAGCGTGTAGAGCGGATGAGTGCGTAAATACAGAGAAGCGAGCAGAACGCATGAGTACGTAGAACAGATGAATGTACAGAACGGATGAGCGTAAACCTGATGTGTGTGTAGAGCGGACGAGTGTGTAGAGCGGACGAGTACGGAAGTGCGGAGAGTGTGTTGATTGCTGGAGCAGATGAATGTGCAGACCTGGCGAATGTATAGAGCGAATGAGTGCACAGAGCGGATGAGTGCACAGAGCGGATGAGTGCATAGAGCAGATGAGTATATAGAACAGGATTACTGCGTATTAGCAAATGACTTTATAGGGCTCATGATCGCATATTGCTGTTGAATGTGTGGAAAGTACGAGTGCCTTGAGCGGTTGGGTGCCTGGAGCGGATGGGTCCCTGGAGTGGATGGGTGCCTGGGGCAGATGGGGCCTGGAGCGGATGAGTGCGTAGAAGGGGACGAGTGCGTAGGAGGGGACGAGTGTGCAAAACAGGTGAATGCATAGTGCGTGTGAGGGCATAAAACGAATGAGTGCCTAGAGCGAATGAGTGCCTAGAGCAAATGAGTGCCTAGAGCGGAGTGAAGGAGTGCCTAGAGGGAACAGACGTGCTGCGTAGAGCGGACGAGTTGCGTAGAGCAGATGAGTATGTAGAACGAGTGAGTGCAGTGTGCATGCAGTATGGATGAGTGCGTAGAATGGATAAGTACGTAGAGCTTCTGAATGCATAGAGCGGACAGAACGAGTGAAGTGTGTAGATGGATTCTATATTGATAGAACAAATGATATATGTGAATGGAATTGATCACAAATATGGATGGAATGCGTGCCGGACGTGGAGGGAACGGGTGACGTACGTTGATGGAACGGCTGACATATGTGGATAGAACGGGTGCCGTATAAAACAACTTAGAATACACGGAATGGTACGGATGAAATATGTGGATGGAGTACATAAAACAATTTAGAATACACAAAACGGATTGGAGTAAATAGAGCGGCTTTGAGTGCGAGTGGCGGACAGGAGTGCGAGTGGTGGACAGGAGTGCGAGTGGCGCACAGGAGTGTGAGTGGCAGACAGGAGTGCGAGTGGCAGACAGGAGTGCGAGTGCCGGACAGGAGTGCGAGCATGCATGAGGTGGACAGGAGTGCATGCATGCATGAGGCAGACAGGAGTGCGAGTGGCGGAAAAGAGTGCGAGAATGCATGAGGCAGACAGGAGTGCATGCATGCGTGAGGCGGACAGGAGTGAATGCATGCATGAGGCGGACAGGAGTGAATGCATGCATGAGGCTGACAGGAGTGAATGCATGCACAAGGCCGACAAGAGTATGTGGGGTGGACTGGAGCGCGCAGGGCAGACTGGAGTGCATGAGTGCGTCGAGCAGACTGGGGTGCATGGAATGAATAAGAGTGCATAGAATGGACTAGAGTGGCATAGAATTGCGTGACGTACATAGTATGGTTTGGAATGCAGGGAACGTTTGAAAGAGCATATAACCCATCATATCACACCACCACGCTTACTCTCTTCTTTACACCACCACTCAACTAGAACACAGAGATACTATGACACCATTCGGTATAACTGTTCTCATACCAACATCCGCCGCTCACTCCCCATCACTCTAAGTAAGCACTGCTGGTTACACACCCCCCAGCCAGGCGTTCTCCTCAGGCCTAACGCAGCCTCATTCGGTCTGGATAAATCCGGCCAGAACGAACACATACTCCTGATCTCTCAAACAGCACACCTACCCCTAAGAAGCAGCTATTACACAAATACCGTACCAGCTGCACACATACCCGGTGCTCACATGCACCTTTGACTCTCTCTACTCTCTCTACTGACCTGAACTTCGGTTCCCAAGGGCGTTCAACCTACCAGCGCCTTCAGATCATACCAATGGTATATAAGGCGCTATATAAATGCAAAATAACATAACATAACATGAATGTGCTGAAATGTTTGCCACACCGGGGTATAGGAGTAAAGATATTAGGAGAGAAAGGAGGGAAGCGTTGACACCATCAGGCTGATTCATGGAATTAATGTGCGCTGAAATTTTCGGCGAAAGCGTGCGAATCGCAGCGCAAGTGTGAAAATCGCAGCGAAACCCGCGCACAGCGATTCATGGAAGTCCGTGCACGTGTAAATCCCAGGATGTGCGCCAAAATTCTGCGTGGCGCAAGCTGGCGCACACGTCTCCAAACAGCGTGCGCTATGCGCACAGCGAAATCGCACATAGCGCGGCGCACACAACAAAAGTAGGCAAAACAGGGGGCGTGACACGCGGAATGGGGAACAACGCATGAAAATGTGGGCGTCACAGGGAAGTACAGGAGGCAAATGCGCAGAACGCACGTTCAAAACACGTATTCATGGAATCAAACGGGGCTAACATGTGCGCCAAAAAATACGCGCTAATCCGGAAACACGTACGCCAGCAGGAAGCAAGCATACGTGGACCCGCGCAGCATAAAAGTGCCCGCAAACAACAAACAAGCTCAGACGCCAGGATGAATATACTGTTCCTAGCAGCAGTGGTCGTGGGATACCGCAGGAGGAGGAGGAGGATAGTCAGGCCCAGAATTTTTACACCCAGAACTAGCCTTTTTGGGATGCCTGATGACCAGGTGTATGGGAGGTACAGGTTTCCACCTCACATAATACTCAACCTGGTCAGTGCCTGGGAGGATGACCTCACATCACCCACCCTGTGCTCCCAAGCACTCAGCCCCCTGGAGAAGGTCCTCAATGTACTGCACTTCTTGGCCACTGGATCATTTCAGCGGACAACTGCTATAGTGGGGGGGGGGTCACAGGCCACGCAGTCACGCTGCCTACACCAGGTTTTGGCCATCGTGACTGCACGCCCATCAGTCCGCAGGCACATATACCTGCCCAGAACACCTGCAGAAAGTCAGGCTGCCGTCCAGGATTTTTACGGGGTGGCACAATTCCCCAAAGTGCTAGGTGCCATCGATTGCACCCATGTGGCTCTACGTCCCCCCAGGTCAGCAGAGCACATCTACAGAAACCGCAAGCAAGGTAGTATGTGATGCCCAGGGAATCATCACCTCAGTATATGCCAACTATCCAGGGTCCACCCACGACAGTTTCATTTACAGAATGTCACCCCTAAACCGGGACCTAGAAGCTGGGCGGCATGGCGATACATGGCTGCTCGGTGAGTATAAATGCCTCTGCACATGCATGCATGTCAGATACTGAGTAATATCACAACCCCACTAATGATACCCATCATCACCTCCCCAGGGGACAGTGCCTGCCCTCTGAGCACCCACATGATGAAGCCAATTCGGAACCCCACCACGCCACCCGAGGTAAGATACAACACAGCCCATATTGCAACCCGGGGCATAGTGGAGCGCACATTCAAGTCACGCTTTCGCTCCCTTGACCGTTCTGGTGGGCAGCTACTATACGCTCCCCCAGTAGTGTGCAGGATCATAGTGGCAGCATGTGTCCTGTACAACGTTGCAACACGCCGGGGCCTGCCGGTGGACATGGTGGTGCCCCCACATCCCCAACCACATGCACGTCCCGCTGCGCATGGGAGGGGAAAGGGCACGTGTTGAGGCAGCTCGTACGCAGCTGGTGGCCAATTACTTCACCTAAAATCACACCCCTGCGGAGTGCACACAGCCCTGGCACATACCAGCTGACAATCAATGATGATGACATAAGGGACAGTCAACTGTCACTACCATACCAGCCTGAGATTGTTCATCTGGAAGTGCTACATTGTGTGCATCCCTACCTACTTAAACACAACCAATGAAGTGTGATAAAAAGACACACATTCATGCTGCATGAATGACTAACCCCTTGCAAAATACAACATGAAAATAGTGCCATGTCACCCAACCCCTCCCCATCTCAGCTACCCAACACACCACAGCATGTCATGCAATGTGAAAGCAACCAAATGAATGCACAACACATGACACAAGTGTCACAAAGTGCACTGTCCGAAATGGAAACAGGCCACAGACAATATGCTCCCAGTAATCAATAAGAAACAGCACGCATGAACAAATACTTACCAGCAACACAATACAGAAACACAGGATGAAACAGTGGCAAAATATGACAGTACAAATTCAAAGTAGTGCAAGTCTTACAACCTGAATAGGCCAGCACATCGACCCCTTCCATCTGTACAGTGTTACTGCCATGCAAATGTCTCAGTGTACTGCATACAACATGAACTCCATCTGCAAAGTAGACGGCCTTGTGAAGACATGAGGAAGGAACCTGCAAATTAGGAGGAAGACAAGGATGCACAAGCACATATCAATACACCATGCAGTGTAGAAAACAACAACAATATCCACTAGGAATGTCTACACAGTATTGACTACAGACTGCCCACACAGCTCATGGGAGCCCAACGTCACTGTGTAATTCACTGTCACTTGGTCACACCCTTTGCAAGCCCATGGTAACGGGAATGTAACACTCACCTGATTCCCGCAGAGGCGCCGGTCTTGACTGGGTGAATGCCGTATCTTCAAAGGTGATGTGTAACACACGGTTGGCTCTTTGGGCTGGACCTCTGTGCACTGTATGTCTGACTCGAAGAGTAAGATGTCTGCAGATAGAAAATATGGGATTAATGAACTGGGGTTATTGGGTGCCTCTCTCCTCTGCCCTTTCTCTTCTCCTGTAGAACCCCAAAGGTTAACGCCCTCACCTTAGGTAAGTGAACACCGAGCTCTCCATCTGCCTCGGGGCAGGGTGCCGTAACCAGTTTCTTCACTGGATAAGGGTGCAGGCCTCTTGACCTCAGAGGACTGCTGTCCGTCGTTAACTGCACGAACGGTAAGTTCTGGGCACTTCAAATGTCTTAAAAGTCTTTTGTAATGATATCTCTTGTTTTGCAGGGTTCCGGCGATGGTGGATGGCGGGCTGATGAGAGTTGAGGATCGAACCCGCGTGAGGAATAGAAGCGCCTGGAAGCACGTAAGTAAGCGCTTGTAGCCTGCTTCACGATGCCCACTAACTGTCCCTTTTATCTTGCAGGTACAAGTTCGGAGCTTTAGAGAAGCTGAAGGGTGCTGGAATACCCACTGGATTCGGCGTGGGAAGGAGTAATGGCACGTGAGTAATAAAGTTGCCCAATGTCTTTAAACGCACCTTCTTTTGTCTTTCAGATGCGGGATGCAGCGCTGAAGGCCTCCGGAGCGTGCAAAGAGCTGGTAAGCTTTTGTCTTTCAGATGCCGGAATGCAGTGCGAAGACCTCCGGAGCATGCGAAGAGTAGGTAAGCCTTTGTCTTTCAGATGCCGGAATGCAGCGCGAGGCGTTGGTGACAGCCGATGGACCAGGTAAGAGATGCACTGCCACTGAAGACCGTAGTGCTAACCTGTTCTTTCTTTGTCTTTACAGGTGCTGCTGAAGACTGGATTCCAGGATGGTAAGCCTTTGTTCCCTTAGGCCCAGGATCAGAAGCAGAAGACACGATGAGCGTTCTGCTGCAGAGAATGCAGAATAACGCAAAGCAAGATTCATCCATCGGGTGTGGTTTAAATAGCCTCCTGTAGTGCTTAGGTGTCTCCTTCCACAGCCACGCCTAAGAAAAGAGTTCCTGCTTTCCAGAAGAGTTCCAGTGTTCTGAACCTAGGGAGTGGCTCCTGCCCCACCCAACAGGAAAAGTAGTCCCAAACAGAAGAGGATCAGGGGTTCAACTGGCAGGTAAGTAAGCAGCATGGTCTGCTGCAGGTAAGTCCACCCAAGCATTATGAGCCCGGCGCTTCCAGCGCTGGGACTGGGCATCTTTCTGAGCTTGGTGCCACTGGCGCCAGGACAGGGTCCAAAAGGTCCCAATTGGGACTGGCTGGCACTCGGAACCGGGGTTATGGGTCTGCTTCCAAGGGAGTCAGGCAAGTCCTGATCTTTTGGAAGCAGAGATCATGACAGGGAAGCAGGAGGGGTGTGTGTCTCACGAACCCAAGCATCTAACCAAACTCAGGACAAGCCTGCATGTGCCCAGCCGGAATACAGTGGATGCCCACGGGAGCCACACAAGGCAACACACTGTAAAAAAAAAAAAAGAAAATCAAAAATGGCCATGTGCGGGCCAGGGGGGTGGGGGAGGCCACCCAGGAGGTTGGAGGACAGAGTGCACACCAACACCCACCTGCGTGGATGTTGCGAAATAAAATACCTCCTTGGGCTCATGGCCTGCACGGCTATGCCATTGTGGGAGAACTCCTGTCCCTCTCCTCACCCTCTGCTGCTGCATCAGGAGGTGGTGGCACTATGGGAGGCAGCCCACGCAAAGCCCGGGTATGGCCCTCCATGGCAGCAAGCATGCAGGTCTGGAAGGTCTGATTCTGGAGTATTAATGGGCGGATATCCCCATGCAGCACCTGTCAAGAATGGCACTATGTCAAGAGTGGCACAGGGTACCCAGGTAGGTTTTGGGTGGCTGTGCTGAAGTAAGGTAGCAGATAAGCACACACAGCAGGAAGTTCAACAAGAAAGAAAAGTAGGAAACTATAGCTGTGAGCCAAAAGGGGCAAAAGATACAAAGGTACAAACAAACTGGATTCCCTTTTGGGGTGTATGCTGAAATGGGAAAGAGTGTTCCACGAACCTTTGGAAACTCCAGCCTTCTGCACAGATTGCTATAACAGAGGCCCACGCTGTATGCTCATGGCTGGGAACAACAGCAGTGGGTGTCTGTAACACTGAAAACGCAACAAGGGAAGGGGCAGATGTTGCCTGCCGGAAAGCAACAGGCAAGCTCTGTACAAAGGGATTACATAAGACACATGAGAAGACAAGAACAGATATATCCATTGAAAAGGAAGTCAATGAGCAATCTAGCAGAAGGAAAAGAAGGAAATACAGTTAGACTGAAGTAGATAACCAAAGGTGGAGTACAGAGGACTCAAGGAAGAGAACAAGGGAGCAGCAGTCAGGAAAACAGAAGGACTGCAAAGTAGGAAGCAGGTCTGCAGTCAAGAGTGGCACTAGGTGCAGGCAAACTGTAGTGGACTGCGGAGGACTGTAGTAGGCTGCAAGGCAGGGAGTCCAGAAGAACAGGACAGAGAGAGATAAGTAGTAGGCGACAGACACAGAGCCCAAAAGAATAGGGCCGCGAGGTAGGGAGCCCAGAGGAGCAGGGCCGTAGCCAGCTAAGTGTAAAACACGCTGTAAGGAAGAGGAGTGTAGCAAGCCGCAAGGCAGGGAGCCCAGAGGACAAGGGCTGTAGGCAGCGGAGGGAGACAGGCTGCAAGGAAGGAGCCCAGAGGACACGGGCTGTAGGCAGCGGAGGGAGCAGGCTGCAAGGAAGGAGCCCAGAGGACAAGGGCTGTAGGCAGCGAAGAGGTGCAGGCTGCAAGGTAGGGAGCCCAGAGGACAAGGGCTGTGGGCAGCCGGAGTGAGGCAGGCTGTAGGCAGGGAGCCCAGAGGACAAGGACTATAGGCAGCCGGAGTGAGGCAGGCTGCAGGGCAGGGAGCTCACAGGACAAGGACTGTAGGCAGCCGGAGTGAGGCAGGCTGCAGGGCTGGGAGCCCAGAGGACAAGGCCTGAAGGCAGCCGGAGTGAGGCAGGCTGCAGAGCAGGGAGCCCAGAGGACAAGGACTGTAGGCAGCTGGTGTGAGGCAGGCTGCAAGGCAAGGAGTCCAGATGACAAGGACTGTAGGCAGCCGGAGTGAGGCAGGCTGCAAGGCAGGGAGCCCAGAAAGGGCACTGGATCAAAACAGGATAATGTAGCAACAGGAACAGCATACAATGTAGAGGGTCAAGGCAAACAGGAGCGGGGAGATCTCAAGATGCAAGACACTGTGCTCCTGCAGGCAGCTGCTTATATACAGCCCTGCCCTGTTCTGAGGCAGGCTAATTGACAGCACCTGGAGCAGCACACCTGAAGACAATCTGCCTCCTCCCTCTCTGGTCCTGAGCAGGGGGAAGCAGCACTGGCCGCTAGGGCTTCTGGGGATTGTGGTCCCAATAACGATGAATGAGAATAGTCAGGAATTGAGGACTGTAGCCAGGTGCATTATGGTAAATGTAGTTAATTGAATAAAATACGAAAGAACCAAAGTTGAGCAAATGGAAATAAAAGACCAAGGCGTGAATAGGAGTTGTTCAAAGAGTATTAGAAGGATCAATGAGTACCAAGTAGTCCATGATGGTTGCCAATGCGTGCGCCAGCGGCGCGGGCATGACAGCACCTCACGGGTTGCCTGCATTTCTGCACGAATGGCCTCGCGTGATGCCCGGATCTCCTCACGTGTTGCCTGCATCTCAGCTGAGAGTGAACGTGTGAGCTGCTCCAGCTGCTGTTCTGCCCTAAGATTAGTGGAAGCCCCAAGGTCAACCAGAGTCTGCCTGAGGGTATGTACTTCTTCCCTTAGGGCTTCCCTGTGGGCCTGGGACTCTATTGATATCGATTGGCGCAGAGTCTCCAGTGCCACCCGTTGGTCCCTGTTGGACGCCAACATGTCTTCCCTGTGTGATTGGCAAATGGAGTCTGTTGCCTGCTGTTGTTGCTCCATCTGCCTTTCAGGGGGGATAATGGAAGTGGCCACCCTCTCCATTGCCTGAGCCATCATTTCTACTGATGTTGCCTGTTGGTTTGCAATACCGTACATGGAGTTGTCCCATACAGTATTGCCTGGTGGCGCACAGCCACCGCGTCGACGGGCACCACACCTGTTTGGGGCAAGGCCATCTAAACTTGCTGTGCTGGCACTGCCTGAGGCTGCAGGACTGCATTCCACCTCTGATCTGCTGGCCCAGGAACAGGATCAGATGCTGTGGAGTGTGACCCTGCATCCGTAACCGCCAAAGGCGGACCTACCAACACTGACATCCCCATAGAGGGTTCTCCCCCTGGTGCAGGTGGGTTGGACAGAACAGAATCCCTGCCAGAAACACTTACCTGCGACGGCACATAAGTCTCATCATCCGATTCAGCACCCGAATAGAGGTCTGGCGAGGTGCACCCAGAGACACCCCTGGAGACTATGGCCTGCAGTAACATTGGGTTCTCACCCACCACCACACCACGTCCCCCACTGGTGCCCGGTCGTGCCAGAGATTCCTCCTGGGTCTGCACCATCTCCTCAACCTCAACAGCATCAAGTGCGTCATCACCTGCAAAAACATGAAAGACAACAAATGGAAACAGGCATGAGCACCATAGCACACACATAGGCCGTGACAAGCCACAGATCCAGTACATGATCAACACATGTCCCACATGACTATAACCCTGCCATGCATGCACTGTCAAAGAGTTGGAAGTGGAGTCAAAAAGGCAGACACTGGGGAGAGCAAGATGGAAAAGCAACACATTTGTAGCATGTTGGGTAGCACAGGCATCACACATCAGGCTGTGAGTGGCATGTCCAATACACATACATGACACATGCCACCACACAGATGTCATGTAGCATATCCACGGTAAAGTACAAAACTGCAACAAATATGTCAGTGATTGAGTACTGTCACACATCCATGTGACATCGACATGATGAGAAGATTAATGCTGAATAGTGTTTCAAAATATGCGTGTGCCACACACTGAAACACATCCAGTGTCCAAAAATACTGTCATTGTGGGCTGATCAAAGGTTGGTCACTTTGACATCACAGGAAACATCTGTCATGTTCCACATGCAAACAGCCTCTTATAATAATTTTTATGCAGGCCAATACTCCATCAGCCTGAATGGTGTAATCATTAACATAACCAGGTAATAATAGTGCCCCAGTGTGGCCTGTAAACAATGACCGAAGCATATCACATATGTCGCAATAGGGCATAAAATTGTCTAGCAAAAAGGGGAGAGTGCAAACAATCAGCATGAATGAAGACTTACTAAATCAGACCAATGTAGTTGCAAGGCAACAGTTCAAGGTAAAGTGCACAAATGTGGGCTTAATAGGCAACTGTGGCCAGAAGGGATACAGTCATACCCAAATCCAAGGCACGTGAATTTATGGGAGGAAGCACATGGATGACCCATACCACTCAGGTGCACACACCCTCACCTGGCTCTGAATCTGAACCCGTCACCCAAACAACATACACATGGATTAAACACACACGCATGGGCACTCACCGGACAATGCATCGTAATCAGGTAGTTCTCCCACGCCTTGGATCTGTTCCTCTGTGACGAAGGCCCCAGCAACAGACTCATGTTCAGTGAGTTCGTTGTCCTCTGGTGGAGACCCACCGCCAGTCACCAGAGTAGCGGCATGATTTGAGGCCAGCTTGTTCTTTGCTCTGCGTTTCAGGTCATTCCACCGCTTGTAGCAATCATCAACTGTGCGCCTCACAAATCCAAGGGCACTTATGCGGTCGGCGACAATCTGCCAGTGTGCCTTACGTTGACCAGTTGTGGTTTTGGACCCTGCAGTCACCAGCATTTCTTGGCTATGTGCCGGAACATAGGACACAAGTGCATCAAGTTCCGGGTCATTAAAGCAAGGCTTCCTTGACGTGCCGGAGTGTGTAGCCGTGTCTGGGGTCTCAGCCTGTCATGCCAGAGCACCCTTCTTCCTCTTCTTTAAAGGTTGAGCGGAGCCAGAGTGGCTTATGCCACTCTGGTCAGTAGGTGCAAAAGCACCGGTGGACTGGGTAGTAAGAGTGTGGGAATGCACAATGACCATAGGTCTTGTTGCAGGCATTGGTTGCAGGGTAATGTTGGCAGGGGGAACATCAGTTTGATGGACCTGGACCGACACTGTCCTGGCTGGGAGAGTCAGAGGTGGGGCGGAAGGAGCTTCAGCTGCCCTGCAACCTCCCCACCCTGCCTACTGGGGACCGCAGATGACATAGCTGCCCCAGATCCACGTGGTTTGGTGACAACAACTTGCACCGCCACACGTGGCCTAGACTTGCTGACCTGGAAGTCAGCCTGGGAGTCATCCTGTGCCAGGTCAGGTGCCACAATGGGCTGGTCCAACAAGGGCTGAGCTGGGATGGTGTCAGCCACGTTTCCCTCAACCATGGGGGGGGCATGGGTGTCCCTGATTGGTCCTCCACACATGGGGGTGTAAGGGCACCCTGCAAATCCCGGCCACGTCCCCTACTGTGCCCACCACGGCCACCTTTCGAAGGTCGGCCACCTTTGCCTCCCTTACCGCTTGGTCGCCTCCCAGCCACGGCACTGGTGTTGTTGTGCGTATGGGAGTTGCAATAAACAATTGTCCTGGGCAATTGGGGGTCAAAGGGGTAGGGTACTAGATGGAATTCGTACCCGAGTGCTCTAACAAGCCTGTCTGTAACCCCTGGGGGAAGATGACGGGTCACGCAACACACAGGCAGCCCAAAATCAAAAAATAACGTGCACGCATCCCCTCGTAGACCACGTGCGTGAAAAAATGTACCCGCACTACGCTGTGGCACCCAGAAACACAAAAATAAGCATACGCGTAATAAACGCAGCCTACAATGACCTCTGGAGGGGTACGCGACACACGTGGCAAGCACAGTTGGTAAATACGTGCGCGACTCACCGTCTGCCTGGAAAAAGAACGTGAAAAATATGCACGTGTGCGCGTTGGCAACACCCCTGCCAAAAGAAGAATTGTACGCTGTCTGAGGAGACAGGACAGAAGAAGAAGTGAACGCTGTTTGAGGAAACAGGCCCAACGAAAAATCAGAAAAAAGCTGTCAGAGGTAACAGGGAGTACGAACTTGAAACGGTGTGAAGTAATCGCGTGTGAACCGACAAGAAGTACAGAATTCACCCACTCGCTCTCCATGAAAAGCACGTACAAGGAAATGGCGTCCGACACGTAGATTTTAAACCGGCCCACACGTTCACGTCACATACGCGTGTATGCGCTAAGGCCCTGTCCTCCAATTACACGAGCTGACACTCGGACGTGCATTTTTTGGACGTGTACGATGAACATGCACCCGTGTTGATGGAAATGCCCGCACGCATCACTTACGCGCGTAGGCCCTTTCCTTGGAATACACGCATCCACACGTGGATGTGCAGTTTCTCCACGCGCGATGCCACGTCACGAGGGAAACGCCCGTGCGGGTACGTCACAGAAGCGCTTACGCGCTAAGGGCCTTTGGTCCAATGAAACCACGTACGTGCTGACGCGCTTATGCACGAAGGGCCTTTCCTCGAATTACACGCTGACGTGCAAGATTTTCAAGTGCCAAATCACTCCGCATCAAGCTGGCCACGCAACAACACACGGAAGACCACGCTCCTGCCCAGAAGGCCGATTTACTGCCCCCCAGAGCCCTGAGCACGCTCCCACCTGCCATCTGCTGCTGCCTGACTGCCTGCTGCCCACGTGCTCTGCTATTTGCTGCCTGCACGTCAGCCAGGGGTGCAGTTGCTGTGACCACCCCTGCTGGAACCGAAGACTCCCGACTGGGATACCATCGCTCCACAGCACAGCCCCAGGACCCAGTTGCCCACCCACTCCTGCCTCTGGGGTTGCCATGTCGGGCACAACACCATCTGGCACCACTGGCAACCCCCAGCCAGAGAGGCAGAGGGCCACCAGCTTCAGTGCCAGGGAAGTTGGTGTCCTGGTGGAGCAAGTCCTGGGGCAGTATGATGTCCTCTTTGGAAGTTTGCGCGCCGACAAGGAAGGACGGACAAGGTTCTGGATGGACATCATGACTGCCATCAATGCGGAGGGGGTGGCACTCCGCGACTTACATCATGTCAAGAAGCGCTGGGAGGACTTCAGGTCCAGGACCCTCAACAAGGCCCGGCGCCTCGCTAAGGCAGCGGATGCCAAGGGGCACCGAGTCCAGCTGTCGGACCACCAAATGAGGGTCCTGGAACGCATATGCCCAGCGCTCTACGTCCAGATCCTTGAGAGGCAGACCCGTCTGGAGTCGAGCGGTAAGTGTACATGCATGGTGATTGGACGATGTGCGTGTCATGGTGTGCCTGTAGTGTGCAGGTTTCACATGTGTTTTTGTAGGGCCATGTAGGGATGTGTATGAACATGGGTGTGAGGCTGCCACGTGAGTCCTCTCAGGTATGAGACACATCGATGGTGTATGTGCTGGTAAGCATGCTGGGCAAATGCAGGTGTGGGAGTTCACATGTTTGAATTTCTGTGTATGTACATTGGCATGGTTGTGGCATGGATGTTGGTTCATTAGGCATGTATCTTCACTGTGTACATGTGCATGTATGTGTATTTGACAAGTGTGCAACTGTGATGCAACATGGATGCACGTGACACTGATATGTAGAAGGCTGAATGTCAGATGTGACATGTATGGCGATCTCATCACTGCGACAGTTGGATATGTACACATGCATGTAAGTGTGGTGGCGTGTGTGCATGTCTAGTGCACTCCCATTGTTTCATGTGATGTCCGGCTCACCTTTGGCTGTACATGCTGTTGAATGTGTATGGATGCTGCTGCCTGGTGCAATATTGCTGTGGAAATGCTCATGTGTGTGAGTTAAAATGACATGTGTGTCGTGGAGTGTGATGCCGTGTCTGAATTTTGACTATGCCACTCATGTACAACTGTCATGTGTGTATCAGTCCAATGTACTGTGCCCTGATGCCTGTGTTTTATCTCTCCCTGTCTGCAGCGTTGGCTGATGAAGAGGGCGGAGAGGGTGCTGTGGAGCACAGCAGCAGGGATCGCACCACCACCCGGAGACGCAAGGCCCGGCTCCCCTCCCAGATTGTCATCTCGTCGGGGAGTGAGGAGTCTGGTGCCGTGTCCCAAGCCGCAGCTGCCGAGGGTAGGTCCAAGAGGTGGAGGTTGGAGGTGGACTCCTCGGCAGCAGAAGGGGCAGCTGAGACCCCACAGGGTCCGAAGGAGGAAGATGGCATGGAGTCATCCAGGTTGGTGGGGGGTTTGGTGGAGGAGGAGGTCATGGAAGGGACACACACGGGGTCTGGAGGTGGGGATTCCACTGGTGCTAGTGGTGCAGTGAACGACCAGGGACAGGAGGCAGCACAGGCCGCCGCAGAGGTTCCTGTGTGCAATCCTGTCCCTGATCCTGTAACTGCATCATCTGGCTCCAGCAGGGATGCCTACGTCCAGACCCGTTTTCAGGAAGGGGATGAGCGCACAACTGACCTTCCTCTCCCTGCGGACGTGGCTATCTGGGACCGGGTTGAGCCTGTCCTGGGTGGGGTGGCGTTGCGTCAACGGGCCATGTGAGGTGACCTGCAGTCTTTTCATGTGGAGACTGCACGTCATCTCGAATGGCTCGTTGACCGCGTTGACCTACTGGGACAGCTCACCAGGGCTGGATTCCTCCGTTTGCTGGACCTTGTTCCAACCCCCTCCTCACCTGAACCCCCTATGCACAAGTCGTCCTCCATGCCATCTTCCCACCCATGTATCACCTGGGTACCCTGTAGAGCTGCCTCTGACCCTGCGGCCAGGCTGGTGGAGGACACATCCCTGCCACAGTCGGGAGTCGGACGTCCAGCAGTGGTGGCCACCTCAACAACTGCACCCCAGCCGGAGGAGGATGTGCAGGCAGCAAGAGCCAGGGCACAGGCATAGGCACAGCAGCAGCAGCAGCAACAAGGTGGGAGACATGATGGCTCGGGGCCTTCAACATCGGAGGGGCAGGCATCTGCCATAGGGCAGGAGGACCCTGGATTTCAAGTGTCTTCCGTGTGGCAGCGGTTGGGCCACGCCATAGATGCGGAGCGGCAGCGGGCGGAAGAGGCACGGCTCACAATGGTCAGGGCGGAGAACTCCATGCGGAGGGCCCTGAGGCGGGCCGAGTGCCTCGAGGCAGTTCGCAGGGAGTTGGAGAACATGTCGTCGTCCCTGCGAACCCTCGGGGCCATGGAAGAGGACCATCTCCAGGACATTGAGCGGGAGTTTGATGATGCCCTGGCCCGGGACATCCAAAAGTGAGCCGTCGGACTAGCCCGCTGCCATTGTAAATAGTTTTTACAGTTAGGTTTCCTTTTTCTTTTCCTTTTATTTGTGGTCAATGGACAATGCCACACACATTTGTATATAGTTTTATTTTTAGGTAGTTTCTTAGGTAGGTTTCATTTGTTTGGTTGGGCTCATGGACCCTTTACATCGTTGGACAATGGATTCATTTGATATCTTTTTTGGAATTTCGCACATGGATTAATGGATTTTTATTTTGACCATGGATTGTATATAGTTTGATCATGGATTAATTTGGAATTTTTTTTTCATTATGGACATGGAGAAATTGATTTTTTTTTCGGACAATGTATTGTAAATAGTTGGACTATGGATTGATTTATCTTTTTTAGTTTTCATTATGAACATGAAACAATGGATATCATTTTTTTACCTTTCCTTTGGATTTGCGTTGGTAGAGGGAGAGTTATGACTGTTTTTCTTTCAAATTTTTTTGGATTGGTTATCATTTTCATTCACTCATCTTTTTCACATGCTTTTCATATCATTGTTTGATATTTTGGTATGCTTTTATTTATTTATTTATTTATTTATGTACATAATACATTTTCCATGTTAGTTCCATGTGTGGGATTCGCTCATTGGGTTGATGCATGTGAAAATGTGGGTTTACACAAGCAATGCCAACCAGTGTATGTGTGTGATGGACATGTGTTGATGTACATAGTTGAGTTTTGGTTTGTGTCTTGAGATGGGCATGTCAGTGTGGGGTGGATTGGGAAATCATTGCGTCTCAAGAATGGGGTGGCGGCATATGGTTTTTTGGTGTAGAAGTGGGCCATGATTGTGCATCTTTATTTCGTGTAGGGGGGGACATGAGTGGGACATGAGTGGGGGCCTGCTGGCAGGTGCTCCGGACTGCTGGGGGGTGGGAATGCAGGGGGACATGAGTGGGACATGAGTGGGGGCCTGCTGGCAGGTGCCCCGCACTGCTGGGGGGTGGGGGTGCAGGGGGACATGAGTGGGACATGAGTGGGGGCCTGCTGGCAGGTGCCCTGCACTGCTGGGGGGTGGGGGTGCAGGGGGACATGAGTGGGACATGAGTGGGGGCCTGCTGGCAGGTGCCCCGTACTGTTGGGTGTTGGGGGTGCAGGGGGACATGAGTGGGGGTCTGCTGGCAGGTGCCCCGCACTGCTGGGGGGTGGGGGTGCAGGGGGACATGAGTGGGGGCCTGCTGGCAGGTGCCCCGCACTGCTGGGGGGTCGGGGTGCAGGGGGACATGAGAGGGGGCCTGCTGGCAGGTGCCCCGCACTGCTGGGGGGTGGGAGTGCAGGGGGACATGAGCGGGACATAAATGGGGGCCTGCTGGCAGGTGCCCCGCACTGCTGGGGGGTGGGGGTGCAGAAGGACATGAGTGGGGGCCTGCTGGCAGGTGCCCCGCACTGCTGGGGGTGCGGGTGCAGGGGGACATGAGTGGGACATGAGTGGGCGCCTGCTGGCAGGTGCCCCGCACTTCTGGGGGGTGGGGGTGCAGGGGGACATGAGTTGGTGATCAGTAGTGCAAGCTGACATGTGACTTGGCTGGGGGGCATGCCCGTGGTGGATGGGCTGCCTGCAGGACATGACCAGGGGTGCAGGGTAGTCCCCTGTGGTGTGGGCTGCCTGCAGGGGCCGTGGAGGGTGTAGAGGGAACACCTGGGAGGACCCACACTGCCAATTCACGTGTGGGACTCCCCGCGCACCCCAGAAATACACGTACCCTGCTCAAATCGCGTGTGAGACTTCACGCGAACCCCAGTTATACACGTACCCCGCTCGCACAGGACCATTCGCATATGAAACTTCCCGCGCACCTCCGAAATACACGTACCATGCTCAAATCGTGTGTGAGACTTCTCGCGCACCCCAGTTATACACGTACCCCACTCGCACAGGGCCAATCGCGTGTGGAAGTTTCTGCGCACCCCCGAAATACACGTACATGGATCCAATCGCGTGTGAGACTTCACGCGAACCCCAGTTATACACGTACCCCACTCGCATAGGGCCAATCGCGTGTGTAACTTCCCGCGAACCCCAGTTATACACGTACCCCACTCGCATAGGGCCAATCGCATGTGTAACTTCCCGCGAACCCCAGTTATACACGTATTCCACTCGCACAGGGCCATTCGCGTGTGATACTTCCTGTGCACCCCCGAAATACACGTAGCATGCTCAAATCGCGTGTGAGACTTCACGCGAACCCTAGTTATACACGTACCCCACTCGCACAGGGACAATCGCGTGTGGAAGTTCCCGCGCACCCCCGAAATACACGTACATGGATCCAATCGCGTGTGAGACTTCACGCGAACCCCAGTTATACACGTACCCCACTCGCACTGGGCCAATCACGTGTGAAACTTCCCGCGCACCCCCGAAATACATGTACCCGGATCCAATCGCGTGTCAGACTTCACGCGAACCCCAGTAATACACGTACCCCGCTCGCACAGGGCCTATCGCGTGTGAAACTTCACGCAAACCCCAGTAATACATGTTCCCCGCTTGGCGTTTGCTGTTTGGCAGCCCTGTAAACTGGTCCAGGGTTAGGGCAGCCCTTTGCGCTGGATTGGGGATTTTGATGGCTTTTCCTTGCGCTAGGGGCGTTCTTTGGGACGTAACTGGCGCTGCTGCAGGGTCGCTGCGCCACTGTGTGCCACGGCTGGTTTTGGTAGCTAAAATCCAAGAATATCCTGTGCGCGGAAACACAGAGATTTGCACGCGCACACTGTGCGCCAGCCACGTGCGCCACTTGTGCACGATATTCTATGAATTACCCCCCATACATACAGCAGCGATTTTTGTCGTCGTCAAGACAGACAAGTGATAAACTAAAAGTATGTATACAAGAGGCGTTAAAATGGATTTCAGATCCTAGTATTCCCACAATGGAAATACATGAGATATTTGATGAATACCCCTTGCCCATGAAAAGAAAATCACTGCAGACAATGGTTGAATATTTGATAGAAAAAGATATAGATGAGAAGAAAGACAGCCCCCCTGAAATTATGGCAGTATACAAGAGAGCACTAGAATGTGGAACAGGAGAAACAGCTTTATCACTTGATTTGGGAATATTATTGCATTTGAGAGAAGGGAGATGAACAGTGAGTGCGGTATTTCCTATGAGAGAAGTCCCACCTACGTTTGTGCCAAAGGTAGAGATTCCTGCAACAGGTGACACACCAGCGCGGGTAACGGAAGCACATTATACAGCCCAATATGTCCATGTCCCCTTCTCCAGACAGGAAGTGAATAACATAAAACAGACGATTCCCGATATAAGAAAGAATCCAGTGGGATTCTATAAGGAAATAGAGTCCTATTTGAAATCGTCCATGTTCACTATGAATGATATAGATTTAATATTCCCAGTAGTTCTGCCAGCAGACATATGGAAGCAAATAAGGAAAGTGGATGATAACGTGGCCTATGGCGCCACTTGGGCGGAGTTAGTAGCAGAAGATAAGAATAGAGAAGCGGGTGGAAAACCATCGGCAAATATGGCGGCGTTACCAGCACGGATAGTACAGAAATTGAAAGAAATTGTTCCAGAAAAAAGAATTCTATGGGACTTATTGACTGCATACGTTGAGGGCAAGGATGAGTTAGCTACAGATTATTTTAATAGATTTGAGGAAGTATTTACAGATTTTAGTGGACAGGATAAGCACAGAAGCAGGAAAAAGACTATCTGTCGATAAGTATGTGAGAGGGTTAATACTTCCAATTCAAAACCTAATAATGACATCAGAAAGTGCATGGCAAGCAAAAACGTTGAGCGATGTATTACATATGGCCCAATATTATGAGAACAGAGTGAACACAGAGAAAGAGAAATAGGTGAAGGATAGGGTGAATTTGAAAACAAGGGTGCTACTTCAGCAAGTGGCGGGACACAATAGAGGAATAGGAAACGCACAAGGCAGAGGTAATTCGAACATGCATGAGGGCCTCTGGGACTAAATCAGTGTGCATACTGCAGAGAGGAAGGTCACTGGTGAGCGCAATGTCCACATTTACAAAATAGAAATGGGTATGGCCAAAGAACACAGTATAGGGGGCATCCAGGAACAAATGGGCAGAATAGAAGCCACATGCAGCAGCACCAAAATAGCAAAGGAAATGGTACACAGAAACAGAACCAAGCGCAGAATCAGACTGCTTTTACCCAGAATCAGAGCCAACAGAACACGCAAAATGGAAATAGAGGAAGGGGTGGGAACATTTTTGATACCCAATCAAATACGTACTATAGTAATAGTAGCGATTACACATCGGATGATGTGTTATTTACTCAATAGGACAGCCCAAGACAGGGGTCGGAACCAGTGCCTATTCCCGTGAATCAAAAAGGACCCTACGTAGAAATGAAAGTCGGGAATAGAGAGCATAGCTTTCTCGTGGATACGGGGGCACAGAAGAACAAGTTACTTACCAACTGTAATGTTCTTTCGACTGGATGTTCCTCCCACGTATTCCTCATCTTACGATAAATCGTTATCTCCAGCTTCGCTGCTTTGGAAAATAAATTCTCTTTGCAGAGGGTGCTGTGCTGGAGGTCATGGCGTTGATTGTCCTTCGACGGACTCCGTACTCTGTCGACCTCACCGATGGTATAAATAGCTCGAGCCGCGCCCGTTGCTTCAGTTCTGTTTTTTCGATGAACATATAGGAGGAACACCCAGGCGTGCCCCATGACAGATACTTTCTTCGTGAGAGGAAAGTGTAAGAAAACGTAAACTGTACTGCGGGATAGGATGGGAGGGTCGATGAGGAATACGTGGGAGGAAAATCCAGTAGAAAGAATGTTACAGTTGGTAAGTAACTTGTTCTTCGAATGGATTGTGTCCTCCCACAAATTCCTCATTTTATGATAGACTCCCGTAGCAGTGGCAATTTTGGAGGTGGGAGTACTAATTACAGTTTTCATGGACAGAATGCAGAACTGCCTTGGCAAATAACCCCTCATTGGAGGAGGCGGTATCCAAGCAGTAATGCTTGATAAAAGTATGCATTGTTTTCCAAGTTGCAGCTGAACAAATATCTGCTGCCGGAACTCCACTCTTTAGAGCCGCAGAAGTAGCCATTCCCCTTGTAGAATGGGCTCGAAGCCCATCTGGTGGGTCTTTTCCCGCCAATCTGTAGCATTCAATTATGGCCAAAATGATCCAGCGGGATATGGTCTGTTTTGTTACTGATAAGCCCAGTTTATGACCATCTTGTCGTAATATAGACATCCTTGATATGTAAAAACTAAGAGCCCTCTTGGGATTTAGTCTATGCAGTCTCTCCTCTTCCTTGCCCAAATGAGGAGGAGGATAAAATGTTGGTAGTATAAAAAAGTTTGTGACAAATGGAAGTCCGAAACTACCTTTGGTAAAAAGGAAGGTTTAACCTTAAGGACTTATAAAAAACAGTATATGGTGGTTTGCATGAGAGAGCCTGAAGTTCACTAACCCTGCGGGCTGATGATAGAGCCACAAGAAGGACAGTTTTTAGTGTTAGAAGCCTCAATGGACAGGAGTGCAGAGGCTCAAAAGGTATGCAAGTCAAACATTTTAGTACTAAATTTAAATCCCAAGTTGGGACATAAAAAGGTACCAGAGGTATACGTTAGTAAGCCCTTTTAAGAATTGAATTATTAATGGTATTTTGAAATATGAAACCTCTTCTGAGGTGCGCTTGAAAACGGACAGCGCAGCAAGGTATCCTTTGATTGTTCCTATCTGGAGCCCCAGATTGGCTAGATGTAATAGAAAAGAGAGCACTACTGGAGTGCCACATTGAAAAGGGTGCACATCCTTATCTTTGCACCAGTTACTAAACCTGTTCCAGCGACATCGGTACAAAGATTTTGTTGCTGGCCTTCTGGCCGAAAGCAAAACTTCCATTACGTCATCCGGAAGATCCCAATCCTTGTATCTCAACCTCTCAGAAACCATGCGTGAAGGTTGAGTGTCTTGACCTCTGGATGGAGAACCCGACCTTCCTCTTGCGAGAGAAGATCCTCTCTTTGCGGAAGACGTATTGGGGGGCAGATGGACATGTCTAGAAAGTCCGGGTACCACGTCCTCCTGGCCCAATCCGGGGCAATTAGGATCATGGTTTTCCTGAACTTTCTCAACCTCCTGATTACTTGAGGAATCACAGGGACTGGGGGAAACGCGTACAGCAGTGTAAACTTCCACTCCACTATGAATGCATCTCTTCGAGGAAATTCCTTTGAGCAGTACTGATCGCACTTCCTGTTGATCGCGGTGGTGAACAGATCCACTTGAGGGGTTCCCCAAAGGGCGGAGATCTCCAGAAGGACTTCCTGAGCCAGCTCCCACTCGTGAGAGACCGTGCTCTGCCTGCTCAGAGCATCTGCCATCGTGCTCTTCTCTCCGGCTAGGTGAATTGCCGATAGAGAGATTCCGTCTCGTATTGCCCAGAACCATAGCTGCATTGCCTCTCTGCACAGTGGTAGTGACCCTACTCCTCCTCTTTTGTTGAGGTAGTACATGGCCACTGTGTTGTCCGTCATTATCAGGACATTCTTTCCCTGTACCGAGGGCAGAAAGGCCTTCAGCGCTAGTCTGATTGCCCTCAGCTCCAAAAGGTTGATGTGAAGTTTGGACTCCGATGGAGACCAACGCCCGCTGATTGTCAGATCGTTGGTGTGTGCTCCCCACCCCGTGAGTGAGGCGTCCGTCACTACTGTTATCTCCGGCCATGGTTGCCAAAAAGATTCTCCCTTGAGAATGTTGTCGTTGCAAGCCCACCATAGAAGATCCTGAGTAACTGCGCTCGGGACCTGCAGAAGATCCGACATATTCCCTGAGAACTGGGACCACTGAGTTCTGAGTGCCCATTGAAGGGATCTCATTCTCAACCTGGCCTCTGGTACTAGGAAAATGCAGGATGCCATGAGGCCGAGCAACCTGAGAAAATCGAAGGCCGGTAGACGTTGGGCATTCTGGAACTTTGTTACCATCTGCTGGATGTGGAGAGCTCTCACTTCGGGAGGCTAGGCTTTTCCCAAGGAAGTATCCAAGACTGCTCCGATAAACTGGAGCTTTTGGGATGGTATCATATTGGACTTCTTGAAATTGAGGGAGAAGCCCAATTTGTGGAGGAAGTGGCAAGTGATCGAAAGATGTTCCTGAGCTTGTTTTGGAGAACTTGCTCAGATCAACCAGTCGTCCAGGTAGGGGTAGATGTGAATACCCCCTCTCCTGAGACTCACTGCCACAACTGCCAACAGTTTGGTGAAAACCCTCGGGGCGGAGGTCAACCCGAATGGCAGAACCAGAAACTGATAATGAGAGTTGCCAATCGCGAACCTCAGGTAGTTTCTGTGCTTTGGATGGATTGGCACATGAAAGTAAGCATCCTGAAGGTCCAATTATACCAACCAATCTTGGAGTTGGAGAGCCTGAAGGATCTGAGAAAGAGTGACCATCTTTAACGTGCCCTTCCTGAGGAACTTGTTCAAGTTTCTTAAGTCCAAGATGGGTCTCAGTCCTCCGTCCTTTTTTGGGATGAGAAAATATGGGGAGTACCAACCACTGTTCCTCTCCGCTACAGATACCTGTTCTATGGCACCTTTCTCTAGCAGGGTTAAAATTTCCTGCAACAGGAGCGGGTCTGGAGTGTTTATGGAGTTGGCTCCCGGTGGATGATTCTGAGGCCTTTTTTGGAAGGGGAGACAGTAACCTTGAGCTACTGTTTCCAGTCCCCAAGCATCTGAGGTAATGCCCCGCCATTCCTTCAGATGCTGAGAGATCCTGCCTCTCACTGGTGTTTTGTGCAACAAGGTCTCAGAGGGATTTGGAGGCGGCTGCAGGAGTGGCTGAGGGTACAGATGCCGCTCCTGAGGCTGATTTTGCACCTCTTCCTCGTGCTCCACGAGGGAAGTTTATTTTGCCCCTTTGAGAAGCCTGTCCTCTTCCTCTACCAAATGAGGAGTAGTAATGTAAAGATCGACCCCTCCAGGAAGATGAGCCGGAATAGGGTTTTAGAGGCTGGCGCATGGAGGTACTAAGCAATTTAGCTGCCGCTTTCGAGGTCTGAAGTTTTTCTAGGCTTTCATCAGCCTTACTGCCAAACAGCCTTGAGCCATCAAAGGGCATGTTTAGGAGTCTGGCTTGCACGACTGGTGCAAACCCCGACTTCCTCAACCACGCAAATCTGCGTAGCACAATGCTTGCAGCCATGGATCTGCTGATACTATCAGCAGTATCCAGTCCAGACTAGAGACATTCCCCCATTGCCTCCTTCCCGTCTTTGACTATATTCAGGAAGCCTTCCCTTTCCTCGCCTTCCGGAATATGCTCAGCCGCCACCGAAATACAGTCCCATAGGGTATGGGTAAACCTGGCCAGGGTACAGGGGACATTTGTCGATTTAATGGCCATACTGCCTGAAGTGAAAACTTTACGTGCCCAGGCATCAACTTTTTTATCCTCTCTATCTGGAGGGATAGTGGGATATGCAGTTTGCTTTGATGTGGATGCTGCCTGAATAACTAGACTTTCTGGAGTTGGATGTCTGTTTAAGTATTCAGGATCCGTACCAGCTGGTCTGTATTTCTTGGGGAAATTACTATCTACAGCAGCAATGCTCTCAGGCTTTTCCCAGTTTTTCTCCACCCTCCTCTGAAGAGCCCTCTGCAGGGGAGAACTGGATCTTTTTGAGGACCTCTGACAATTATATCCGTCATGTCATCTTGTTCAAAAACGGGTGAAGTGTTACCCCCAACCCATATACTCAATTACTCTGGTCATAAGACTCCTGTACCCTGAGTCTGCATGTTCTGCAGGATCAGGTCTGGCAAACTCTCATTCTGGGGAGGTGTCAATTCCACTGGCAGAATGTAGAGTGTCACTCAGGTCTCTCATTTTGGACTCTTGATCAATGAGTTCCTCAGGAACTTGTTTTGTGCCATATGAAACTTCAAAGGGAGTGACTTCCTCTTCCTCCGAGCCAGATTCCTCATAAATTGACGACATGGACTTAAAAAAGTCTGATCTGGGCAACGGAGTAAATCTTTCTTTCTCTACCATACGCGTCGAAGGAATGGAAAAATCCTTCGAAGTTGTCAAAGGAATCTTTTATGACTTTGAAGATGACTTCGATACAGGCGTCAAGGTTATTTTTGGTTTAGATGCCAAAACGGTCGACGCCGATGGCGTCGATGGAGTCGTCAAAGCCTTCGACGACTTATGTTTTTTATATGGCACTGGAGAGGTGCCCGACTCTCGAAGAGTCCTCGACGACTTGTCGTCGACTCGAGTTTTTCGAGTATCCTCGACACTACCGGTTTTTACCAAGGTAGTCTTAGACTTCCCTTTGTCGTCCAATGGAGCGACCTTAGGGGTATGGCTCTTCCGAGGTTCATTCGAGGGGGTTGGGCCGCATTCTCGAATACCTCCATCATCTTTTTACGAAATTCTTCCCATTTTGTGGGAGAATCCGATTTTGTCGGACATCGAATTTCTTCGGTCAACTCGGAAGATAATGATGAGGGAGATCTATGTCTCCTCTTCATTTTTTTGGACGAGGAAGAAGAGTGTCTCAATCTACTCCTAGATCGAGATCTCTTTGAATGCCTATGGCGATCCGATTCCTTCGAATCAGTCGCTTTCTTATGTTTTTTGGACGTAGCCTTCTTAGAGGCTTCCCTCCCCACCGACAGTTTACCTCTCCTCTCACGAAGAGCTTTCTCGGTCATGGATTGGCAGGAACCACAGTCGTCGGTCCGGTGACTAGAACCGAGACACCAGAGACAAACTCGGTGGGGATCCGTGATCGACATTTTCGATCCACAATCCACGCACTTCTTGAACCCAGTCTTCGGTGTCGAAGGAGTCGAAGAAGACAAAATTTTCTTCACAGAAAATCTCAAGTGCGGCGTTCTCGAAAAACGGAACTGAAGCAACGGGCGTGGCTCGAGCTATTTATACCATCGGTGACGTCGACAGAGTATGGAGTACGACCTCGAGCACAGCGCCCTCTGGCGAGAACATTTTTATCCGAAGCAGCGAAGCTGGAGATAACGATTTATCATAAGATGAGGAATACGCGGGAGGACACAATCCATTCGAAGTGCTCGATAGACCATCACTTGGTTCCGGAGATACCACTGTCAGGGCAAAGAAATATTTTAGTAGGGTTTGCAGGTACCCCAGTGATCAATCCAGTGTCCCAACCAGTAGCAGTGACATTAGGTCCATTCAGTGAATATTGTCCATTTCTCTCAACAGAAAATTGTGGGGAAAATCTTTTGGGGTTACATTTATTGAAAAAACTGAGTGCAGTTATCCATTGCTCTCCGGATGGAGTGTTCTTGACAATTTCACCACAGGATGCACCAGTATCTGAATTTCTGTCCAAACCTTTGCCAGGAGAATTGAGTGAAGTGCCAACTTGTATATGGGCGATGAATGACAATGATGTGGGATGCTTGAAAATAGAGCCAGTAAAGATTGTTTTAAAAGAAGGAGTAATGTTACCGCGTATTCCACAGTACAAAATTTTAGCAGAAGGAGAGAAAGGATTGAAAAGTATTGTTTCTGATTTGGTAAAATGGGGGGTGATTGAAGACATTACAGGCAGTACATGTTACAGTCCCATTCTGCCGGTGTATAACAAAGGAAGAAATGTGGTACCATATCGTTTCATAATTGATCTGCGTGCACTAAACAAGGTAGTAGATCCTCAATTCCCATTGGTTCCAGACGTCACCACAATTTTGACAACGATTCCTGCCTCGGCAGAGTACTTTAGTGTTATTGACTTGAAAAATGCCTTCTTCAGTATTCCAGTACACAAGGAAAGTAGATACCTTTTTGCCTTCACATTAGGAGGACGATCATTTACATTCACGCGCATTCCACAGGGCTACACAGAGAGTCCGAGTATTTACAGCAGAGCATTGAACGAACATCTAGATATGCTATAATTACAGACAGGTTGTGTATTGTTACAGTATATAGATGACCTATTGATCGCTGCTGATACAGAGGAGGTTTGTAAAAAGAGCACTGTTTTACTGTTAACACACTTAGCAGGGCATGGCCATAAAGCAAGCTTAAAGAAATTCCAATATTGTCGAAAGGAGGTGGCTTATTTGGGCTACCTACTTTCAAGAGAAGGGAGAAGACTGACGCCAGAGAGAATAGAGAGTATTTCTGGTATGCCTATTCCAAAGACACAAATAGTGTCGTTTTGATGTGCTCAAACGCCTCTTGGCAAGCGGGTCCCCACTCCCACTTCGTGCTGGCTTTTGTGAGTTCCCGAAGAGGTTCCGAGAGCATGGCCAAATTTGGGATAAACCTCCCACAGTAGGTGGCCATTCCTAAGAAGCTGCGCACTTCCGTTGGCGTGGTGGGGGGTGTAGCCGCTTGGATGTCCGCCACTTTTTGGGGGGCCGCTGAGATGCCTGTGCCATTGAACGTGTACTCAAAGAATTAAATTTCATCCTTCAGGAATTCACATTTTTCTTTGTGTATTGTCAGGCCTGCGCTTTGCAACCTGCCGAGTGGCATGTGGAGCCTTCTCATGTGTTCCTCTGTTGCTGGCATGAATCAAGATGTTGTCGCTGACGTTTCAGACTCCCGGTATGTCTCGGATCACCTCCTGTATAGTTTGCTGGAAGACCTCGGCAGCTGAGGAGATTCCAAAACTCAGGCGCTTGTACCTGCGTAGGCCTATGTGAGTTGAAAATGTCATTATGTACCGGGAGTCCCGGTGTCGTTTCAGCTGGTGATAACCAGCGTTCAGGTCGACTTTTGAAAATACCTTGGCCCCGGTGAGGTCTGCCACTATCTCATCCAGGGTCAGGGTGATATGGCGCACCCGCTTGATTGCTGCATTGGGTAGCCGCATGTCTATGCATATTCGGACCTTCCCGGGTTGTTTTGGCTTTTTTATGACAACCATGGGAGAGATCCATGGCGTGGGCCCCGTCACTTCTTCGATGATGCCCGATTTCTCCAACATCCTTAGCTCCTTTTCCACTTGGTTGCGGATGTGGAACGGCGTCCTTCTGTGTTGCACTGCTCTTGGTTGGACTGACTCATCGATGTGCAGCTTGATCTATTTTCCCTTCAGGCAACCTATGCCCTTGAGTAGGTTTGGGTATTTCTCCAGCACGTTCTCAACTTCTTTTGAGTCGTTCACTTCGCAGATGAAGCTCACCAGCCCTAAGTCCTCTGCTGCATCTCCACTCAGGAGGCATTCGATGCCCGCATTTGCCACGTAGATTTTCGATTGCAGTGACTTTTCTCCATGGCTGATGGTGGTTCGGAACCTGCTTGCGATGGGCAGTGGCGTCTGGCACCCGTATGCAAATAGTAGCGTGTCCGTTGCCTTGATGTCCGGTGGGGGCAGTAGTGTCTTGAACGTGGTTAATGGCATCACGTTCACAGATGCTCCGGTGTCTATGGTCATCAGTATGTTTTGGCCCTGTACTGCCACCTGGCATTTTCGTCTTCTCAGCTTCCTCTTTGGCGTGGTGTTTCCGTGGTTGAGGGCTGATACCAGGTAAACTTTTCTTCCTTTCTCCCACTTCTCATTCGCGGCATCCTGTTGGACCTGTGCTGCGTCATCTCCTTCCTCTGTGGAGGAGTTTGTGGTTTCGATCTGCCGGGAATTAGCCTGTTTCTTCTTCTTTCCCCCACTCCTGTCCTGGGGTGCTTGCGGTGTCTGCTGTTGCATGCCTGACGACCTGTATACCTTGGCATAGTAGTCTCTCCTGCCAGATGCGCCGCATGTGGTGCCTTGAGCCGGGCAGTTGCATCTTCCGTGGTGAGGCCCACCACACCCCCCACATTCCGTGTGGTCTTGGGATTCGGGGCTGCCATCTGGGGTGCATGTAGTTTCCACCGGTCTCCTCCCTTGTGGGCTGGCGATTTGTTATTTGTGCCATGGTAGCTGATGTGAGGGCCGGCTGTAGTTTCTGGAGGGTCGTACCCATGTGTGCTGACCTGGCATGTGCTAGTTCTGTCTGGCGGCCCAGTTTAAGGATTCGGGTGAGGGAAATGCCCTTCTCGCTCAGGACCATTCTCCTCAGTTTTTCTGATTGGATTCCGTTTATGAGTTATCGTCTGATCTCCTTCTCTATGTCCGTGAACTCGCACGAGATTGCTAGCTTCCGGAGCTGGTGTGATAGGTGTCCAACGTCTCTTCATCCAGCTGGATGGTTGTGCAGAATATGAATGTCGCGTAATCTGGATTGAGCTATGGCAGAAAATGGGCCGTTAGGGCGTCCTTCGTTTGCTGGTAGGCATCAAGACCGTCATCGATAGTCAGTGAATTGAAGATGCGCAATACTTCATCCCCCACATTCAAAAATAGGTGCAACCTCATTTTCCTTGCGGTGGTAATGTCCTTGCACTCCATTGCCATCTCAAACTTTTGTAGCCACAATTGCCATATAGGGCCAACTGATGATGGGTCAGTGTAGGGGTCAAATGGATGGAGTGCCCCGGGAGGGGGCAGAGGTGCAACCATGCCACCTAATTTTGCATCTGGAGGGCGGCTCGGACGCTGCTGTAGCTGGCGGCTCTGTGTGGCGGCAGCCCGGCTGGGGTTACTCTCCACCGTGGTTTCGCCTGGGTTTTGCTGGGGGTTTTCAGAGTTTCGCTGCATCAATAATGGGCCCATGGTCTCCCCCACCAGTTGTCCTCAGGATCGCACAATATAACGGCATTCGTGTATTCTGAAGTTCGGCCCAGGACGGAGCGCAGCTCCGTGTGTTGTCCTCACTCGGTGGCCATCTTGGAATCCCATGTTCATTTATTTTAATAGAGACAGAAAATGTATGAAGCTAGTAGCAGTTTCTCGATAATATTCCAAGGGTCGAAATTAAGATTTGATGAGCAGCAGCTAAAACCAGCTCCTGGGTGTAGGGTCTCACCCTCTAGGCAGGAGCTATCACAGGGGAGCCAAGAGATGCCACTTTATCTTTTTGCCCATGATGATCTTTTGTGTTTAAATGTGTATTGGACATGCTATAGTTCTTCTTTATTAACATTCTCAAATACCCAGTTAAGGTCACATACACTTGTTTGTAAGCCACCAGTTGGCCTGAGAAGTCAAACGTAGCTCCTGATAGCTGGGCTAGAGGCAGGAGCGAAATGCACCTTACTCTCAGCAATTTCGAACCCTAATATTAGTTCAGAGACCTGATATTAACCATTGCTACTTAGGCATCATACATAGCCTACCAAGCACACATTAATACCGGACTCGGAGAGGTCTGTATGGCAATAGGGCAATGCCCAAGGTGCAGGCCGAGCCTGCTAGCGTGGGCCAGTATTTCTGGTGAAAGTTTGCAAGTTTGATGGGTTATTTTACTGTGCAGCTAGTATTTTTGACAAGTGTCAGCGAACAAATATTCTTTCAAATGTACAAAGCAGAACACATGTTAACAAAAAAATCTCACCTTGTGTAATACTCAGCCTATCAAAAAAATAATAAATTGACATTTCTTCGAGTGTGGATTCATTTTTTCATTAGTGCCTGAGCCAATTCTATGCCCAACTGTAAATAACCGTTCTTAATTATGAGTAATTAACAGTCATATATACAAAAGTAAGATACAACTATATTGCAGGTGAAGGTGGATGGATGCCAAGTGTGATACACGTAGGAGGATATTGTGAGGGGTCAGAAATGGGAGGTGGACACATTTTAGAGGGTTTTTCAAACAATGCCATTTTATTCAACTAAAATTATAAATCCAACACCTGTCTTGCCCTACTCTAACAGGGATTTTCTGTCTAAACAAACTAAGGAAACACACTCTAACATAACATTTCTGGCCCTCACACTTATACAACAACATAAACAAGAAAGTATATGGCAATTTGTAAATTAAATATTTGTATGTGTAACACCTTTGAATTTGATGGCCTTAACCTGAGTGAATTCCCCTTCCACAGGTTTTAAGTGAAAGTCAGATTCAACACAAAATAGTAAATCCAAGGCAGAAACAAGATTCCAACACAGTCCTAGTAACGTCCGTTTGGATTGAATGAAACTTCCAACACTTCACAGTACACCCCAGAGAAGATCCTTCTCCTCCAGGAAATATAGTTCAAGAAGTTCTTCAAACAAACATGGTACTGTTCCTCTTGCAGTGCCAGCTGACAAAATAACTTCTTGACTCAGAACATCTCACAGTGCTTCCTCCTTGGCACCATGAAGCACTCCAGCTTCCTCAGAAAATGCCACAGTGCTCCCTCCTTGGCACCATGAAACACCCCAGCTACATCAGAAATTGTCACAGTGCTTTCTCCTTGGCCATATGAAACAAAAGGTTTGCTTCACAGCGCTTTCCTCTTGGCACCATGAAACATAAGACTTTTCTCACAGTGCTTTTCTCTTGGCAACATGAAACATAAGGTTTTTCTCACAGTGCTGTTCTCCTGGTCTCTTGGCACCATGAAACACCACAGCCCCAATTTCTCCTCTCACTGTGCTCTTCTCTTGGCACTATGAAACATAAAGCTTTGTTCACAATGTTTCTCTCCTGGCACCATGAAATACAACAGCTTCAACTTCCACCGGGGTGATCCACTCCCAGTTTTCTACCTCTGCTTCTGTCTGGTCCACTCTCCTGCCAGACCTAACTACCACACACTCTTCTGCATTTAAACTCAACAACTTCTGCCACTTTAAACAGCTCTTAACATGTCTGTACAATGTTATAATGAAGACAAGAATTTCATCAATTCCCTTTTAAGCTCTGATGGACAAGCATTGTCGTTGCCTCCTTTTTAACACCACCTTCCTTCTAGGGCTACTATTTAAGTAGTCTTGTCTTTTGTTCAGCCACCAACCAAGTATCTTCCAATTCAACCTCTATTGACTTTGACAATGTATGTTTCTGACCATTAGCTGGATTTGCCACACCATAGTCATTCATGTACAAGCTCTATCTTTAAAGATGTTATATCAGCCCCTTTTCCTCTGGTAGTGTGGTTATTCCGAAAGGAACCGTTATTTCAGTCCTTTGGCTAAGGACAATACTTGTTCACCTCTTGACTTAAGGTAATGCTTGTTCGTTCTTTATAGAGGTTTAATACTTGGATAACAAGATAAAATGTTGTCAGGTTTTTACCAAGGCTTGGTATTTGTCACTTTTATATGCATGCAACCATGGTTAACGTTGTTAAAGCTGTTTTAAAAACGTATTATGTTTATACTTCCTTCCACAGCGTAGTTGCTACATTTGTTGCACTTGATTGTCTGACACGCTCCGGTCAGCTTTATTCAGTTTCACTCCTTTGTGAGTCAAAAGCAACTGGTTACAGTTGCCCACCTGCACTGCCTGATGGCTTGAGAACGTGCAGCAACAATCACCGGCTCCTCAGCCTCTGTCACAGGCTGCGGGGCTTCTACTTGACCGGGCACGCTCCTCTCTGCAAGCTGCCTTGGGTTCCACCCCACATGCAAGGAGTTTGGCTCACCACGACCCCCTGAAGCACGCCAGCGTCTAGGGACGATCTGCTGCACGCTTATCGCTGCAAAAACTTTGCAATTAGGTTCACCTGTGGGAATGTTTTCAGACTTCACACTTTCGGGCTGCGCAACCTCTGCAATCCAGACTTTGGGGGGAAAGGACCAATTCAGGATTGGAAACTGGAATGAGTGGATGGTAAATCCCGGCCTCCCTTCTTTCCTCCCACTTCTGTGGATTTTGACAGCAACATGTTTTCCACTGCCACCTCCCTCTGCCCCAGCAAGTACTTTTGCTACTACTTCTCCAACCACCACTGCTTTCACTGGCCTTTGTAAGCCTCCCAGCCTCCCTCCGGCATGGGCTGTTAAGCCTAACTGCCTTTACCTTTATGCCTGCACTACTCTTCAGCCCTCTTCTTCGTCCCAGTACTCCTGGGATTATGGGACTTGGAGTCCCAAGCAACAAAATCAGTTCTGAGTAGTTTTTTATATTCTTAACTTTAGAACTATTTTGTTGACAGATTTGAAAAGATACTTATAGTTTAGATACCATTTTTAATCGTAGTAGGGAAAGGTAGTTCACTCAAGCCCCCATTTACAGATTTCCTTTCTCCGTACCTTTGGGAGTAAGGGGGATGTTCAATCACACTAGGTTTAACGGGTTCCCCCTTAAGTGGGATATTTAAAGATGTTACAACCCATACGCCCATATTTCTCAACTTAATATGGGGATCATACATATCATAATGACAATAAGCCATTGTATGTTTTGGTATATATGAAAGGTTATTCCCTTTCAACAGAGGATACTGTGTCTCATCCCACGGGATCCCTTTACCTCCCTGGGCCCTGTCTCCTCCCCAGTGATCCTCCTGCAGTACACAACCCCCAAGATCAGGAAGCGTCTGGCTTTACTTGGCCCCCCTGGGAGGAGACTTTAGGCAGGGGTACAGTGAGGGATCCATAGGATTCATCACAATATGATTAGTAAAGTATCACATTGTTCTATTGGACAGATGACAGCTTGTTGGTGTGGTGAGACTACAGTAAAACCTGAAGAGTTTTTAAGCAATAAGCCCCGAGGTGGGGGGGCATTATCGTTCAGTTTATGGGCCGGGGTCCCTGAGTTAAGGCATAAGTGAAGCAAGGGCCTTAAAGTGGGCCCTGGTGCCATTACCTAACTGTGAATGCCCCCCGCCCACTTTGGGGTTTATAGCTATTAGCACCCGGATGATTCCCAGGTTGCTAATAGCTTTTTCTTATTTTGAGAAACAGCACAGTGGCTCTTTTACAACTTAAGAAAAGCCTACAGAAAATGGCTGCCATGGACGCAGGGAGAAGGGAACTACAGATTGTCCCTTTTCCATGATAGTTATTTCCACAGAGCGAAGGGGCTGAAGAAGAGAAGAGGACGGGTGATATGAGCACAAAAAGTGAGGGGGTGGTGCGGAGACTGGGTGAGGGATTTGAGGTGAAGAACAGGCAAACTTAGGCCTTTTCCCTGCGAGGCAATATGGTGGCCTCCTGGTGCTCAGGTGGCTTTGATAACAGGCAATACAATGAAATAATTGGCTGGGAGGTGTGTAAGGAAGGCATGGTATCAAAGTAAGACCGACACAAGTGATCACAGTTCAAGGGTGTTTATTGAACTTTTATCAAGGGGGTGATAAACGCCTATCTAAACCTAAATCTAAGATGGGAGCAAGCTGCGACCATCAAAATAATAATACAGTCCTAGTGGAGTCTTCGTCAAAATAAAAAGAGCCTATACTAAAACAAACTATTGCCAATCCTTACTGCTAAGTTACAAATAGCGTGGGGGAATGTTCATGAAAAAGAAAGAGGTGTTCACAAAATGATAAGTCAGGATGTTCAGGCCTTTGGCCTCCCTTCCCCACGATTTCAGCATGGGACAAAGCAGTTCACTCGAGCATAGCACACTCCTGGGCTTCTTTGGCACAAGGACACAGTTCTATTGCACGCATTAGGGCCTTCTATGCCCAAGTCTCTTAGGTTATCAAAAAGTCTCTTGCTTTCGAGGGCCTGATGAATCAAACAAACAAAAAGTTCCTTTCCAAATATTCACATAGGGTGATTTACTCTTCACCCTGGATCCCCCTCAGCCGGGCTCACATACCATTTTCTTCCACAATTCCTTCTCGAGTGACTCACGGTTCACCCCAGATCGCCCTCAGTCAGGCTCAGATCCCTTTTCCACAATTTCGGGTTGGGACCAATTACAGTTCGTATTTAGCAATCGAGGACTTTCGAATGTGCACAGGGTTTGGCTTGACCCGTTGCAGGACCACTTTGATTTTATGGTTCACAATTTTACACTCTCAGTTGGATGCCTAACAAAGTCCTTCAAATGAGCACCACGTGGCGCTGGACGTCTCTGTATATAGCATCCAACTTGGTTTCAAAAGTTCAATCACTCCTTGGGTATTCAATTATATTCATCACATATGCCTTACACTCAGTTCTTTGCAGATTTCTTCATACAATGTTTCCACTTGCAACCTTGATCCTAACACAGACCGGTCTCCTAGCAAGTCTTCCCAACTCACCGATTGTGCTGACTTTACTGGAGTGGCTTTGTTGCAGGAGCCAAGGACAGTACCACGGTGGCAATCGCTCCTCCCAGCTATCGATGCGGGAGAGCCCTGGGTACTTTCGACACACAATGCACCTTTCTGCAGCTTTAATTCCCGATCTTCTGTTTCTTATCCTCGAGGGATCATGAAAGTAGCGGTTTTCTTCCTCTGAAAAGGACAAGGAAAATTCCCTCCTTGCAACTCTTTCTGGTCTTGCCACCCTTCTCCTCGTGTTAAACCGCCATCTACGAACTACTGCTTCCTCGTGTGTTTTGCCTTGCTCAGAGTGTGATTTCATGCTCCACCTTTTATCCGTGTGGGGAAGTCAGGTGTGTGTATTTATCAGTAATTGCCTGACTCTGCATGACCTTTGGGTTTGGACATGTCAGGTATACAGCTCTGGTGTTAGTCCGTTGTCACTCACGATGAACTGTCTGTGAGAAAGTGTGGGGGGGGGTTGAGCTTCTAGGTATCCTACGTGGTAGGATGGGGAAAGGTCTTACAGAGAAGGGGATACTGCGTCTCGCCCTTCGGTGTCCCACTTCCACATCCAGGTGATCCTCCCACACTATTCCACCCCCGGGAACTGGATCCAATAGCGATGGCAGTGTCCTGGCCACCTGGATGACAGATCCCCGGGGACTGGTGGGTGAAACACCTTCAGGTTTCTCCCAGGTATCATGACATCATTCAACCCCCAGTGTGATTTTGATGTTTTTTTTGGGACCGCAGACAGACAGTGGCCAGTAGGTCATGCATCATGATTATCAACATATGTAGAACAGAGCGGGTAAGACAAGCTGCTCTAAAGTCATTTTGTTGAGTGATACATTGATGTGGGGAGAATGACCCCAAAACCTCAGGGTCATCTTCGACTCCACACTCTCTTTCTCTCCTCACATATCTGACGTCTCTAAGAAGTCACACTACCAGCTACACCTCCTCAGAGGTATCCTTCCTTTCCTCTCCTTTCCCCAGAAGCTCACTGTCTCTAGAGCCCTGGTTCTCTCAAAGCTTGACTACTGTAACAGCCTCTATCTAAATCTTCCTGCCTCTACTCTCCGCCCTTTGCAACTCATCCAGAACAGGACTGCGAGACTTGTCCTTGGCCTCAAGCCCAGGGACTGTATCTCTCCAGGACTGAAATCACTACACTGGCTCCCAGTGGCTGCGAGGATTAAGTTCAAAACCCTCTGCATTGTCCACAAGGCCTTCTGGGGCCTTGGGCCAAAATAACTTCAACTCTCTCTTCCTAAATATCTTCCTTCTCAAGCTCTTCGCTCATCCACCTCCAACTCCCTCAGGGTCAGCCGCTTCTCCAAGCAACGAGTTGGGGGTAGATCTCTCAGCAGGGGCCTCCCTCTGGAACAGCCTTCCTGCCTCCCTGAAACTTGAGGAGAACCATCTCCGGTTCCGGAAGCACCTCAAAAGCTTCCTCTTTGCCTCCGCTTTCTCTCCCTCTCTCCCCTGCTAAAATCAGCAAACCTGCACTGAATCTGCAACTGGGCCACTCACCGATCTCGGTCCTTGGCCCAGCCACTCTTCCCTGCACTGCCTACCTGCACTACGGGACTGTCTCTGTACCCTACAGCCCCTCCTCCCGGCACTTACCTTGCACTTGCCACCAACTGGCCCTATTATTTATCTTGTATTCTACTAACCATGTACTGCACTTTCCCCTCTCCCCTTTCCCTTGCACTTTTCCCTTTCCCCTCTACCCTTGCACTTGCGCGAACTGAATGACACCTGGCATAGTAGGATCGTTGTCTGTCTCCCCCTGTTCCCCCCCCGTGCCTCCTCGCGCCTTGAAACACTTGTGTATAGGCGCGTTACAAATGCCATATCATATCATATCATACCTTCTACTGCTAAATAAATATGGCACAATGAAGTCTCAAGACAACTTGCATCTAGTGATTTCTTTTGTCTTGCTTGTATTTTCTCATCAGCATACTCTGGTTTAACTGTAAAGGAATGCACACCATCTATACTACACTTCAAAGATATCAGTTAGTCAAAAATAATTTGGTAGTGTGCCCGACCTATGAGAAACAAAAATAATACAGAAAAATAATGTCTTAGCGAAAAGTATGATCAATTATTCAACAATGGCACACATTAAGAGAAATATGCCCACAACAAGCTTATCACACAATTTCTGTACCTTATACATGCAAATGTCCACCATTGCAAAAGGGGTAAAAAAAGGTCACATTCCATGAGAATGCTTAGCTAAATACAGACATGCCAGCTGCAGATCCGTTAGTGCCCTAAAACCTTTTAAATTAAAAAAAACATTAATCCCGCCACCAATACATAATGCATGATTAAAATATATCATTTTAATTTAAAACACTTTGATTGATATAGAGGAAGCTGAAGTATGTTATACTTTGCGGATGGTGTACAAAGAGATTTGGTACAGCAAAAATGTTACGTTAAGAATAGTTTCAATTAGTGGGAACAAGCCCCCAGACACAAATACAGACAAAATGAGAACTAAAAAAAGCTGCATTGGAGCCAAGAGAACCTTCCTCATTTCCATGGTAGTAACTGAACGCATCAAGGCATTGAGAAAGCATAGAGGTCTGATGGATGCACGCATCAACACCAGAATAGAGTGCTGTGATCTGCCTCATGAGAGCAATAAATGTTAACTCGAACAGGTCTCAGTCCTTTAAGACAAGATGGCTATGCCAAACAAAGCTGTTTTCTGGGTATGCAACATCAAGTAATACATTGTAGAAAACGTGACTACAATACATCACTTTGAGATGCTGGTGTAGCATGTTTACATACGATTTATGGACAAACATTGACAGTAACCATTCATGTAAAGTCACAACAGAGTTCCCCTTTGAACCTTTAGAGTTGATCCCCATTCTGATTGTGTCAGCTAAAGTCTATATCTGGTGGCCATTACTTTGGCCAGAAGGTTTGGTGGAACTGGGGTTACTTTGGCCAGAAGGTTTGGGGGGAACTGGAGTACTGTTATGGAGGGACACATGCCCGAGATTCCTACCAAAAGGCCTTGTTCTCTGGCCATCACTGGCATTAAGACCCAGGTATTTCACGTTGTTTCACTTAAAGGAGGGCACTGACCTTCCATCTCTTTTACATTCCTCCTGACATAGTTTATAGATGTGGGAAGGGTGGCCAGGATCTACCTGAAAAGGACTTTAAGATGTAGGCACTTTGATCCCAGTGGGTAAGAAACCTGGTGGATCAATAGGCCTATTTGAGTGGCCTACACGTCCTCTGGGATAAAGAATCCTGGCAATGTGCTGGGCAGGTCCACAATAGGCATGGCTGTTTAATCAGCAGCTTGTGGTGTTTCACTCACGGATGTTGTAGGGCTACCACTTGGTTGTGTTGAGACATCTTCGTGAACCACTATACACTATATGTGTGGGCAAAAGAGCTAGTGCATTTTGAAATTCTACTTTACACTGAGTCCTAAATTTCCTTGTCACAATCCTAATTCCCACCTACGAAACTGGCTGGTTAAGTTATGAGCCTCTAAAAACTCATACTCCATTACCTCCTTGCCTCACTCTTCCTCATCTCAGTGCTCACTTCATTGAAGATGCGTTGTCTTCCGACCAAGATCTCTTAAAGAAAAGTTCCTTTTGACACCACCCCTGCCCATATCGGCGAACAGTTACGGATACTCATCCTGTTATTTTTTTTGTCCTTTGGACTGTGTCTCAATGCGGGAGGTTGGTGGGTCATATCCTCCGACGTTACTGAATGTGATCTCCTGCAACCCCTGCTGGGCTCAGGCTGAAGTTGAGGTTGGTCCAATAGGCCCCCGGTGAGTAGACGATCTGCCATGTATGGAGAAGCATAGGATTTTGAGCCCCACTAATGCTTGTCCTTGTCATCCAGCTCTCCCTCTCCTAGAAAGTGAGCGGAAAAGTACTGATCTAAATTAAAGGAAATACTGAAGAAGCTGATCAGGAAAACACTTTAAGAAGTTAACAAAAAGGCTAGATAAATGTCTTAGGACGAGAGGTACAAAGCTAAGGCAACCCACACAACTACCCTCTTAATCCCCCAACAGTCTTCTTCTTATAAAGCAATGGAAGAGACAAGGAAATAATTGGACAGGTCATGGAATCCATCCTCGCTCATGTTGCCAGCACGTACGGTAACCCCAAGAGGTGCCCGATTCCTCATACAGTTCTAAAGCCAGACTATTCAAAGTTGACGGACAAGGGGCACTCCTTGATTATGGGTCCTGTGAGAACCCAGAAGGTGTCTCACCCGCTAGAGGGGGTCTTTGGGCAGTGGGAGTGGGACACCGGATGGCGAGAAGCGGTATCCCTCTCCCTGTAAGACCTTTATTTATTTATTTTAGTTTTTGGTCGTTTTTGGTAGGCCGCTACATGCCTGAAGGCCTCAGAGCACAGCAAGAAAGAGAAGCAGCAAAGAAGGAGAAACAAAAAGATCATGAATTATTAATCAGCTGAGTTAAAGAGTAAGGTTTTCACACTTCTCTTCAATGTTGACAGGAATTGAGATGCTTCAATAGCGGTAACATGTTCCATTCTCTGGGAGCACAAAAATCAAAACAAGTTTCGCCAAATCTTCTTAGGCGAGCATAGGGTTGGTTCAACTGGGGATTATAAGAGGAGTGCAACTTACAACAAGGTTGTTTAAGTGACAATCTCTTGGACAGATAAAGAGAAGCACATAGGTTCTGACATTTAAAGGCAAGAGACAATGGGGAACCGTGCCGGTAAAACCAGAAGGTAGCTGCCGGACGCGTAATGAATTACCCCTGCCTGACTTGTTGGAATTACCAGGGCATTACAGCCCCGGTGGTCCGGTAAGTCAGGCGGCAGCAATTGTAAATCCCCATTCCCATTTGAGTCCGATAGGACTCAAATGGGAACGGGTATGATGGAAGCACCGGCACCGTGCTTTCAAGAAAGTCTGTGGACGGCACCCACCCACAGACTCGTAGTGTGCCGGTACAGTAACAACAGTGCCGGTAGGCTTACCGGCACCGTTGTTACCGGACCAGCACACTTAATGAGGCCCAATATCTTATGTCTTATTATTTTGCTTTACTGGGAGCCAGTGTAGTTTCCTACTGAAAGGGGTGATGTGATCACGTTTAGATAAACCAAACATCGCTCTCACAGCCCATTCTGGGTGGTCTAGAGACGTTGAAGGTTTCCTTGAGAAGTGCCTGCTAGAAGGCGATTACAGTAATCGAACCGTGATTTTAAAGTGAGGATGCCAGCAGAGCTTTATTAGCAAGGGAGAGATATGGTCTGATCTGGTGAAGAAGCTTGATTATAAGTCAGCAGGATGAGCGTAACTGAGATACTTGTCTCTTCATAGATAACTCGTCATCCAAAAAGACCCCAGGAATTTTTAATCGAGTTACTGACGGCAATTGTAGTGCCAGCAATTTCCAAGTGAGCGTATTGCATAGGGAGTGTCTTTAAACAATGACCAGAGGCCATAATGAGGAGCTCCGTTTTGGAGTCGTTAAGAGCAAGGGAATTTTGAGCCATCCAAATCTGTATTTTGTTGTAAACAGAATTTACTGTGTCACTATCCTTGCAATAGTCACCAAATAATTCAAATAGGATCTGGGTGTCATCCGCGTAGTTTGCTAATTGGACACCCAGGTCATCAAGAAGATCAATAAAAGGTCTTATATAAATATTGAATAGTAGTGGTGATAAACATGAGCCCTGTGGCACACCACAGGTCAGGGAGATTGAGTTTGCCTGCAGGTCCTTGGACCTAGGAAGGAGGCCAACCAGGCAGCAGCATTTTCAGAACAGTTAGCTATAGTCATACAACCTTTAGCCCATCCTACCATGTAGGATACCATGTAGGATACGTGGGATCCTTACCCCCTTCCCTTTCCTTTTTCCAACACTTTAGAATGGACACCCCGCTCTGGGAGAAAACAGACTCACACCTGAGCAGTGTATCTGACATGTCCCGCTACTATGGTCAGGCAATTACTGACAATCACTCACACCTGACTTCCATTAAACTTCCCCACGCGGATAAAAGGCAGAGCAAGAGAGCACACACTGAGCGAGGCAAAGCACACAAAGGTACAGCAATTTCAAGTCAGCAGCTGAACAAGGGGAGAAAGACGGCAAGCCAAGAAGGGTTCGTAAGAAGGGAATTACCCTTCACCTGTTCGGCAAGACACCATTACTTTCAAGAAACCTTTGAGATAGAAAGCGTAAGGCCAGGAAACCAGATGGAAGAATCCTGCATTGTGTGTCGGAGATACCGAAGGGCCTCCCGCGTAACTGTCCAAGACGGGGAGGAGCAGCAGCAACTGTGGTATCATCCTTGGCTCCAAGAACAAAGAAGCGCCAGAGAGATCAACACAGCCGACGGGTTGGGAAGACCAATGCAAGACCGGTCTGTGTTGAAATCAAGGTTGCAAGCGGCAACACTGTATAACGAATGCTGGAACGCACATTGCTAAATGCATGTGATGAAAGAAAGGAGTAAAGCTAAACTGCTGATGAATGTTTGAACTTGAGAAGGAAAGATACAATACCATTGACATTGTGGTCCTGCACCAGGGATGTGCTCAATCGAAGGTCTCTGTAAGTGCATTGCCTGCCATAAAGTGCACGGGCAAACATATATCTTTTTATCACCAGTACACTGAAGGGCAAACCTTGGATGCAGGTAGGCAATGCAATGATTCACACATACACACGCAGTTAAAAGATAAGTTAGCTCTTATACAGCTATTTATTCATAAAGAGAGCATACATAAATGAATAAACTGTAACGGAAATAAATCACAGAAAAGACAGTAATCTAAAGAGAATACATCACAGTTGGCGCAACTTCATTCCTCATCTTACCAGAAGCAGCTGGAAAGCCCCGGAACACAGCCAGGCACAGAGCACAGCAACCAACAGGCTCGGAGCGAAGCATCCCCCCTCCGACTGAGGCCTTTGCTTTCTGTTGACCTTTCCAGAGCACTGCATTATAAGCCCTCAGCAAAGGCGGGGTGGCTTCCAGAGCACTGCATTATAAGCCCTCGGCAAAGGTGGGGTTGTATTTTCTCGAACCTTGTCGTCTGAGCGTCCGTGCATTGGTGGTTGACCGCTTGTCCCCAGCTGGAGTGACCTACTGTAACCTCCATGAGCAGAGCTCTTTGCTTTCTCAAAACAGCAAAGAAAATAACTCTGTAACTCATCCTCAACTTTGACAGTGCCCATGGCAACCTTATCAGGTACCAGCCTGCACCTGCATATACCGGTCTTTGCAAGCACCGTGCCCTTGAATGAGCCATGCAAACCAGCATAGGCAGTGAAGTAACGTTGAACACATGTTTTTCCATTAAAAAAATGCTAACAATGCTGAAAATCTGGGTACAAGTTCAGCTTTCACTGAGGCACGGAGCAAATGTCCATTATGGCTCAGTGTGCCCCAGAATGCACTGCACACAAGCGCCATATTTCACTCAAGCATTACAATCCACCCATGGATATTTGACTTCCATAGCCCAGTGGCATTGGAGTTGGAATACAACAGCAACCAGCAATTATAATAGCTAGTATTACACAAATGCAAGCAAAGGCGTAACGCTGGGTACCCCCAATATCAGGAATCCACGAAAATAGCCAGTCCCACCAACTCTCAGTATGATATTGAGACACTTGGTATATTAAAGCAGAAGTGTGGTAAAAAAAATTGTATTGTCCCAATCATTCGGGCATGTATTATTAAGCATAATGTAATCAATCTCAAAATGTTGTCCTATGCATCTTACCTTAGTTTTTCTCACTTTTCACATGTGAAAACGGGTTGTGTGCGGCCATCTTGTGCTATTCTTATCCGTTGAGCATTGCCCTAAATTCAAGTGCGCTTGCGGCAAGAATACAGATCGCCCGCCCCTGCAGCTGAAATCACTAGTCCAAACGATATGCTCCACCTATTTTCATGACGTTCATGGCCAGCGTAGCCAAACTTGCCCATCATCACCCATGCCATAACGTTACTTAACGCACAACCAAAAAGATAATTACATAATTATCGTCACACAGAGCGTAACTCTTCTTTCTTATATGTGAGATATATTGACCGACTCAAGAGTATTTCTCCACACCACCTAGCTGCATTTGCGCAGATACCTCAAAATGGCAGCGCTGGCTCCTGTGAGCGCCATGGCCTCATAACTGCGTTTTGCAGCAACAAAAGAAATGGCTACACCGTCCTGCCAAGCACACATCAGTCAAGATGCAACCAGGGAACACACACAGAGCGTGCCAGTATGTTCTGACAGATACAAAAGGAGGAAAGTGAAAAAGCAGCGTTGCTTTGCTGCAAACCCCAAAATCCCCATTGAAAAGGAAACTTTTACACCTTTAAAAAATGCAGCTTTGACGCTAATTCCATCTGTTCTTTCTTAAACCACTGTGATCAATAAGGCCCTGCCATGTCCAGTATATCTCATTGTGCCTCAGGCATGAATTCTGAATGACAGGCCCTGTTTAAGCCAAATCTGAAGAAAAAAAAGGCCCAAGAAACTTCACTTTCACAGGAAACGCTTTATTTTGTGATATAAAGTGTCAAAGGAATGAACCCTGCAAAAGAAATCATAGCTCTGTGCATATGTCAATTCCAGGAGACCGTTGCCTTGTACAGACTGTTGTGTACAAGAAACTAACTATGGCTGCAAGACAATATCGGGAAGTCAGATGGCAAAATTGAATTTGAAAGGAAATGCTAGCAGTTTCACCACATGTGTAAAATGGGCTTTGCAAACCAAAGAAAAATAAATGCTGTTTTAAAGGGAAAGTAATATGTTGAATGAAAGCTTGTCTGTGCCTAGCAATGAGAAGGGGTTGGCTGCAAGGAAACACACATGGGCTATTTTTGTCCACAGGCTTGTTTTAATTCAGGACCAAATATAAGAAAATAAAGGTTTTAAACTGCCTGGGCTGAATTTGCAAGCTTCCAAAAACAAGTTATTCTAGTTGGCAGAGCTAAGGCTTCCCCCAAGGAAGGGAGCCACCATAAACATCCAGGACACGAAAGTGACAATTGCTAGGATGGAAAACTGTGACTGATCAGGACAAGGAAACTTCACATACTAATCAGACTTCAGTCTAGGGAGGGGCCTCTTTGAATAGAAATTCTGGGACATCAAAGTGCAAAGTGGATAATAGGCAATAAACCTTCGATCAAGCTGGAAAACCCCATCCTTCCTTTGGGGGAAGTGACGGTGGCAGCTGAAAAAGAAAAAAATGGTCCAGTGCAAGACAAAGGACTGCCATTTGCTTCCAAAGACTATTTTATAAATAAACTTTAAAGACTTTTATCTCTGCAGCAAGACTTTGTAAAAATGTAAAAATCTCACCGTTTAAAAGTGATTTTCTGTTTTATAATTTGAGGCATTGTAGAAGTCACTGACACCTTCGGAATAGAAATGGAAAAGAATCAGGGATTACCAGGAAAGTATTCATGATGCCAATGCAAATATATCCCTTATGATAAACCACACATGTGTATAAAGTTATGGAATTTTAGGCCTAATCTCTCAGACTCAAAATTACCAAAATGTATCAGAGGGGCGAAATACGTCTCACAGAGTTCAGAGTTGGAGTGGAATGGTCTGCATAAAATATGTAACCTCCTCATGTCATTGGGTAATATGCCACAACTGTACAAATGTGTAAATTCTGTTATGATCGATTTTTGGCAAAAAGGTCTGTGGGAAGTCTTTTCACCGCATCAAAGTACAAGCCCTAAACTGAGTCACATCCTAGGGGAGGCATCCAACATTGATTGCCCGATCCAGTTGGTAGATGCGTGTTTAGCAGACCCTGCCCAGCCATATACTTGGATGATGTCACTATGCATTATAAATAAGAGTCCTTGGCAAGACTCTGGACAGAGACTCTTCCTGAAGTTCCTGCGCTGCGTTCCTGTTCCATTCATCATCCAGATTCCAGACCCCACTTCAAGGCCAAAGCTTTGCTGACCCTACTCCAGGGCCCACTGCAAAACCCAAGCAGTGCTGATCCCATTCCCAGCAAGGCCTCAATTGTGAAAACCCACTAATCGCCCATGAAAAAGGGGAGAGCTGTGGTACCTTTTGCATCCTGAACCAGCCTGGCTTGCTGCCCACTAACTGCATGCCATCCTGCTATCCTGCCATCCAGCTGACCTTCAGTATCCAGTGACCAGAATTGCCATTCCAGTCCTTGCCACCCGGTGACCGGAACTGCCCAGCTGTTTGCCAGGCGCGCTGCCGTGTAGTGAGCAAAACTGTTGACGGTCTAAAAATCCCAAAACTAAAAGTGGACAGTGAGTATAAATCATCACCTCATAGAAACCCATAGTATACCTTGTCTTGCCTTTGTCCTTATCCCACTCTCTAAGCATTCTATCCTTATCCTGATAACCTGTAAAACTGTCAGAATTATCCGTGCAACCCTGCCCTTGATTCCTAGTCCTATCGCCATCTCTCTTTTCAATTTTGTCTTGTGTAAACCGCACTCCAAATCAGTGTATTTCACCCGTTTTTATTAAAAACCATTTGGGTAATTTAAGGCGGGAATTGAAAAATGCAACTTTTACCCATGTCATTTGGCTGCAATCTGTTTTAAACTTTCCACTCATTTTTGAACTGTATGCTCTTGGTAATCTATTCTTTGTGATTATTAGTGTCTTTGCATTGTTGCTTTAGTGAGGAATTATATTTCCTTCAAGGTTTTTAACACACATTCATTATTTATTTGTCAATTTCCGAGTGTCATTTCATAACATTGCAAGGGGTTTAAAATCCATTTTTCTCTCTTATTTGGGGAGCGAAGGTCAGATTTGGATTCCGTTTCTGGTTTCTTATTCCTGATTACCTGCTACTTCTGTTTATCCACTCAGAATTGATTATTTGTGGGTTGAGGGAACATTGCAGGGGGAAATCTTAACTTGGGTGCTACCTTTCCTAAACCAAAAAGTGTTCCTATTCCGCTGTGCTGTGTATATGTTCCACTAGATGGTTAAATCCAGTGCATTGCTCACATTCTCATTGAAATTATCACTCCATTGGTGATTGCTGCCTGATATTTAAAAAGTGTATGATTTCTTTTGAATTTTTAAATAAATAAATATTGTATTTTGCCAACCAGCCTGGTTCATGGTCCATTGTGACCCGGGGTATTTGAAAAGGGGTATTTGAATATCAGTGGTGTACCATCTCAAAATTGAATCTGCATAAAATAAGGAGAAAAGCATCTAAATTGTGCGCTACATACTAGGCCGAGACCAAGGTCTGTTTTGCTTGATTGAAATCCTTAACAAACTTGGGGGGTCGTCCGGGATCGAGTTTGGTTGCCACCCGTGACAGTCTAACACAGCGGACTAACCTGCAAGGTAGTGATAGTTTGTGTGGTGGGAATACTGGGTTACACTGTAAAAGCGCCTCCACACAACAAATACTGGAAGTACCAGGCCTGTGTCTAAAAGTAAAACTAAAATCAACCCCAAAATAGACAGAAAAGCAACAGAATACAGGTTACCCTTATATAAATAAATACATTAATAAAGAACATGTCCGAAATGACTGTAGTAGAAATCAATATGGCTAGGGAGCACCTTTTGCACAAGCTATTTGTCAGAGGTGAGTGGCCAGAACAGGATGAAAAAGTCTGGCTACAAGAAATAACACAACAGGTCACTGCCATGAACCTGGATTCACAGCAGGACGGTGGCCTATTACACCAAGCTTTGAGTGAATTATATATGACCCCAAAAATTAAAGAGGAGCAAATTAAAATCGTCAGGATCGTGGCTTACATGTATCTCCACATGGGAGTGATGCGGGAAAAGCAGGAGATACATTTTACTCTAGCGCAGAATCAATCTGAACTATTAAATCAAATCCAGGCTGAACTAAAATCAGTGGAACAAAAATTACACAAGAGCCAAGAGTTGGAGATAGAATCTGCCAATTACATGAAATAATTCAAAGAGGACTTGGTCCTCCAACAACAGAATAATGTAGACCAAGAGGCCCAATTAAACGCAGTAAGACTAGAGTGTCAACAGAAGCCGACTCAACAATTAACCTATAACAGGGTCTGCACAGAGCAGATAGTTACCCTACAAGATCAGATAGAGAAATTGAAAGAGGAAAATAATAAGTTAATTTTGAGAGACCTCCACTCGCAAACAGAATTTTGCCACCAGGAAACAAGAGCGCCAGAAATTCAATGCCACCAGGAAACAAAGGGATGACCTAGCTGAACAGAGAGGCACCCTAAGTCAGGAGAGAGACACCCTAGGCAAGGAAGAAAGCAAATAAAAAATAGAGTTACAGGGAAGTGAGTTAGCCCTCCAGAACCTAAATGAACTCAAAACAGAGCATGGGAATCTACTGGAGCACGCCAGATGGGTAGAAGGTGCTCTGGAAGAGAACACTCAGACCAAAGATGCAAAAACTCAGGAGGCGAGTCTCCTGCAACATAAATTGTCTCATTATTCCCAAACCATACAGGAAGCGCAGAGAGACAATGAGGCCCTCTGTGAAAAGAATGGTGGGCTCCACAAACAAGTGGCAGCGCAAGAGTGGGTCATAGAGGCCAGTAAAGCCTTCATAGCTGAACAAAAGGCTCAGATCTGTGCTTATTATCAAGAAGCAGGGGCTGAGAAGGACAAACTAGCGAGGTTAGAGAAAGAGGGTGCTAGATTTAATCCTAACTGGAATGATCCTGAACTGGTAGAGAGGGACAGGGTAACCCCTGATCATAGTATAACGACCTCTGTAGGGACTCAAACCCATTTAATACTATGAACATTGCCAACTTCATGTCTACCGGTTCACATGAGCCGGAAACCATGAGGCCGGCAGAATTCAATATGTTTAGCATGATGGAACTAACAGATCAGCGCCTCCCAGAAATTGATGGACGGGCGTCCCTGTATAGATATCCAAACATTAAGGCTGATGTCTCTGACAAGGAAGACTCCTATGAGGGGAGAGTCAGGGAATTAGACCCACAGAAATACTACTTTCCAAGGGACCAGTTGGTTCAATTTGATGAAAAACAGAATGAAATGAGGCCCAAAAAGAGCATCCTGAAGACCTCTACCCAATTAGGGCAGTGGGGGGATACTCTGCCAATGCTGGGAGCAGGAAAGAGTCATAAGACTACTCTCCTGAGCACCACAGGTGTGGAGAGACTAGGCCCCACCATTCTGCGAGCCCCTCTCAAGCTTGCAGAATCAGGGAGTGCCTAGATGATCATGAGGCGACCCCAAGTAGTAGCGCCTCTGAGTCTGAGGGCGAGTGGACTCAGGTGGCTAAGCCAAAGAAGGCAAACAAACTCAAGAGAGTTATGACAAAAGACCCCATTAGGCAGATTAAGGCCATTAGGAGTTTCATAACCCCATACCATAAAAACGCAAAATATTCTGTTTGGGAACACTTTGAACTCTATGAGCAGATGATGGACACTTTTCATATGAAAGACAACCAGTACTGCATAGAGTATGTAAAATGGACCTTCTCCCCTGAGTACTCCAGCTTCTTTGCCGGACTGGAGGACCAGAACAATTCAAGATGGTCCACCTACAGTGCGGCCATCTTGAAACACTTTTCAGCCCACAGAAACCCCCAAGAGGCTCGCAAAGCAGCCTACAATCTGCAGTGCGGGGAAGATCAAGCCCCACAAGAGTTTGTGCAGGAGCTCAAACGTGCTTTTGCACAAACCACTAGGAGGGTGCACACGGATAGCAGAGAGTTTGTAACCACCTTCTTTCATGCACTCTCAAAGTATATTATGACCCAGCTGGGGAGGGATTTCCATGAGAAAAGATCTCTGGACTGGGTCATACCGCATTTATGAGGTCCAAAAACCTGCAGAAAATAAAATACTGGCCAAAAACCCCAAACCAGCCAACACCCCTGCTAAGGTGGCAGAGGTGAAGGTTGACCCCATTTTATACCTAGAGATGGGGGAGGCTAAAAATGTACCTACACAAAATCAGCAAAATCAGAGACCCAGAAGGCTTTCAGGCCAGTCACAAACAGGTGGAAGTCAGGTGTTACGCTCCAGCAGCGCTGCTCTCGCCAGTCTCCCTTGGCAGTTACACCGGCTCACACAGTCCGGGGAAAGATATCGGTGTGGCAGCGTTATCGGTTTCCATGGAGACTGTATGGACGTCGGCATCGGTATCGCCCGTGTCAGCTGACACACGCATTACGCACAACGCGTACACCGATGCCCCACCCCTTGCCTTCTTAATCCGGTTCCTCTCGGGGCTTGGTGCTGCTAATTGTAGTCTACACGTACTCTTACGTGTTTAGCCCTCAAGCTAAATTCCTTCTTCAAACCTTCCAACTTAGTTTCCTTGGTTTTCAACTTTGCCTTCCACTTGGACTGTTCACGGATTGCCCTGTTGACTTCATTTCTACACGCTGTTACGACTCTGAACGTTTCCTGGATTGTTGGTGGCTGTCAGAAGTCGTTTTCCTATGCTCTGTAGCTTTTTGGTTCCTTCCACAAGGGCTGTATCGGAGCAATCATCGCCTGGTACTAATTGCCTTCAGTAAGTGTGTCTTCATTTCAAGTTGTTTTCATTTATTCCTGTGATTGTTGCTTCTTGGATAAACACTGTCTACCCTCGCTGTGAAGAAACTACTAGTTTCCTTGGACATTGTGCTGGATTTGTACTCTTATCTTACAAGTGCAGTTCAGGACGCTTTCCAGTTACTTGCACCAACCCGTACCTAGTGCGTCCCTTGTGCCGTTCGGGTGTTTCCTCCCTCACTAACTTCCCTGTTTATTATTTTCTCCTGTCGTTGTGTCCTTTCCAACAGGATTTCTCTTTTGCCCCTCAACCATCTCCTTCCAGGTTAGTTGTGCATTCCCTAGCGGTTCAAGGGGAGTCCTTAAGTCAGTTAAGCTAGTTCCTTATTGTCTTTTGCATTGTCCTTTTAGGCTCTGTACCTACCCTGCTACTCCAACCAACTTGTTATTCAGGTATTCATGAATTGTTGATTGTCCTACAATTGCTATTCTTATCTGTACCGCTTATAACCCTTTCTGTGGTTTCTTTTCAGCTGTTGGTCTAGCGGTGTGTGTGTCTACCCCGCTCTTTTATTTGATTGATACCTCTGTCTATCTTATCAACACAGCAGAGGGATACAGCATAGAAAAGAGCCCTTCTTCTTGAGGAAGTCTGATTCACTGAAATCAGGGTAGCTGAGGTCGAGACTGGTTGCTCCGAGAGTTCCACCACTTCTGTCTTCGAGGTCCAGTTCCAATCTTCCGAACCTTGGCATGGTGAGTAACATCAGGGAGGTAATCCCACTAATGGGACCCCTAACTCCCCTGATTATATCAGTCCCTGATACACGGGCACCCAACCAATCTTGGGGTATGTATGGACACCCCCAGCGCCACGGGGGATCCAATCAGGTAAGTACCGCCCCGGGAAACGTCCCTCCTAACTTCCCCCAGGAGGGCAGGAATTCCCCAAATGCTAGGTTAGGTTTCTTTCCCCAATACTCACAAAACCCCAACCTGCAGGACAACCCTCCTTTCATTCCCTGATTTCAGGAACCCAGACAACCCAATCCGGGAGAGGGGAGGCCAAGGGTGGAGGGTTACCAAAATTCACCATATTCACGGTACTACGGGAGAAGGGATAGTTACCCTTCCTGTGATCCAGCTAGAGTTGACCAGAGACCCCCATACCAGCCAGAACGGGTGTCCCAACTGGAGCCCCAGGTACAGAACCTAACCAAGGATCTGGGTCGCATTTTGAGGGCTCAAAAGAACCATCAGATTAACATGGTGGCTCAGAACCCCACCAACCAAGGGTCTGGTACCCCAGAACAATAACGGGGAGAGAACCCTGACAACTCACCGGTTCCAGAGGAGGATGCACAGGGGAAAGGGAGGTGTAAAGCCTTAGAGTAAGCTTCCTTCCTTACTCGTGAAAAGCCCCTGGAAACCCAGGAACCGGGACATAAATCTCCTGCCCCTGAAAATCTGGAACCCAAGGAACAGAGGGTGGGTAGAAGAAATAAAGAACTCAAAAAGGCCCATTTTGGGGAGGAAGTTAGTGTCCTCCAATTTGAAGGAGAAGAATCCTTAGAGAATTCTGGGAAAAAGATCTTCTCTTTCAGGGACGGCAAACTCCTCCCAAAGAAAAAAGGGGTCCTGAGAGATTTAAATGAAGACTGGGTGGATGTGGAGACTGAGTCAGAATCGCCCATCCTTGAACCCCAGAATGAGCATCCAGGAAACTCAATAGTTACAGAGGGATCCCAAACCTCAAAAACCAATTCTGTTGACTGCCTCCAAAAAGAGGGGGGTGTGGGGGCAGCCCAGAATCAGAAAAAGGGGAGCCCAAAATTCCCCAAATATCCGAATGTAAAGTTTTTCTTTCAGATCCCCAAACTCCCACACAGAATTATGCCCAAACTATCCCTGTGTCGGAGTCAAAAATAAGGAAATTGACCACCCTGTTGCCCAAAATGCACATTACCTTTGCCCATTGGAAGAGAAAGAGGGTAGATTTTATGCCCCGCTCCAGGTGCAAGGGCAATGTCCATTTCCGGCGCTGGTGGACACTGGATCCCAGGCCACTCTTCTGTCAAAAAGGGCCTTTGAGCAGCTAAATTCAGGAAGTGGGGAGAGGTACCAGATCCCTCTCACCCCTCTTCCTGGACAACTCCAGAACTTCGATGGGGATGAAATTCCTGTCAAGGGGACTGCGGATTTGGAAATAAAAGTTGGGCGACATAAGGTGAAACACCCAGTCATAGTTGTGACTCCATTGGGCACAACCGGTCTACTGGGGAATGACATCCTGCGTAGGTTGTCCCCCCTAATAGACTGTGTGAACAAGGTCCTCTGGAGTCAGACTAACAGGCCAATAAAATTAAAATAGAGTGTCAATCATGTTAGTTTAAATGCACATGCCACATGGTTGAACAAAAACCTGATCATATTGAGTTTCATTTCCAGAACAATCAAATGCGTGACGTGACAGTAATTGCTGTAGGACAACAAACTGGTGATGGGAACTCCTCTCCATTCCTGAAAATCAACCTTCCTTCCAGTTTCAAGTGGCATTCCACACTAGAAGAAAATACTTTGAAATTCTATACTGATTTAAAATCTGAAAATCCCAACTCCATAGACAAAAGCGATGAGAAACCAGCTCAAAGTTTAGCCGATATTCAGAAAATTAGAGAACATTTGTTCATCCCTATTAGTTAAATGAGGGGAAGGAGGCTGTTCTTGCTCGAGCGTGGGTGAACAATGGTAAGAGCTTCAGCAGTGAAGCCATGTTCTGAAAGCTCTCAAAAGATCCAGCCATTCCCACATTTAAATTGATCGATAAGTGGGAAATGGGCCTGGAAGTTCCCAATTGCAAAAATCTCCTGCAGGTGTATGCTCAAAATCTCTATTGGAAACAAAAGCATAGTGCATAATTGTTGGGTCGTGCGAGATGTCCCTGCTGCATTTTATTTAGGCAGTGACATTCTCAATCGTTTTGCCATTA